>NC_079205.1:60609108-61326613 GCF_026745355.1 Beta vulgaris subsp. vulgaris | reverse complement strand
TGGACGCTAAAATTGGTGATCGTTGGCGGTTGCTAGACAGGTATGCTATTAAGATTAGTATCTGTTTGGTTAGAAGCTTTAGTTATTAGCCTGTAGAGATTTTGGTGAGGATATTATTTTATTTGAGTAGACTGAGCTGACGTTGTTGAAATGTTATTGTCATATAGCTGAAATCAAAATGTTCAGCAGATCTTGTATACAAAAACAGTTTTTGTATACAATGGGCTTTTGGTTCCCATACTTTTATTAATGGTATGCTCAAATTGCAAATATATCACCCCTAGGCGAAATTAACTTCTATGACATGATATTTGAGATGATCTGTGACAATTTTGGGGTGCTGATAACCTGTTGTATACAAGTGTTTGGACTCTTAATTATGACAAAATAGCAATCCCACAAGGATAAAATTTCTAAACTGTGGACTTGTACCTTGTCTATATCGAGGAATCACACCCCCTAACCCTGCAGCCTGCAGGCAAGAAAACCAGGGCATTAGTACTGCAATGCCTCTGTGTATACCTCACCAAAGTATAGAACTTGGAAGTGGATAGGGTACGCTTTAGTTTTTTGCCAAGCAAAGTCCGCGCCTTGTTCTTTTGGATATATTCTTCTTGGTATGTTTGTCATTGAAGTTTCTGAACTGTTGATCAGAAGACCATCATTATTGATTTATTTCTGAGGGGGAATATGTAAATGTTTTGATAAATTAAGGATGTGTTTTCTTTTGCATGTTTTAATCTGCTGTGCAACAGTTTATGCTCTCCTTTCTTTTGTATAAGCTAGCCCCTGTAGTATGCGACTATTAGATCTAATGCGGTATGCCGGTATAACCAATGCTGACAATTGACATATCTCTGACGTTTAGGGATTACGATGGGAAGGTGACTCCAGAAGAAGTGGCTTCCGCAGCTGCATATCTAAAGAACACATTGGACAAAGATGGTATCCAAGAGCTCATCACAAAGCTCTCAAAAGACAGAGGTACTTTGTTATATCCCTTCCATTCCTAGATAATAGGCCCACATTTCTTATATCTATCTTAATAATTAATACTTCCTAATAATACCTAATAGGTCATTCTCTCAACTTAGTCTGTTATATTTTGAAGTTTGAACTTCCAACATTACCCTTACTGATGCTGTTAACTTAGCATTCCATTGAAAGACAATATTGGGAGAATCAGAGACGTGGCAAACCTTTCACGCTGATTAGATAAAAGACCATCCCTGCACAAGAACAACTTTTCCCAGTATATCCCTTACCAATGAGTAACCTTCTATACAATCACTTTAAGGAGCGTATCATCCCTCATATGATATGATGGAGATTGGAGATGTAAAAATGTAAGGATAATGACAAATGACCTTCAATCAAATGTGCCTTAGCATTTAGGGATAGAGAGAATACTATTTTTTTCTATATACGCTGCCAATGGTGTTTCCTTTCCTACCATGACATCTTATTTTTATTCTATTTTTCGTAGGGAGGGAGGAAATGTTTTCCTTCTATCATACAGTTAGAGTTCCGATTTTTCTGATCGCTTAAAACTAACAGTTATTATTTACCAGGTCTAGCAGTTTTATCTTTTTGCTGTTGCTTATACTCTGCAATTGTTTTTACCAGATGGAAAGATACTCGTCGAAGACATTGTTAGGCTAGCCAGTCCGAAGGACAGTGAGGAAGCTGAATCTGAAAGATGAATTGGTTCATCCACCTTCTAGATTCCTTAGAGGCCATTTTGAGGTCGTTGTCTTGACCTGGTCATGACTTGGATACTGGCATTAATACGCAATTTTTCAGGGAAAGAATGTTCGAGTTGGTAACAATGGTGCCTAAATTTTTTGCTTGGGCCACCGCCTCTTTTGTCATAATTCATTTACCTTGTAGTACATTACTGAATATCATAATCTGCCAATACTGTGCATATAGATTACAAAGGAAATGTCATGTGCATATGTTCAAATTTGCGTTTATACTCTTAGGAAAATCGCATGTAAACAAATTCATTAGTGAGCGTATTGAGTGAAAGTGCGACGTCACAACTCATATCCTACCCATGGATATGATTTCCGATTTCTCTACATTGGCAGGCATAAAATGCTGGTTTCCGGAATGTCATGTAGTATGTGAATGCAAATTTCTATCTGGCATAGCTACAAAATATCACAACATTAAATCATGTGCTCAGGTTTACCTAATTATCGGTAGCCTCTAATTTCATATAAGATCGTTTTACCATAATTTATGGTAAGACGAAGGCAACTTTGTCCTTAAACAGGTCAATTTTACTTTGAAGTGTAAGGCGACTCATTCTCTAAAATTGACCTTTTAACTTATAAAATGACTCACAACTTACAAGGTGAGGTGGTGTTGCTGTAATTTTGTTGTCAGTCAGTGTTACATAAGACTCATTATCGGTATACCCTATTTTTGTTGTCAGTCAGTGTTACATAAGACTCATTATCGGTATACCCTAGCAATTGGGTTTACAATAAAAGTTGCAAATAAACTTGGGAAGTATACTTCTTTTTATACATAAGTTGTTGGTCCATATAAATACTAGCCTTTATATGCACGCGATGCGTGCGTTAATTTCAAAATTTGTTATTGTATTAGATACTTCATTCGTACTTTATTTATGATTAAACTTAAATGTAAAAAATTCAACAGTTAGATGAATTTAGATATATTAATTCGCTAATGTAAAAAAATAAAAAAAGGTTGTGAGTGATTGTTAACATTAATTTTTTGTGAATGAATATTGAACAGAAAGAACAAAAATAGTGAGTTGGTTTAACTGAATTAAAGAGTATCAAGGGTAGTGAATGTTCAGACTATTCATGTGCACGTTATGTATGCCTTCTTTTTTTATAAGGTATAAATATTTTGTCCATTTAATTTTTGATTGCAGTATTTGATGCATATACCATTTTAAACTTGTTTTAAATGGCAAGTTGGAATGAGAATTTTTAAAGGATTTGCTTTTGTAATTTTATTCCATCAATTAGATCATTAAGGGTATTTTAGTCACTTCAAAAGAGGACACCATACCTCCTCCCTTGGCTTATATAATAGAGATATAATGTAATTAATAAAGTGTTTGTAATAGTATGTCATTTTCAACTCTTTGCATTTTTGGATTTTATTTGACAGTGTATGTATACTTCTTGCGTTCTTTTATTTTTGTAATAATGTGATTTTTACACTATTCACTCATCACTTTTTACTATCTCTTGTGATTTTTACGTAAGAAAAATATAGTCATGTGGGATCTTGTTAGATTCGTTTCGATCTATACTTTTAAAATATCAAATTTGTATAATTTTTACTAAAAAGTAAATAAAGATATTAATAATTAAAGTTGTGCATTGGCAAACGTGAAAACTCTATTGTTGCAATAGAAAAAGAATGGAGGTAGTATATATTATTATTATTATTATTTTATTAAAGTGAATAAGAAAATTATCATATATAAATCGTCAACAGCATCTACACAACAATAATAACCCTTATGTAAAAGATAATTCTTCTTTCAAAAAAAATGTAAAAGATAATGCTAAGCATCAATTTGTAATTCTTCATGCAATTTACCAATATAAACGCTTCAAAACTGCGTTTTTGATATGGTGATATTATAAACATATACGAAATATGATGACTCAACATCTTTTATGCATGATGTAACACCCCGATAATTCTCTCTTTCTAGAAAATACTTTTATAACGAATCTAGAGAATTACCCAGGCATTATCGCCCGTGTGAAAACGTTTCGGCTTACTCAGAATTTTGCAGCGGAAAACAATTACTAAAATAAAATCAACTTTATTAAACTTATGAAATAAATGACAACTGTTTCGAAACTAAAGCACACCAACTAAAAACCTCAAACTAAGTAAAGATGTCCTACGAAAACAACTTCAACTATACTAAGTATAGCCTCTCCATTCCAGATTCCCAATGCAATGCATCTGCAAACCTGTAATGTCAATGCAATACTGACTCTGCTCACCAGAAGGATCATCACAGGATCAATAGGCAAAGCCATGATCACACACACAAACACGCACGTAATCAGCAAAGCTGAGTACTACATATCAGGCACAAATAACCCTAAGCATGATACTACCAAATAAATAATAATAAGCATATAACAAACTGCAGATGACTCTTACTGAACTAGACTCTAAACTTTTATTTCTTCTTTAAATGGAATAGTTATGGACGAGTTGTCTATACTGAAGTAGGAGATATGGGAGCTACCACATATTCCAATTGACCTGCGATATCGAGGAACCTTTGAGCTAAAAAGGAAAGGTGATCAATCCAATCCTAGGAAAATACATATCACGGCGGACTATGTATCCCAACCCTTAGTGTCCAACTCTAGACGTGCACCAGTCTAAAGTCTATAACCTATCTCGTTTCACTTTACGTTGCATTCATTTTTATACTTGTGTTGACACCAACCAAGCACATAACTCACAATAACAATCACATAACATCACAAAACTCCTTTTTAATCTTAGAATCAACAAGTATTCACAACTTATCATTCAAGACTCTTTTAACTTCTTTTATTCTTTACTAACTTGCCTGTTGAACCTAGCCAACAGTAAACTGTACCTTTATATAGGTATAACTCATAATTACCAAATAAGATCCACGGTTCTTATAAGATAAATAAATAATCTCAAAGAATCTATGTAACACATGATTCCAACTTACTTACATTAATTCACTCACGAATTAATCACCAAAAACTAAACTTATCTGCTTGCATCAAACTTCCATACAAACAGTCATACTCATACATATTCTTAGTTTACATGTAGCACACAGGCAAGTAACATGTAAAGTAATTATAGTAAATTATATACATGAACAACAAGGTCCTATACATGATACTAATAAATAAAAACATCCCTAAGGCATGTTTCTAAACCATATAGCACGTAGACTATGTACGTACCTTGTGTAAACGAAAACGGTAGGCCACTTTTACTCTCTAAAAGTCCCCTACTATGAATTCTCCGCCTAGAAAAAATAAAATACAAGTAAATACTTAACTAAAAATTTACAGCAACTTTAAAAACGTCCCAAACCCTTTTAAACGTCTTTAAAATCGTTTTTATGTATTAAACTTTCATTATTTTTAATCCCTAGTATAGTACAACTATTCTAGTGATTAAAAATCATTAAAACCTTTAAAATACAAACTTTCTGAAATTCCAGCATTTATAAAATTTATAAACTTCTGAAAATATATTTAATGCATATAAAAATCATATTCTAATCAAAACTCATATTATACTTTAAATATATAGTTTCTAGTGATTTAAAACCCTAAAAACCATATCTTTCATAATAAAAACTGAAAATAATAAATCTGAAATTATTATTTTTATCATATGAAAACCGAAAATATAGTTCATATAAAATCATAATTAAAATCATAAAAATGCTAATAACAATAAAATAATGTAAAAATTAATACTTAATGGAATCTTAGAGAAGAAGAAAAGAAAACAACCAAAACAATAAGGAGGAAAAGAATCAAAAGGAAAAAGGAAGAAAAAAGCAATATACCGAATTCGCGAGTGAAATATGGCAGCAGAATTGCGAAACTTGCAGAGGCCATAACTAATAGAATAAGAATCGGAATTGAGTGATTCTTGAGCCTAACTTCAATAACTTTTCGAGATCTACAACTTTCAAGAAGGAAGTTTTGGCTAAAAATTAACGGAACTATGAGAAATCTGGCCAATCAGATTCGGGTGAAAGAAAAAAACGAGTGAAGAGAGGAAAAGAAAAAGTCACGTGGAAAGAGGAGAGAGAAATAAGTGTGTAGGGTAAATATTGGGTTTTAGGATATTTACATAAAGCTAATCCTTTTAGGTTTAGGAAAAGAGATAAGATTTAAAAGATTTGATGACTAATAAGATGATCAACTTAGGACTTTAATCATCAATAGGACTCTTTTCCTTTTTATCCTTTTAGAAGTTTCGATTCCATTAAACTTCTTTTTAAATAAATACTTTTAATACTTAAAGCTTTATTAAGACATGCTTAATTAAAACATTTTCAATTTTATTAAGCTATGAAAATATTTTTAGTTGACTTTTAAAAATAGTCAACCCTTTTTAAAAGTCAAATCATTTTCCAAACTCATTTGGATTTAAATATAACTACATAAATACTTTAATATATTTATGAAAACCCTTTAAAATTGTGGGGGATTACACATGATGTTATAGCAGCTTAAAATTTGACCTTCATCTTGATATACTTGATCTTCAACCAACAAGTAAGATTTCTTACATCTTTAAACTTCAAAGCTAACCAAAATAACAAGACTTTTATGGCGAGAATAGATAGAACCATCGTATTGATGGAGACAACCCTCACTATAAGAGAAGGGACAACTCTCATAATAAGAGGGAAAAATATTAAAAGTTAACTCTCATCTAATAAAACTAACAATAAAGCAAATAATATAACAAAATTCAGGAATTTCCACAAGTGTAACAACCGGTAGAAGCCCCTACAAGAACACTAATAAAGGTTAGGGTTTGGGAGTGAAACTAGGGTTTGGAAGAGAGAAATGAATGATGCTACTGGAAATAAATTCTAAATACGAAAGATATGTTATTTTTCGAATTCCTTAGTTTGTTCGCAATAGGGTTTTATTATGTGCCTGATATTCCTTTCTTAAATGGCTATCTTAGAACTTTGCAAAGAATGAAATTTTATTGTCTATATATTTGTATTCTTCTCACATGGCTACTATATTTTGCAATGTTTTATGGATTTTCCATTCAGTATAGCTTGGGCAAAGTTGTTTTTGTCCGAGTCAATAATCTAGGTCTTACTTCTTCCATTATGGATAAAGATTGGGCCCTTTGCATCCCCCCGCTCTACAATTACGTCTCCATACTCAAGTTACTGAGGACGAATTCGAAGTTGTTAGTGAATTTTTTCTTTCAACTTAATGTTCATGGATGCTCCACTCTTATTAACCATATCGAACATTCACGATTTTACAAGCAATTCATCTATTTTGAGAGGTCAATTGAGTAGTTTACCATCAATCTAAACTCACTTACACGACTTAGTATGACCATTTAGTATCTCGCAGTCCATTTAATAATTTTATATTTCCTAATTTTTGTGATGGTATTCTGAATTCCCTTGAGATTCCTATTTACTTTGATCACTACTATAAAGACCTCATAAACCTTCAACGTTATTTTTTATATTCAATAAAGAAAATCAAACTAACATGAAAATTCAAAATAATTTCTAATAATTTCTAATAATTTCATGTTAAATATAAAAAAAAACATCAAATGAAATTATAAAAAAATCACCATGTTCACATAAACATTTAGGGTCGATAATCAATTATGACATGAGTGCAAAGCTTATTAATCATTTTATTATAATTTAGTTTTCTCTTAGGGCTTGTTCTCTTCGGCATAAAACAACTTAACTGAATTGATTGGAGCTGAACTGAACTTAACTGATTGGAGATGAACTGAACTGAATTGAATTGAATTAAATTAAATTGAATTAAATTGAATGTAATAAATATATAAATAATATTAAAACAATAATAATATGAATATTAAATAATATTTATAATGATAAGTAATAATAATGAATAATAATAATAATAATAGTGATATTTAAAATGATAATTATAAATAAATAATATCAATAATCATAAATTAATAATAATAATAATTAATGATAATAGTTATAATTAATAATAATTAGTTTATATTATTTGTATTAATATATTAATACTTGATGATGATATATAATAACAACAATATCTAAGAAGTAAATTAATATTACTATTTTAATAATTGGATTTAAATAATATAATAATATTTAGGAATAAAAATAATGGTTGGGTTGGACTGCGAAAATTACATCATAAACCGTCTTGAAGCGATTTGATTGGTTTATGGGCTAAAAAACGTGGGTTTATTTGTGCTTTAACCTAAATCATGTTCATCCTAATAATAGTAGTAATAATAATGAGTAAAGCTATAATAAACAAAATAATATATAGAAACAACAACAATAATAATAATAATACTTAATAGTAATAATATAAAAATAAATAATAATAATAATAAGAAGAGTAATTAGTAAAAATAAATTATACCAACATAATAATAATATTTAACAAAATGGTTATAAAAGAATGGAGCTGAACTGATTGGAGCTGAACTGAACTGAACTGATTGAAGCTGAACTGAACTGAAAATAAGTTGGGGAGAACAGACCCTTAGAGAATTTATATTTCACTACATTACAAACTTTTGTTATTCTCGAACAATACTCATCTCTACTTTATAACTTTTTATGATCGAGGAAGTTTGAGCTCGAACAAGTTTCTTAAAATTATTACTTATTTTGTTTGTTTTTTTATATTTACACACTTTGTTTTTTAGTCCATTTCTTTTTAATATACACATTATTGTTTTTTCTATTTTTTGTAGCATATCTTATCTACTTTCTTCTATCTTTCCATTAATGTCATTCACTTTTTAATATTTTAACCCACTATTTTATTTCTCTCTCATACTTTTGTACATCCTCCTTGACTCTCCCCCAAAGTGAAGTGAGTACATTAAAAAGAAACAAAAATTATTAAACGCACAGTCTTATAAAAGACCGTCTCACGTTATTAACGCTAACATGAGACGAGTCTGTTTTTCCTCCAATTCTTAGCCTCGGCCTTCATTGGTTTTATGGTTGCTAATTGTGATTCTGGCTATTAGTTACTATTTTCTGATAAATAGTTATGATATTTGGGTATTTAGTTATTATTGTTTTTTACACAAAAAACGCACAAAACTCAGATTATCTCCTGCAATTTGACCACATTGAATCTCTCCAATGGCGAAAATGTTGAAGAATTTCAACACTTCTCAAACACAACAACTGGAAAATTTTAATGGGTTCTTCAAACATCACTAAATAGCTAAATCCATATATTATTCAATTTGTTCTTCATAATAATCAGTTTTTTTTTATCTAACTAAACTCTTGGGTTTCTTTAACTGGTCACATTCTCAATTGGGTATTTATCAATATTTATTTTCTTTCTCAATTTTGGTTGTTCTTCTTTGATGTAGTGATCAATGTTTGTAAGAAAAAGGGTTTCTTGATTGAAGCTACTAATGTGTTTTTGTGTGTTAAATATGGTGATTTTTACCCTAGTTTGGTTTGTTGTAGTTCTTTGTTGTCTGACTTATTGAAGAAGAGCATGATGATTGATGAGTTTGTTTTGGAGGGTTTATGATAGAATTAGTGCATTATTTTTTTGTTGACAAAGACATAATTATTTATGCGTGATATTGAAGTTATGGGCAATAAAATGCATTATAATTTGATTTTTATGATATAACTAATATATTTCAACGCTTAACTAATATATTTCAGCGCTTAACTAATATATACTCCAGTGTTTAACTAATATACTCCAGCGATTAACTAATATACTCTAGCGACTAACTAATATACTCCAGCGACTACTAATATACTTCAACGCTTAACTAATTCATCTAGAATCAATTTAAGGCTAGCATAACCAATAGGTGTAAGCGTTTAACAAATTTAACTGCTAGTTTGATGCACGTGCGTGATGTCAGCATGACATCAGCGGTCTCACGTTAATACTAACGTGAGACCGTCTCTCCAAAATTGGACTCTTAAAAGAGATGATCTAATTTTAATATAAAAGTAGAACTAGTCACTAAGTGGATTAAATTAGTCAATGAAAAAAATTAATATAGTTACTATTAGGCTATTTCTTTTTTTAATATTATATTTACCATTGTCTAATTTTAATTTAAAAGTAGGCGATCTTTCCTACAAGATAAACTCCCAAATTATAACTTGAAACTCACCCAATTTTTTTAAAAGTTTCAAAGTATCACTACATGGCGCTTAACGAAAACAAGTTGAAAAATTTTGCACCAAAATTTTGAACTCAAATAATGGTGTATTGGTGTCCCTTCAAATTCGGATTGAATAAATATCCCAGCGCGCAATCTTCTTACATTCTCAGCCGTCGATCACACCACTAATCAACATACGCAAACAAAATCAACGGTGATTTACAAACATTAACTTCAACTCTAACAATTTATTTTCAGTTAGATTCTATATCACACTTTCCAATTTAGTATTTTTTTCTTCACTTTCTCTCTCCTAAAAACTATTCTATTTTCTCTCTCCTCTTCTTCTTCGTTGAAACTCCCTCCTTTTTCGATCTCGATTTTCGCACCTCAAAAATCTCACTTTCTTCAACTCAATTTCACTGTTTTTTCAGTTCAATTTCTCTTTTAGAAGCTCAAATTTACTTTTTTTTTTGTTTGGAGTAATTAACAGTTGAAGATTTTGAGCTGTCGAAGTTAGGGCATGTGTGGAAGTTGCTAAATTAGCAGATGAGTTATGGTTGAATTACATGGAATTGATCACTTTTGATGTTCTTTTGTGGAGAAGAAAGTTTTTTAGTGTAGTTCGTTGTGTTACGGAGATTGCTGGTTTCGAGTAATTTGCGTGTTTTGTTTCTGAAAATTTGAAGTTTTTTCAGTTCATGAAGTTAGGGTTTCGGCGAATTAAGCTATTTCATTGTTGATTTCGTACCTAAAGTATTGGAATTTCACGAGTGATGATTTTAGTTGGAATCTAGGGTTTTTTTTTCTGGTTGTGGTGAATTCGCAAGAGAATTAATGGTTTTTCGAGTATGCAGTGACTTTTATAGGTTCTAGGGTTTTTTGAGAAGAAGAAAGAAGAGTTAGAATGTTTTATTCGCAGTTTATATTGGCCAAGAAAGGGCCTTTAGGGACTATATGGATTGCAGCTCATTTGGAGCGGAAGCTTCGGAAGAATCAAGTTGCTGATACTGATATTGGCGTATCCGTTGGTCAGTTCATTTATTTCTCTAATCATTTATTTAGATTTTATAGTTGATTATTTGCATAACTTCTGTAATTGGTTATTTATAGAAGTTTAATAAATATGCAGTTTCTTACCTTCTATTGATTAATAGTATTAATTACGCCTGTTCTCCCCCCGCTTATTTTCAGTTCAATTCACTACAACTTGTGACAATACATTTGATCTCACATATCACTATTTATTTCAATTCAGTTCAATTCAATTCAGTTTAGCTATTTTATGCCGAAGAGAATAGGCCCTAAGTGTCTTCCCGCGGAAAAAAAGAAAAGAAACTAAATTGAAATCCTCATCAACAAATTGAGTCGAATGAAGCTTTTCACCCTCTTGTAAATTGAGTTATGTATGTATATAATTTAGCAAGTTGTATATGGGAATATCTTGCATCGATGTGAGGCGAGTAAGCAATCTTCATATTCAAGTTTCAAATAGAATATAACACCATAATAGCCTGATATAATTTGTTTATAACGGGGAAGGGCTGCTTCAATTTCAATTTGCGGGAGGGAAGAACCGAAGAAGTGATGCCAGAAAGTTTTGTAAAATTTCAGCAAAAAGTTTGAACTTTTAAGCAAATAATTTCATAACCAGGGGTGAAGAAGTGGTTATAATATTCAGCTTAGTTCAGTAGCTTAGACTTGTTTTCTTCACCTCATATTTAAAACTACTTTTATTGATTAAGACCTTTTGGTTGATTGAACTTGATTATTACCTGTTAAAGTTGAATTTCACTGACTAAAATTCTAAAACTGACTGTTATTGATTAAGTTTTGTCTTATGTTATGGTATGAGTTTTTCGAATTGTACTCATTAAAATTGCTTTTTACTAAATCAAGCAAATTTTTATTGATTAAAAGTGATTTTTTTATTGACTGGAAATGATTTTTAGGGAACATTACTTTTATAGGTTGAAACGAATAGGGCCTTATGTACTAAAGACTATAAATCTAGTTGATCTACAAGTTCCTTTGTACTATAAATCTATGAGGGTACAGGTTATGTAAGGAACTAAGGATGCAATTTTTGTTCGCCAATTTATGTGCTAATTCAGTTTGGATGTATTTAAGGATGAAACAGATTCTATTAGCTTGGTGCTAATTCAGTTGGAATATATTGAGGGATGCTGAGAACCAAGTTGGCTTAAAAGGAAATGGAGTAATCTTTTAAGGACAATCTAAATAAAGAAGGGCAGTCTTTTAAGGACGGAGGGAGAATTAAATACTGTCTACTACGTGTCTACGTCCCCCCCCCCAAAAAAAAAAAACAAAATGGAAAATAAATGATAAGAAAAATTATGATAAATAATCTAAACGAGTAATACCGTCATGACTGGAAGCATGGAGAAAGGGGATTAGGAGCGAAGGTAAGAGCAGAAGGCTAGCATGGCAGTAGCTGCCATAGATGTAGTGTTATTAGTAGAAATAGACTAATAGTGCAGTAGTGGCTGCTGATCAAGAATTAGTTGTAGTGGGTTAGATAACAGTAGCATCAAGTTGAAGACTGTAAATCATGAAGGAAAGGAGCGAGGCTTTGATTTTTTTGTAACATGATATTTGGAGTTAGGGTCTGCATCTGCTAGGTGCGTCACTCTATTGTTCAAATTGATGAAACTTTTGTTCAATTTATTGAGGGATTTTGCAAAATGGTAATGTTTGGCGGATAAGATCTAATATTTCAGTCTTTAACTCATTGGTCCTGCCTTTTCGTCTTGATTAGTGGTTTAGGTTGACGCTTGGACAATTGTGCTTTGGTGTGCCTGCTTGACAGTCCCCCCCTGGTGTTGCAAATGACAACGGACGGCGATGTATCTAATTAAAAAAAAATTACTTTTTACCTTGCTGATTCCCTTTATCACTATTTGATACAATGTTCAGATGGGTATTTAACATTTTCTTTTCTGATTGCTAAGCCATGTACGTAACAATGTTTGATGTCCGTACATCAAGTATTATAAATGAATTTTGTGGAAACTTCTCTTTCAGTAAAAACTTCCTTTTTCAGCTTCTACAACTTATAGATTTATTTTGTTGAAGGCATATTTCCATCAATTGTAGTAATATTCACAGAAGTGTCTGGACAATATTAATAAACAAACAAAATGTTGATGTGGCAGATATTTAATATTTATGGTAGTTTATTGTAACAGAATCTGGTTGTTATCTCCCTCCCTTTTTTCTTATTGATTTTTATTTATTTACGAATCTTCTCAAATTACTCATTTTTTGTTTCAGATTCTATACTGTTCCCAGAAGTGCCAATCGCACTCCGCTTGTCTAGCCATTTACTGCTTGGTGTTGTCAGGATATATTCAAAGAAAGTGAATTACCTCTTTGACGATTGTAGTGAGGCTTTGCTTAAGGTCAAACAAGCATTTCGCTCGGCAGCAGTTGATTTACCTCCTGAACAGTCTAAAGCACCATACCATTCGATCACTTTGCCAGAGACCTTTGATCTTGATGATTTTGAGCTTCCAGACAATGAAGTATTTCAGGGGTTAGTGTCTATTATGAATTTTGTTTCCTTAATGGACATATCAGTCAGGGGTTAGTGTCTATTATGAATTTTGTTTCCTTAATGGACATATCAGTTTTAGTAGGTCTAACTTCAGTTTGTTCTTTTGTGAGGGAGCTGAAGGAACTTCAAACAATTGATGCTTTGATCACATTTAACAATTGGTTGTATTTTGCAGCAACTTTGTTGATCACCATATTAGTACAAGAGAGCAAATTACTCTCCAGGATTCTATGGACGGTGTGGCTTTTCCATCATTGCAATTTGGTCCCGATGGTTAGTTGCTTCTTCTTTAATTGAATTTTAATATTTCCTTCAAATTCTGCTATTTTTCCATAGTCCTATGATTTTTCGTTATGATGTTTATTTTGTCATTATTCATATGTTTAGCTGTGTTTCAGAGCGATTTGGTGATGGTGATGCATCTCAGATTGGTTTGGATCTTGACGAGGTAATTACATAATCTAGTTGTTATTGTCTTTCATTGTGCACTAGCCTCTTATCTTGAAGTTCTATGAGACTTTAATTTCGGTACAGTTAAATATATAGAAATACAAAGATGTCTTAGTTTGGGCAGTGCATTTACAGATTTACTTTTAGGTAATTTCTTTGGAAAGAATATCAGATTGTCAATTAGTTGAACGCAAAAAAAAAAATGTAATGGAAGCTACAAAATATTGGCAAAAAGTTGGAGATCTGTACAAAAATCTTTTGAAGCTAAATTGTGACAAAGCTAAATTACTCAAAAAGTTGAAGGAAAAAAGGTTAAAAGTCAGGTGTTATGAGTTTATGACCAAAAATGTTTGGTTAGATGGTTTGACAGAGACCACCTTCTAATTATATTGTTGTCTCTTTTCTGATGGGATATTTGATGCATTTCACTTGTGCTTTTATCCACTCACCGAGAGGGACTGAGGAAGAGATGCCCCTTTTTCTTAGTGTGGTTCATTGGAGACAACACCCATACTGTTACTTGTAGTGCTCTCTCCCTTTCTTTTTTCCAGGGTTAAGAGGGGGAGACAGGAAGTTGAGAGTGCACGGATATTTGAGACACACACTATATATTTTACAGTCATATACTATACTATTTGTCTATTTACGTCTATGAGGTCTGAGAAAAGGTATCGGAGAAAGAGGGATTAGATTGGGAATCTGGGATTAGGTTATTGCAATAAGAGCTTTTTCTGAGGTTACTCAATGTATGAATTAGGTTTTAGTTATTGTATTCTGAGAGTTACATTCTAAGGGCGAGTGCTAATTGACTAAACCTGCTTAAATATATCAATTAGGTTTTAGTTATTGAATTATGACGTACAAGCAGCCAGGATGCAACTTATCTCAAAATAGAGGGTGAGTGATACTTTTGAAGACATGAACAATCTTTTTCAGGTTAAATAGTTGTAGGAACTGGGAACTAGGAACCAAAAGCAGAACTGGAAAGAGGCTCATTATCTTTGATTCTTCTGTTAGATCTTTCCAAATATAGGGTGCTGGAGCTGGTGGGTATGCCTTGAGTGAAGAACTAAGCTTCAGTAGAAGTATTAGATCCTTATCATGTTAGTTGAGCACTTTGGAGATATATAAAAACAAAGCGCGTTTCTTTGTAGCTTATCGTATGCTTGGCTTGATAAAACATGTTTTGCCCTCTTATCTTCTGTGACAAGAGTTTTTTCACATGCAGGAGTTGTTTATGGACAAGGGAGATGCTGCAGGAACAAGTGGGGTTTTGGTTGACACAGAGTAAGAGAATTTATGAGTGCTAAATTTTTGCTTGGTTGACATCAATGTTGTATGTTTTTATCCATTATTCTTTTTAATTGTTTACTGGGCTTGCTTGCTCGCATGTTTAGTTGTATGCACTGAAATTGTGCTGACAATTTCTACTATATCAATTTTAGTTTTTTTTTCTGTACAAGACTGTCTTTCAGTATATTGAAATGCTCTATTTTTTTTTGATAATCTTCTTTACAACCGACTTTCAGTTTTATTTGCATCTTCTTTCCATTCAGAGCCACCAAGAGAGAGGGGATGCCACTTTTAGTTGCTACTTTAATGTTGACAATAGAGGCTTTTTAAAAGGTTTTCTTTTATTGTATAAATAGTGCGTCTTTACGTTGGCATCCTTTTATTAGGTTGATTTTTTTGATGATTAATCTCTGTGTTGTCTAGATATCGTGTTTATGTGTAGCATGTCAAGGGGTTGAAATTCTTGAAAAGATATTCATTTGGTTCACTTCCATCATGTATTCAGGCCGTTGCAACTTTTTTTGAGTTTTTCTAATTATTTGTTGCCTTGAATTCCAGTGCTGGTCCTCAGGAAGCTATAAAAGAACTCTCACCTTCACCTTCCAAAGCCGATGAGCATTATGAAGCTGTTTCTGATTCTGGGTTGGCTTCAAACGCTAATTTCTTCAGTATCCAGGTTAGGTTTTTATTTTGCCACTCTGTTGTAAGATTTCTTTCTCTTCTTTTGGCGAATGGAGACCCATTGACTTATCTAGTCTGATAAACAAGGTGTCCGTAATTGTGTGTTCACCTTAATGCTCACACACACATGTATTTTAGTTACAATATCTACATTTAATTTAGATATGCATCTCTATGTACAAAGAAAGGAGAATATCTCAATAAATGCTCATGCTGTTGATTATTCAGGCACCTTCCACTCCAGGGTTAACGGAAGAGCCAAACTTGCCTAGTGCTAAAGAGGAAATACAGGTTAGTGATGATCATATGGATGAGGACCAGAATCCATGTGAACTTGCTGCAAAAGAAGTGTCTGGAAATGCTTCAAGTCTTGTGGAACTGTCAGATTTGGGTGGCGGGAAATTTATTTCTAATGGAACATCGAATTATGAGGATGAGCTGGGCAATGAAAAAGCACATACACATGGAACTGAGTCCATGGATGTCATCTCATCTGGTTTTGCTCAGCCTGTTACTTCCAATGAGCACAAAGAGGAAACAAATGGTCAGGATAGTGCGGAAAACATTCTCAACTCCAGTCCTCTCAAGAATGGAATTATTATAGCTGCTGATGTGCAATCTCAAGGATGCTGTGATGTCGAAGAACAAGGTATAAATGGGACTGCCGTTCCAGTGCTTGATAATACCATTGTCATGGAGGCTCAAGGTAGTGATCTTGATGCTGGCTGCAACAGAGCTGACCTTGATGGTACGTATCATCGACTACATGATGGTGGAGAAGAGAGTAATACATCTTTAATTGGCCCCGCAGTTCCTGGCACTGTGGAAGCTGAGATTAGTGGATATGAACACCAAAATCCATTTCAGCCTTGTCTAAACTCGAAGAAAGCTGAGATCTCTGAATCCAATATCGATGTGAAGTCATCAGGCTTTGCCCTTCCAGTGCTGCAGGCTTGTAATTCCAATGTCCAATATGCTTGTGATGGAGCAAATAATGTGTTTGATGACTCCCACCTTCCAAATCGAGACAGTGGTTTGAGTATCTTAGGGACATCTGGACAGGGAGACACAACTAATGTTTCTGGGATGTCTACAAATGTCTCAGGTTTGTAGCCTTAGGTTTTGGTAATTTGTCAGGGAGGGTTTATTCTAAGTTTATGTTTCAGCTCTTAAAAGTTTTTGGCTTTTGTATTCTGTGGAACAGATGAAGTAGAACCAACCTCAAAGGCAGACCAGATAGCTCGTGAAGTTACTTGTACCACTGACATCAACCTAGAAGTGCAGGTGGAAAACCTAATTGCAGAAGGAAATCATTTGGAAAAAGAGAGCAATTTGCAAATTTCTGATTTCCCGCCCCCTGAGATGTTGCTTTCTATGCCAAATCTGCCTGCTGGTCTAGCAGACAACTTTCTTGTTGACTCTACACCTGGTAAAGAGTTCCTTGCAAAAGATGGCAATGCTACTGATGAAAACATCATATCTGGGAGAAAGAGAAGTTTTACTGAGAGTACTTTGACAATACAGAGCATTAATTCAGTTGAGTCTTCTGGTGGAGCTCAGTCCAAAGGAACTGTGGAATTTATTCCTGACGACAATGACTTGCTATCCTCTATTTTAGGTATTGTACTGTTATCCTTGCTTTGACTATCTTTTGGTGATTAGCAATTTTCTGAATCCTGCGCCTGGCTTAAGTAATGTTTGAAATTTGAATTACTTGGCTTACTATGTATCCTCCATTTTGTACTTCTTGGTCGCTGCTATGACTGTGATTGCTAATGGTTCAATTAATTTCTGACAAATTACTCTTACAGTTGGTAAGTCTACAGCAATCAAAATGAAGCCTACTCCACCTGTTCCTGATACAGTACGTGCAAAGCGCCAGCGGACTGCTGTCCGTTCTGCTACTCACAAGCGGAAGGTGCTTGTGGATGACTCGACTGTACTCCATGGCGAGTAAGTGATACCTTTTTGGCTCATTTGTTGTGTTCATTCATATTCTTTAGGAACGTAAGGGAGAATTGCCTTATTGGATTGAACCCCGCATGGGTCTACCTGACCCAGCTATAGTGACAAGTCCTTTAGGAGTAGGGTGACAAAGTAATTGGAATCCTCTAGACCTAAGGTAGTCCAATGGGTGTAAGAGTTTGGTGAAGTCGAAAGAGCTTTTAAATGAACATAACCTTTATTGGACATGGTCAGTACAAGACTATGATTGTAGGCCAAATTTATCGCAAAAGAGAAGACATTTTGGTAAATTTTACTATGTGCTCTTTCTCTCTCATCTCCTGTTCCGTATATCCTTAAACTTCTATTGGCCACCTCTTTTTGGCTTGTAACCTGTATGGCTTGACCCTCAACAAAGTGACCCGATGATGACTCACCCAATAACAAGGTCTAGTATCCTCACCCCCAAAGTGTCTAGTGGGGTTTGATCCCACAACCTCATGCTTGGTGCGTATGTATATATTAGATGTATATGTCCGAAACCTCATGCATTGCCTTTTGCACTGTTTTCAAGACACACCTATTATCATTAGTATCTTCTACTACATATAGATAACAATATAACAAGTCCCAAATTTGAATTTTCATATTGGAACAAATTTTTAAAAGATTTTATTTGATTTATTATTTCTAATGTATATTGGTAAATAAATACGGTCGAAGTGATGAGCTTTGACTTTAATAAAAGCATTTGGGTAAAGTTTTGGGGGACAAAAGCCGTAATTAAGTGAAGATAATTATGGTCAAAGATCCGAACCAAAGACCATGGATAAAAAGGCACACACTTTTATGCAAACAGGGGGATGATGTGGTATGTTTTTTTAAGTTTTTTGCTTAGGGTAATGCTTTTATTCGTCGAGTTTCTGAACACTTCTTTGCTCTTTGCTCAGCACGATAAGGCAGCAGCTAACAACTACTGAAGATATACGGCGTGTGCGAAAGAAAGCTCCTTGTACGAACCGTGAAGTTTGGGTGCTTCAGAAACAGTTTTTGGATGATGAGATTTTCAGCGAACGTGTATTTACAGGTAGATTACGAGAAAATTTATTAGTTGTTCCACATAATTGATTTTATCTTGTTGATTGAGAAAACTGCTGTATTTAATATAGATGGCCTCAAGAGTTTAGGCGCATCAGTACTCAGTAGATAAGTCTTTGTTTTCCTGTTCAGTTTATTAATGCATGGCAAATTTAGTGGTAGTTTGCTTGACCCAACTATAAGAAGTGGTATTCTTTATGTTGTGTGCTTGAGAATATCATACTTAATTTAATTGTTTGCCACTGACAAATTTCACACATCCCTTCCTAAGTTGTCCCCATAGAATCATAATTTACAAGTAGATTTTCCTTTTGCTCTTCATCATCTCAACCCTTATTATTGAGAATTAATTTTATCATTTGTATTGTAAGTTTTATTAATTTTTCAGAATAAATAATATTTTAGTCACTGTTACTACAAAAAATGTCTTTAAAATTGATGATAGTTGTTACTTCTTTTTTTAATTTCTTACTAGGAATGTAATGCTCTATATATCATATTACTCCCTCTGTTTTTTTATTAATTGTTACACTTCACTTTGGGGAAGAACCAAGGAAATTGTGCAAAAAACAAGGAAGAAGTACAATAAAAGAATGTTTGGTTTTGGTAAGTGTAAAAGAAGCATTAAAATAATGTAGGAGAGAAAAATAGGGTAGGTGGGTGGTGGGGTATATGAGGTGGAAAAGTTTGATGTGATAGGTTACTATATAAGGAAAAAGTAGAAGTGTAACAATAAAAAAAGGGACTAAAGAGGAAAGCTTAACAATTAAAAAAAGCGGAGGGACTATAATGTTAGGTCAAATATTCATGATATTTGATTTTGCTCCGCCATTATCTATGTAAATTTTCCAGCTATCTTTTACTTGGTGTTTTTTTTTTACACTTGTAAGTACTAAGATTTTCAACTGGAAAGTGATGTTGGAAATATTTTTGTTGAGCTTGTTATTGTAGGCCATACTATCTGTTTGAAACTTAACTTATTGGCTCAGATGGACTTTTTCTTTTTGCTGAAACTCATTTTTATAAGTCATAACGCCAGTTGATGAAATTGATACATCATGAACTGGTGGCTTGTTGGATAATAGACAATTAAAATCCATAAGTTGTTGCAAATGGGAATATAAGCCTAATCATTGAAAGACATTGCTTGAATATTACTTGTCAGGATCAGGGTTTAATATTAAAATTCTTAATATAAGACTTGAGGATCTTGCCCTTAGTTTGATGGATGATAGCCTGATAGGTCTCCCTTTCTATGTTGATGCTGTGTTGTGGGCTTAGTGAGGTTTTTTTTGGTCAGTATTTGAGGTGTATGACTACCCTTCTTGTAGTGCCTGTAGTTTTAGTATAATAGTTTACATCTTTGTATGAGTAACCCTTCTTGGAATGCTTGTTGGTTTATTGGAATTGGTTATATCTCCATATAGTATGATAAGTAATGCCAGTTTATTGTGCAGACACATGGTTTTCATTCAGTTAATTTTCTTCTAGTGGATTTGTTTGCTTTTGATATTGATTGGCTTTATAACCTGTGTAAAACATAAATTGCAGGGTATACAAGTGGATTCTTTTTGTTGGTCTGTTAGAATGTCTAATTTTGCCTTTTCCATTCCAGGAATGTTTCCTACCTTGAGATCATTGGATAATGAGGAATTCAATCTGAATGAGATCAGAATTTTTCGTGATGATATATCCAAAGAAGCAAGTGAGGCAGACATCTCTACAAGGCCAACAGTCGGTGAGGAATTTGAAACTATGGGAACTCCTGTACCCTGTATTGCTGAGATCACTACGAAACCAGTGCTCGGTGAAGAAACTGAAGCTCCGGGAACTCTTGTACCATCTACTGCTGCAGATGAGGGATTGCAAGTGCATGATGGGAGTCTGTTAGAGACTATATGTGGACAAGAATTGACTTTGGTTGTAGATGGTGGTACTCTGCTAAAAGAGGTAGATTTTGTAGATAATGAGGTCATAAAAGAAGTGTCGCAATATGATGTTTCTGGAGAAAAGGTTGGTGTGGAGTTTGATGATGTAAGAACCTCAGTTGGTGGTGAAGCAATTCATTCTGTTGCTTCAGGAGCAGAGCCACTCTTTTCAGTTGGTCATGTTGCTGAAGTTAATTGTAACTCAACAGACGATATTAAAGCCAATTCACCTTCCCTTCAAAATTCTAGTGATGTTTTGGTGTCCATGCATACAGATATATCAGACCAAATTCTTGATCACAGGTGTGCTACAAATTTTTCAATAGACGATACTTCTACAGGGGAGGGTGTTTCTGGATCAGGTATACGAGATCAAGGGGTAGATGTTGGTGTCACTGAGAAAGCTGGTGTAGGTGAAAGATCAGATGCTGAACCTGTATCGGAGAAAAGGGAAAGTGTTGATCCAAGCATAGTTATGGAGCATCTCCAGGATACTTGTTCTCTACCTGTTCATGATTCCAGTATCTCTGAGTCTGTGGCTCTTGAAGACAGGGCTTTTCCAACACCGGACCAGGTTCTTGATGGTTGTCATCCAGATGAGCTTGGGATGGCAAATAAAGATGAAATCTTTGACTCAGACCTAAGACTTGATGATAGCTGCTCAACTCCATACAATGTTAGTGAGCATGTAAAATTAGATATATCATATTCAGTAGAAGCTGATTTAAGCCCCCGAATTACCACATTAAATGAGGGGGAAGGTCTACAGTATAGGGAAGCTGACCAAATGATTGCCATGGACTCCACTTCGATTCCTCCCGAATTTGTTGACGCTGGAAACAATGCTGTAAGTGATTTTCTAATCAATCTTTATCCTTAATATGACAATTTGAGAGCATGTTGGTTGTTTGGTGATTCGAATCTGATTGAAAGTTTTAATCATATCGTATCAGTATTTCTTGTTGGAATATATTGTTGTACACTGAATGATAGCCTGTTGTTAAGGTGCTGTTCTCTTCTTGCTACTGATTGTTTGCGCATTTTCTTAATAACACTTTAGTGTTACAATGTTTGATTGTATTGCTCTTAAGAAGATGAATTGGGTTGAGATAAAGAACTGTTGAAGTAGTAGACCTATGTGTCCATTCAAGGCAAAGATATGGGTTCTGTTGCAGCTGCTTTTTTTTTCCCAAAGTCTTTCTTTGCGAATGTGTTGGTCTGCAAGTCCAAAAACCATGGCAAGGGAGATTTCGAGTATACATGCCTAATTTGTGCACCTGCTTTCAGCTAGACCAGCTCAATAGCTTGGTTTAGGTCTACAGGGATTCAGGCATTCAGCCACAAAAAAGTTCTGTGGTTGAGTGATCTTGATAGAAAGTAGGGTGTCTTTTATTGTTTAAAATGATAGGTTGAGAGAATGCATCTGTGTAAAGTTTGTTGAGAACTTTGACTAAGTTGAGCAATTACTAAGTGTATCTTTCTGTTTGCCTTTGTGATGCAGGAGGTTAGCACAGATGCCATAGAGCACGATACAGGTTAAGTTCTTCTCTTGTGCTTTGTTTAGTTAATTCATTTTGATTTTTCTGATATTCCTCTTGATCTTTACATCTATGCTTTCAGATTGTCTGTGCTTTTTGTATATTATCATTTTTCTAGAATTAGATTTTGATCGTCACATTTTGGATCAAGGTCCAATGGTAGTTTCTGTTGTCTAGGGGGAAAGGCTGTGCACAGCTGAACTTCCTTTAGCCTTTCATGGGCGGTGCTCTCTTTAGCTTGGGTTATGTGCATATAATCATAAAGGGGCAGTTCTTTACTTTTTCACCTGGCATACTCTAGTTTATGTCCCAGCCATAGTTTTTGCTTTTTGTCATTTTTTTTGCAATCCTTGTCATAACCTGTCATTTAGATCTTATAGTGAAAGATGATGAATCTAAGTTGCTCTTGTTCATTCAGCCTTCTTGAATTTTGATGATGACGATGTCGCTGAAGATTACGAAAGTGATATGGCTGACCCTGATGAGAAACGCATTCTCGACAACAGTGGCTGGTCTGCTCGTACCAGGTTTGTGGCGCTGTTTTCCTTTCAGGCAAAGGGGTGGGGGGCTATGGGTGTTTTTCTATTGGTCCTAGTAGGGTTTACAATTTAATTGGAACTGTCACAACTCACAAACAACACCTGAGTTCTGAGGCCATTTGACTTCCAGTATGAATGATCAATTCTGTTATATTTCATTTTGTCAGAGCTGTTGCCAACTATCTCCAAGTCTTGTTTGAAAAGGAATCTGATCAGCCGAAGAAGGTGATCTCCTTGGAAAGCCTATTGGTTGGGAAAACACGAAAAGAAGCGTCAAGAATGTTTTTTGAGACATTGGTATGCCGCATCATATTAGAAGAGAACATACATTGGAATATTTGATTTGATTACTTTTAGCTAAAACAAAATAAAGAAATGGAATCAAATCATTGATGGAAAAATCTAATCTTTGTGTTGCTTCGCAGGTTCTCAAAACTAAGGATTATGTAAAAGCAGAGCAGGAGATCTCTTTCTGTGACATTAAAATAAAGCCTAGAGGAAAGCTTCTGAAATCAGATTATTGATCCCATACGAACACAGGACGGTAGATTGGTGAATAGCCGTGTAGTCCTAGTTAGTTGACGTAGCTTAGATTTTGGGACCGTGGTTCTCCCCTTGATTTATTCTTTACTTAAGTTTGCTCTTTTCTTTTACCTTCTATTTTTTTGGGTGATTAGTAGGTTAACAAGGGAGGCTAAGGGCTGAGAATTTGTAAGTCTGTAGCTCGTGTATCATGGGTAGGCATTGTAGAATGTCTTGTAATGTTAATCCTGCAATAATATATGTATATATTATATATATATGTAAAATTGATAACTATGCAATCGGAGATTTTCTTGGATCTAATCGTCCACTTTTCTGTGAATACTACTGATTTTCTCGTTGTATGAGAGGCACAAGAGTGTATATAACCTAGTAAGGGCTTGCAGCTTTTATTCGAAAAACAAAGGAAGGTTTTTTTCAAGTACAAATAGCCTCATAGAAGTTAATGCTTAATCATTAAGTACAATAGTAGCAGTATAATTTTGTTTAAATGGCAATTACAACACTATAACACCTGGAGTATAATCCTACCCAAACTGTCTCAAACTCCTGCCGAGATTTCGACCCACATGTGGGTGGAAGATGGAAGGTGTACAAATTTTAGACACTCAAATGTAAGGTGTGGTACACCCAAGGCTATTTTATGCTCATTGTTCATTTGAAATCATCCAATTGAGCAAAATATAGTAAGGAGAGTTCCAAATGAGCAAATGAGCAAATGAGCAGAAATTAGTCTTACATAATACACCCGAGTGTAAGATAAACTCGTACCATTCTTCCACTGGTTAACTCTCATATG
Source organism: Beta vulgaris subsp. vulgaris (assembly GCF_026745355.1). Lineage (NCBI taxonomy): Eukaryota > Viridiplantae > Streptophyta > Magnoliopsida > Caryophyllales > Amaranthaceae > Beta > Beta vulgaris. The sequence goes on along the minus strand of NC_079205.1, from coordinate 61,302,305 downwards.
GCAGTTGTAGATGGTAAATTACCTACTAAAAGAAGATCAATTCAGGAGGGGTATGAGATCTAGCTTTGGTTACGGTCAGAAATCGTAAGACTAACATATAGTAACGGTGAACTTTCTATAACGTCTTTTGTGGTGATACTCCATCGGCAATGCAATTGAGGTCCCAATAAGAATCAATCTTCTTTGCCATCCTCACCCTTTCTGCCCTTCAAGAACCGCATCCACCAATACGCTGATGATTTAGGATGCCGAGAAAGCCCATTCTTGTAGTCTACATAAACTAAACCGAAACGCTTGGTGTAGCCTTGTGCCCATTCAAAGTTGTCCAGCAAAGACCAAGCAAAATATCCTTTCACATTGGCGCCATCCCTGTAGATAAAATTTTGCAGTAAATGTACGTATTACATGGAAAACCAAAGAGTTTCATGACACAACCAATTGACCAAGACTTCAGCTCTTGTTTGGATAAGATGATAATACTTATAATTTCCACAACAATCACAGAGTATCTCATTATTTTTCATATTTAGCAATGCACTGTTTCATGACAGATTAATCTCATCAATGAACACCAACTCCCGATACAGTACGACCAACTTATACAAGTCTTAACTGATTTACAGTTATATGGTTACATAATCACAATTGACCAGTACCCACAAGATGAATAAGATTAGGGAATGAAAATAAGCATTGACATGGCTTTGAGTATATAATTGCCATTATTATAGGCGTTAAAGAATTTGTTCAATTCCCTGGAATTCTTATCTGTTATTGTATTAGTTGTGAGGTAGCCCATATCTGAATTTAGTATCCTTAGAAACTTGATTCATCATTTGTCCAAAAACCTTTTAGTTAAAGTGAAATGAATAAAACAAGTAATGCCTACAAAAAATAAACTACTGACTAGATATGAGATGCTTACTTGATTGCCTCTGCAACAGTGGCTACATATCCCTTGAAGAAAGTAACTCGCAATCTGTCATCAAGCACCTCATGTAGCTCAGCCAAGTCGTTATTTTCATCGTCCATGCCTGGCAACGTGATATGAATAGCATCAAGTTACTCTCTTTTAGAATCCATCTTTTTGTCTTTACCTTCTAAAACTTCAATTATTTACAACTAAAATAAAAGCGCCTATAGCTGAAGAACTGTACCATTCTCAGTAACATAAATTGGAGGATTGTTGTACTTCTCTGCTATGTGAGCAATAACTTTCTTAAATCCCCAAGGAACTACATAAAGCCATGGCGATGCTGCCTGTCAATTGTCATCCAAGTGTATAGAGAAAATCAAAACCGATAGTTGATGACAAGTCATGGAAACAAAGTCAGAAACATGCTAAAGAGAAGAGCTTATAAAAATACCTTCTCACCAATCATTCCACCTTCTTCCCATTCAGCTGTCAATGGAACAGGAAGATATATAAGATGAGAAAATAAATAAGAAAAGGGTCCTTAGGAATTCAGCATTACCAATTCTCTCTATCTCTTGTGCTGCATAGTATTCATGCTCTTCAGGATTTTCCGTCGAGTGTGCAATATATCTAGTAGTGTAGTGATTTAAGCCAATGAAGTCTATGGAGTTCTGAAGCAAGTCTCTCTCTTCTTGAGAAAATTTAGGAAGCTTATCTCCAAGTCTTTCATGCATTACTTGGGGATAGTCTCCAAAAAATATAGGATCCAAATACCTACGTGATACAGGAACTTAAATGATCAGTCCAACTGATAAGTCAACTTCATGATCACAAAGAAGATAAAGGTTGATCTTTTAGTGAGAGATTGATACTAAGCTTAATCACAGAATATAAATGCATGAAACACGAAGTAATTTACCATCCTAGCTGGAAAGCAAGACGTCGTTCAGCGGCATATTTGTCTTCAACACTGTCTGATGCAGGCTCGGCCCATTCACAATCTACCACAAAGCCAAGCTGCCCACCTTGCTTTTCCTGGATGGAGAAAAAGGCAATAAAAACAAGCAAAAGAAAAGGTTACACTCATGTCATTAAGGGCCTGAGCAAAGCCAATCTAAATTATAAAACACAGTGATCATGTTTTTATATTTGTAAAAAACCCTATAGAAGCTAGAATATTAAAATAATCAATCTAGGAATGTTGAAACCTGGTATTTCTCCTTATAGACTGATGAGGCAGAAGCATGGGCCAGGATTTGGTGATGTGATACCACATATGGATCCGATGAGTTTTCACATCTTCCAGGTGCAAATATCCCAATCCCATATCCGTTAATGGCAGTTTGAAGAGGCTCGTTAAATGTAATCCAATGCTTCACCCTATCCCCAAAGTTTGCAAAGCATGTTTCCGCATAGATTGCAAAGTATTTTCTGGATTTTGCCAGTTGTTGAAACCATGTTAGGCAGCTCTATCGTGACAACACCAATTCATCTTGGCAGAAACTAAAGAAGATAGCAAGAAAGTAAGGTAATAGATGTTAACTTTCTTCTGTTGTTAGTAAGTTGATATGCATTAAACTTTGAAGAATCACATTTCAACTCAGAAGCTCATTATCTAATCCTAGCACAAACGTTCATGAGAAGTACTCACACAATATCCTTATTCAACCACCCTCCAATTGACTCTTCGAGATGTAAAGGAAGGTCCCAGTGGTACAAAGTTACATATGGCTGTATACCTGACAAAGAGATACATAAAATCGTTCCTCATGATGATCAACTCTGTAAAGTAACACCAAGTGAATTAATACCTTTCTCTAGAAGAGCATTTATAAGACTGTTGTAGTAATTTATCCCTTCTTCATTAACCTTGGTCCCAAGACCATCTGGAAGCACAGAAACACGTTTTCATGTCAGTGCAATCAGATCGATGGTCACATTGCTTTGACCCTTCATAATTATGATCTAGTATTTTTACCGCGGGCGATACCCCGGGTCAGTTACAATTATCAAATATATTATGCATAAATTTCATAATTGATTCTATCAGCTTTTCATAATATTCTGTTTACTACTGGAAAATGGACATTATGGCATGCTAAGTTGTTAAAAAAACACTTCTAAGGAATTGGGGATAAAAATAAGAATTTCAATGGAATTTGGCTAAACAAATGTTATTACTTACTAATAAAAGGGTTAAAGATCAAGATGCTTGTCTACATGTTTTGTAATTGCATATAATTATGAGACTTTGTTATGTTTTACTTTGAAACATTAAGCATGAAAATTGTATTGGATTAGTGGTTAGATTCTCACATTTTATTTCAAGGGTCATGTGTTCAAATCTTATTAACTACGCATTGTTAATATTTTTGATAGAGATTATAAACATGTGTATTAGAAGCTTGAGAAGAGTATCACGTGGCACCGTTCCTTTGATAGGGCCTTTTGATATATTTGTTTAGATATGAAACATTTTACCGATTTAACCTAAAGCCCCTTCAAAATAGTTGATCGTTTTCTTTCTCGTGATTACTCAGTTTCACTAATAATATGTGGAAAAGCCACTAACAAACTATTACTATTATCGGAAATGTGACTATTTCTCAAACACCCTAAAATAGCATATATGAATCAAAGTTATTATAGGTAGTACAATGAGTAAATGCATAGATTAGCAAATTAATTGTTACCAGGGTATATGCGGGACCATGATATTGAGAACCGATATGCATCAAACCCCAACATAGATATAAGTTGTACATCTTCCTGTTGCCAAAACATTCAAACAATCATGCCTATATATTACCAACTCGAATACAAAAAATTACATTTTATTACAAACAAAACTTCCCAAGACTCATACAGTATAAGTACACATTCTTCTATGAACTTTCCAAAAATAAATATAAAAATGAGATGCAAGTACAACCAACCTTGTAACGATTATATTGATCAACTGCCACATCTCCATTGCTGCCATCAATAATATTTCCTGATCCAACAAGAAAAAAATCCAGTTGAATCAATCCACTATCTTGCATTAACCATAAAATCACCATGGATATCAACACGGAAATTTCATTACGAACTAACACTCGAACGCATTACCACTACCACCATTTATGACAGCTTACCAATCAGACTGTAAATCGATATACAAGTACACAAATCACTTACCCTCAATATGTGTAAAAGAATCCCAAATACTAGGACAATAAAATTACCATGGATATCAACACGGAAATTCCATTACGAACAAACACTCGGACGCATTACCAGTACCATCATTTATGACAGCTTACCAATCAGACTGTAAAACAATATACAAGTACACAAATTACTTACCTTTTATATGTGTAAAAGCATCCCAAATACTAGGACCCTTATTACCCTCATTGCACGCTCCTTCAACCTATCATTTAGCAATAAAATCACCAATTTGACATCAATATTGGTACCCTATTTCAACTCAAACAACAAATAAAGCTCAAAAGCATGATCAAATCGATTTTAAACAGATCATTTTTTTGGGTGGGTATTTCTAATTTCTCTCCATTTTTTCAATGATCATCCACTTTACTGGCAGAAATAGTAAAAAAAAATGGCGAATTTAAAGAGGGTGAAAACCTGATACGCAGAAGTAGCAACGCCAAAGACAAAATCTTGCGGAAAATCAGTTCTGTGCACTTCTTTTTGAATCAAATTTGACTTATCTTCGATGATAATACTGGGTTTCTTCGCCATTACTGCAACTTAAAAAAGCTTAAAAGTTGAGATTTCAGAGTGAAAAAAAAGGCGAGATTTTTCAAAAACAAAGGTGAGACAATAGAGAAAGAAACAATGGAAAATCTTGTAACATAAAATAACTGATATAAACTATGTCTTAATAAAAAAAAAGGAAGCAATAAACTATTCCAAAACAAAATTTCACAAAACTTTCTATAAATAAGATGGGAATAGTGGGTGGTTAGGTGCAAATTTGGTGTAGGCTCCCAAGTATAGAAAATAATTGAACAGTGATTGCATTATTTGCATAAAAAAAATACACGTATGTGAAAGTCATCTAACTTAATTGATTTGTATAAAAAAAATTAGCTTAATTGGCAAAATCTTATGAAATGATACTTAAGATCGGTATCAAATCTCATCTATATTAAATTATCGCTTTAACGGATATAATAACAAAACTTCATTCATTCTTTAAAGATTTTAAAATTGGAACATATTTGAGGAACCAAGGTGGTGACATTTTATACTATAAAACATTACAACATGTGAGTATATTATGAGTAAAAATTGTTTAGCTTAGTTTTAAATTAGGCAAATCTTAGCTGCCAATGTTGAGTCCAGTATTTATTATTTTCAAACTAAAACAAATAAAAAAAAATCATAATAATAAAATAAACCTTTCTATCTTATTAAATTTCTCATAACCAGCCTTGAAAAACAGCATCAATCATCAATGGCTCTAAGTTTCAACATGTTTGACTAGGTCTCCATTGATTTTACATGAGATAATCTAAAAGGGATCGAGTTTTTCTTTGTAAACTCTGGTATATTAAAAAGATTTAAGATGCATTCTATTCACTTTTAAAAAAATAAGTTTCACGTTTAATAAGTTCACATAAATTTTAGCATCTAATAAAATAAACCTTCAATAAGTTCACCTAAATTCGTATAAGTTCTTTTTAACCCGTAAAAAATAAAAATTAGGAATATTTCTTTTAGTTTAGTTGAAGATTACACAACTTAGGAATATTTCTTTTGCCTTAATACCCATAGTTAGCAATTAAGAAAGTAAAAGTCAAGTGTAACCAAAACAGCTTATTTCCTTCCTGATTGTATAACAGCACACTGGAATTTCCTCCCACTATCCAAAAGAATTCATCAACTTTCTACAATTTCACCAAAATCAGTAGAAAAGCTTCCAATTCTAGGCAGTTATTTCAGGAAAGATCTTCAAAATACTCAACCCACTATGCCTTTACTAACAATTAACAACCCAAAAATGATATAAACGGAATTCAATTTTAAATCTCGAATACCACCCTATAAGACGGTACTAACTAAACTTAGGCATGTTCTCTTTGGCATAAAACAACTGAACTGAATGAATTGAAGTGAATTGAACTGAAATAAATAGTGATATGTGAGAGTAAAAGTATTGTCCAAAGCCGAACTAAACTGAATTGAATTGAACTGAAAATAAGATGGAGAGAACAAACCCTTAATCGCTGATTTACACACAAAAAAGTAGAGCAAAAGATCTTTTTATGGGACGAAGAAGCAAAATAAGAGCAAAACTTAAATATGGGCATACATTTATTGTTACTGAGTGGAGGAAGCATAGAGTGTGTTTCTCCATTGGCCGAAGCTTCAGCTTTTAGCAATGTCAGAATGAGATTTTGGCGGGAAGCAACTGTCAAGTAACTCCATTGAAATGTAGAGATATAAGATTTATTAAAGAAGCTAGTTTTGGGTAGAGATATTATAGAACGAGAACCAAAGAATGAAGTAGAAGATGCAGCCGCCATGCTTGCGTTGTGGATAAACCAACCACCTAAGCTTCTATTATTATTATTATTATGAGCCCTGATATGCGCATACCCGGTATGGATAATGTTTGTCGGTATCGTGGCAAAGTTGTAGATAAATACATTTTTTTTTTCTGGGGGGGGTTTAATTTATTTTTTTTGGGGTTTTTACTTACTTAAATTCATGATTTGATTCACATTAGAGTTGATCTGATATCTCTCCTTCATGATCAGAGTTGTCTACATTGCCATTAAGTCAACATTTTTTTGTCTTTTTCTGACAAAATTACTAACATATCCTGGTATGGACACTGTTGGCTCATACCAAGTATGCGTCAATATTATTATATCAAGTTGAACAGAGTTTTGGTACCAATATAGGTGTGTGTTTAATATCAAGTTTGTATCGCACAGATAGACATATAACTTTATGTGTGCCATCTTCATTTTACTCTGGCTCTCAATTAAATTTTGCATAGAGAGCATTTTGTATAGATAGTTACATATAATGCGGGGTGTTAACCGTTGACTTTGATTGTTCAATGTGTTCCGACTAATATTCGTCGGTCGTGTATAATTTCTATCATTATTTGATGGTCCAGAATCTATTATCATATGATTTTACAATGCTTAAATCCAAAAATTAAAATTTGAGGATGATACGAAACGATTTCTTAATATTTTGACTACTTAATATAGTTCTTTTTTTACTTATGTGGATAAGACTTTTTTTTTGAGAGACTGGAAATAGGAGATTTATACCTACAAGCAAATATCCACATAAATATCCTTGGGGATAATGAGAATTGAAATCCCGGCCATGAGGTTGGGAGGTGGGAGCTCCAACCATTGGGCTCCCACGTGATTTTCTATGTGGATAAGACTATAAATTTCCTTTTCTGTATGGAGTTTCGTTGTGTTGTCTTTTTTAGTTGTAAGAGAACAACAATCTTCTTAATTATCATCATTCAAGCAACTTACACAAGTAAAACTAATTGAGGGATGATTATCATACTTTAGCAATAAATTATCCTCTTAATTATCATACTTTTAACAACAAATTGTCTACTTAATTATCATACTTTATTTTTAGAGTGATGGAGAAGCACGATTGTTTTTGTTGTACCATGTGAAGGCTTCTTCCCTTGTTCCCTGGCCACAGTGCCCAAGTCACTGTTGTATAGATCTCTCTTGATTTCTTTGGATAAAGATCTGCGATCTTGGCTATCTATAACACATTAAATAGTAATGATAGTCAGCTATTCTACATATGGAGAAGATGACACTATTGGAGACTTGGTCAGAGCTTGCTCATGCCTGTGTTGTGCCAAGCTGAGCCGACCAGACCCAAACTAAGGCCTAGACACGGCACCACCAACGGTCTGCTAAGTCATACCACGCCTCTATGTGGCTATGCCTGTCTTAAATATCGCGATTTTGTTGTGCTTTTTATGCCGAAACTTGTCATGTTGTCCGTGCTTCCCCATCTAAAAGATGTGGTTTAGGCACGACCCATGACTCGGCCAAACACACAATACTGTACTATCATGCCGGGGTCGTGCTGTACTTTTTCTGTGAGTCAAGCCGTGCTTTAAATCAACGTCCAAGTGCCTTCTTACATTAGATGTCCAAAAATTGGCCGTCACATCTCTTGAAAAAGTAGTGGCTTGTAAGTTGTAATTGATTTAGTGATTACACCCCTACCAAGACATAAGTGATATGGGATGTAGGAATTATGGTTCAACTATTACAAAGGGGTAAAAACTGTATCATATGCTTAATTACAAGGTAATGTGACAACGTAAATAGAATTCTCTCCTACTGAAGAAAAGCACCCAGATTGCTTGGACCATTTGATGTTGATAAACGAACAATATCAGTAAATCACCATTAAATTGTCAATACAAGAAGAAAAGATCCATGAACGTATTCGTAAGCACTTCTCACTCAGCAGTTCAGGACCATTTCATAAGGTTAGCTTGACGCAAGCAAATCAAGAATGGCATAGAAAGACGTCTGTTCGGACTTTCTTGCTTTAACATTAAAGCAAAAGCCTCCCAAATGGGGATATCAAACGAGTTGGCTAGATCGGTTTAGAGACTCGAGAGTACTTTGGACATTCTTCACTTATACTGCTTGCTGAAGGATTACCAATCATGGAGGGGCAGGGGCAGGGGCCGGGGAGGACTGAACTTACATATTTTCCAACATCTTCTCAATATCCAAAGTAATGGTCGAATTTCATGAGAATCTCCTGTTGGGGTTGAGGCTGGGGCATCCTGTACCTACCACAACGTAAATGTTCTTAAAACTTTCACCTGATAATGTACAATTTTTGAACAAATTTTTCTAACACAGGGTGACAATATAATAGGATTTTATCTCTATGCAGTCATGTAAATGTGATTACACAATAACACAACCATTGGTCAACAAGGGTGCAACCTGAAATGATTTACAGATTATCTGTATGCAATCATGTAACCCCTCGAGTATGCATGCAGATCGCAGGATATCACTGAGGGAAGCAAGTCAGGCAACAGACCAAAGCAGCGACAAAAGATGGGAAAAACAAAAAAAACGAGAGGGAGATTACTCCCTAATGGCTATAGCCTGAATGAATGAATTTCTCGCACCTGAATCTCTCCCTCGTCTTCCTGGCTCCATCATCCTTAACACAATGTACAAGGAGTAGAAGTTGAATGCCTCAAGCTGTTTGTGCAACTCATGTGATGCTAATTTATTATGGGTTCCGCATGCTAGCACAAAACACAGTCCTTATGTCAAATTCACTTTATATGGATGTCAATTGTCAAGATGTAAAATTGTTACGCACATAACAAATAAAATTTTGGCTAGAATGCTCATAATGAGTAGACGAGCAAGAGAATATAGTCATTTCCTTATTACGTACACAGTTGCCATGCATTTAGACTAACTCCAGCTCCATTCCGTCCTTTAATTCATATGCCTAGAAACATTATCTAAGAGATGAGTCCAGCCCCACGTTCCGCTCCCAGCATGCAAATGAATATTACAAAGCAGGAAGTGAAAAGGCAGAAGAGTGCTTTATCTCATCTCAGGCTCTGGGCTAGGCAATTTAGCATCACCAACCGCATGACCAGTTAGATTGGACCTAAGTCTAAATGTCGGCCAGCCCCGCCCGCCCCCCCCCAAAAAAAAAAAAAAAAAGAAAAGAGCGCAAAAATATCCCTTAAGAAATTTGGAACAGCCACAGCTCTGACCTTAAGGTGCTCGTGAGGAAGACAGCCTTGATAACCAGCAAGCAAGACAACTATCCAGTAGGTCGAACGACAAAGAGTTTAGTTAGTATGTTAAAGCAAGAGATATTTGTCAGAAACAGAGTTCAAGTTAGAAACCACTAACGTCCATGTCAAACTAAGGCTAGAACAAAAAAAAACCTTAAAGACAAACAACCATACACCCTCACAGAAGAGAAACAGAAAAAGGCTGCAACCTTAGCTGCATTAATCAAGGGAATCATACATAAAGAAGTAATTATCTAGCTCATTCAAAAACAAGAGCAAAGCTTCGTGTTGATGCTTTCCATCTCAACAGGTCTAGCTGCCACGAAAGAGGTGGCATAAGCAGCTAAACAAAAGAAAATTTTGTTCTATGTGACCAACAGTTCTGATGACACTCAGATTGATGCCTAAAACTCCAAAATTTGATAATCATGTGGGAAGGAAAAGAATGAAACAGATAGAAAGATTACCACAAAAAAAAAGGGAACAGAGGCAGCTTCAGCCACTAATCTACTACAGTTTTGGATTGCGCTTCTTCAGACCCAATTGCCTCTTGCTCCAACTCTTTCACTGCATTTATGAGACCTCTAGTAATACCAGGAAGATGCAAATTTTTCTCCTTCATTTCTTCCAGCAGCTTCTCCGCCTTTTTCCAATCCAAGGCCTTCAAACAAAGTGATTGAATCAACTTATTGTACTCATCTACATTAGCTTCAACCCCATAGTCCTTCATCTCACTCAGCAACTTCAAAGCATTATCAAAATCTCGGAGATTGCAATACCCTCGAATGAGCGTGTGAAAGGTAGCAGGGCAGAGCTTGGGATGTTCTTTTTTGGCCATTGACAAGACTTTGCACGCTTCTTCCATCAAACCACCCTTTGAATAACCACTAATTATGACACTATAACTGTAAACATCGGGCTTAAGTCCCCTACTCTCCATCAGTTTCAGCATGTCTTTGGCCTCTTCCAAATCTCCAGCTTTAGAGAGAGAATTGATGATAACATTAAAGACTCCATTTCCAGGAGGTGGGCCTTCCACTATCATCTCATTGAATAATTTCTTTGCCCCCTCAATGTCTTTTTTTCTACACAAACCACGAATCACCCACGAGAATGGATTGATAGCATGTTTACGAACTTCACCAGAAAAATCAACCAGCATCTCCTGTGCTAAGTTCACAGTTTCATCCACCTTCGATAGACAACTTACCAAAAAATTAACCGCCTTCTGAGGAGGATATCTATTGTTCTCCTTTGCTGCAAGATAGACAACATGGGCCTCTTTGGACCTATGGCCTTTGCAGTACAAAGATATGATCTCACCAACCTTCTCACTTTCGGGTAGCATTTTAGCATCAAGCATTTTCTGGCAAACTAATGTAGCCCAGTCATAGAACGACCTCTTGCAAAGTGCTTCAATAGTAAAATAATAAGTGTCTACATTCGGAACACAACCAAGTTCCTCAAACTTCCCAAATACCTCAAATGCAGCCTTTCCCTTGCCCAATTTCGAGAATGCCGATAACAACTGATTCAGTATTTCGGCGTTAAGCAACCCACTCTCTTTCTCACCTATTTCCTTTGTCATATCCCACAAAGCATAAACATCTTTCCTTTTAAGTGCAGGATCATTGCAAATAGCACGGGCAAGCTCATTCAAAACCAAGGTAGTAACTTCAAAATCGTTTCTACTCGAAACCCATTTGCAAAACCAAATCAAATGATCCCCAGGAATAAGTGGGGTTTTAAGCACTCTCACCACAAACTCCTCACTCAATCTCAAATCTATGTTATCAAGATTAGACTCTAAAGACCCATCTACACTACTTTGAAGCAAAGACAACACATTTTCCAATTTTTCAACATCAATCACAGAAATTCCTTCATTAACAACCCCTTTTAATTCCTGATCATTTGAGCTAAAACCAACTATCTGGGCATCATTATTTTCAGCATTCTCATCAAATTCATGAGTCAATTCATAATTTTTTGAAGAACTAGCAACATGGGTGTCATCAAAACCCTCACCATTTTCCAATTCTAACTCTTCAGAAGAAGTGGCATCATGATTCTCAGTTTCAAATTCACTTATAGAAGAAGAATGAGATAAAAACCTGTGATTTTGATGATGGAAATGTTGCGTGGATGATATATGTGAAGAAAATGGTGATGAATTCAGGGGTTTATGTATTACCTGAGATCGTGGGTTTTGCAAAGAAAACAACTTTCGTCCAAAATTTCTAGTGAGTGAAGATTTTGATGCAATGGATCTCCACATCTCTCTTGTTCAATAGCTCTGTATCTGTATTCTGTAGTAGGGTTTTTTTCTTGGGTGTTCTGGGTAATGGTAATCGAAAGTCACACCTAGGGCTTACTTTGGCTGTTGCTGTAGTTTTGAGAATCCCTGGATAGGGATCTATTTTTAATTCTTTTCAAATTTCTATTGATTTTAGTAAAAAAAATATGAATTTTTTCCTTGAATAATACTTCCTCTGTTTAAAAATAGTTGCACCATTTCTTTTACGCATTGTGATGATTTCAACCATTAATATCTTTAATTATTAATAAGTAAAAATTATAAAAAGTTTATATTAAAAAATTTTACATCGAGACGAATCTAACAAGATCCCACATGACTATGTTTTTCCTAAAATATAAATCACTAAAGACAATCTAAGTGTAAGATGTGAATAGTGCACAAAATAGAATTAGTGCAACTATTTCTAAACGGATGAAGTATAAAAGTGGGTTTTAATTCCTAAAATATGCCCAAAAAGATAAAAATTCTCTGCGTACCGTCCACGTAGGACGACACGCGAGAAAATGTTTTTTTTTTGTTTTATCCCAGGTAAACCGCTACTCTGAGTAGCGGTTTATGTGTATAAAGTAGCGGTTTATAAATATAAATCGCTACTCAGAGTAGCGGTTTACTTGGGCAAAATGTTCCAAGCACATATCAAACTCAACTTGATTAATAAACCGGTACTTGAAGTAGCGGTTTACAAAAAAAAAAAAAAATTTTTTTTTTTTTTTGTAAACCGCTACTTCAAGTACCGGTTTTACTTAAGTTGAAAAAAAAAATTCTCAGCACTTGTAAACCGCTACTTCAATACGTTTATATTAAGAAAAAAAAAAATTCTCACGTGCCGTCCTACGTGGACGGTACGCAGGGAATTTTTATTTTTTTGGGCATATTTCGAGAATTAAAACCCACTTTTGCATTATCCAAGGAAAAAATTCAAAAAAATATGTTTATTGTTGTTAGGCAATTTGTCATGAGGTCCTACCTCGCATCGGTTGGATCGGATCAATAAAATAATAATAATTATATGGTATAAGACGATAAAATAATCTTTCAAGTAACTCAAATATTGTAAAGCGTTGTTTTGCTAACTTAAAGTCAATAAACTTGAGTACTTTCAAGTTTACAAATAAATAAATGACAACTACAATGAACTTCAAGTTGTAGCCGATTGGATTTTATTAATTTCTAGGATTATTTAACTTTTGACAACAATAACTAGTTTTTTTTTTTTTGTGTCCGGGTGATGCCTCGGGTTAGTTACAATAAACAAATATGTGATTATTTTTAAATTTCATAATTTATTTTGCTACTTTTTTTATTTTTGTCCATTGAAAAATTCACGTCACGACCTGATATGTAAAAAAAATTGAAAGGCTTGAGTTTGAAAACAATACCTTAAAAGAAATTGTGGTTAAAGAATATGACATCAATATTAATTTATAAGTTAAGTCTTTTTAGTTAATTATAATTATTACAAGACTTCATCATATTTTATTTGAAACATTAAACAACAAAGTCATAGCATATTGATGGTTAAACTCTCACTTTTCATTTCAAATCACGTATTCGATACTTTTCACTTACACATTTTTTTATAAGTAATGAGTACACATTGGAAATTTGAGGAGAGTGCCACGTGGCATATGTGTTTTCTTTTGCATGTCTTTTAATATATTTGTATAGATTGAATGTTTTATAAATTTTCATTTGATTAATATTATACTTTAAAATAATCACTAAATATCATTTGGTCTAGTGGTCAAAACTTTAATATAGAACCTTGAGGTCACGGGAGCAAACCTTATACTATGTAATTTCTAGTTTTTTAATTGTATGTGGATTGCATGGATTAAATGCTTTAGGAAGAGTACCACGTAACCCCGTTCCTTGTTTAAAAACTCCTCTTAATATAGAAAGTACATATCGTTCATAATTGGCAACTTGTAAACGTGTATGGTAAAATACTAAAATATATTATTTCGTTACATGATGCTTTTCAATGCAAAATGAAAAGAATAACCAACAAAAAATATAAAAAAAAACTCATAAATTAGCTTATTGTTCGCTAAAAAGTCAACTTTTTGGCTATCAAAAGAGTCATTTACCAATCAGTTATTACAAGTAAATTATAATATAAAGTCGACTTTTAGGGCATGTTAGTCAAAACACTAATTAAGAGAATTAAGAGTGTTTGGTTAAGTAGTGGTATGAGTAGCTTTTAATGGTAAAAGTAGTATTTTGATAGTATTATTTGTCAAAAGCTATAATTTGTAGCTCTTGGAGTAGTGTTTAGTGGTCTACAAAATTTATATTAAAGTTATATTTGAGTTTTTGACTAGTTATTTGTAAACAACTACTTTGACAACTTGTTTTTGCCGAACATCAACATGTTATATCGCTACTTTGACACCTAACAGCTAAAAGCTAAACACTAACCACTAACAGCTGCCATCACATCTAAGTGATCTAACAACTACTCTCGTAGCTAAAAGCTACCACCACATTGTTGAGCACGCCCTTAGTAAATGTATAACATACACTATAAACATATTATGTACTTTTAATTCATTTCCATTATAAGCTGATAACATATCAAAGGTCGATATCCTCATAAATTATAAACCTCCACGTTATTTAATGTTCGTATTTATCATACATCATCTGTATTTTCTCCCTCCCCTACTTCTTCTTCCTCCCTAACCCCCGCCCCCACCCCAGATCACTTGTGCAACCCCCAGTCCCATCAGCATCCCAATTTTAAGCGATATCTAGTAAATACGGATGATACAAAACAAGACGAACTCTAACCCATTACGTTTCAATCCGCATTGCACCTAGGGTGGAAATTATTCAAATTAAATTCAAAATCCAATCCAATCCAATTCGAATTAGTAATTCGGATTGGATTTGGATTGAGATGTTTTTAAAAAATTGGATTTTTGGATCGGATTGGATTGAGGGTAATTGGATCCAAAAATCCAATTTAATCGAATAGTTTTATGCCTTGTATTATGTATCTAGTCTGGGCTTAAGTGCTTAACTGATTTTTTATTATAAAAAAACCTACTCCATAACCCAATACACATAGTACATTTTCGCTAAAACACTAACTGCACTTAATTCCTCATTTTCAAAATCTACTAGGCTGTTGTTGTGCTTATTTATTTCATCAAAAAACTAGAGTTTTTAAAAAAAATCGGATTTTCGGATCGAATCCAATCTAGAGTATGAAATTTCGGATCGAATTGGATCGGATTGGATCGGATTCAAACCCTAATTGGTTTTGATTCAGATTAAAAAATTGAAATCCAAATTTTATTCAGATCAGATTGGATTAGGCCCTAATCCAAACCATACACCGAACTTTCACCCCTAATTGCACCCTTTAATCCTCGAACCCCACACAGCTACGTGCCAAACAGGAAACACCCCTACAGAAATCAATAGTAAAAAGGATAATTTGTCAAAAGGGACCTTAGAATTTTTTGTTTTTGCGAGAAGGGACCTTAAAAAAAAAAGTTGGCATTTAAAGGCCAAACAGCAAAAAATATTGTGAAGAAGGACCTTATCACCGGTTTCCGACGTTGACCAATGTTTTCAGGCATTGACTTGCATCAATTGCTAAATGGCACTCCTATTCTAATTTTTCCCTCTTTTTTTGCCCTACTTTGTCAAAATTTTCCCTCCTAATTTCCCTCCTAATTTTCAACCTCAATTAACCTGAACCATTTTCTGCCAAATCAGAAAAGTGTTGTGGATCTGATTTCTGGGTACAGGTTGGATGTCATATAGCCATTTATGGGCAACTAGCAAATAGTAGTCATAATCTGCTATGCTATGATGCTATCATCTTCTTCTTTGACCAGCGATAAAGATGTATACGAATGATGCATCCCTTTTGCACATTAGTGAACAACAGATTTTTTTTGGGCAATTAACAGCATATTTTTTTTGGGGCAATTAACAACAAATTTTTTTTTTTTTTTGGGCAATTAACAGCAGATTTTTTTTTGGGGCAATTAACAGCAGATTTTTTTTTGGGCAATTAACAGTTACTCCATATTAAGCTTAATGGAAAAGTAAACTATTTGAAAGTTTGCTTAAATCTACGTTTGAAATTCCCTGTAATCTTGGTGGTTTTCAAATTTTGGAGAGAGAAAGAGAGAGGGAGAAATAAAGGAGTTCAAGTGACAGAGAGTTAGATCTTTTTTTTTGTATTTAGATGGAGTTAGGGAGTGCCATTTAGCAATTGATGCAAGTCAATGCCTGAAAACATTGGTCAACGTTGGAAATCAGTGGTAAGGTCCTTTGTCACAATATTTTTTGCTGTTTGGCCTTTAAATGCCAACTTTTTTTTTAAGGTCCCTTCTCGCAAAAACAAAAAATTCTAAGGTCCATTTTGGCAAATTATCCTAGTAAAAAAGAGAGAGGAGAAAAAGAAGAAAACAAAAAACAGATCAATCATACAACTATCGCCACGAAAGCACGGGGACACACACTGGGTTTCGTTCATCCTCCATATCTCATCTATTTGCTTTCTCTCTCCTCTGGTATACCGATCTACTCTCTCTCTTCTCACATTCATAATCTTCTCAATTCTTCTATTAATTGCTTAATTTCATTCATTTATCTATCTTTTTTCATTTGCATTGTTAGTATTTGGAATTCTCAATTCAGCATAATTTCCGCCAAATAATGACGATAGATCATGCCGAACTCACCACTGACCAGGTTTTTTTTGTTTCTTAAATCTTGTTCTTTCTTTTTTTTGAATTATTGTTTCGTTGACTTTGTTTTTATTGAAATTTGATTCTGTTTTTTAGTATTGATTGATTATCCTTTGATCTAAAATTTAGGCTTATTGAACACTAGGGTTATCATCAAAATTTTAGTTTTTTTTATGTTACCTGTTTGTTTGCTTGATCTGAAATGATTTATCTGCTTGTGCTGAAAATATTTTGCTCAAATTTTAGGGGTTTATTGGTTAATGATATGTTTTTTTGGCTTTTTAGAGAATTTAGGAAGTAACCCGCAATCAAGCTAGTTTTACTTTGTTTAATGGAGTTGTTTTTGTTTTGTTCAATCCACATTACAAGCTTTGGGGTCAGTGGTGGATCTAGAATTATATATTAGTGGGTGCAAATTAAATGAACACACGCCTGACAATGTAGCCCGGTCCTTGCTCGGGGTTGTGACAATATAATCTGCAGCTACATGATGTTGAGAGCACTACAATGCCTGTAAATTGATTATGTAGTGGTGAATAAACTACCTTTTGATGAATTGGCGAAGATCAATAATAGTTGGCTGGACAAAATAGATTACGTGATTACAACCCAATGGTGCTAAAATTTGGTTCTTTCTAAAAGAAATACTACCAATTAGATCAAAATGGAGATGTTATTGTGTATCCCAGATCCTAAGTCAAGGTATTTCTGTTAGTTGAAAGTTGAATAATGTTTCGAGAATTCTGACAAGCTTATGAATAATGTCGTATTAGAGATATGTTGTTGATGTTTTATAGAGGGAAATAAAATTGCGTGTATTTTAGAAAAAAGGCTGCAAGCATGAAGATGTTAATGGGATCAACCTTATATATATTGTTATGGTTTGAGTTTCCAGTGTTCAGAATTCAAAAAGTTTGGAGCAGTAGTCGAATTTTGGTTTTGAGTTCTGCTCAATTATAAGAATGTATCCAGGCTTGCTAATGATTGGAATTTCCCTCGTCGGAGTCCATCTTAGAAGTTTTGTTGGGTTGGCCTTATGTGCAAGTTTGAGAACAAAAAAAATCTGTAGCTGTAAGTTTGAGAACAAAAATAATGATGTCTTGAGTAGTTATTATGGTGTAAGTTTTTGTTTGTCTGAAGAAGCTTCAGCATCACTACAGTGCATATTGCTTATTTTGGTATTGATATTCACATTTATTCAACTAAAATTGTTTGTGATGGTAAAAACTTCCAATGTTTTGATGCTTTAGCAATTACTAATGAAGCTATGGTGTGTGAACTCTTTCTTCATAATATATTAGTGTTCCAGTGTTTTGATTGCTTATTGAGTTCGTATCAGAAAAGAAAAAGGCAGCCTTGATCTAATGTTTGTGATGCTTACTCGTGGCTCTAGAGTGAAAACATATGTCAATGTCCTTTGAGCTGAACATGAGATTTGAGAACTTAGGTTACTTATATTTGGCTTCACGGCATCATGTATAATGGGTTGTTTCAGTATAATACTTGATCTTAGATCAGTGTGATTTTGTATTTCCTTTTCTTTATTCGTCTTCTATTTTTCTTTAGGTTCTCAAAAGGGACATTCCATGGGAGACATACATGACAACTAAGTTAATCACTGGGACAGCCCTCCAACTTCTACGGCGTTATGACAAAAGACCAGAAAGCCAGAGAGCATCCTTGCTGGATGATGTAATGTTCTTTTTGTTGCTCTTCTCACTTTTATAAGGCTGTTCAAGACTTTTGACTATATAGTGTTCTCTTCTCAAGGTTTTTCTGTCTAATTCACCATTTTGATATATTAGTATCTCTTTCTATTTTGACCTACGCATTTCTCCAACTTTGTATATCTAATTTTGAAGGTTGTATGCTTGTGTTCAGCATAGGAGACTTCATTATGTAGTTACCTTCAACGTATTGCTTCTTCCAGTTTTTGTACCTTGCAAAATCATCTTGTTTCACATGAAGGTCCCTACATTTTGATTTTTTGATATGGCTATGGGTTTATCAGCCCGATACCCGTCTTTTAAGTTGATGCCTTTATTATCCTCCTTCTATTGCTTGGCTGACAACTTGTACCATACAATTGTTGTATATCTTGATGGCTTCAGTTTATGGATCCTTATCTTCTATCTTTGCACTTTTTCTGTAGTTTTATTGAAGTTGAATTTTGTTTTCTTGTCACCATTATAAATTTATAATGTCCTCTCTTCCTAAAACTGGCTCCCATTAATCCTCTTACAATTCAAGTTTTCATTTCACTTGTGCATCATTTAGCCATATTTAATGATGCAAATCTCTTTGGCACCTTCATCTTTTGTAACTGGTGGTTGTAACTGTTACAGGATGGTCCTTCCTATGTTCGAGTTTTTGTGAGCATCCTGCGTGATATTTTTAAAGAAGAGACAGTGGAATATGTTCTTTCTTTAATCGATGAAATGCTCACTGGTAACTGCAGAGACTTTATGCCATCTGGTTTTGTACAAGTTATTGTAAGCTAATTTTCTTTTTTCTCTTCGGCAGCGAATCCCAAAAGGGCTAGGCTGTTTCATGATAATTCGCTTGCAAATGAAGATATCTATGAACCTTTTGTAAGGCAAGTCTATAAAGAAACCTGTTAGATTGTTCCTTTTCCCATTCAGTATAAACAAATAGGAATTTTGTTGTATACTTGTCTTTTTACGGTAACAGAATTGCAAAGTTATAAGAGGATTAAAACTGAGTCTATTAATCTTACTGTTGAACTATTTAATTATTTGATTATGGAGTTCTCAATTTAACCATCTGGTGTAATGATTGATCTGAGCTTGGGGTGAGGGGAGGATATGGCGAGGGGAGGATATGGCGAGGGGCTAGAGATATGTTGTTTGAATCGGGAGTGTGGTTAGATTTGAGTGATTCATGCTGGGACAAAATGATGATGAGTGAAATATATGTGCTTGAAGTGGCTATATTTTGGTGATGACTGATGAGGCTGTTCGGCACGTTGAAGATGATGCAAAGTGCTTGGACCAAGTTGGACGGAATAGAACTCAGAAGTCCTGCTTATAGCTCAATTAGGTGCAATGGGCAGATGCAGTTTGTAGCGAACTGCTGTTGTGGATTGAGGAGTGGTGTTATTAAGGTAATTCTGAAATATGCTGGACCTGCCATAAGTGCATGAGTTTCTGATACCACTAAGATTTAGGGCTGCTAGGGCAAGTGGAAACAGTGAGTTGTCTTGTTTGGTGGTTTATGGTGGAATTCTGAGTTAGAATTGGCATCCAAATGGTCCGGCTTGTATTGTGCTCTCCCTGTAGCCTTTCAACATCTGTGACAATTTTGAGTCATCGTGGAGCCCAAGGCATCTCAGTTGCCAAGAGTAATGTTTTCTTTGTCTTTTAGATTTATGAGAAAGATAGAAAGAGTAGCATCCATTAATAGTCTCTGGCCTGGATGGACTGGCTAGCTCTAGAGGTAAGGCTGTAGCGACTATCAAGCCAAATGCTTCCCATGGGATTCACACCTAGGCTGGATTGCGGGATGGGAAACATGTCCATACTATTGCCAATTCGGAAATTTTATTATTAGTTCATACTTAGTCCACAAACTTCTGCTATAACTTTATGTCTGTCGATTTTTTCAGATTGCTTTGGAAAGGGAACTGGTTCATACAAGAGAAGAGTTGTAAGATACTCGCAGTGATTGTAAGGTATTGAAATTTATCTGCTACGAAAAGTTGGCTACATGACTTTCCCGACGTTCTGGTATGTAACTGTATATGATCATTCTAGTGCTAGACCCAAAAAGCAGTATGCTGGAGCTACAAATGGCGAGGCCTCAGATTCCAAAAGCAAGTTCACGACCATAGACGATGTGTTAAAAGGACTAGTGGATTGGCTTTGTGCACAGGTTCGAGCACTTTCACAAATTACATTCTGCATTGCATGCCTCTTTCTTTTAATTTTGAAATCTGAAAATCATCTTGGTGCGTATTTGCATTCTTAGGCAAATATGGTGGCATCTGTAGACAATATCAATTTTCTTCTTCTGTTATGGTCTTAATATGTCTATGTTTGGCCTCATTAAGTTATGTTCATTGTTTTAAGACGATGCTTTATGTGTCTATCTGTGTCTATTAATATCTGAAATCTGGTGACGTGGAGACTCTTAAAAACTTCTTATTGAATAAATATGTCTTCTGTAATGAATATTATGCAGCTAAGAAATCCTTCTCACCCAAGCCGGGGTATCCCTACTGCTGTCAATTGCTTTGCTACCTTATTGAAAGAACCTTTGGTCAGATCATCATTTGTTCAAGCAGATGGCGTCAAGCTACTTATTCCATTTATTAATCCTGTATCCAATCAATCTACACCAATAGCATCTTCACAATCGAATCAGCAATCTATGCAGGTAAAGTTTGCTTGCTTTGTTAAGCTACCCTTTCTTTCTGTGCATCGTATCCTTCTCCTGCAAACGTTGTTGCAGATGGTAATACTTGTCCTTATGTGAGCTGTTTTTCCTTTTATTTTTAACAGCTCCTTTACGAAACTTGTCTCTGTATCTGGCTGTTGTCATACTACGAACCTGCTGTTGAATACTTGGCTACTTCAAGATGCCTATCACGGCTGACAGAGGTCGTTAAAAGCTCTACAAAGGAGAAGGTAATAAATAGCACTTCTAGATTTTCAAATGTGAACCATGGTCCATTTTGGAGGATAGGCTACGTATATGCCAGTCTAATGGCTTTAATCCCATGGTCCTTTCTGTGTATGGTCAGGCAAGCAGCATTGCCTGTCTTGATTCTCACCATTTGTAACTTCTTTTGTTTTGAGGGGACACCATTTGTAACTTCTGTTTGCTCTGTTCATATTTACTGGTTAGGATGCATTTATGCAACACTTATAATTATGTATATCGATCAAATGAATTGTGTTTTTGTATTTTTGGCAGGTTGTTAGGGTCATCATTATGACATTCAAGAATCTGCTCCCCAAAGGAACATTTGGTGCCCAGATGGTGGACCTTGGAATGCCTCAGATTGTTCAAAACTTGAAAGCACAGGCCTGGGGTGATGAGGTGGGAAATGATCAATCCTGAATTGTCCTTTTGGAATTACTTTGTGACACTTGCCTAATAATTAGCGAAGTCTTAAGCTCTTTACCATCTGCAGACTTTTTTCCTTTCCATCAATCATAAAATTTTGTCATATCTTTGGTATTGAATTCCAGGACCTTGTGGAGGCTTTGTCTCAACTAGATGAAGGGCTGAAGGACAATGTCAAAAAAATGAGTTCATTTGACAAGTATAAACAAGAAGTACTTCTTGGCCATCTTGACTGGTCTCCAGTCCACAAAGACACTTTCTTCTGGCGGGAAAATATCAGCAACTTTGAGGAAAAGGATTTCGAGGTGAACTTTCCCCTTCATTTGACAATGTGCAGTATTACAATTTAGGGCCCATTTGGTACGCGTCAATAAATTGTTCTATTGGTGATGAATATATAGGTAAATTTGCGAAGAAAGTCCATGCTAATGCTTGTCCATCTACAAACACCTTTTTTTCTTTATACATGTCCATTACCATCTATTACTACTTTAGAGGTGGTATTCGCTGGTTATTAAGATCTATGAAAATACATGTTTGAGGATAAAATTCCATTACCATGGGTGTTGCCACATTGGTACAAGACTTTCTTCACAAAACTACATACAAATTCATTAAAATGGCCACCATTTATTACTGGCTGTCATGCAGACAGTTGCTGCTTTGTTTATTATTAATTGACTTGTGATGTTACCTGAGAGATTAATGTCTTGGTTGTTACATTGTCTTGTGAATGCAGATCTTGAGAGTCCTCCTCACCATTTTGGACACTTCCAATGACCCAAGATCCCTCTCTGTTGCTTGCTTTGATCTCTCACAATTTATCCAACATCACCCATCCGGGAGAATCATAGTTAAAGATCTCAAAGCTAAGGAGCGAGTGATGAAACTAATGAATCACGAAAACGCTGAGGTCACCAAAAATGCTTTACTATGCATCCAAAGGCTCTTCTTGGGAGCAAAATATGCTAGCTTTTTGCAAGCTTGAAATGCATTTGTGGACAAATGATGCAGATTTCAGCATGCCCAATGGAAATTTATTTGATATTTATGAGATGTTTCCATGATTGATTGTTGTTCGAAATTGTGTAATAAACACTATGCATGTCGAGCTTGTCGAGGTTCATAATATGGCATGGACAAACAAGTGATCACCTAGAGATGGATTTTTTTGGTTCTTTGCGGCAAGATATTGCGCATGTAATTTAATAAGTATCTTTTTTTATACAAAATTTGTTATTTAAATATAATATCACCCTAATGACTGATTTAGATATAAGATACAGATTAATGATCCTGGTTACACATTTTTGCAAAACTCGACTTTCTTATGTCCTTAGAACGTAGTTTAAAAAAGGGTGCACCATGCTCTAAATGCACTTGGGGGCATGTACTTATTTGCGTTAGTGTGGACACTGACTGTAACGTTGGATTGTTTAGAGTATTTCTATACGACAGTCCTATGTTTGTTTACAAATCAACATGCTTTATCTTTAAGATGACCCATGTGATTTTGGAAGTGTTTAGATGATATCTTTTCAATCTTAGATGAAGATGTCAATTTTTCCTCAAAAAAAAGACGCCAACTTATGTAGAGTAACCGCCAATTTGCTTCATACATCGAAGTACTCCTGCACATAACCTCAAAAAGAAAGTCCCATCCAACAATAGATCTCCCTTGAAACGCCACAAAAATATACTTCATGAAGCAGCAACTTCTCAGTCTACAAAAGAAACACCTAATGATACTTCGCTATACGAATTTTTTACCAAATTTCGATATAATAGTGACCAAAAAAAATGGCAAGAAAAGTTTGATATAGCCAACAACTACCAAAAATTTCCATTTCACTCCAGTATGTACATCTCCGCGGCATTCCCACAGCCCTAAATATCCTTCCTTTTCAACAGCTACACTCAATTTTCATGACAAACTACTTACAATAACTGGCAGGAGAGACGGGAAGCAGTATTATCATCCCTCTCTAGACAAGCTATTCGTAATTTGGTCATTCAGCTTCAAGTTCTGCAGCAAACTTCTTTAGCCGTTCTCCCTCGTCGTCATAGTCCCGGAGCAAAGCATGATTGACAGAACCATCATCTTCAACAGCATGTATCTGCTTCCCACCAAACCTTCACAGAAGCAATTTATTTTAGGAGTATGAAAGATATTATTGTAATTCACATACAAATCCTTAGATAAAGACTAGCAAAAGTTCCTTGTAAAACAAGCAGATTTGAGTTAAACCAAATTCAAAGCTTATAATAGTTACAGGGTTACGCACTACGAAGAGACTGGGAGCAGACTATCATCAATCAAGGAAGACTGCTACAGACGACTCCACAAAAGACTGCCAGTTATCCTCGAGCTAAAAGAAAGGCAATATTATCTCAAGTCTTGAATTTTTTTGATTGACATTTAATATTGAAACATTCAGCACATGGCTTCTCTAGAATAATCCGTTTATTGTCCGTTGTATGCCATACGATGTTGAAAGGGATCACGCAATAGGGGTTAAACAAATAGGTATACAAATGCTAGGCACAAGAAAGGTACATATGCCTACGATTAAGCAAGATACAACATTTTCTTCAAAACCACAGCACCTATAATCGTGCTAGATACTATTTCATTCAAATACAAGGACTTTTGTACTTACCACCGCCCATCCATCACCTTTATACACTCTTTAGCATCTTTTCTGTCCTTGTATCTAACTAACACAACTCCATGTGGGTTGCTCTCACAGACCTGCCCATAGAATGGAGATCAGAAACTGAAATATATATATATATACTTCCTCCGTTTCTTTTAAAGTGCAAAATTTTTGACTTTTGCACTATTCACATTTCACACACCTCATTTTGACTATATTTTTTACTAATATCTATAGAAACAAAAATAATCATATAAAATGTCACTGGATTTGTTTTAATGAATTTTCTCATAATATCAACTTTAAATATTTTTTACAAATGCATAATTAGAGATATTAATGGTCAAAGTTGTGCGTTGACAAGCGTGAAAGTCAAACTGTTGCACTTTTTTAGAAACAAAAGAAGTATAATAGAAATAAAATAGTGATGCGAAAGCAATATTAAAAAATAATCAAGTATAGCCATAAAACTCAAGGGAAACTTATTAATGTGAATGAGATTCATAAGATAAATATGTTGAAGGATTCGATTAACTGACAGTATACTCCTACTCTTCTCAAAAGGCATCCAAGTACATCTCCTCTTTCCAGAATGAGTCAATAAAGTAACTTACCTTGACGGAATCCACTGGACCAAGCTTTCCACATTCCTCTTGGATATCTACCTCTAATTCATCACGTAAACTTGAATCCTCCTGTACAAATCACAACATCATTAACAAACTCAAGCTGCTGATCGTAAATGATTTTGCAGAGTGTCCAAAATGTCCAATGAAGATGCGAGAAGCATTGGGAACATCATTTCCTAATTTGCAGCATAAACATATTCATAGCCACCAGAGCAAACATTCCATTCACTACACTCTCCCTTTCTCCCAAGGACTTTTCTTCGACATAGGCTGTTAGGCCAGCTATTTCCTGATCCCTTTTTTTTTGTTTGGGGGGGGGGGGTGTTGGAGAGGAAGCAAGAAAATGAAGACATGTTTGAAATCTATTTGACTAAAGTCTTTTCCACAAAGCCATGCCTATAGAATTTGTACTTGGCACCTGGCACTATAGCTCCGAACAAGTAAAACCTGTGCAAGAGTGAAGACTATGGAGAGAACCAAAATTAAGTCATTTCATTCAGACTCACCCTCATTTCTGCTGTCGTAAACATGTTGCTGAGGACAACTGTAGCCGGGATCATAAGTTTTGAATCATCACGACCACCTAATCCACGAAGAGAGTTAGAATGAAGTTATGTAAAAGGAAGACATGCCATATGCAATTACCAAAAGATGCCAAACATTGGAATTCAGAGTGGCAGGTTCCAAGTGGAAAAGAAACTAATTATGCTTTTGGATTTCACCTTTCAGCATTTTCTTTTGGTTTCTAGAACTCATTTTTTCTGGGGAACGGGGCAAAGGGAGTCGAGGATCTCATCCGCACTTCAAGCGTATTACCTATATATGGACTTCCTTTACACACAAAGGATGATGTTTCAAATTATCACTAAGCATAATGCATTTCATTGACCAAAATAACCCCCAGTCTACTGCATCCTTCCAGCAATGCTTGGTCAATGTGTCTGGGTCATCGAACAATAAAATAAACAGGTAAAGGTATAGAGATACGTTGAGCAAAGACGAAGGGATGCAAGATGAGATTCAGAGATGGAACTATTGCTTGATCTGAGGTCCCCGCCCCCCAAAACAAAAGAAAGAAAAACAAAAGCTTCCCTCTTACGCACTTCTCAGTTCTTGTTTTTCATTGATGGCTAAAGAAATAAGGTCACACTAATTTTTTTCTTAGCTTGTGATTGTAGTAATTTCAATTCTTCAAGCTTGCAATTATTTCATTTTACAGATTCTGGAAACTGAAGAGAAAAGAAGGGAAGGGGGGGTCAACAAAATTTTGGCCCTGTAACTTTAGTTGGCGAAAATATACGCCTGAGTGGCATGGCATCCTTAAACCAAGGAACAAAATGATGAAGTCCTGAACCAAAAAAAATTGAAAGGTGACAACTTGATTGCATAATCTATGCCGGGAAGCATGTGCCACTACAGCCATATTGCATCGTTTGAAAAATCTAGAAACAAAATAGACGACACGGCAAGAGAATCCCAAGTTCAGCATGCTACAACTGTAAGGCGTGGCTTCTCAACCACGCAGAAAACCTGAATGCACAGCGCTGAAAGAAAATCAAAGGTCGTCATGTTCTTTCTGGCAAATTCAATATTTATCGACAGATTTACATATGGACAGCAAGAGCAGTAGCAATATCACCAAAAGGAACAGCAACAGGAAAAGACAGTCGATTTGAAGCAAAGCACTGATTAACTGACTCAGGCCATCACATGCGACAAGATAATAAACCCGAGAAAAGACAGAAGGAGAAAAAAAAAGTCATAAAAATTGCAACAGAAACTATAACCAGAAAGCATTGGGCTAATTCTATGGAACCAACCAAGAAATACTAAAAAAACATGTATAAAAAAGAGCATATTTAGCCACGAATCACAACATTCACACATCATTTAATCATCTTATTAGCAGCCATAAAGTTCAAGATGCTTGCCACCATATCAATAGTGAAATCAGAAAGAGAACGAGAAAGAACAAGAAAAATACCCCAACCAAGCATCTTCTCTTCAACCTTCTTTAGTTTCTGTTTCTTCCTTTTATCTGCTTGTTTGGGAACAAACTTCTCCCCTGAAAGAAGAGTATAAAAGCACATCAAATCATATAGTCCCTGAGCATCTTAATTAGCAACCCGGCAGGTGTTGCCACAAGGACATCACATGTCAAGGAAAAAGCAGCCAACAACCCCATTATCTAAATAACTGTGCTCATATATACCTTTCTGCTCAAACTTAGCTGGGGTAACAGTCATAGGTATCTTCCCTCCAAGTCGAAAAGGTGTCCCATCTAAAATTTGCGTTGCTAAGGCTACTGATGGCTCCTAATCAATGTTGAAAATATGTGAGCAATAATTGAAATCATGAAAGACTGGAATAGAATCAGTGCATATTAATTTTAGTATCAACAAAGATAAAACTTTAGAAACCTTTAGATATGTAACGAGTGCATCCCCCTTCTTTCTTCCGGTCTCCTTGTCAAAGTATAGTTTCACACGCGGTCTTTTACTCTCAGGATCCTGCAGTGTATTAAATTACGTAAACAATGTTATCATGTAAAGCAAGTAATGAAAATTCCATAGCAAAATCAAAATTAAAGTTGTCAACATCTCTCATATCTCAATCAGAAAGCCAGATGTCATTATCTCTTACCACCAGCCCACATTTCAAGCACATAATATCAGAGAAAGATACCAGAAGCAAATGCCACAAACCAAGTATTCTACTTTGTAAGTGACGCGGAAGGAAAGAAGCATATAAACATCTCCACTTGTTAAACATGCAGTTAGTTCCACGATGAAAATTTAGTTGAAGCTGAGACCACTCTAAGTGTACAGATTATATAAACCTGAAATATAGTTACAGCATATAGGCTGTCCATTAAGTAAACAAAGTGATGCAAGCTAGTCATACAAGAAAATTTGCAAGGTTTTCCCGAGTTTACTTCTAAACAAATGCTGCATGTGAGGACTGAGGATTAGATTGCCTTGACAGTAGTATAACATCATGACAGTATGGGTTTTTTTATAAGATCAGCAATTGTCATAACACAGACCAAAGGAAGCCCTTAAACAGTACTGTCAGAGATCTACAGTCACTTAAGAGCTCAATAGAGTTCTTCTCAATCCCACAAGAAATAAGATAGTAGATTCATGGAAGAGGCTAAAATGCCTGAAAGCTAGTACATAAAAAAAGAACAGCCTCGCTCTGCCGTGTACTTTTTCATCAATTTTATTAATATAGAAAAATACACCTACAATATCAAAATTGACACGTGTACTATAAAACAAACATGCTTGATCAAAGATATTTCAAAGCTTTCTCACTAACTTTCAGGCAATTCTCATCAATTTTACCCCAATTAGAGCCTTGGTCCCAAAAGCGGCAATTCTCAGTTATTTCAAAGCTTTCTAAGAAGCAAATAATTTAGTGAGACATTTTAATCTAGTCCATTGGAGAAAGTTGTTACCTATTCTTACGGAAATAAAGAACGTGTACTATAAAACAAACATGCTTGATCAAAGAAAATAAGTTTTGTACATAAGAGAATCAAAGCTTCAACAAGGGAAAACATAAGCACACTTCCTTAACAACCAGCACTAGAGCAAGTTATTTTTTATTTATTTAGCACTTTAACTGGTGTTGGGTAGCATAAAAGACATGGGTTTTTACAAAGGAACACTATATTCAGCAATCAAGCCATCTTTCTATCGCAAATGACCTATATATGGACTTGACTTTTCACATTGAAGTTGTATCATACCTCCTTTATTATGCCACACTTGGAGAAAACCTCCACTACCTGCACAAGATTGCCAAATGATATAAAATACAACATAGTACAGATTATATCACTCTTTAGCTCTTTCCAAGCTTCAAAACACAAGATAAAAAAATTATCATGGACAATTCATGAAATGCAAATATGATGCTAACAACGAATCTATGCTTATTAGAAGGTAAGCAGGACTTACTTCCTCAATTGTGACATCATCCGGCAACCCAGTCACATAAACATGTGTGTTGACTACCAATTCAAACCAACTGTCTGGCGGTTTGTTTGCTTCCTGTTATGGTACAATTACAAAAAAAAAAAAAAAGAATATATTCAGCACACTGATTCAAGATTGAAGGCACCAAAGATATACAACAGAAGAGACACTATGTATGCAGAAGGACTAAGGTAGCAAAGTCTTCACTATACCTACAAATAGAGGTTAGCAAAGAAAAAAAATCATTTCTCAATTATTAATACATGTTTGGAGCATTGAAGGAGTGAGCTTCAACAGATTTTGAAATCTGATTTAGCAGGTATAAAGATGGTACAGCCATCCCCACCGCCCTCAATCCCAACCCCACCCCCAACAGGCCACTTCCTACCTCTTCGTCCTCCCCCACTACCCTCTCCGTATAAAAAGGGTGGAGGATGCACTCTGACAATGGCCAATATGGCAAGTGATGCACAATACTACAATGACAAAGATACTAGCAAACTACTTTCGTGAAAGAATAATAGCAACAACCAAAGCAGATGTAACCTTTTTCTCAGTCTTGTTTTCTGGCTCTTTTCTCTTAGCACTTTGTTTTGTATCCTTTTCTTCCACTGTTCCAATATCGATGTTGTCTTCTTTATTTTCAAGAGTGTCGTCCACAGTTAGTATTGGAAAAACTTCCTCTTGTTTGACAAATGTCATCTCCTCCAATCCATATCCTTCTTCATCTGCTTGACTCTCCTGTGGGAAAACGTTTAATTAATTAAGATTCCACGTAGTTCAATGTTGTCCATAAATAGTTTAGACATAAGCACCTAAATACAGTACTCTGTACAAAATATTAGACTGATAGAGCAAAAAAGAAAAAGGAAGTAATAGTTTAGTTAATGGCTGCAACCTTGACCGCAAATGCATTATATCATCACAACAACCACAAAAAGAATCACAATAGAAACCTAATAATGATCAAGGACGCATAGGTTGCATCACTAGAACATAATTGATTGCACAAGTCCAAAGTCAGAATCTCCTATCGAATTGTCCTAAGCTACTGCATTAGTATATCAGTTCCAAACCCCATAGAACATTGTGACTTACAAATCACTAAGCCAAGTGACTTGCAAAATGCTTTTAGCAGCAAAATTAATCATATTTGGCAGTTGCTACAAAGCAAAGCACACATCACTTCAAAGATGTAGGCATACTGAAATGCAAACTGAAATAGCAATGACAGGAAGGGAAAAGGCCAAACATTTCTAGGTTGATGTGATCTTAAAACAAAATTGTAGCAAACTAGATAACTAGGCATATCATAATCCAAACATCATAATACCAAAGTACCAACCTGAGGCACCCATGCCCTAAGACCGCGATTCCACTTGTAAGTAGTCCCATCATCATCAGTAAATTCTTCCTCTCCTTCAGGCGGAGTTGAGGGTCGCTCTGGATCAACTCCATCTACATTACCAGAATCATATTTCAGCATCTCAGCTTCAGCCTCTGCCTCTTTCACTTCCTTTTGCCATTTCTCAAATTCATCATCATTGCTGGCAGAAACTGCAAAGAAATCACTATGTATCAGATTCATCTCTCCTGGATAACAATGATAAGAAAATTCCGGATCTAAAGCTGAAAGTTCAGTTGTATTACAATGTACTCCAGTCATTAACTCGGGAACTGATGAAAGTGGCTGCCAGTCAGGTCTTCCTTGAGCCCACACAAAGGTACTCTCTGTCAGGTATCCGTTTAGGAAATGCTCTGCTCAGGCGAAGCAAACAAGCTAAGTAGTTGGTTCAACATGATACAGATCACGTAACCGTGCTATTGTTAACTGGTAGAACTGTAGTTGAAGGAGACAAAAGAATCTAGTAAATTTCAGAAAGCAAGTGCTCACTAGCCTATCCAGGCAAAAGAACACACCAAAAAGAAGCAAAGTAGAAGCTAGTAAATTTGAGAGCAGGAAATGACTTATGCCATTAGTGGCAGAGATGGATGCTGAAGGGGAAATCTGATAAAGAAGCACAACCCAATAGATAATAGCTAGTGAATGTAAATCAATTGCATATACACTTCACCAAGACTGCTAAGCTTCTCCCCCCCCCCCCCCCCCCCAAGAAAATAAACTTGAGACTATTTTGCATCACCTGATCACAGCATATTACAACTCTTACATTCATTTCACTGGACTCATCTAAACCTTGAAACCTCAGACCATCACCATTGCCAAAAAAAAATTGTTTCCTAAATCATTTCCTCTCACCAATTGAATCTTCCCAATCCCATATGGCCATATATATACCACATTGTACTCCACATGTTAATCGCCAATATCCTTGAAGGAAGGTAACAGCACAATTAACTTAAGAACATATCATATATTACCCTTCCCCAAGAAAGGATGTACCTGAGAACAAGGAGCCAAAACTTCATCCTAACAGAGGCCAAATCAATCTAATTGTTTCAGATTTTGACAGTAATGTTACTTGTATATATTTATATAAAATAAAAATATACAATAGTTAAGGAGCAAATAGGCAAGAACTCTGTGTGAATACTATTTACCCCCTTTTTTTGTTACAACATCTTCTATTTTGGATGCTTCGAAAAAAAAGCACATACCTATTTCGGCAAATGGTTTTTCTAATCTCTTTCTTCCTCCTCATAATAGGAGCATCTTTTCCATTTGTCTCTATAATTCCCTTATCATTTAAGTCTCACAAATAACTATGGATCCTCTATATTGGAACTATGATCAAAGGAAGCAGTAAAAACCTCTAAAGGAATTTATTTCTAAAAAAAAGTGTAAAGACTTAACTATGAGTATTTAAAATCTTGATCATACAAGTAATTCGATACTTATGGTTTAGAATAATTTGATTGACATGAAGGGGGTTACCTTGCTATAAACTACTTCCTCCATTCTCAATTACTTGCAACACTTTGACCAAAAATGTGAGAGTTTTTTGGTCAAAGTGTTGTAAGTAATATGGAACGGAGGAAGTATAAGCTAAGATTGGTTTACTCTTACTTTCTATGTTACTAAAGGAATTTGCAAAAGCCAAGTAGCTCAACAAATTGCTAGAGGGCATCCATAAAGTAACAAAACAAGAAGAAACTTTTAAAGAGCTTCATGGGTCCAGCTAGTTCTCAAAATATATCTCAAAGATTAGATATCATCTAATAAGGGTTTGGGAACCTGAAATCTACAGATATACCTTTGAAACACATCAAAGCCAATTTGAGATTTAGGTGATATTCTCTGGACTCGCCAACATACCATCTACCTATCAAAGCCTTACAAACTACATCTTCAAACCCTTCACTAGAAACTTTACAAGTTGCTTTCTGGAAACATCCTCCTGAGTAGTCCTAATTAGCTATTGGAAATTTCATTTGCAAGGACTCTGAAAATTAGAAGGAACTCTAGTCTCTCATAAATATTTTCAGGTAGATATGATGTCATGATTATATCATTAATTTTTCATATATTATATAAAAAGAGCTGGACAGTGAGGTTATAAGTTGAGTGCTTGTGAAAGCAAATCGTGCATGAGGACAGAAATAGCTCCCTTATCTTTCTTGCTCAGACTTCTTTTTTTAATTCCCAAAGCCATCTTATCACTCATAATCACCAAATGTCCCTTCTTTGCTGGAATTTTCAGAAACCGAGAAAAACTAACTAAATTGCGCTATGCTGCAATCAGGTTAATTCTCTATCTTAATCTAATTTGGGTTATTGCTGGTAACACCACCCAACAGTTCAAACTTATATAGCCAATATTAGGCATTATCTAGCACAAGATTCATACTAACTCCAATCACAAGAATTTGGATACTCAACTCATACAGTATCACACACAGAAATTCCAACTCCCCAAGCAGTACCTTTTATTCAACAATCACATTTTGTACACAATTATGAAGCAAAGAAGTGCAAACACCTCTTTGCACCTAGCACTTGAATGTGCCCCCCAAGGTCTAGGCTCCAGCAAAACACGACATAAAGCTAACGCCTATGCACAAGGAACTACATATACTTTGTGAGGTAAAACTCACCTCGCAACTCCGATATTGTGTAAGGGCCAATTTGTTGCTGGCTTGCATCAACAATATACCATCCCAATTCGGCATTTTCTGGCAAATGCTGATTTATTATTCCCTCCGCCCCTGCTCACAAGAAAATCCAATCCATAACCCTATTCACATAAACCTGAAATCTGACCTTCCTTGAAGAAAACCCACAAGTTTCAATCAAGCAAAACCACGTCTTTTCCAATTACATACAAAAGTGCATATCAAATTTAAACATATGCAAACGAAATTACTTTAATCATCTCCAGTACTTCTCATATAGCGCAAATTTAGCCTAATTTGATTCTCTTTTAGGGTTCTACATAATCCGAAAACAAAACCCATTTCCCAAATTGAAGCAAAAGGGGCAAAAGGGGCAAAATGGCAACAAAAATCACCGGGATAGCTCCACAATAATCAATAATCAATTTTTTTTTGACAAATTAAAAGGTTTAAAACAAAGAACATTGAAATTTTAGCTTCAATTACAGAAAATAGGGAAGGGGGAGATAAAGCAGTTACCTTGTTGATCTACTGAAGATTGGTGTAAGCTCGAATCGTCGGCAGACGACATGGTGAAGATGAGAGAGAAAAAGGGTTCGAAGTGACGAACTGGGTGTTTGGCTGCTTTTGCTGTGTTCTTATTTTGTTCGTTGATTTTGCAACTATTTGTTTCTCAAAACCTCGACTGTGGAAGAATGAAGAACATGGGATTGAGCACAAGCTGAAGTTCCTTTCCGAAGGCCCGGGATGGTAATCCAATCCGGATCCGATTGTGGTCCGGTTTGATAGAAAAGAAGAAAAATAATAATCTGATTCGACTCCGATTAAAAGTTTGAGTCTGAGAGGTCAGAGTCGGATGAATTTTATATGGAATCCGACTCTCTTTTTTTGGTGAAAATAGGAGTAGTATTAAGTTAAAGAGTTATGACCAAATATCTATTATAATCCGATAGTAGAAGTTCATTGCAATAATTCGGCATAATTAGCATTAGCCTAACTACATTAAGAGGGCATAATTGGAATTGGACTCTGACATTTGAGACAATTAGTCTTAATTTTTCTATATCACTTTATTATGTATGTATATTTCGACTACGACTTTGAGAAATAATCACTTTTATTGTTGTTTGTTTACTTGTAGGAAGGATCACCTAAACCTTTTTATTTTGTACGTTAAAGGAAAAGAAAATCTTGTTTGATTGGGAGAGGAAAAAAAGTTTATCGTCCCACCTTATTTATATACTTCATATTTCAAAAAAAAACTAGACCATTCTTAATTTTGTAAAGTTTATATTAATGCCTTTCAAGAAATTTAGAATTATATTAATATGGGTTATGTTATATGAAGCCTTTAGAGTTGCATATAAGACATGAATACACTACTTAAAATGGAAATAAGTTGTAAATTTATGGAAAAATTTTGCATCAACCGATGTAATAATGATTAATTAATACAACTTATTTTCATTTTTAGCTTCTTATATACAACTCTTAGGTTAAATTTAGTAGTATAAACCAAGGAAATCTTGGGAAGAGAAAAAGGCAATCATGAAAATTATCTTTTTCTTTTGTTAGTTTGTTTGAAATATTTTTATACTGTAGTAGACATTTGAAAAGATTGAATATTTTCATTACTTATACCCCACCTAAGATCATGGTAAATTTGAAATTCTTTAAAAGTATATAATCATGAAAAACAATTATACAATAAATGGTCATAAAAAGAGTCAATTTATTTCCTCTAACAACTATGAGAATGAAGATAATATAGTATATAAAAAGAGATTAATATTTTTTGGGTCCTCTTTCGAGAACTCGTGGTAGGAAGAATTTTCTCTAAACTGCCTTCGCAAAGCGACACTCACCCAAAGGCCCAACAAGCCCCATATCCACCCTCCCATCCCCACAATATTATAAGTTCTGCTAACACTAAGATCGAAAGCCATCCATTGGACTCAAGTATTAACATGAATGTTCGTTTAGAAATATAAGTATTGTTGCCAACCATTGAGATATATCTAATGGTTGGCAACAATACTTATATTCACCATTGCTTAAAAATCTAATCTAGCCAACAAAGCTACAAAATATTATAGTCCACCATTGAAAATGCTCTTATAAATGGAAAGTGAATAAATCATTATCATTATGATAAGCATTACAAAAGCTTAAATTTGATTAAAAACAAAAGTGGGGAGGACAGTGATTTGTGTTCGAAAATCCAATCATTAGCAAATTAAATACACATGAATCATCATCATTGTTAAAATTAAACTTAGATCCAGATCCCACTTTTGTCCTTCACCCAAATAACTAGCCGTTGCACCACCTAGCTGTATTCCTCCATACACCATACTATGCCCCACCAACGGTCACATTTTCCATCTTCTCACCCAACTTTCAAATATGACCGTTACCCTCTCACCCCTATTTCTTCCCCCCAAATCCCACCACTCTCTTCACTTCATTCTTACAGCTTCAAGACATCTTGAACAAACAACACAACAAATTGTCCAAAAATTGTGCAAAAATCATCAAGATTTTGCTACCAATTTGAGCTAAATCCACTCATAACACACCCAAAAAAGAAATCCCATCAAAAATCTCAAAATGGGTCTAACAATTGTTTCTCCATCAAGCTCAGAACCTCATTTCAAGACCAAAAAACTGTTTCTTTTCAGCAATTACATGCTCTTAGCATCAGCTTCAAGCTGCATTTTCCTTACCCTCTCCCTCCGTCTTATCCCATCGCTTTGCGGCTTCTTCTTCATCATCCTCCACCTCCTCACCATCCTAGGGGCCTTAGCCGGGTGCCACGCCGCTAGCACGGGTGGCACCCGATGGTATGGGGCACATATGGCCGCTACAGTCCTTACAGCCATCTTCCAAGGTTCGATCTCGGTCCTGATTTTCACAAGGAGTGATGATTTCTTAGCAAGTCTTAAATCATATGTGGAAGAAAGTAGTGGTGTAATGATCTTGAAATTGGCTGGTGGACTTTGTGTAGTGATGTTTGTATTGGAGTGGGTGGTTTTAACTGTTGCATTCTTCTTGAAGTATTATACTGTTGTTGAAGGTTCAGGAAATCATGTTACTTTAGGTGGTATGAAGAAAAGTAGTGCTAAAGTTGGATCAACTGATGAAGAATTGGGGTATTTACCTTACCCTTCTGCTTCTCTTCATTAGAATTTTGACAAGATAAAAGGGGCATTGTTGTTAGATGCCACATTATATTGGTTGTTTTAGTTTCATTCTTTGAATTTATATTATGTAGTTGGTATTGAAATGTTTGTAATTTTGATGTTGTTTTGGTCTTACTATTATAGATTGTGTAAGATTCTTTACTACTATATCTATATGAGCAAATTGAGTTTGCATATTCTTTTATCAGTTCTTGAATTCTGTACTACTTCACATTAATCAGCATCAACAGCTGTGCTGTAACTACTATATCAGAGCATTGTTAAACATATGAGTTACTATATTTGCTCTTATTGAAGACATCATAAGGCGTGCGAATTCGAGCCAAAACACGTCGTGATCAGCTCGAGTTTTGCACATCAAAATTTACTCCAGAATTTATCATTGATTTTTGTCTTCATAGATTAGAGGCAGATCATATTCCAGTTTATAGTACTATACTACTATTTAGAACTTGTATTAGTATGACTGTCTGTGCCTTCAAAGTAAATGGTGCTGATGAAGTGTAATTTCAAGCCTTCTACAGAATATTTGTCTGTTGACAAGTAGTATAAGTAATACTTTCTCAAGTAAACAACTTCAATTACTTACACAGTTCAATTTCAAGAGGTTTCAGTGAAATTTCAATGCCACTGATGAACAGTGAGAATTATGGTGCTTGAGAAGTAGTAATGAGCAATCTTAAACATTTCTTATTCCATAGTCTACTGTGTTTCGATAGATTTTCGAAGAGTCTTGCTACATAACGAATTGTTCTATTGATGAAGCCTAAGCACAACTCACTCAACTCGAGTTCAGAAGCCGAAGCATGTGGGGAGGAGGTAGAGATGGCCAACAGTACGGGTCAATCCAACCCAACCCGCCTCTTGGGCCATGTTGGTTGGGCCTGCAAAAAAATCCGATCCAGACCAACTCGAACCATAAAATTGGTGGGTGGATCGTGTGCCAGATTTTTTTGAGCGCAGCCCACGAAATCCCGCTTCTAAAACCGTTCAGCCTATTTCACGAAACCGGTCCAGTCCAACCCAAGTAATTAACCAAATTATGTACATATTAATCAAATTGTATATATTTTAATCAGATTGCATATATTATAATTCAATCATATTCAAAAATAATGAAATTATTCATTAATATTAATAATTGTATATATTTTAATTAATTTTAAAGGTTTCATGTAACAATAATAAATGATTATATAATTTGAAAAAAATTCTCATGCCGGCCCGCTAGGCCTACGAACCGCCAGAACCGCTTTTCGAACCGGAAAAACCGGTAACAAAGCGGTGTTGGCCAAGATTTTTCAGCCTATGGACCAACCCACCCAAACTGTGACTTTCACGATCCGATCCTGGGCCGTGAAATCTCAACCCGGCACACTAGGGCTCACGAAGTAGCCCACACCAATAGCCATCTTTAGGAGGCGGCATTTTGGTTAATCCACTTTGCGCGATAATATTTTTGTAACCAAACAAGTAAAGGACTGCTTGAACATCTTATTCTGTCTCCAGCAACTTGTATGCACAAATCAAACAGGCTTTAAAACCCTTTAAAGAGTATTACTCTACATTGATTGGATTGCTTTCTTCTTTTGGATTTAAACATTCCTCAGTGATTGGTTTGCCCGGTTTGAACATCTAATATGGTCAATTCAAAATTAAGAAAAAGTTGAAAGTATATATTGCATTTAGTACTACATATAATAATTGCAAAAAAGATGAATCCAACAAGTTTTTGAACTTAAATCTAAACAGATTCAACATAGAGATAACCATACGAGGACGGAGAGGACAAAATTAAGCATACTAAACTACAGATTACTCATTTTCTTAAAGGACAAACAAAAGTATCTACAAAGACTTCACTTCTTTTCAGCCAACATCATCTTCAAACACAAAGGGATTACATAAACTGAGCTATAGAGAGAACATTAGAGAGGGTAGATGCATATAGTCTTCCTTCGATTCACCACCACAAGGACTTTTAAACGGTCAAGCTTTTACCAAAGATCCAGCTGAACGGCGCGAGGGATGCTTTTTTTGCCCGAGCTTGAGCTCTCTCCTCGAGTTTCCTAATCCTTGGAGCTAACCCACACACGAAATCTTGCGCTTTATGTCCCTCGCCTGAAAGCCCTGTCATTTTTTCCACATCCCATCTCTGGACTAGAAATTCCAAGATGTCAGCATAATCCCGGGCGGTGTAGACTCCAAGGCGTTGAGCAACAGACGAGTAGTTATCAAAAAGATTGTCATCCAGACCGTCATACATCAAGTGTGCGGGCATAGAAATCTTCTTCCTCATCATATCGGCTAGAGACAAGATTGTGCCATCTGGGTCAAGCTCAAAGAGCTTCTCAACTATTTTTGTGTAGGCAGTTTCATGACGTTTTTCATCTGCCGCAATAATCCCGCACACCTGTGCCAGTTTAATATCACCATGATCTTTGGCTAGCCTTGCAGTATTACCATGAGAGATGAAGGTAGCTCTCTCTTGGAAGGAAGTGTAGATGAAGCCAAGATAGGGGTTGTTCTCAGTTTTCGGATCCTGCAAACGACAAAAACTCAAGATGATGAAACCCAGAAACAGTAGAATAGCAATAGGCAAAAAGAAAGATGTGGACCAAGGGGATCTCTGAGATGGAAGAAAAGACACAGAGTCCAATATACCAGGAGGTTCTCTTCCAAGATAACTCAAGTAGTTCGAAAACCCCAAAACGCCTCTATGTATGTCAACAACATAAAAAAAATATATACCCCGAGATTGGATTTTTTTGCTTATATATGAGATGGACTTATAATCACTCGGGATCCCATCATAGATGGACCTTAAAAGAATGCATCACTTCAAGTCAAGTCACAAAATGCAAGATCTTCAAGTGCTTTTTCAAACCTAAAGTTTCACAGAGTTATGTCACATTTGTAAACCTCAAGGAGTCGAAATCATCAATAAACAACTTAATATTAAGAACATATTTATTTTGATGAGCAAACAAAACAAAATGTGCTTCACAAATCTGCCAGTAAACGGAGCAAGCATGAGGTAAGAATCTCACCATTCCGGAACCTATCAGGTATTGGATTGTCTTCTCGATTTGCTTCATGTCCACTCGTCCAGAAAGGTAAAGATACTTGTTCAATAGATCACCATGCCTGTTCTCTTCAGCGGTCCATGCCCTGGTCCAGATAGCCCAAGGAGACAGACTCGCACCAGTCTCATCCCGAACTCCATCCAATGTGTTGAGCATGGTTTGATAAGTTGGAAGGGCTTCTTCTGTAATCATATCCCCAACCAGAACAACAAAATAGTCATCAGAAAGTTCTTTACTTCTTTCCCTCAGCTCCTTGACTTGCTCTTCAAATCCTTCTGATGCAGGGTCTGGCAGATAATCTTGTGGTTGCCAACACTTCTCAACAGGCTTCAGAAGTACCAGAATATTTTCCTCAGCCCAATCTTCTAGAGACTTGAACATCTCAATCTTTTGGGGTGACAATGAGTGAGTCTTCTGCACATGCACTTCTTTTGGAGGCATGTATGGCTTCTTACCATTTGGAATTTCCCTATATCAAGACGACTATTGAGTCAGGCAACTAAAGCAATGAGAGAATGTGTAAAGCAACAAAGAATGGTTGTATTGAATGGAGCAAAGAAACTTTCACAGTATATCAACTATATATGCATTACATGTATAACAGAAAAATGTTGCCAGCAATGAAAAGACAGCATCTACAAGCAACATCAATAGATAAAGACTCCGAATCAGGGGATGGAGCACCGATTAGTTTCCATCTTTCACCTAGGTGGGAGAGGTTCAATTCTCATTTGGGCGGGTTTAGAGGAGATTATGAATTTATGGGTTGGTTGAATTTTAGTACAAAATTTTAGGTACTCCTACGAACAAAATGTTCCCCTCTCACATAAAACAGCTCACATGCACTCCACATGATCTTTTTCGTTTATTATGTGCGAGGAAGAAATCTGTTCACGGGAGAGATGGTATTCCAGATCCCTGTAGAAGCCTACAACGACATTGCTGTAATCTAAGTCACCATAATATAACCAACAGCCAAGACTGCAAATAATCAAACAAGCGTATAGACACCCACAGAGATCTGGTCCATCAATTGAGCAGCCAAAACTCAGGAAAACTGATCCATCAAACTGAACCAACTGATTGCAATCACAAAAAGTTGGTTATAAGGATGTGAGATATTAAACACTAATAATCAAGCAAAATGACTGATACTGGACATTGTAATGAATGGACACTGCAATTACCATGATAGCACTCAGTGCACCTGAGGGAACATTAATTGACCTAACACATTAAAGAGCTTTACCAATATCAGCAGCTTTTATCAAAAAATTAGAAACCAAATGAAGATCCGCAATGTATATGTTCTGAGAAAGCTACATTATCTAGACTCCACTACTACTCTACTAGTGTCGAACACAGCCGCACACAGTACGTGTCCAAGTGTACGACTCGCCTATTTTTACAAAAAAAAATTGCATGTTTGTGTCTAAAATAAGAAATCGCTAAGGGTTCATACTTCATACACACGTCGGATTCGGATTGACATGAGTCAACATGGTTAAGTCAAAAACAGAAACCTAAGGTGTCACAGGAAATGTAAGGTACATTTTAGTGATTATGTTCATTGAGAATTCATCTTTTTTTCCAGTCACATAAAAGTTCAATAGTCTGGAAAGTTCTACTTCCTCCATTTCATAATACTCGCTACACTTTTTATTTCTTGCTACACTTCTTTTTTTGGGCAACGAACTCTCTCTATCTCTCTCCACTCACATGGATCCCTTTTCTTTTTCCTCTCTACCTCCCTCTTATCCAAAAATTGCCTAGAAATCTGTGAATTGAAAAAGTATAGCGAGTAATATAAAACAGACAAAGTATATCACTTCAAGCAACAGAAAGGACCAGCTCACAGAATACACAAGTCCAACTTCTGATAATTTATCTCTCAGCACTAAGAAGATAAAAGTAGTCAACTACCAGGACCATTTCTACCAAGATTAAAAAATAGGGAAACATAACTAAAAAATTCAAAACTTATTTGTCATCAAATGCAGCAAATAGTCGGCAAATGTCATGCACAAATGATAAAATTCACAGAATTTTGACAACTGGAACATGACAAATTCCCAATGACAATAACAAAACAACTTCTTTAAATTTCAATAAAAATAAAATTATATATTAGGATGACACCAAACAAAATCCCATGACAATAATTGATCTCACTAGTGAATCATAAAAAGAGACAATTTTCCACTCTTCTCCCACGATGATAGAACATCAAAATAAATTAGTACTAAAATTCATGCATGTAATAAATAAATGAGTGATTCATAATAATATATTAGAAAATAAAGCAGCAAATGCAAAAACAATGAATTATAAAAGAGACAATTTTCCACTCTTCTCACACAATGATAGAGCATCAAAATAAATTAGTACTAAAATTCATGCATGTTATAAATAAATGAATGATTCATAATAATATATTAGAAAATGAAGCACAAATTATGTATAGTATAACTTGTCAGAGTAAGGAGAGAAAAATCAGATAAAAATGGAAGAAAAATGCTTAAGAAAAAGACTAAAACAGGGTAAAATTATATAAAATAATTCTACAACATAGAAAATAACGAAATAAAACTTCACCTACCACCGCAGCAAATACTCTACAAATTACTCAAAACACATGCAAAATCAATCGACATTTTTTTTCCAAAAAAAAAAAACCGAAAATTGGGAAATTCAACTTAACAAATTGAACTAAAATCATAACAAAAACAAAAACTTCATCAAATCAAAATAACCAATCAATTCAAAAGATACTCAATTCAAAAAAACTGGCATAAAATCAATCAAAAACAACATACAATCAACAAAATTCAAAACCCAGAAAAAGAAATTCAATCAAAGCAAAACCCAC
This sequence comes from Beta vulgaris subsp. vulgaris, assembly GCF_026745355.1. Lineage (NCBI taxonomy): Eukaryota > Viridiplantae > Streptophyta > Magnoliopsida > Caryophyllales > Amaranthaceae > Beta > Beta vulgaris. The sequence continues at coordinate 61,259,962 of NC_079205.1, read as the reverse complement.
ATCATAAAACATCAAAAAAATGATGAAAAATTACTTTAAAAAGTTGTTAAATTAAAAAAAGGAGCTAACTTGGAAGTGATGCCAATAGTAGAAGCCATGGAAACTATATGAGGAGATCTGAGGACACGAGATCGAGGATTTCCAAAGGAAAAATTAGATTTTGATGAGTTAAATGTTAATGGGTTTTGAAGTTTCAATGCCATTATTTCTTTTTTTTTTTGTGGGTATAGAAGTAGTTGTTGCTTTTTTTCTGTTTTTTGTACTGATAATGTAATGCTAGATTTTTTTGGTGTGAAATTTAGAACTTAGTTTAATTCCTGAAACAGGAATAAAAAGTGGAGAGAGAAAAAGAGGGAGAAGGACGATTTCAACGAGGAAAAGAAGAGAGCAGAGTGTACCAAAATGGTTGGGAGAAATGGAGAAAAGAGAGGCAAATATGTGGGATTATAAAAGAGGAAAGAAAGAGTGTACATTTTTATATTAATTGACCGACATGAGAGGGAAATTACTAATATGCCACTGATTAGTGCTAATTGTACTTTGGGGTATAATTAAAAAAAATATGGTACATCCAAGGTGGTATGTGTAAACCATTGCCTAATTTACCTTGTAAAATAACAAGATTAGTTGGTGTAATGAACATTGGTTTAATTAGATCTTGTCATTAGGATTAGGGGTGTTCATGGGTGGTTAACCGTACCGAAATAAAATTTCGGGACGGTAACCGGAAGTATCGGTTCGCCATATTTGCGAACCGTAACTGTAACCGTTCAAACGGTAACCGCATAAACGGTTAACCGGTTTTTCGGTAGGTTTTCTGGTTAACCATTAACGTTAGTCAAGTTTTATCAAATCAGTTTACTTATTTATATATTAGATTTTAATTTTTTTTCAACCAAATATACCATTAAACCAAAATTATCTATAAAGACAATATTGTTAAAAACATTCCACACCATAAAATATTACGATATAATAAAATACATATTTCTAAGTTCTAAGAAAAAACAAACACAAAGACATTAAACTATTACATGTTAAGCACACTACCAGTCTGCCACACACTTCACTGTGAGAATTGAGAAGTTAAAAAAAAAAAAAACAGCAGTAATTTTGCTTCATTTTTTCTCAGGGATGCTGGATGGCGTGGATGCTGCTAGTGCTTAGTCTGCTTACTGGTTACTTGCTTAAGAGTCTTCATTATTTTGGACTTGGGCTAACTAAGTAACTAACCAATATTTTTGAATTTGGCTTACTCTCCTCTAGTCCTCTACTCCTCTTAGGCTCTAATTCTATTAGCCTTAGGCAAGTTACCAATGACAAGTGAAGTCACATACTACATGTCTACACTTTATAATTAATGTCTTTAATAAATAAATTTATCCGGTTTTTCGGTTAACCGTTTTATAAAAAATCATAACCGTAACCGTACCGTTTAACCATTATTTTTACCGGTTCGGTAACCGAACCGTTCAATCCCAAATTTCTCGGTTCGGTAACCGCCCATTTTAACCGGTTTTTTGAGTTTTCGGTACGGGATTTCGGTTTCGGTTTTTTGTGAACACCCCTAATTAGGATGGTTTTTGAGGTCTTACGGCCTGTTTGGTAGTTGGTTATATATGGTGGTAATGGGAATGAATTTTTGCGTAATTTTATTCTTGAATTTTCATTCTCATCCAATTGCTTGCTCATGGAGAAAAAATATCTACCCATGGAGATTTTAAGGGTGGTTCCCTAATAAAATTACATTTAAAATTCACTCATTACGCAATTTATTAACGACTACCAAACAGGTCGTAAGGCGTACAATCTTTTTATCTTAAATTTTTTTTAGGTTTATTAAGTTTTAGTAAGTTTAGTTTAGTTTACCGAAGTTTGGATAAGTTCTAACATCTTGTAAAATGCAGTTTTATAAATGTCAATAAGTTCAGCAAAATATAAATGACGAAAATATACCTTATATATGATCCTATGTGAGTACAAGTACTTTTTTTTATTATTGTCAAGTTTGGTGTGTGATTACAACTACTTTTATTTTAAGGTAAGGAAAATTCTCCTACAAGAAGGGGGACAAATTGGGGGTTCTTCTTGCAGGTGGCGAGAATCGAACTCTTATCATAAGAGTAGAAAGAGGGTTTTACGACCATTAAACAAACCTTGATCCTCATGTGAATACAAGTATACAACTACTTAAGCACCTATAAAGTATGTATATAAGTGCACATGTGCTAGATGTATGATTGCAGATTAAGATACATGATTATCAATCTCTATTATATAAGTCAAGGGAGGAGGTGTGGTGTCCTATTTTGAAGTGACTAAAATATCCTTAATGATCTAATTAATGGAATGAAAAAAATTACAAAAGCAAATCATTTAAAAATTCTCATTCCAACTTGCCATTTAAAACAAGTTTAAAATGGTATATGCATCAAATACTTCAATCAAAAATTAAATGGACAAAATTTTTACCTTATAAAAAAAAGATAGCATACATAACGTGCAATGAAAGTCTGAACATTCTCCTTTGATACTCTTTTTTAGTTAAACCAACTCTATTTTTGTTTTTCTGTCAATATTCATTCACAAAAATTAATGTTAACAATCACTCAACCTTTTTATTTTTTTACATTAGCGAATTAATATATCTAATCCATCTAACTGTTGAATTTTTCACATTTAAGTTTAATCATAAATAAAGTACGAATAGAATATCTATAGAATAACAAATTTTGAAATTAACGCACGCATCGCGTGCATATGAAGACTAGTAAGTACTTAAACGATCAACAATTGGGTACTTATATGGCCCATTTTTTACATTCTAGATATTTATGAGCATTCGAGAAGAATAACTAATGGGAGTTTTAAGGCCTGAGGTTTGTGGTGTATGTCAGTCTCGATAATTCGTTATTAAATACCCTTTATTTAGAATTGGGAAAATAACTCAACTCATCTTAGGTTTAAATAAGTTCGCATAAACAAATTTTAAGAAGTCCTATATACATGTTTACATCAATGCATCCGTCACTGCGATCATACGTACCTTAAATCTCTAAATAATAGGTCAATATTCCCTTCTTTCTCTTTAAATCTACATGTTCTAATTTGTACTTTGCCTTTATTTACGAAGTCTAATTTGGGCCTTTCGCCATTAGTCCATCACGTACTGGTTATTTTTATACAAAGAAAATAATCATGTGGATCTTGTTAGATTATCAATATATGTTTACAAGATATAAATTTTATATAATTTTTACTCATTTCTGATTAAATATACTAATGATCAGGGTTATGGGTTGACAATCGTAAAATTTCAAAACGTATGAATTTAAAAGGAAATAGATAGTATTTTGTATACCTTTTTTTTTTTTTGGTGAGAAGAAGTGGTCCGGACCACGTTCGGATCTTAATGGACCAAGCACTTGAGATTAGGGGGGAAGGGTAAAGGGAATCCCTAAAATGCCTCGAATGAGGATAGAACCCCCAACCTTGAAGTTGGAAGGATGTTCTCCTTACCACTAGACTAAGTACTACCTCGTAGTATTTTGTATACTTGGGCTCGTGGACTGTGAGTCTGTGACAGCAAGAGGTATTCCACACATATCACTTGTTGGCACTTGCACACCAATATGAAACGTATGAAATGCATGCATCACATGCAATGTCAATATGTATTTTCCCACAAGTACACTAAAGTATATAGTGAAATATGCTACGAAACTTGACTCAAATGGTTAGGACATGTGCTTGTTGCATTGACCTTTTGACGTCATAAATTTAAGTTTCACTTAGACTCTTTGGGCGGAAATTCTCTTAGAGCATCTATAATGATTGAAGGGATAGACTAGCTTAGCTTGCAAAATATAAGATGAAGCCACTAGCTTTATCATTGTGAATAGTGATAAAACGTTCATCATGAGCGGTTATCACGCCCACTCACAGTCATATATTATTAAAAAAGGTCGATGTGATATTTTTGTCAGGAAAAAAAACAGACCTATGTTTGTGTATTTGAAACCCGTGTTATTCTTAAACCAACCCAAGTTTGTGTGTTTGAAATCCATGTGTTTGTTAACTCAACTTATGTTTGTGAAAAAGTACACGTGATCTCTGTCATAAAGCAAAACGTTATATTGATTTGTGTGTCTCATTCAACTCCCCCCAAAGTACATTTGATTATTGATACGAACCCATGTTTGTGTATATGAAATCCATGTTATTGTTAAATCAATCCCTGTTTGTGTGTTTGAAATCCATGTTTATGTGTAACTCAATCCCTGTTTATGTAATTGTTAAATTTCCTAATATTATATTGACTTTATTTAATTGTTAAATTACCACTTTACCCTTTTGTAATTATTGAGTTACGTATTTACCCCTCTGAGTAGGCGGTGATAACCGCTCATGATAAGCGTTTTATCACTCCTCTTATCATTATAGAGCTACAAGCACGTGTAGCTTGGAATAACCTTGTAGCTGGGCAAAAAGCTATAGAATATCACAATAATTGTTCATGTTAGTATTATTTGGGCACATTTTGGCAAGTAGGACCTATAAAAGGTAGAAGTGGTTGTGATTTTCTATTGGAGAAGTTATAACTTGAAATTATATAGTTTGGAAAATCTGATGCTACATAACAAACTACAAGTGATTATGGCTTACCGAGTACCGTTATTTAGGGGTGCGTACCGGTCAAGGACCGAACCGGACATGAACCGGCAGGACTGATGGATTGGAATTTGGAAAAATTTTGGACTTTTTCCGAACCGGTGCGGATTTGGACCTATTGGACCAAAATCATCTTTTTTATATGATTTAAACATATTTATAAATTAGATACATTAAATATAAGAATTTTAATAACAATATTACTAAAAGTAATAAATCGTAGGTTTTTAACATATAAACTTTTTTTTTACTAAAAAATCAGAAATTCCGGTCCATTGTCCGGATCGGAATTTTTCGTGTTTAAACCGAATCGGAAACTCGAAAATAAGATTTTTGTGAAACGAGGACCGGACCGAAATCTTCAATCTAATATGATCCAAATTCCAATCAAATTTGATCCAAATTTTGATTTGATCCTGATCTTTACACAATCCTACCGTTATAAATGCTCCTATCTCACATTCTTACTCCTTCACAAATCACACCCTCAATACCTCTAGTCTAGATCGTCGAGTTGGGAGAACCCTAATAGAATACTAATAATAGAGTCCATTACAAGACCTAATTTCGTCACAGTGCACAAAATACGTCGTAGAATATTGCTTTAAAACGTAAGCGCAACATAGTTTTTGTCGCCAAACTGAAATAGAACTAGTTAGTTCTTAGTTCTTAGTTCTTACATCATACTGTAGATGAATTTTAGGAGATTTTTTTTCCAAGAGAATCTGTGGCCCCCAAGTGGCACAACATGGCAGAAAAATTGATTTCCAAACTTGAGCACAAGTTTACAAATCTTTGTGACATAGTAATACTACTTCCTCCGTCCCAAAATATAGTTCCTATTTCCCTTTTTTTACGGTAATTTATGCAAATTGGGATAGTAAAGATTTTTTGTTTATTTAAATAAATGTTGTATGGGAAAAGATGATTTTAGGAGAGAGAATGAAGATAATTGGTGAAAGAGCATTAATTGTAACATTTTGGTTGAATAAACAAAGGAAAAAACAAAATTTAAGAAGCAAATAAATGATGGGACACGATTTTTCTAGGCAAATTACGGAAAAATGTGAAACTAAATATGGAAATGGGAACTATATTTTGGGACACCCAAAATAGAAATGGGAACTATATTTTGGGACGGAGGGAGTATTTTTTTTGGTCCTACTGCGAGGAGTTTCCCATCACCTTTGGCGAGTGGACTAATCTCCTGCGGGAGTTTGCATGGGTACCTCAAAGGGCAGCATCCCTCTCAGTTGGGATTTTTTCCATACCCAAGGCTCGAACCCGAGACCTTGGTTAAGGAGCGAGAGGCCCTTAACCACTCACGACAACCCCAGTTGGTTAACATAGTAGTACTATAGTACTCCCTCCGTCCCATAATATAGTGCTTGTTTCTTTTTTCACGGTCTCCAAAACGTAACTTTGACCTTTAATATCTTCAATTCCTTATTAATAAAAAATATAAAAATTGAATTATGAAACTACACATTGAGACGAATCTAACAAGATCCTACATGAATATGTTTTTTTATATATACAAATGAGAATATTCGGTCAAAGATTTTAAAGTTTGACCACCAAAAATGAAATAGGCACTATATTATGGGACGGAGGGAGTAATACTTACTTGCATGTATGATGTATGATGTATAACAAATACAATTTCAGTATTTTTTTAGTTGCAATATTTGATGTTGTAACATTATTCATCAACCAATTTTGTTAAATTATCTCGCATTATTATATAAAAAAAAACATAGTCAAGTGGAGTCTTGTTAGATTCGTCTCAATGCGAAGATTCCAAATATCAAGTTTTTATAATTTTTATTTATAACCCAATAAGAGATATTAACATTCAAAAAAATCGTCTCAACAAATGTGAAAAAGCAGATTAGATGATGCAACTAAAAAAATACAATATACAAACATACAAAATTGCTCATGAAAGAACAACCTCCAATCCCCCATTAAAAGGAAAATTACCGTCAAAATTCAAAAAATTACTGCAACTTGACTTGATTCACCATCTAATAAATATAGTTAACAATGCCCAAATCCAACTTTACCTATTTCTTCTTTATGATGAATTTAATCAAATTAATGCAACTCAAATTAATCCACAATCTAGTTTACTGAATTCAGTAAAGCTCTTTTTTTTTTGGTATGTGAGAATTGATAACGAAAAAGTATTTCATATTTCAAAAAAGAAAAACATAAATTAAAAAAAGATATCTAATCGTTGTAAAGTGATGCTTAAGAAATTGCTACTTACCGTTCTAAATTTTATTTTAATTTAGTTTATGGAGTAATTTTATTATTAGTTTTCGCATATAAAAAAAATTAAGTCCAATTTATGACAAAAGTAAATCTCTCGTCAAACACTATTTCACAAACACTACGTTTCAACATTTTAAGAGTTTTGACTTGGTTAAAATACTAAAAACTACTTCAAAAACTATTGTCAAACATGCCTTTATTATTTCTTTTATGTCAATAATAAGCTCTTGGCTAAACACATTATGCAAAGATGGATATGGTTTGATGACAAATTTAGGGTGCGTTCTATTCAACTTATTAGACCTGAACTTATTGGAACTTATCTGAACTGAACTTATTGAACCTGAACTGAACTTATTGGAACTTATTAAACCTGATTGGACCTGATTCAACTTATTGGACCTGATTGGAACTCATTGGACCTGATTGAACCTGATTGACCTTATTGGACCTTATTGGAACTTATTGACCCTGATTGAAACTTATTAGACCTTATTGGACCTGATTGAAACTTATTAGACCTTATTGAACCTGATTGAAACTTATTTAACTTATTAGACAAAAACATTGACCATGAATAACATAAATATTACCACTAACGTAAATACTACCCCTCAAAATTTTTTACGGAATAATAATTATTATAATTCGTCCTTTAAAAAATAATTATTACTTCCTCCGTTCCATAATAAGTGAAACATAGAGATTGGGCACAAGATTTAATAAACATCACTTTCAAAAGCCAAAAAGTCATAAAATACCCTTTTCATTATCACAAGGAGGAGAGAGAAAAGCAAACCACACAAGTTTGTGATGGGTATTCTTGTCATTTTATAACTTTCTTTTTTCTATTTAAGGTATGTTTCACTTATTTTAAAACGTTCTAAAATAGTAAGTGTTTAACTTATTATGGAACGGAGGAAGTATTAATTATTATCTCTTATGATAATTAATCTAACAAAAAAATTACTATTTATATATTTGCCTATACATAACTTTCATCACTAATACTCCCTCCGTCCCTTAATAGAGTGCCCATTTCTTTTTTGGACACTATTCAAAGGTAAAGAAAGCCCTCAAAAAATATTTCTAATATATAAGAAAAAACATAGTCATGTGGGTCTTGTTTGATTCGTCTCATTACGTACATTAAGAAAATCAAACTTTTATAATTTTTACTAATATGAAATTAAAGATATTAACGATACAAAACGTGCATTGGCAAATGTGCATTGGAGAAATGGGCACTCTATTAAGGGACGGAGGGAGTATATCTAATAGTGTTGTTCTAATTTTATAAAACACTAGTAGAAAATCAAAAAATTAATTTTATAAAATACTAGTAAAAACTAATCTAAGATGAGCAAAAGTATAATACTATCATTGTGGTACTTTAATAAAAAATTCTAATAATAACATAATCAGCTAAAGTAATATGAATAATAAAATAATGACATAATACAAATAAATAATAAAATATAGACACTAATAGAAGTATAATACTATACATTGTGGTACTTTAATAAAAAATTCTAATAATAACATAATCAGCTAATAGTAATATGAATAATAAAAATAAATCAATACAAATAAATAATAAAATAATAGACATAATACAAATAAATAATAAAATAATAGACACTAATGCAAGTATAATACTATATAATCATTGTGGTACTTTAATTAAAATTCTAATAATAACATAATCCGCTAATAGTGATATGAAATTATGAATGACAAAATAGTGGACAATAATACAAATGTTTATCAAACATTGACTATTTGGACCTTATTGGACCTTATTAGACCTGATTGGAACTTATTGGACCTTATTAGACCTGATTGGAACTTATTGCACCTGATTGGAACTTATTGCACCTGATTGGAACTTATTAGACCTTATTGGAACTTATTGCACTTATTAGACCTTATTGCAACTTATCTGAACTTATCTGAACTTATCTGAACTTATTGGACCTGAAACTTAATTTTTTAAGTTGAACAGAACGCACCCTTAGGGTGCGTTCTATTCAACTTATTGGACCTGAACTTATTGGAACTTATCTGAACTGAACTTATTGAACCTGAACTGAACTTATTGGAACTTATTAAACCTGATTGGACCTGATTGCACCTGATTCAACTTATTGGACCTGATTGAACCTGATTGGAACTTATTGGACCTGATTGAACCTGATTGACCTTATTGGACCTTATTGGAACTTATTGACCCTGATTGAAACTTATTAGACCTTATTGGACCTGATTGAAACTTATTAGACCTTATTGAACCTGATTGAAACTTATTTGACCTTATTAGACAAACACATTGACCATGAATAACATAAATATTACCACCAACGTAAATACTACCCCTCAAAATTTTTTATGGAATAATAATTATTATAATTCGTCCTTTAAAAATAATGATTATTAATTATCTCTTATGATAATTAATTTAACAAAAAAATTACTATTTATATATTTGCCTATACATAACTTTCATCACTAATATATCTAATAGTGTTGTTTTAATTTTATAAAACACTAGTAGAAAATCAAAAAATTAATAATCATTATTATTATTGTTAACCTTAATTATTATTATGTAATTATTATTATTATTATTATTATTATTGTTAACCTTAATTATTTGACCATGATTATAATTATTGTTAACCTTAATTATTATTATGTAATTATTATTATATTATTATTATTATTATATTGTAATTATTATATTATTATTATTATTATTATTGTTAACCTTAATTATTTGACCATGATTATAATATTATTCAATAGCAATATGAATAATAAAATAATAGACAATAATACAAGTATAATACTATACATTGTGGTACTTTAATAAAAAATTCTAATAATAACATAATCAGCTAATAGTAATATGAATAATAAAATAATAGACATAATACAAATAAATAATAAAAAATAGACATAATACAAATAAATAATAAATAATAGACACTAATACAAGTATAATACTATATATCATTGTGGTACTTTAATTATAATTCTAATAATAACATAATCCGCTAATAGTGATATGAAATTATGAATAACAAAATAGTGGACAATAATACAAATGTTTATTAAACATTGACTATTTGGACCTTATTGGACCTTATTAGACCTGATTGGAACTTATTGAACCTTATTAGACCTGATTGGAACTTATTGCACCTGATTGGAACTTATTGCACCTTATTGGAACTTATTGGACCTTATTAGACCTTATTGGAACTTATTGCACTTATTAGACCTTATTGCAACTTATCTGAACTTATCTGAACTTATCTGAACTTATTGGACCTGAAACTTAATTTTTTAAGTTGAACAGAACGCACCCTTAGTACACGAATTGAGATAGTTCTATCCATCTCAAATAATTACACATACGAATTCTTCATCATATACCATCGACAAATTTTTTTATTCGTCATATATTCTCGTACTTTTCAAAATTTACCATATATTCTTCAATTTCTTCAAAATTCATAATAAGTCCTTAAAGACTAATGGTCGTCAAATTTTTTTTTAGTTATTAACCCCATATTCCGTTACCAAACTCTAATTAACCCCTCTTTAAGTCGTTAATCTTAATTGACCGTCATTAACTTTAACTGACCACCATAAAAACACCACAAATGACTCCTTTTATCACTCTTCATCCATAACACTCTTCCTTTTTCTTTGGCTTTCGGTGTTGTTTCAATGTTAATATGTTATGCTAAGGTAAATGATTGAAATAGAGAATAATTAAGGTTTACTAATAAAATTAAGGGTGAATGATCAAAAAAGTTGATAGTCCTTAATCATTAAGGGCACATGGAGAATTATCAAGGGTTATGCTATATGCAGCCCTTAGGGCTGCATATAAGACATAAATACATTGCTTAAAATGGAGTTTAGTTGTAAATTTATGACAAAAGTTTGCATTAATCTATGTAATAAATGATAAGTTAATGCTTGTTTTTTCTATTTTTAGCTTCTTATATGCAGCCATTAGGGCTGCATTTAGCTTTTTCCAATTATCAATAAATTGAGGGATATATGACGAATTTTGAAAACATCGAGGATATATGGTGATAAAAAATTTGTCGGGAGATATATAGTGAAAAATTTGCTTCACATATTATGAGGATCTTTATATTCCACATAAATCAAAATCACTTTATTTAAATCCTAACTTAAACTTTTCAATTATGAAACAATAAATACAAATATGACAATTAGATTTACACCCTTTTTCTTTTTTGGTGCTGCAAAATTGCAAAATTACTCCTATCTTTTTTCTTTTCTTTTTTTGAGGGCAAAATTACTCCTATCGTATATCATAGGTAAAATTGGCCTCAACACGATAACATATGGCGCGGGTGCATCCAATAACACCAACTTTGTCTAGTAGCCAAAATACTCCAAATTATTAGCTTGGATGCAGCGAGTGTCAAAAATGATGCCGAGGCTAACTTTTCTTGCCAATAGCTAGGAAATCCGTGCTATTTTTTGTTCCCAATTTCCTATTATTCTTTCATCATCCTATTTTTTCATTGATTAGAAGCCTAAGTCACGTGAAAATTTGTGGAGAAAAAGTTAGCTCCGGTATCATTTATGACACTCGCTGCACCGAGATCAATAGTTTGAGGTGTGTTTTGGCTACTAATTAAAGTTGATAGTACTGAATACACCCACGTCATAGTTTGTAGTTTTGAGCCAATTTTGCTTATATCATATTCATGTTTACGTGTTTGTTTCACAAGAATTTCAGCATAAAAACTGTATTTTTCTGATCTATAAAATAAAATTGCTCAACTTTAGATTTTGTTTGAGCATTGTATGTTTAGTAATTTTATTTTGTTTAGTAAAACTCCAAGAGTAGACAAAAGATCACGCCTACTTTGATACTTTGTAGACAGGTAGACGTAGTACTAGTACACCATATTTGAAAAGCAATGGACAAAACCACCCACAGTTTTCAGTAACAAAGTACCATTTTTTTAAAAAAAATACACTCTGATTACCAATGTTCTAGGAGTCCACAGTTTAGAAATTAAGTTAAAGAAAGATACTATCAAAAATTGAGAAAAATACCATCCATAGATTTACGTCCATCTACCACCCACAGACCACAGGTACTAGTAGCTGAAATCATTAAGACACTTTTATTTCACAAAATCCCTGCATTTTCCTAACTATATTGGTAAGATATTCCATCAAAATTTAGGTTGACCAAACTTTTGGATCTTGAGGAACAATTGACACACAATGACACAAACACAACAATAGTACAATATCTCCTTTGTTTTTTTTATTTTTTTATTTCCTATGAAGGTCCTATTTTTTTTGACACGATTTCAGTTCAGTTCAACTCACTTCAGTATATTTTAGTTCAGTTCAACTTTTTTTTTTCTCGCAATTTTATTTCGATTCAATTCAATCCAAAATAGCAGGGCTTTAATTACTTTTGCACAGTTTCAATGTATATGTTTGTCTATTCAACCTTTAATATCTCTAAAGGAGTATTAATAAAAATTATAAAGAAGTTGATATTCTTGAACTACATATAGAGACTAATCTAACAAGATTCTAGAGGATTTTTCTATATACTTTCTCCGTTTAGAAAATAGTTGCACCGTTTGCATAGTATTTACTATTCAGATGTTACACTTTGATTGTCTTTGGTGATTTTATATTATAAAACCCTAAGAAGCCTTCAGCGCCCCCCGCAGGCTCGCTGGTGGCCGTAGGATCGTTGGCGAGCCTGCGTCTGGTCCCCCTCCCTTTAACTTTCTGTCGCGTCCCCTTCTTCCCCGCTCCCTCCCCCTCCCCTTTCTCTTCCCCCTACCGTGCTGTCGTGTCCCCTCTTTTTCTTCCCCCCATCGCCGCGTATTCCCTCCCCCTCCCTCGCCGGCGTTTCGTTTTGTTTCTCCCTCCTCTTCGTTGTTTTCCCTTCCACTGCCCTGTTCCCCGCCACTTGTAGTTAGTCTCCCCTCCCCCTTCCCCGTTGCGATCAGTCCCTCAGGTTCGCGGTGGTCAGTCCCTCTCCCTGTCGTTGTCCATGATTCTCGTCCCCATCCTCGCGTTGGTTATGTTGAGTTTCTTTGGATCTCCACGTTAGTCATCCCCCTCCACGTCGTTGTCCATGGTCCCTATCCCCATCTTTGTGTCCTTGTTTAGTGGTGTGGCTATTATGGGCTCCCTCTACCCTGTTTTTGTTTCGGAATTTCCCTTCCCATCCCCCCTGTTAGTGTCGAGCTTCCCTTTCCACTACTCCCCTATTATTGTCGGGCTTCCCATCCCCCTTCCCCCTGGTTGTTGCGTTATCCAACTAGTTATGGTTGTTATCAGTAAGTCTGGTTGTTTCTTAAAAGGTGTGTTCAATCTCCAAATAATAGGAGTGCATTATTGTTTTTCTGTCATTGTTAAAGATGTTGTCAGTTGTTGGTTGTGGCCATCGACAAATAGTAATCAGTTGGGTCAGGATTGGTGGTTCAAGGTTATAACGGTAGAATATGTCGTTTTTTGGGACTATGTGCTAAGGGACGAGATGCGTAAGCATGGACGAGGCGATGATAGATTTTCATGGTTGGGACATTTGTTTTCCGTATTTGCAAATCGGAGGTGTGTATGAGAGCTTGACTTGTTCGACTCCCTTTTTCGCTTGGCATTGATCTTAATTATCTTTGCCTTGACAACTTCAAATCCGAAGGCGGCACCCCAATAGAGTTTTCAGCACGCCAACTCATCGGCGTTTCTCATACTTCATGGAGAAACCTGAGATATTCTCGATAGAGAGTAATGAGTCACAATGGAACGTGACTCACATGGTCATGAGCTCAAAATCCCAAGCGATAGTAGATCATTGGGATTGCTCATGCAGCGAGACGCGACACTCACTGATGGTTGTTCGTTGTCCGGATCGTGATCGTCATTTGCTTCTTTTACCACTTCCATCAGCCATCCGAGGTTTGCAACCATCATATGCACTGACCAGCGACACCCCCTCCCCTTCTTAAACAACTTTGTATCGATTTTATTTATTTTTGTTTTAGGTGAAATGTACGAGTTCCTAAAGCTATGTTAGGTTTGTTTATTTGTTTTAGTTTGGATTGTATTAGCATTAGGTTGTACCTCCTCTTATAATTAATGTACGATTTCTCGTTGTAAAAAAAAAAGACAACTATCAGTAGACATTGATTGGTTATTTGATTCTACATTAAGATATCATTTTCAAAAATAGAAAAGCTTCTCAAGCTATCGACTTTTTACATATAAAAATGCATAGTATAAAAAAGTTCAAACAAGTAATGTCTTCATAAGGATGAAGTTGCGCCTTCAAAATTGTTTGGACCATGCAAGTCTAGAATGCTATATCATGAATACTAGTTACGTGCATTAGTCTTCTCTAGTTGCATTTGTTGTCCTCTTGAGAAGTACTTAGACAAGATCAGGGGCAGCTTTTAGCATGTTCACCATGTTCCATGGAACAGGGCCCCTTATTTGTGAGGGCCTCAAAATAGAGAAAGTTCAAGTAGTAAAAAGAAAAAGTTCATCTACTTATTTGGACTACTTTTTTTTCATAATATGATTATGTGAAATATGGATGAGCTCTTACATTATTGAATTCTTCAAATACGAGATCGCACAGGGCCTCTATATAGTTTGAGACGGGCCTGGACAAGATACTCCGTCAACTAGCTGCATACACAAAGGCAAGGATCCCACGTAAGTAGGAATGACAATGGATTGGACTTGGACCGGATTATGCATAATCCGACTCCGACCCTACAAGAAGTCGGATTTTAAATATGGGTCCGACTCCGATAATGCGAGTTTGACCCGACTTAAATTCTGAACATCCGACTCCGAGCCGACTTAAAATCCGAACACCCGACTTAAAATCCGAACATCCAACTCCGAATCCAATCAGACTTATTTTTCTGTCCATTTTTTATAATAAAATAGTCTTCTATAATATAATAATCTAATCATTATAATTTATTCTTATAATCATATGGAAATCTTATATAGTACAAATAATTCAAATATTACCATTATTTAAAACAATCATTTTTTCAATGGAAAAATCCTATATAATACAATTGGCTGAAAGTCGAAGTCAGGTTATACATAAATTATACATTAACATAAATAAGAAAAAAAGATTGATTGACTCAAAGTCGGAGTCGGATTATTTTATGAGATCCGACTCCGACTCGGAGTCGGACTTTTTAAACGGAGTCGGAGTCGGATTACTTTTTTGTCGGAGTCAACTCAAATTTTTTTCTTCGAATCGGAGCGAACTAGGGTCGGATTCGAACTGGATTGTCATCCCTACACGTAAGAAAACATATAAAGCCATCATTAACACAAGATATAATTCTACCAGAGCAAACAATGTGCAAACCATAAGAGAATACATATCTGGTACATTGAGCTTGTCTTGGCATCCAATCGTTTGAGTTTCTTAGGGGACTCAAACGGGGGTAATTTGGTCATTTTATGCGTTGGAAGATTTCACGCGTGTGTGGCTGACATTTGCTTGGTACCAATGCTAGGTTAGAATGGTACCATTCTCCGAAAATATTGATACCTTGGTACCAGTCCTGATAACAATTTGATACCAATGTCAGGTTATAATGGTACCATTGTGTTTTATTTTGGATATTTGAGTCTTTTTTGGACTCAAGCCGTTGGTTACCAAGCCTTTCTCCTGGTACATTGATCACAACGATCTGGATTTGCTGGATTTAGACGCTTCAATGAGGCAAAGCATGGAGAATATATGATGGCAGTACCCAGCAAAGGAACTTCTTCCTTAGAAAGCTCAGCAATAATCTTCGAATAATCATTCATTATGATTATGATAAATTGATGTTTTCTCACAATTTGACGAAAAAATTTCTCAACAACTAGTTGGCATAAACAAGTACCCGATTTCTCGACTCCCTACCAGTAACCCTAAAAACCCCCGCCGCACACCTACCACCCTAGAGGGCTCGACTGCCGTGCGAGCCTCCTCGGGCTCCTCAGCAGTCGAGCCCTCTCGTTCTCGTTTGCGTTGTTAGTCTGCCGCCTTCCCGTCGAGGCCCGCCGCCGCTCGTTCCTGCTTTCCCGTTATCGCTTTCGTTCATTAGTCGCCGGTCGCCGCCTCCCCTGGTTGGTCGCCGTCTACCTCACTCTCCCCGTTCCCAATTCCAAGTCGCCCAGTTATTTCCCCTCCCCGTTCCCCTGGTTTGTCGTTCGCAGTGATTAGGTTTAGGTCCCCCCTCCCCTTCCCCGGTTCTCTTGAGGTGTTAGGTTAAGTTCCCCTTCCCCGTTCCCCTGTTTGGTTTCGACGTAAGTAGTCTTAGTGCCCCTTCCCCGTCCCCTGTTCTCTGTTCGAGTTTAGTTTTAGAGTAGTTCCCTTCCCCGTTCCCCTTTGTGTTAGCTGCTATTAGGTTGGTGTTCGCCAAGGAAGCACTTGTTAAGAGAGTGTAGGTTACATACAGTTTGCAGGTTGTGCGGTGTTGTTTGTAAGCGTGTCTTCATGATTCGGGTGGTGGTTTACTTAGCTTGTTTCTATTATGTTTTATGTTTTAGTCTTAGTTTAGATTTTTCTAGATCCAATTACCCGTTCCGTTCTGATTATGGCTGTGTTTGGGTACTTGTTAGTATGGTTAGGTTGGTAATAAGAGGTTCTTGGGTTCTGCAGAAAGGATGGTCTCATTTTATATCTGTTGTGGTTCGATCTTTCGGGTTAGAGATTGCAAGGATGGATCGTCGGATCCATAGTTGGATCCATAGTTTAGGTGAATTACTGTATCATAATTCACCCTCAGTTATTGTTATAGTGCTGACTTTCAGAGTCATCACACCGCAAAAATGCATCTTGTGGGAGGCCCTCCAATTTAATTTGGGGCAAGTTTCGACCTCCACGTGTTTCGAGTTTCAGTCTTATAAGACTAAACTCTGGTTACCCTCGCAAGAGGGTCAGAAGTCAACAAAGAACGTGATTTCTTTGTTACTTCTATATGTAGAATCCCAGGAAGTTAATTTCGTTCAAGGACCTTGGGATTTCCCATCTAGCAGATATTGGTGTCTGCTAGTTGCGACGCAGCAGTCTATTTTCGAAGATCGTCTGAATTTCATCTCTCAACATGTTTCCTTTCCTATCATGTCTTCTTCAGCAAGACATTCAACCCAACCTCACCTATCATCGCTCACGACAAATTTTAATTGGATCAGATATGTAATAGTTAGTTTGAGTTTGGTAGCGTATGTAAGAGCATATGTGGCTCCTTTAGAATTTGTTTTCTGTTTGTTTGTATTAGCTTTAGCCTGTACTTTCTTTTTCAATTAATGTACGTTTTCCCGATGTCAAAAAAAAAAAAAAAAAAAAAAAAAAAAACAAGTACCCGATTTCTTGATTATAAACTGCGGGATCCAAGCATCAGAATTTGTTGATTTTACATTGTGTTTCCAAAATCCAAATCCATAGGTTGGAAAACTTCTGGTAGGAAAGATAAAGACATCCTTGAGGATGGGGGGCTGTTGTGGGTCTGTGGGGGCTGGGAGGGTTGTTGTGGGGATGGGGTAGGGTGGGTTGTGGGTTATGGGGCTGTGGGGATGGGGTGGGGGAGGTGGTGGGGGCTGAGTGGCCGTGGAGGTTAGGGTTAAGACTTGGTGGTTAGGATTCAGGGTTAGTCAAATTAGAGTTTTATTAGGATTAAAACTAACAAAATTAACCGCCATTAATCATTAAGTACATTTGGGTGTATTATCATAAAACTAAGAGATACTAAATTTATTTTCAAAAAGTACGAAGGTATTTTGTGAATTTGCTAAAAGACTCAAGATACTTGGTGAAAAAAATATTCTATATATTATGAACAAGGCAGCCCAAATTCGAATGCTAACGCCATGTAAAGTTTGTAAACTACCAAATTCGTCATCTTCGTGTCAAGATCTATGTTGATGGTAATGCATTAATGCCTACGTATTAAGATATGAGATCTGGGGTGTGGAAAACCGAAAACCATAAAGTACAAGATTGTTTACAACTACTTTCTGATATTTGCATAATTTCATAGTAGTTGTGCTACTGGGATTGGGAAAAGGATACAAGGATCTTAAGTTCTCAAAAAAAAAAAAGGAAATTTCTTATAAGCAACAAAATGAACCATTCTAATCTACATCGACATAGAATTGTAGATACAAAGCCTCAATATTTCAGAGGCAAAAATTGAACCTGAAGCATAGAAGAAAATCCACCAGGCTCCAGGCAAAGAGACTACCGGTTTTCTGGGCATTCCAGCTGCGGCTGCTGTTGGCTAGATGAACCAGGCTTCATGGACTCAGGAGAGGACTCACAGGGATTAACAACGTGATCAGCAGGAGGCAAGCACCTTTTCGAGAAAAATGTGGCGATGCTTTTAGTTCTCTTTCCATTCTCTGTAAAATTCAGTAGAAAATCACTATAGAGTTAAAATAGGCAAGTTTGAGCGCAAATTGTTAGAAATTCAGAAACTGTCTACTCGGTGCTAATAATGCATTCCTCTTTTTGCATGGTGATGAATGGGATGAGGTAGTAATGGTTAGAGGAAAAAAATGGGGAAATCATTACCATCAGTCTACTGGGGGGTGATGGACTGATGGTCAACTAGTACCCTCGTTAGAAGGGTACGATTCCCCCCATCCCTTCCTCCTTCCTCAAGGCCTCAACTACATAAAAAATTCACCACCTCCACCCGTTTTCAATCTTTATGTTATGTTTCGAGAATCAAATCTACAAAAGTAGAGGTACATGCTGTGATCCAATTCCTTCCAGAAAAAAAAGAGTAGGGATTCCAATAGGCTTTCTTTGTAAAAGGAGTCCAACAGCAGGCCCTCAAGTCTTCACCATGATGACAATATCATTAAGGTGGACTCGCTGGAGTAAGATAGCAGTTCTCTCAAATGCAAAATCTGTTGGCCATGCTATCCGTGCAGAAACTCATTAGTTTCTGGACTATTGGGTTATAATCTCAAATATTCACACAAACTCAAACACAGCATACAAAGGGTTTGGCTTACCACATGCGAATTGAAGAAGCTGATTTCATTCATTTCCTTTACCAGCTTTAGTAGCATAGATAGGGCCTTCTAGGCATGAACTCAACCTCTCAGGTATCAGCCTCAGGTTTTGTTAGTGATATAAAGATCCTGTTGTGGAAATTTCCAACTGGATTAATCTTTTGATTCAAAAGACTTGAGTGTGCTTGAGTGGCATGAAGCTACTAAACGAAAGCTAACTAACGTATCTAATCTAGTGGCAGCAGGTGGATATCAAACGGATTCTGCCCTGGGGAGAGCGGCTGAGACAAATCAAGATCTTGTGTATTCCCCCATCCCTCGCTTTGACAAAGCCAGATCGTCCAATTGCATAGAAAGAAGATCCGGTGTGACGAGAACTCATCCAATGCGGTTTTGTTCTCTCAGTCAGACAGTCTATCGCTCTCTATCCACCAATAAACACTTTGTTTGACTTCCATAGTTTTCACTATTTTGACCATTAAGGGCGTGTTCTCTTCACATTATTTCATGAACTTAATGGAAATCATCATAGCATATGTTAAAAATTATTGGAACCTATCAAACGCGCCCTAATATTTCTAGTAACATATTTGTAAAAATACTTGTAATCATGCATTGAGATGAATCTAGTAAGAGATAATTCATAATAGTTGACATAATATTGGTGAGAATTTGCAGTCAAGATTTATAAGTTTGACCCAAAGAGTCAAACAAGATGTGAATTTGTAACCAGAGGGAGTATAATTGAAGGATGGAAGTATAATGAACATGTGAACAATCTTTTTACTCGGTGTTCTGCTCAGCTGAGATGAGGAGGGAGTTTGACACCCCCTTGTAATTATGTAAACCATTATTTTCTTCAATCTTTTAAACTTAGCCAAATAAAACAAGAATGTGCAAGTTGAAATAACAGAATAAGCTTATATACCTGGTGAACTTGACATTCCCAGCTTAACCAAGATCTCTTTTTTGACCTGCATCGTGTACCCGAATGACATTGAGCAAATATGAAAAACAGGATAGGCTAACGAATATGGCATCTTACAGTGGCATTTTTGCAACCAACCTTTTTGAAGGTTAACCAGGCAGATAAAATAGTAACACTATGTGTTGACACCTTTATTATCACAAGACTTTTAAATTAAATTTCACATTTATCATACAATCGGATTTTATTCATTTGAAGAACGGGCACTACAGGCGGAGTGTTATTGTAATCATGAACTGAAGAATGAAAAGGTAAAGTAAAGCCCAAGTTCAGAAAAAGTTTCTGGTCATGGTAGCCACAACAAAAGCCAAAAGTGTCACACTAGTAAATTTGCCCAACTTGAAACCAATGAAACCACAACCATTACAATAGACTTTAAGTACTACAGAAAACATAGTTCATCAGTTCATGATACTCAATGTTGGCATAATGTGACGTTAACCGTTATATTGATGATTTTGGCTTCATTAAAGCAGCCAAAATAATGTCTAAGACTTCAGATGTATCCAAATATGCAAAAAAACCTTTAAGAGAATATGGCAGCCAATTGGGAAATTGAAAAAAAAAAAATTAAGACATTTCACCAAAAAAATTAAGACATTTCACCAACCTTCCAACGATTATCAACAAATTCTGATATCTCACGGATTTTATTTCTCAGGTGAGTCTTAGGAGTATCAGGAAAACTCTGCTGCAAGGAATCCAACACCCTGTTGATACCCTGTGGGCAGGATTGAATGACCGATACCTGAAAAATCAACAACAAATTACTAGAACTCAAAGAGACATTGGTATCTTCCAGCCAAAGTATAAGTGTTCACATTGTCCCTTACGATTTTAGGAAGGTCAGAATCTGGTATTGTTGTAGCCACCCCTGTTGCTACTGAGGTGCCCTTGCTATTTGAGGTGCAAGCTTCTTGATTCTCTTCTTGCAAATTTTTATCAGATGGTACCTCTATACACAACCCACCAGGAAAAACACGCATACTAAGAGCTTGCAAGCACATTTGCTCAACCTTCAGACTGCCAGAAAGATCTGCAGCTGATAACAAGTGAGCTTTATCATGCATCATATTTACAATGATAAGAGGCTGATTCTTTCTCAGAGCATGCTCAGTCATATTGTGCAAATACTTCTGTTGTCGCATCCAGGCAGAATTTTCTTCATCTAGAGCTTCTGACTTGCAATCAAGTGGAATATGGGTATCATCCTCCTTACTTTGACTTCTATCAATTTCCACTCCCTGCATCAGTGGCATTCCCTCAGCGAGATTCGATCAAAGTCCATAAAAATGAAGATGCAAAATGTAAATGCATAAACATTTCAAAAAAAAAATCTCCTACTCAGTTCTTTTGTACTTTAACTTGGATCGACACCAAACTACATTCCACAATGGCTAATGTTGTGTGCGGAAGTCCAAATGGTAAATTTGTTCAGCATAATGGAGCACACTATAGTGCCATGCTCTTAAAGTGTGGATTTTACATGTTAGGATTTGTCTAGTTAATGTTAGATTTATTAGCTCTGTGTTTAGGCTTCGAAAGTAATAATAACTAACTACTAGGATACTTTAGTTCATTAAGTAGTAAGGTCAGATTTATTATATTTAGTATGCTAATCAGGTTTTGTTTGCTTTTCCGAGTTGGAGCAGCCAAGCAGGGAAGTAACTTTCTTTAGAAATACAAATCTATGGTTGTAGCTTTAGGTAGACATTTATGTATTAAATACTTCTGTCAAGCTTTTATGCTTAAACTTTTAAGAGATATATTGTTGATAGTTCGAAGTTCGAACAGGTTGTAAACCTTGGATACTAGTGTTGTTATCATTAAAATCAGACTTAAGAAACATTGCTTCCTGATGATATCCATTGAAATCCATCCCTAGGAAACAAAACACCTATAGATTGAAATGGAGTTGGAGCAACAACCATACACAACTAAAGATCACTTGTAGCTACTTGAAGGAGAGCGAGACTACCAAGGTCTTACATGCCTCCTGTAGAATTCAAAATATCACTCATTAACAACCCATTTCGCTGGCCCTAGCCAAGACCTGTCCCTACCCATAGCACAGCCTGTTAAGCAAACTTTAGTAGCCTGGGCTCACCAAATAACCAGGCTTACCCACATCCAAGACATTGGACTTAACAAACTTGAGTTCAGTGGGCTTTTGGCCCATTTTCCCCTACCCTTAACACCAGCCAAACTTTGACAGGTTGGAAAAGATTGAGTAGCACTTACCCTACTTACAAAGTAATAGTAAAGACGAGGTGAACATGGAATCATCCATCACTGATAGATTAATCTTCTAATGTTGCCAATGATTCAAATAACAGATAATCTTATATAAAGATGTCACTTTGTCAACATAACTTTCTCCAAATGTCAAAAACCAATTTATTTGATTATTAGTAACATCTCTTAGGCTTCAGCTTAAAGATCCCCCAACTTTTTTCAATTTCATATTTCCAATAACAGCAGAGCAGAGGCATTCTTACTCTTTGTAAATTGACTAGTTGCAAAACGATCATAAGTGAAGATCTTTCTGCCATGCATCTATACAACTTTCTGCCCCATTTTATTCTAGTCAAAAGCTAAGGAAAAGGTCTTCAGTCATTCATATATTATGTGGTGTGACTTTCTAATCTCACAAAGATGCAAGCCAATAAAATGGAGTTATCATGAAAAATCCCCTGTTCCTCCCTCAACTCCACCCATTTTCCAATGTTTCTAAAGGGCTAAAGGCAAAACATCAAAGAAAGCAATTTAAACCTGTTGTCTACACTACACGCCCAAGGATCAAAAAGAAAAGTCAGAAGAGGCAACTAAGTGTAAGCAAAACCAGTGAATAGAAGGAAAGAAAAGTTGGTCAACAAAATTTACCATTGGGGGGGGGGATTTCTGAGAAGATATACCAAAAAAACATGGTGAGCTACTGAGCTGCGTACCTCATTTTCTGAGAAATAGCCATCTGGTACAAAAAAGTCATCCTCACTCTCTTCATCATCATCATCGACTTTCAAAAAACCATCATCCAAAGTTTCTTCCTCTTCCTTCTCAGAATCTGAAATGCTTTCACCAGGATCCTCCTACCACATCAAAATTAATGTCACAATGTTACAGATGGTGGTTCTGCAAATTGACAACATTCCAAAAACACATATATTTACCTCCTCCCACTCTTCATCACTATCAATATCATAATCCAAATCGGGATCCTTGTTATATGGATGACGTGGTCCAATGACACGACTGCAATGCAAATATCAATAATCAATAACAGGAACCTTAAATTCAAAATAAAGAAACTTAAGAAAGATAGGCATACAAAACATGTATATTGTATTGACGAAGAACATCTAAATATTATTGTTTAGAAAATATTCAGATGCTTAGCTTAAGTTAACTTTCAGCCTAATCAGAAATGCTATAGTAATATCCATGGGACTTGGAAGGATAATGTAAGAGCTCAACTCACAATATACTTATGCCGCATGTATAGGGAAATTTATCATGGGGTGGGATATGCCGACAAAGATTATAGAGTGGAGATTTTTTTCTGAAACTTGGACTTAGTTATAACAGCAGCAAAACAACCTATACACAAGTGCGTAAA
Organism: Beta vulgaris subsp. vulgaris; assembly: GCF_026745355.1. Classification (NCBI taxonomy): domain Eukaryota; kingdom Viridiplantae; phylum Streptophyta; class Magnoliopsida; order Caryophyllales; family Amaranthaceae; genus Beta; species Beta vulgaris. Next base: position 61,236,335 of record NC_079205.1, on the reverse strand, counting down.
TATGTTCCAACAAGAGAGAGAGGACCAACAAATCACCAATTCAAACATTTACTTTGCTCAAATATTATTCCAGCATTTTGATAGCAGTAAACAATAATGTTAGTGAAGATATCCCATGGTAATATTTTTCCAATAGGCTGCATAACAGGGGTTGTACCGTCTGTTCTCCTCCAAACCCCCCCCCCCAAGCTCTTTCTCACAGAGCATATCAAGTTTAGACTTAAGAGTCGATAAGTACATGTCTTAGATAACTAACTACATAAAAGCTGTCTCTAGGACCGGATGTAGACATGCTATGCTGCAAAGAGGCATCTAGAATTCGAGCATGAAACACAGTATGTAACAAAAACAAACAAGTACAATCATCAAGTTTAACCACTTACCTTTTCTTTGGCCAAATGCCATAGAATGCAGGCCTACAGCTTTTAGCAAACTGTAGGAGTTGCTTTCTTCGCAAGTTGTTGCTGCTACCAGATGAAGTACTTGTATTGGCATGGCACGATTTGTCATCAGTACTCGATGGTCCCCATCCATCTACAACGCTATCTTCTATCCACAAGTCATCATCACGAGCTGGTCCCTTATTAGAAGTGAGCTTTAGCTCCTTGATTAGCTCGGCCTTTGGTTTATGACGTAAACCCCAACGTTGCTTAGAGTTTGACCGAATAGAGTGGCCTAAGCGGCACCAAGAACTCATATGAGACCTGTGAAGGATGAAGGACGTAAGTAATCAACATGTACAAAATTCAATCACATGAATAGTGATACACCAGAAAAGAGAAAGACCAGAGTTCAACAATATAGAGCATACTTGCGAATCTCGTCCACATCAATCTCTTCCTGATGTTGCAGAGCGGTATCCATCTGAAGAGAGACTGGTTCAAGAGTACTTCCACTTGGTAATGATTTGAAAGTAGCAGCTTTTGGAGATTCTTCACTCTGAGATGTTACAGCAGTCCTGCTTTTTTTTAGGAAGCGTTCCATAATTGAAGCTTGCTTTTGAATGGCGAGTTGCTTCTTAAGTTCAGCTTCTTCCTTCTCTTTTCGACGTTGCTCCCTCTCAGCTTCCTCTTGCTTCCTCTTAAGCTGTTTCCTCATTTCAGATTCTTCTTTTTCGCGACGCTTTTCATCTCTCTCAGCCTCTTGTTGCAAGCGCTTCTTCTCCTTCTCCTGCATTAGGGTAAGTAATGCTAAAAATTAATTACGAGTGTAGAGAGCCATAACTAGTCAAGAAAATAAAAAATAAAATGTTAGCTATAAGGGACAAAGAGTACATAAGATCAAATTGCACAGTGAAAAGAGCCAATGAAATCTGCCTTTGCACAAAAGGGGAAAAAATAACAGATATAAAAAGCATTGCAATTAAAACAAATTATTAGTAATCTACTCAACATCCCTCATGGCTACAAGATAGTTGAATATATTAACTTCTCATAAACAAGCACTTAATTTTTCACCCCCAAAAAAAACAAACACTTAATTTGATGCCCATGGACACGGCAGGCAGTTTCTCTCTAAGTGTAAGCCTGGAAAAATTATACATTCCGTCTTTAACTGGAGCTCTCTATCTTAAACTTTCATTCTTCAGGAGCCATTGGTCCACATCTTCCCAGGAAACAAAATCAGCATTCAAGCAACAGCTCAGATCTGTGAATCAATAACTAATTTTTTTTTTTGGTGAACAAGTAATCATAGATCAATTAAAGGTTAATCAATAACTAAATTGCCCTATTATTTATCTGAAGAAGCTATGCTGTTTGGCTGTTCAAAAAATGAAAACAAAAAAAGTTGATTTACCTACATATTCTCTCTCTGTAAGGGAAAGGGGTTTAGACAGCAACTATTAAAGCAATAAGTGAAAAGTGTCACATACACTATGCAGCTTTTCTTTCTGAAGCTCACGATCTATCTTTTTCTTCTCCTTCTCTACTTCACGTTTATTTTTCTCAAACTCCTTAATAAGAGTTGTTCCTTTCTTTTTCAACTCTTTCTCAGCCCTGAAACAGAATACAAGTGTTTAGCAGTGGAAATTTCCAGTGTCCAGAAAACCAGCAATGAATTCACTTACAGTTCAGAATCGTTTTTCTGATTCAAGGTCTGCATGAGCAACTGAATATCTGCTTCTGCTAAAACTTTAGTGAGCTTTTCTGCTGCTTTTGTCATATCAGTTTTGTAGGTTGGATGATCCTCAGGTTTTTGCAGAGAAGATATTACATCTGAAATCAGTAACAAATAAACAAAAGTAAATACCAAAAGAAGCACTCATCACTCACGATGACTAAATACAATGATTAGTCATGTCATAATAATACAAGCAAAAACTATAACTAGAAATAGCTCTCCAGAAGCTTGAGAAACATCCAATCCATATCAGATTATTGTAATTTCCTTGGTTTACTTCCTGTGCGTGAGTTTCCCGTACGGACCCTAAAACCTCGATCCCAATTCTTTCTAGACATAGAAACATACTCCTATGATTTTTTTTTCTTCCTTCATTTATGCTTGAAATACAAGATTAATGCTGCATAAAAGAAAATCAGTAATGGACAGATAGGGATGATTGCCTTTTGCTTTATTCCAGAAGGTCAAACTGCCTTTCAAGGGGGGATTACTCTTTTCCCACATAATCAAACTTACAAGTATACAGCAAGGAACATAATAAGAAGAAAAAAAAAATCATATTGTTGCACTCCCATAAAATATATGGCACCATGACTAGTGTTTATGTTTCTCAAGGTACAACCATAATCCACAGTTTACAACCAATTGAGTACTAGAAACAACCCAGTAATGCAGCAGCTAATTAATCATTTTCCATTCTTCATCTTTAACAATCTTAACATGCAGAATCATGCAAGATCCAGGCACATGATTATCATTTGGCAAAGGCAAAGTCCCAAATGCTATATGTGTTTTTACACACACTAGAAAAGCATGTGCAACTATTTAAGATTTAACAAGACAGCAAAGCCATGTGTAGCAAACAAATACATCTCCTCTTTAGAGAAACACATAATGAAATTGTGATGTTGCATAAAGACTAAAACGCTCTTTCTTTAACATAATTAATCAACAAAAGATCCATACATCACAGTCAATAAACATAGGACACATAAAAAAGCAGAATTATCACCTAAGATGGCAGTGATCCTCTCATTGATCTTTTTACGACAAGTACGACGAACTTTCAATGCCCCACGCAGAGTACTTGGCAAGTATTTCATGTCCCTTGTCTGCATCATAAAGTTGTAAAAAAAAAAAAAAAAAAAAACAAGTTACTTCAAGTAAATCAGTCCAACACCAAAGGATGTCAACCACGTCAAATAAACTTCCAAAGGAAAAAATATGACATTGTGTAAAACTGTAGCAATTTTTCATAACAGAAGCCGGGCACACAACTATTGCCTCAAAGCTCAAGATGAATTTTCAAATAAAACAACAGATTTACATATTCAAGGGTAGCACACTAGCGCTAATACTACTAATGATCAGTAATAAGTTGCTATATGCACAAGCCTAATGTGCACCAATGGTATCAATACATAAACAGTATTCATTCAAAAGCCCACAAAGTTGGAAACATTGGTACAACATATAAAATTCCTCCAAAAATTAATAATTGTTTCCAATCTAATCCTTCACATAAATCCAGCAAATACAGATTTCAAATGAATTATGCATGCGTCAACAAAAATTTACTTATACACCTAACTCCAAGATCCAAATCTCTAAAGCACAAATCGATAACAACTTCGATCGAGTATACCTTATCTTATAAACTATGAATTCTTATTATACATTTCATCATCATAGCAAACAAAAGTCAGATCATATATACAATTAAACACAATAATCAATGATCAAGTAAACATAAAGATGCAAATGTAGAAACCATCACCTCCCAACACCAAAGACAAGATCCAATCTCATCTTCTAAAACATCAGCATCAGCACTAGGAACTCCATACGCAACTCTCTGTCCAACATTCAGCACACTACTCTTAACATTCGCAATCGTAACCTCATTTTCTCTCTCCTTCAATTTCTCGTAAATATCTCCCACCAATTTAGAGTAAGAACACTTCTTCTCCTCCAATAACAGCGCAATCATCGCATTCAAGCTATTACTCGACGAAACACTGTCAAAATGCAACTCTAAACCTACATCAATGCTCATAACTTCATTGAAATACCTATACAAGCTCTCAAGCTCTTCATTTAGGGTTTTCAACCTCGATTCTCTCTCCTCGGGACTCAAAACTTGAAACTTCACTTTCTCTCTCTTCCGCTTCAATGTCCGCTGCTTCGGAACCTCATCGATTACCATCGCATCCGCCATTTCTACTCAGAAACCCTAGAAAATCGAAATCGGAATCCGAAAAAGCTCCAAATCTAGGGTTTACCAAAAAAAACACAAATTCTGCACAAAAATGGAGAAATTTCCACCGAAGAAATGCAGATTTGGATGTAAAAACTGTGAAATTGAAAATGATTTAAGCAGAAAAATTCTAGAAATGAGTGAATTAGAGGAGAGAGAAAGTTAAGATGAAAATGAGAAACCCTCGAACAACAATCTCTCTCTACTTTATGTGTTTCTCTGTCTTCATTCTCTGTAGAAAAAAGGTTTTTGGGGGGTTTTTTGAGAGAGAAAAATTATAAATATAAATTGCCTCCACTAACTTCCCGCCATTTTTCTTTTGCTCCAAAGACATTTGGCGCATTTCTCAAATTTCGCTCCAATGTATTTTCTTCCCCCTACACTTCTTTCTCCAAAATTTCCCTCTCTTTTTTACATTACTTTCTTATTATAAATTTCATTTCATGTAGAACTTAGAAGTATGTATTTTTTTTTTATGGAACTTCATGTATGTAATATTTTTTGATTTTTTTAATGGATTTGCAGGTATGTGTTATTGAAATAATGATAATAAGTAGTAATATTTACTAATTTATTATAGAAATGAGTTGAGTATTATTATTTTAGTGGAGATGTAGTTGAACAGTATTTAAGTATTTCTAGGTTAAGTCGTTAATGTTACATATAATTTTTTTTGCTCAGTTACATGCGGTATTGTAGTTTCTTTTTTATTTGAGAAAATGTTAAACATGTGCATCTGTAAGAGCTAGCTAGAGAACATGAATTTTACATTGAAGGGGGAAAAGTGTAAAAACCAAAAATAATTGCAGAATTATTTAATCGTAAAATAAAGTGTTGGGTTTAATTATATGATTTGTGCAAGTTAAAATTTGCTTTATCTAAAAGAAGAAAGGGGTAAATTGCACAATCGATATGATATTTGGGGGCGATTTGCCACTTTGTCGTATTATAATTTGTCCTCCATGGAGTAATTGATGAAACCTAAAATGAATGTTTTTGTTGTGTATGCAAATATGAACGAGTTTGTTGTTGGAGAAGACAACTTAAAATAGTTTTGGTATAAAGTAGAGGTGATCATAGGGCTGGACTTGGCTGAGTTTTGGACAAAAAAAATGGTATGTTTTGGGACAAAGCCTCGGACCGGAATTCCCCCACCAAAGCCCATTCATTCGAGTCGCACTTCTCGAGCCGTTTTTTAAAAAAGCTTGCTTTTTCATATTAAGTCGCACGTGGCTGGACTAACAGGGCCCCAAACGCGGGTCGAAAATCATGCCCAACCCCCATCCATTTTTTGGTCGGCCCGTTGTTGATCACCTCAGGCGTAAAGTGATACATGACGCTTAAATTAGACATGAAAAACTCATATGACGAGGTGAAATGAGTTTTTACTAAAGAATTATAATTTTTTTTGGGGTGTCTACGTACTTTAGTGCTTGTGGATTTGCCAATGAGATATGTTGGTATCTTTCTTCAAATTCGTTAATGGTCATCAGCTGACACGTGGTTTGTCTCCAAAGTTGTGGCTTCCAACAAGGTGTCTATTTATCTTTGTTTCTTTTCCTCTCATACGCAAGTTTTGTATTTGTTGTCGGGGTTATTATAAACAAATATATAGATTAGGGTGTGAATATTGAGAAGAAAAGGGATTCAATATCCTATATTTTATCGACAATGGTAGCTTGTTGTTTAGGCAATAATGAAAGATGGTGACAATGTCTATACACATATAAAAGTATACATAGAAAAGACACAAAGTAAAGTAACGAGGTATAAATTTTGTTGATACTCGTCCAAGGTGAAATATACATGTATAGCAATACCTAACAATAGATTGAATCAACTAAAAGTCTTACAATTGTGTTACGTAACTTAAAGCTTGTATAAATTTCAATTTTAACTTTAATGTAAATTGACATGTATGGACATTGATAAGTGAGTTCTATATATAATTTTTGACATTGAGTTTTATACTAAAAAAACCTTTAAAAATATTATTTGCACTTAGATATTCATAACAATTAGTTGCACTTATGTTGATCACTTGTGCATTCACAATTTCATTTCAAATGCTCGCATAATACCCCAAAATTAATTAGCGATATATTTCAAACATGACTAATATGAAAAATTATGCCCTTTTATGCGAGTTTAACACTTATTAATACATGTCCTAATAAACGTGTCCGACCTTGCCCATGAGCTTACAGGGCTTAAAAGTCCTAAATACAATTCAAATTCATTCGTTATTAATCAACACTGGGAAAAATCTGCTTTTATTTAATACAAACCACAAACATTAATGATGCAATAAACAATAAAACATAAAAAAAAAAAACGTGGAATGACATATGATGGAGAAAGTGAGAAGTTGTAAAAGGAGGTTAGAAAAATTGACAGTAACGTCAATGCAAAGAATGAGAATTCATTTATGTTTCTTTTTAAAACAATAATGAACACAAGTTTACAAACTACTGGTAAGTGTAAATTACAAATTAAACTATAACTTTCAGTAAATTTTTAATATATAATTATAAAAGATAGATGACATGGTATATATGAAGCACCTTAAACATGTATATATTTTAATATTTCACACGGCGTATATTAATTTTTTTTTAAAATTAGTACTACCTCCGTTTCTTTTTAATTGTTACACTTTGACATTTTACACTATTCACAAATTGCACTTTGACCCTCGTTTGTGATTTATACGTAAATAAAAACATAGTCATGTGGGATCTTGTTAGATTCGTATTAGTATGTATTTTATTAATATGTAGTTTTTATATTTTTACAAATACAAAATTAGAGATATAAAGGCTCAAAGTAGTGCATCAGCATGCGTGAAAAGTGTAAGTGTAACAATTAAAAAGAAACGGAAGTAGTACTTAATTAACTTTCACTATTAATAATTTAATATATAACTACATAAAATTATGAAAATTCAATGATTTGAAAATGAACACGGGCACTAATCTCACAACATTTTACTCCCTTTGTTTCAAAATATAAGGCATTCACGCTTTACGAAAATTTACTTTGACCACAAATATCTCTCAAATACGATAAATAAAAATTATAAAAATTATACCGTTGGATTCGTCTTGAAAAATACTATAATAATATTATTTTTAAAAAATTTCTATCAACATAAATTAAGAGTAATTAACGGTCAAAGTTCGACCTGGAAAATCGTGCGTGCCTTATATTGTGAAATGGAGGGAGTACTCGATAACATTTATCTTAAACACTAAGAATGCGTTTTGGGTGCATGAGGGTCGAGAATGTTCAAGAGAATAATGGAGGGAAAGAGAGAGACCTATTTTTCTTAGTTTGATTAGAACATGGGAGAAGGAAGCCGGAAGGGAACAATATTGAAAGAATTCATTTTCGCTCTTGAGTTATGTTCTTATCATCCTTTTATTGTTAGAAAAAATTGCATGGAAGATGGAAGTTCATTCTTCCCTCCTTTTTTTTTCCATCTCTCTATCTCTGTCTCCGAAGATACAATACTAATGCACCTTAGTTTTTAGGTGAACCATTTTCGATTGGTGCGCGCGCATGTCGTATGCATGTGTGTGTGTGTTTGTGTGTGTCGACGGGTTGTGATGGTGTTGGATATGACCTGATATTTCATATCGTAGAGGTGGCATTACATTCTATATGAGTATGGATATACATGATAGGCTTAACCATGTAAAATGTATGTTAATTAATTTATGGATGCTCGTAATATTAGGTTTTTCACATGTACACAAATGATACACATGGATCTAGACTAACTAATTTCCAAATGTACTTATACACGTTCCGATTTCACAAAGAACAAATTTAACCAGACTACTATATCTATAAGGAAGGTCTTTTTTTCCGTTCACCCCTTTATTCTCCATCAAGTGGTTAAACGTATAGCTTGACTTCATATAGTCTAGTTTTAGTAAGTAGAATGTACTATAAGTCTGTCTTTTACTCTTTTGCTTCTTCAACCTATGTACTTTCAAGATTTTGATGTTGTCATATCGGAATCAAATGCTTGTTTATCTAGCATAGCGTATGTGGTTGTTACGTAAGTAGCATATAGAAAAGTGTAATGCTCATCTAAGGTTGACGTAGCAACATTGACGACCATTGTGCATGCAAATTGTGGACATTCATATGGTGTATGTCTATGGAATGAGATTCTTGATGAAGAAAGGAGAGAATTAAGAATTGCAAGGACGTTATGCTTCATGCGTTTGCAACTTCTTTTGTCCCAAGTTTTTGTAGTAGGTGATGATAAATTTATAATTTATACTTCTATGTTTCAAGTTTCTAAGAAATAAGAGCATATATTTGTTGCATATAGATGTAACATTAGTTGGGCTGTATTGCTGGGTGGTATGACATTGCAATATTATAAATGAGTTACATCTTCATGTTCCTTTGTGGTTAGAATGTTAGATTAAATATTACCTTTGGGCCTTGGCCCTTTTGTTTTCACAAAAATGTGGTTTGTTCAAATGTCTTTCCAATAACAAGCATTATCCTGTACACAAATTGTGTACGAAATAAGCACAATAATCCTTTTTTTTTTTTTTTTTACTTTTACTTCACTTTTCTTATTTTTTTTAAAAAATAAAAACTTTTTGATATAGCTTTGTAGTATTAGATTTTTTTTGAGGGGAAACGCAAAACCGTTTGTATTAAGATATAAATCAAGGTCCGCCAAAGTTATAATACTTTGGAGAAAAGAGTGCGTACAAATCAATTCAGCATTAAATTAACATCCCACCTAGCTACTAAATGAGCGACGGTGTTTCCTGCTCTTTTCACATGACTACAATAAAATTCATCAAAGCCCAAACTCAAAGAAAGAACATCCGATAGTAAAGAAGATATAGGAGTTTTGTAGTATTAGATGATTTGACTATTGATTCTTTCCTGTACTGTAAATTTTATTTTCCCAAAAAATATGAAGGTGCATCTCTAAATATGTGACGTGAGGAGATAGCATATAGGTAAAAATATGAACAATTGATTTTGTAAGAAACTGCCTAATTTTAATTTAAAGTTAGACAACGGTTCTCCAAACCAACATTTGATAAGACATGTTAAACCCTAGTTTGTATGATGATAGAGGATTAAAGATACAAACTAAGTAATGAACTAACAAGTTATTAAGTGAATGAATATTTGCAAGGTATCATTGACAAGAGCAAGAGAATACTAAGTCAGAAGAAGAAATCAAGTTTCAATTTTGAAGACTAAGTAATTAAAGATGCTCAAGGAACTATTACTAAAGATGTGTTGCAACAAGAAGACCAAAGCAAGGATTTATATTTCTAGTTCGAATGTAAAGGAACGAGTAAGAATTGGTAAGGAATTGTGGCTTTTTGTTAAGAGAATGGCCGTATGTTCCTTGAAAGGAACATACGAATTGCAAGGAACATACGAACTGACACTGTCATATTAAATTTAAGGAACTAACTTTTAAAAGGAACTAGACATATAAAGCAGTACAACGGTTAAAAATATGACGCTTGAATGTTTTATGCCTAGATTATAGGTAACCGTTTTTTCATTAGTAAAAAAATATGATATTAAGGAAAATCTTTTTAAGAAAGAGATTTTATTTTTATTAGATAATTAAAATCATGGTTTTAATGAAAATATTTTTAATAAAAATCTTTTATAAAAGGATTTAATTCGATTTTATTGAATTAATAATACTTGTTAACTAAAATCATATTTAGGTTATTGCTTTATTGGTTTCTAAAACAAAGGAAGCAATATTAATCTTAACCCACTTTGTATTAGATCTCGGGTACTAAACAGGAACATGTTCCTCAGTTAAGGAACATAATGGAATAATGTTTTTATCACTAACTTGTGTTTAATCCCATGTTCTAAATAATAACTGCTATAAATACTAATGTCTAATTAAGTTTCAATTTGTGTCTGACCGATTCAATTAGTGAGTTTAATTAACTAAGTAAAGTGTCATAGTCTTCATTCTCTCATAAAAGCCATTTGTTCATTGCCTTCTTACTCTAATTCCACTAAGTTTATTGACGATTGTATTTTGGTTTTTTGGGGTATCGAGATTTTGAGTGAAGTCTTGTAAGAGATAAGGCTTTGAGTGAAGCGAGTTAAAGTGAGAAAAAATTAAGTGAAGTTGAGAGAAACAACTGTTAAGGGAGCAATTATTCAAGAACTTGAGTTTAGAAACTCAAGGTGTGGCTCGTGAGTAGAATTAGGTTGTAACAGAGTTGTTTGGCCTAATTACTGCAAGTGTTGTGTTTAAAATCCCTAATGATCGAGGTTGTTTCTTCTTGTTAGGCCCAATAGGTTTTTCTTCGTAAAAACATCTTGTGTTCCTTTAGCCTATTTCTTTGTTTAAGTTATAATTCCGCAAAAAATTACGTTTACTTCTACAAATACAATCCACTATCCTTTTGTATTGTTCCTAGTGAAATAACAAGACAAACGGATAGTTTTTTAAATATTGTTTGTTATATGTAGTTTGGGATTTAAAGGGAAACAAATAAAGGAGAAAAGAAGGCATTAATAGGTTAATTCGTACGAGATGTCTAGAGGCTAAAGATAATGTTTGGTTAGAGTGAGAAGATATGAGTTTGTTAGGATAATGTAGATTTGAATTTGTCTAATCTTATGTCAAAACTTATAATGCTTATTCTGATAGTTTCTGAAACACCAAATAATCCATCTTCTTTTTAATTGTCAAACTTCATATTTTGGATAATGTCACAAAATATTGGTCAAGTTTCTAATAGTAAACGAACAAAAGCATTAAATAATTCACTAAACTCATTTCCTATTGGTCCAAAGTAGGAGTATAAAGATGCGAAAGACACAATAAATAATGTTCCCTTATTTATTTTCTTTATCTCGATACGACAACTAATATGGGACAGAGCTAGCGAGTAATACTATGGAGAAATGAAAGAAAAAGAAATGAACACCTTAGCTTGATAAGCATATATATTATTTATTTAATGGTCTATGGAGAATTTAGACGGTCATACATTCTATTATTGGCAAAATTAACCTCAACAACATAAACTATTGGCTCAGGTGCATCCAAAACCACAAACTTTGATCGACTAATAGTTAAAACACCACATGGTGCAGTATGTGTCATAAATGACGCCGGAGGTACCTTTTCTCGCAGCTGACTAGTAGACAATCTCAAGCTTTTTTTCTCTAAAATTCTTTTCTTCACGAAGAAATCTGAACCGTTCCCCAAAAGTTCCGAGAGCTAGTACCACGAAAAAGTACCTACAACATCATTTGTAACACACATCGGACCCAAACCACTAATAAATGTTTAGAGTGTTTGATTTACTCGAACCATAGTTTATGATGTTGATACCAATATTCCCTATATTATTTTGTCGGAAACACCAAATTCTTTTCTAAGAACTTATTATGAATGATGAAGATCCTTTTTTTTTGTTGGTCCTGTAGAAATTGGTTCTATGAAAGCATCGTGCATCCACTTGTATAAGCGACACGTCAATCCACAATGTCAATTATTGCACCAATCTTCACCAGGTAAAGCCATCACATCTTTATACCTTTGTTATTTTAGATAGGGTTGTTCATGGTACTGGTCTGTTTAATTTATTCTACTACATGCACTTGTGTTGGTGTTGTTCTTCATCAGTCTAAGCATCAGAACCCCCCAAATGATATCAGCCTTTCTAATAGTGATGTGACGTAAAGTGAAATTTGATCTTTTGTTAAAGTGAATTACATCTCACATGGCTATTCATAGAGATGACCTGAATATAACTCTTGCATGAATATTCTTCAATTCATTGTACCAAAAACACCCAAATACCATACAAATATTATCATCTCTTTTTTTTTTTTTTTTTTTATAAAAAAATAATAATTTTGGTACTTGTTTGGCATGATTACACGTGGTAAATTTGCCTCTTTGTATTAGAGAAGCTTCTTCTGTTGTGTGATTTCAAGGATAGGAATAGACAACCTTTTTTTTGTGAATCCTACCCGGTTTTTCGATTCATTTCGGATCCGACTAGTCCGGATTCGAGCCGGGTCAGGTCCCAATTGGGGAAAAGCTCTCCCAACACGCACTGCTGCGTTTCTAGGGCTCGAATACGAAACCTCTGGCTAAACTAGAACAACTCCTTTATTACTAGTTGATCTAAGCATGTGTTGGTGGAATAAACAACTTTAATTTCTTAGTTTTATGATTGGACGAAATGTGAGATTAGGACTCTTAATTAGTAGTCAAGAAACTTTCTTAGAATGTAGGATTCCAATTCCAAAGAGGAAAGCATCAATATATCTCAAAGAATTATATCATGTATGTAGTAATTAGTTTGGACCAACAATATGTAGTGCTAATAGTGTCATACTATTATTAGACATATCATTTTCAATGGGAATTGAATGAACTTGGCATAAAGCATGTGCTCTAATCCTAAGATCATGTATGTCTGGATCAATGCATGGAAAACAATTTGATGTGTAGTTTATTTTTCTAATAAAAATAAAATTTTGTCTTTACTTGAAGAGTTTGAGAGAAAGAAAAAGGGAAAAAATGGACGGAAAGTATTAAAAACGGCACTTCTAGTTTCGCATGTGCTAAAGACCAAATGGGTGGAGTAACATTTGTCCTTCACTCAAGATACATAATCCGCACTAATCGGATTGGAGAAATTTGATGCTCTCGAGCGCATAATTCTTCAAGATAGAAGGAGGAGAAGAGGAAGGTCAGTGCGAAACACGTAAGAAAACTTAATATTCTTTCTGATACATACAAATTATTTTCAATATAAAAAAATTAAAAAGTTAAACTACTTTAAAAGTATCATAATATTTTTAATAATTTAGCTGGTAATTAAAATACTAGATCTCGTCTATATCAATGTCCTTTTATGATTCTTTACTCGGAAAATATTTTTTAAAAAAACAAATAATATCTTAATCAGTTAAAAAAAATGTCAAAGTGGAGAGATTGAATCTTAGAAAGGGATAAATAGGACTTAGACTTACCTTACCTTACCTATGGAACCCAATTGGCAAACGAGAGGATGAGGCAAGAAGTTACGTTGCTGCGCAATGCTTTCTATGCCATATGACAATCGAAAATAACAATCCACAATTACAAAGATAGATATTCACACTCTCCTCTATTTGGTACCTTTTTCTTTTAGTTATACTAATTCTTGTAAAGCCACAAGGTCTTACGCACAACCAGATGATTTCTAGCCAGAACTGAAGCATCAAAAATATCTTACAAAAAGTATGAAAATATCTCCCAAGTGACCAAAAACTAAAAAAAATATCTTGAAAAAAGTCAAGAACTTAAATTGGTCCATCTATTAGACCTCTAATAGTTGTTACACACTTACACTTTCTTGAACTGTTTTGAAACATTTTGTATCATTTCCATTTTTGGTAAATTTTGCCACTTTAAATGATGTTTCAATTCTCCTAGATAATTAAGTTTCTCGCTTTATTTTAATTAATCTCACTTGCAGTGGCGGATTTAGAAATGATAAGAGTATAAATTTATCGGAGCCAGCGTGATATAAAGGTCACGGGTTCAAATCTCACCCACTCCTTGTTTTTAAGTGGAATATTTAGCGTCAGGCTTGAGGGAAGTCTGTGCTAGTTGCATCCTCACTTCAAGCCCAATGGGCTCTTGCGTGAGGGGGCGTGATAGAGTATAAATCTATTCTTGGTGTTGTACTTAAGGCTTGAAAAGCCTTGGCTTCTTTTGTTAGTTTGTCCCACATTGCTTGTGGGAGGGAATGCCTCCTTGTTTTTATATTCCCTCCCTCCTTCCTATTATTGAGTTGGTACTTGAGATGCTTTTGTAGTTGGATGTCATGTTTGGTTTGGGCTTGCTATCACGCGCCCCCCGCTAGGGCTTTGGGCTTTGGGAATAAACTTAACTTAACTAAAGTTTTGGACTTGAGTTGGTACTTGAGATGCTTTTGTGGTTGGATATCATATTTGGTTTGGGTTTGCTATCACGCGCGCCGCTTGCCAGGGCCTTGGGCTTTGGGGAATAAACTTAACTTAACTAAAGTTTTGGACCCGGGACTGAGCGCGTATGTGACTGTTCGAGTTTTGTAACGTTTTTTACCGTTACAGGATTGATGACAATCCCTTATTATCCGCCCAATTAAATCCCGTTTTGGCCTGATTTTCTCCTATAAAATCAGTGCTTCTGGTCAGTTTAAGATATCCACAAAACAAACACTCTCTTCTTCCTCTCTTATCTTCTCTCTTTTCCTGGGTTTTTCGTGCTTTTCTCCAAAGCTTATTCTGCTAGCGGTGGCAGTCTAGGTTACTGTGTTAACCTTGGGAGCGTTCCGGCCAGATCGATTACCACCGTTGTCGGCCCGTAATTGCTTTCAAGTCAGTGGTCTCCTACCATGGCACAGTCTTGAAATCTTTCTCTTCTGCCATTGCGTACTGTCTGTTCTAACACTTGGGACTCCAACCATTAATTTAATTAAGCTTTTGGTTGAGTTGGTCATTTGACAAGAAATTATATCCAACGATGTCACTAATCGTAAGTATCTGAAATTAATATTTGAAATAGTGTTGGGTGGGGTGTCATCTACTACTAAGTAACACTTTTATTTACATTTATACACTAAAAAATAGATTTTTTTCTCATATTATCAACATGCATCCGCCACTACTCACCTGCACCTCCCTCATTAATCCCTTAATCGATATTACCTCCTTAATCAATATGATCCTTGTTACTTTCTATTGATCTCCTTCCACTTTGATCAACTCATCTCCTCCCTCATCACTACCCTATCTGAAATCAATACATCTATTTAAGCCATCATTATTTCGAGTTCAATTAATGTTCTTGTACATTTCATTAGTGCTACCAATTTTTTATTTAAATTATAACCATAGTTTACTTTTGCCAAATTGTCCTTCAGTTTTCCTTGAAATACTTCTGTTTTTTTTTTTGTTATATTACCCCTTTACATCATCAAAGTCAAATTCATTAATTGTAAATGTATTATAATATCAATTTATGATACAAAATACTTACTTCGTCTCATCATATAGTGTTTGTTTCCTTTTTTTACATATATAGTCTTCAAGATAAACATTTGACTTTCAGTATCTTCAATTTCATATTAATAAAAAATATAAAAAATTGATATTATCAAACTATATATTGAGGCGAATCTAACAAGATTACACATAAATATGTTTTTTTTTTGTATATATACAAATGAGAATATTTAGTCAAAAATTTCAAAATTGACCTCTGAAAAGAAAAACAAGTACGGTCGGAGGGAGTATTATCATGTGAGATATTGTAAGTTTTGTTCCAACGTGTAGATTAAAATTATCAAATTTTTATGATTTTCATCAATATTGATAGTCAAACCGATATCTTGGAGACCAAAAAAAAGAAAAAGAGTATAGCGATAGAAACTGAAAAAACTGTCTACCCACCAATAATAAAGACTTGTTGTGGATTATAATAATGAAATTCAACTCAACATAATTTCTTTTAAAATACTCTATTAGTAGTGGGTTGTCAACCCGACAGGTAGGTGTAGCAATGTCCAATAGAACGGAGCGAGTACTATCGAGATTAGTTGTACTAAGAAAAGTGTGGTGGGACACAATGATGGTGCATGAAAATGTGATAATTGTGGTAATGGGCGAATAGTGGTGACTTTGTGGTCATGTGTGTATAGTGGTGGTTAGTGATAGGTGATTGTGGTGTTGGCATATGCCATATGGTCATTATGGTGGACGTGATAGGTGATTGTGTATAGTGTAGTGGTGGTGGACGCGGCGCGATAGGCCGGTGGATGAGGCGGTATAGGTGGCTCTGGTGCGTGGTGGTGTTGCTTGACTGCTTGGTCACTTGGATTAACAATTGGGTATATTCCACTAATAGTTAATAGTTAACCCAAACTTCCACTCAAAATAAGAAGTGGCAACTATTAAGAGAGTTTTTTCACTAGTCATCTTATTGTTTAATGGAGGTCTACAGTTTATGGGCTAGATAAATATGGGCTTGAAAGTTGAAACACGGGCTATTTTATGAGGGTTAACTCATTAAAATCATAATATGGATTGTAAAGTTCCATCAACGCAACTTAGTTATATACCATAATTTATCTTTTGCTGTTTTTTTCCTCTATACTCCATCGGTTCCTATTATTATTTTTATTTAGAATTTTTTTAAACATAAAAATAAGGGGATATAACATATATACTCCCTCTTTCTGTGCACATCTCCTAATGCACATCTTTAAACTTAAATATCTTTCATTATATATTAGTAAAAATTATAATGATTGAATATTAATAATGTAACAATTGAGTCGAATCAAACAAGACCCCACATGACTATAATTTTCTTATATATTGCAAAAATTTGAGAAGATTATCTCTCGGTATGAATAGTGTCAAGATTCTAAGTGAGAATGATAAAAAAAAAAAAAACAGAGGGAAGCCACTTATATCTACAACAACAATCACTTGTAACAAAAAAAGTTTCCCCACTTCTCTCTCTAAGGCCTTGTTTGGTTGTATATAGGAAGTCATACTTTATAGGAAGTTATTTTTTTCATATATTTGAAATTCCTAGGAAGTGTAAAATTGTGTTTGGTTGATAATGGGAAGTTCTACTTACCTAGGTGGACCTAGGTAAGTAACTTCCTCCATCTTGGAGGAAGTAGAACTTCCTAGGAAGTGCAAATTTCCATGGTTTTGCCAACAAAACAACTTCATATACTTCTACTTCATAGAAATTTGCACTTCCCATGATTTGTTTTGTCAACCAAATAAGGCCTAAAACTTTTTCTCTGCCTTCTCTCCTAAAACAAACCCTAGAAACTCGCCGGAGTTCCGGCGCCGCGCAAGCCACTGGCTTGTTCTCCGGCGAGTTTCCTCTAGTTTTATGTTCTTCGTGTTAAGTGGTTCTCTTAGTTTTTTTCTTTTCGTTTTCTCTACTTTCCATTTTCTTTCGTCGGCAGTTTTCGGTTTGGTTGCTTTGGTTTCGGTGTACGCCGGTTAAAATACACATCTCGTGTCGCGCCAAGTACTGGTGGTGTATTTGGCGGTGGATAGTTCGCCATTATTGTTGTATTTCCAGCAAACCCCCTTCCTCGATGGTGCGTCGGGTTCCACCTCTCCTGTGTTCGGTGTGTCGGCCTTCCCACTTCCCCTTCCCCCGACGTCAGTTTTGGACCTCCCTACCCTTTCCCCTCCCTAGGTTAGTGTTAGTCATTTGGGCTTCCCCTACCCATTCCCCTCCCTAGGTCAGGGACTGTATGTTTGGGCTTCCCCTTCCCTACCCCCCCTAGTTGAGTCCAAAGAGGACATACATCTAGACGTCCCCATCCCCCTTCCCGGTTTAGTATCGAGTTTACCAAACACTGTTGTTGTTGGTTATCCGGCTCCACGCATTCCCTATTGCATGTTGAAAATACGTAAAAATTGTTTAGTTTGCAGGCGTTAGTATGAGTTTTGTGTCTGCTGCACTAAGTTGCTTGATGCTTGTGTTAATTGCTGGAGGTCATTTTGCTTTTGAAGTTGGATCTGATTCTAGTGCTTGGTTAGGGTTCGCATGGCAAAAGATTTCATGGCAGGGGTCTGTTTTGTCCGATTTGAAAATTGGACGTTTCTTCGATATCTAACTAGATCTCATTTCCGCTCGGTAATGGTTTTATCCAACATTGCCTTGAAAAAACCATATCGGAAGACGTCTCCCCAATTTGCTAATTGGCATAGCGCGTTCACCCAATTGAGCTTCTCATTGATGGAGAAGTCTCATATACCCATCCAAAAAGGAATTAAGTCACAGGAAATGTGACTCTTCCAGGAAACCTGGCTTTAAAATCCCATTTCACATAAGGTTAATGGAATTGGTCGTACGTTCGTGAAATCAACATTCCCTTCCCTAGCCGAAGAACTCTAATACAGTTACCTATCAATTTGGCCCTCCAGATCATGCAGTTCCATCTTTGATTAATTTATGTATACTTGTGTAATAGTTATGTAGGAGCATGTATTGCTCAGTTTAGTTTCTTTTGTGTTTGTAGGGTTGTATTAACATTAGGCTGTACTTCCTTTTAATAAATGCAATTCCCCCATTATAAAAAAAAAACAACAACAATTACTTTTGACCAATTAGCTTAGTTTTTGCGTCTTTCCTTTTGTTTTTCTACTGTCTCTCTTACTTTTTTTGTAGATATATATGGGAGTATGTATAATTTACATTTTCCTAGAAGGGGTTGATATAGTATGTTTGATTCTCACTTCTCCTTGTCAATAAGTCAAGGTTAATGATTTTTAATTCATTTCTAATGTTTCAATATAACTAGTAGTTCAAGAGATGTAAACTGTGTCTAAATGAATTTATGTTAACTCTCTTAAATAAATTAGTGGTTTACGTACCCCCAATATCACCAGAAGTTAAAAAGTTGTTGGTTAAGGTGTACTAATTATTCAGAAGGGAAGGTATAGAATCTCAATTAATTGAGGAGTTGGTGGGTATGAGTTTCAAGATTTTTTTTTTACGTTGCGAAAATTTACATTAATTAAAAACGAAAGTTATACAACCTATAAAAAACATCCAAACTAAGGACGAAACGAAACGAACACTAACATGAGCTTGACTAGCTAGCTCTTACAACCCTTTTAAAATAAAACTAACTCGAAAATACAAACCACCACACTACCTTACCATGTCCGATGTTGTCTGCATGGGATACGAAGGAAACTACATCGGGAACTTCCCTTGGGCATGTTGGAGATGTTCTTTGTGTCTTGCATCAAACGAATTGTTGATATGTGAAGGATACTTGCCGATAGATTAAACTGAAACGATCGTCAAATATGATAGATTGCCAAAAGTTGGTCTTGTAGAACCACAGGTTCACGAGACAATAAACCCAAGGATCAATGAAATAATAAGTCTTCATGGGATTCTAGAGATGGAAAAATCACTTTCTCTCATGACTTCGTACATTGCATTGAGAGTATCAGGGTAACATGAGTTTTCTTTGAAGAAGTAAAAACTCGACATTGGTGGGTGTCAAAACATACCCCAAAATAAATTGAAGTGCCTCCCACAGATGCATTTTTGAGTTGTGATACTGACACCTATAGTCATCACAAGAACATATATATAGGGTGAAGTGAATTCCTTTAACACATCATCTGCCCCCACTTGATCCGAAGATTGAAACCAAAACCTGCAATCCTTAAATAAAAAGATCGAATAAAAACATACTTAGGTTCTAATTGAACCCAAAAACAAGGATTGTGATAGGGATAAACACCTTTATTCTTTGTCAATACATAAAGACCTAACGTTATACCTATCCGAACATGGTAAACAAGATGCACTTTGTTATTAACCTGAATTCCTAGATCATCCATTGTCATGGAATAACCAGATTTACCCAACAACTTTGTGGTTTTTTTTACAAAGATTGTTTTAGAAGTTTTTTTTCGCAAAATTAAACTTGTATAAGATTCTTTTGGCAAATTTTCCTTAAAAAATTGTGTAGGATTCCTATATTGTATTAGTTTTTGACATCTTAATATATATTTTATTCTTAGCCCATGTATATGGTAGAACATAGAAGTGTCACTTGTCTAGACTATGGAGCAATTCGTTCAAAACTTGTGTGTATTTTTAGCTGATTTTACGTGTAAAATTGGGTTGAGTAACTATACAAAGGATCAGACAAGACAACACACGGTTATCTTGGTGTATAATTTTGCGCCTACAGATAGAACCCATGGATATTACAAGTAACCAATGGCTACTATGATTCTATATGGTTTATCATGCATCATGCAAAAACGAATAAATCTTTTTGACTGGTTATGAGATATTTAATTTGCATGAAACTTTAATTTGTTTCTTCGATGTTCTGATTGATGAAATTTATGCTGAAAATTTCCTTTCTGACAAGATATTGGCCCCAGAAGAGAACTTTCGATACGTGCTACATAGACACTTGTACTAGAAGTTATGACATGAATGCTTTAAGATTTTTATTGTATGAATGAATAATGATCATGTAATATAATGGTGTAACATATGCATGCATGGACGAGGAAAGGAATAGTAGAGCAAATTCACTCGAGATATTACCTTTTTTAATACAACACTTGTGTTGTTTATAACTTTATATCTTGTACGTATGCATGCATGTAGAGTTCCTTAGCTTGGAGGTATGGGGTTGGAGCAGAAAAAGCGGTAAAAAGTGTAAGAATAAAATGAAGGAAGATTTAGATAAGAAATGGGGTGTGAAGTTGAAGAGAGGTAAAAACAGGAGAAGGTTTTGCCTCAAGATTATTTTTTCCCCCTTTCGATAATTCATGGTAAGATGAATTTCCTCTGAGCCGAGGCCCAACAAGCCCCAAACTCCCCCAACAATATTGAAATTTTGCTTCCACCAAAATTTGAACCTTGGTCTCCTATGTGGGAGATAGAAAGTCATACCATTAGACCCAAGGGTCCTTGATTTTGCTTCAAGATAGATACATGTTTGGTGAATGGAATTTCTGCCAATAAAAAACGAGTTAGGGCCTGTTTCTTCAGCATAAAACAACTGAACTGAATTGAATGGAGCTGAGCTGAACCGAACCGAACCGATTGGAGCTGAACCGAACTGAATTGAATTAAATTAAATTGAATGTAGTAAATATATAAATAATATTTAAGCAATAATAATATGAATATTAAATAATAATTATAATGATAAGTAATAATAATGAATAATAATAATTGTATTTTGGATATTTTTAAATGATAGTTATAAATATATAATATTAATAATCATAAATTAATAATAATAATAATAATTAATAATAATTATTTTATATTATTTGTATTAATATATTAATACTTGATGATGATATATAATAACAATAATATCTAAGAAGTAAATTAATATTACTATTTTAATAATTAGATTTAATAGGATAATAATATTTAGTAATAAAAATAATGATTGGGTTGGACCGCGAAAATTACATCATAAACCGTCTTGACGCGATTTGATTGGTTTATGGGCTAAAAAGTGGGTTTATTTGTGCTTTGACCTAAACCATGTTCCTCCTAATAATAATAGTAATAATAATGAGTAAAGCTATAATAAACAAAATAATATATAGAAACAATAATAATAATAATGATATAAAAATAATAATAATAATAATAAGAGTAATTAGTAAAGTAAATTATACCAACATAATAATAATATTTAGCAAAATGGTTATAAAAGAATGGAGCTGAGCTAACTAAACTGAATTGAGCTGAGCTGAACTGAACTGATTGGAGCTGAACTAAACTGAACAAATTGGAGTTGAACTGAAATGAACTGAAAATAAGTTGGGGAGAACAGACCCTTAATATGAATATATTTTGGAACAAATTTGACTTTTTAGAATTATTCATTTAATTTGCGTAGTAGTAATAAATAATAATAACTAACTCCTTTTTAGTAAATGTGTTTATAAATAACTAAGGGTACATATAACTATATAAGTTATAACCAATTTATGCTTGCTACACAATGATGTAGCCAAATTAGCCAAGTGAAACAGATAAAGACCAACAACTAAGACTAATTACAAAGGATCGTTTGCTATCACTCAAAATTTTCCAGTTATTGATTCTAATTTTTTTTAGTCTCAAATGATATAAGATGTATAATTAATTTAAAAGTAACTTAATCATGTTTAGTTCAAATATAGACAATAACAAACTTTAATGAATAAGCCCTTAACAGATTTCATTTTTTTTGTGTTCTCACAAGTCACAATAAAGACCTACTAGTTATCAGGCCCGAACTATGTCCCGGGTATGAAAAAATTTATTTAACTAATGTTGTTCTTTAAATTGTTAACATTAAATACAACTTGGTTTAGTGATTAAAACTGTGAGTTAAGGGTACAAAGAGGACCCAAACTATCAGGTTTTTCACCATTCAGGACCTACAACTATTTTTTTCACCCTTTGGGACCTGATGAAAAGAATCCGACAAGTTAACTCAACGTTAACTGAACCGAGGTTAACTAGACCAAAAAAAAGCAAAATTTAAATTAAAAAGTAACCGTTGGAATTTATGGAACTTTTAGTTCCTTAAAACAGCTATAAAAACAAACAACACAAAAAAAAAACAATTAAGATAAAATAAATAATACTTAATATCCAAAAAGTACAAGAACACACAAAAATAAACTCCATTAAAAGTTCAATCTCCATTTCTCTTCTCCAAAGTTTCAAAAAAAATGATAATTAAAACCCCAAATGAACAAGAATTAGATCCTTTTTTTTTAGTTTTCTGAATGAAAATGAAAAACCCCATTTGCCAAATTCACATTTATCACAAGCCCATCAGAAAAATTCGAATTTATTGCTCCATTCTTGAAGATCTAAAGAATTCGAACAACGATACAAAACAATACGACCCAAAAATAAAAACAATTCAAACAAAAAATCAAAACAATTCGAAAGAAAACCCAAAAAAATCTGAACAATTCCAACTGGAAAATAAGAACAACTCCAACAAAAATCATAACAAAAATCATACCACAAAAATCGAACATACCATAAAAATTCGAACAATACAACAAATCCAAAAAAAAATCCACAAGAAAAAGAGAGTTCAAGAGTGAGAAAGAGAGACCATACGACGAAGACCAACTTCGAGATTCATCCATATTGAACATATCTTGTGCTAAAAACCCAAAAAAACGAATTTTTGGGTTTGAAACATCTAGATTCAAACTGAAAAATTCGATTTTTGGTTTGAACATCTTCTTCTTTCCAATTTGAATGATTTCAGATGTTTTTTCCCAAAAAAAATGAAATCGTAAACCATAAATGTTTCAAACCCACAAAATAATGATCCCATTAACTCGAAAAAAAACATAAATAAGCGAATTTGTGGTAAATTTTGGTAGAAATTGGTGAAACAATGAGGAAGATCTGGGAAGAAAGAATAAGGCGGAGGAGAGAGAAAAAAAAATTGGGTTAGGGTCCTTGAGTTCTTAATTTTTTTTGGGAAAATAAACAACAAATGATAGCTTTTTGGGTTTTAATTGTCAACTGGGCCCACAAGTTAACCAAGGTTAACATTTATGCTCAGAATCTCGTTTTAGGTCCCAAACGGTGTACAAAAAAAGATCAGGTCCCAAACGGTGAAAAATCTGATAGTTTGGGTCCTTAATGTACTCTTAACTCTTAAAACTGTAGTGTATGAACTTGAGGTCACGTGATCAAATCTTAAACTATGCAATTTTTTTTCTATATATGGATTACATGAAGTAAAACTTCTCTAGAGAGAGCCACATGACACCGTTCCTTGCGACCTATGAGCTGTAATTTGTAAATTATCAATTAATTGGCTAATTTGTCAGCTAAAATTAAGAAAACAAGATGGAGGACTACTTTTGGGGTTATTTTGTCCTTTTGTGTAGCTTTATTTGCATGTAGGTTTACTTTTGAACCTTTTTTTTTTAATCAAATATCCTAATAAACATGTTTGGTAAATACTCTCATTGATCTAAAACTTAGCTTTTTAGTTTGTTAAAAAGTTCACCTATTCTACGTATAAACCACTAACAAATATTATTGATTGTAAGTAGATTTGATAAAACGGTCAATTTGTGTCGTTTATGATTCGAATTTGGGTGAAATTTCTTGTTCGATGAATTTCAATTTCAGTCCGACAAACTTTCACCAAGACACATACTGTTCGGTTATAAATTGACCCAACAATTCAAAAGCGGGTTCCAATTTGGTCATGAGTTTTTATATTCTTTACAATATATAAATAATTATTATGTATATGTGCGTGCATAACGTAAATACAAATTTGTTGATTATACTATTAAAACAATTCATAATTATCTTAAGTAATTATATGCTAATTAAGTCATTACAATACAAAAGCGCACAGTTTTTTCGCAAATTAAATGGTAGACACGAGTCTACCATGAGAATGGTGCGCACCATTCCATATGACGTCGTTTCGCATTACAATAAAATAAACAAAAGAATATCTTCAATGAACAAACTAAGCAACATGAAGATGAAAGTAGAACAAAAGAACGATACACGAGACTAAATGAACATCTGAATCATCAATGAACAACAAAAAACAAAAGATGAATATAAGAGGAAATATCTGATCGATGTTCATTGGTTTCGCGATACACTTAATGTATGTTCATTGGAGAACAATTGATGTTCATTGGTTCCGCGTATTATATATTTTTTGGGCTACATTTTGGCTCGTATCTACCATTTAGATACGAGTCCACCATCTATCAGTTGCAATTTTTTGGGTCAATATTGACGGACCAACTTTAACCCTGTCCAATTGTGAGCGATAACCCTTGTGAAAGTAAGGTGGTGCCTCATTTTCTTTTTCCATTTAAAACTAGCCATTGTCTTTCTCTTTCTATCTTGTTCCCTCTTTTTAAGCTCATTATGTTTACGTTTTACTCTAGATAGAAAGTGTTTCTATTTTGCCTCAATGCCCTTGCTTCCTTTTGAAACGAAATAAAATCCATATGAAGATGCTAAACGCCAATGGAGTTAAAAGAAGTAAGACTGGTAGAACTTTAAAAATATATATCACCCAATTTCATAGATCAACTCTTTTTCTTATTAAAAAATATTATTTGTGTTGTTTTACTCTTATTTGCTATTGTTAAATTTTAAGATTATATGAAAATGGGCCTGGGTAACCCAATAAAAAGGAGGAGAGTTTAGCCCACTTATAAGCTAGGAGGTTCCATCTTAAAACCAATTGGTGATAGGAGTAGTAATTTCCCATCTTATAAAGTGGTTCATTCTCTCCTCTTTCTCCAATGCGGGACACTCACAAGTGGGCATTTTATGGGTTTCAACAGCTATACGAAACACAAACAATATTTGTTATATACACAAACAACATTTGTTAAACAAAAACTTGTGTTGAATTTATCTAACTGTTAGAAATTTATCAAACTTAATGGGTAGAACGCTAACAACAAGCTTGATATGATATAGAAAATGATTGTTACCACCCACTAGGCCAGTACTATAGAATAAGCCATTTGATGCTGGTTGGATAATATTGGGTTTTTGTCGATTTTAAGACCAACCCTATCAATTATTTACCATCCCTCTGTTTCATAATATAGTGGTTGTTCTTTTAGATGGTCTCCAAGATAACATTTGATCTTCAATATCTTCAATTTTTTTTATTATTAAAAAATATAAAAAGTTTATGAAACTATACATTGAGGCGAATCTAACAAGATCCTACATGAACATATATTTTTTATATATCCAAATGAGAATATTAGGTCAAAGACTTTAAATTTTGACATCAAGAGAGAGAAACAAGCACTATATTAGACGGAGGGAGTAGTTAGTATGTCCAGATTGCAGACACACCGGTAATCTAGTACAATATTGAGACGGTAGAGATTTCGAAAAAGTTATGATAGGCCAAAAATGATTTTTGATAAAATTCGCTAATAATTTATATATGTGAGTTATGACCACGTACCTGCTAAATTCTCTATCGCTTCGTTTGGTAGTTGGTCATAAATGGTGGTAATGGGAATGAATTTGTGTGTAAATTTGTGAAAAATATCACTATCCATTCCCATGAAAATGCTAATTTATCCTAAAGTGTCCATTTTTCTTCTTGAATTTTCATTCCCATCCAATACCACCTTGTAGGTGGTAATGAGTGGTAATGAAAATTGCTTCCCCTTGGAGACAAAAACATAGGGGTGAGATTGCTTGCCCATGGAAAAAAATGCCATCCCATGGAGATTTTAAGGGTGCTTCCCTAATAAAATTACACTTAAAATTCATTCCCATTACCGCAATTTATTAACGACTACCAAACGGCCGTATAAGATTTATAGTTATGACATACTTCATATTTATGCATGCTTTATGGCTAACTAGTACTGCATGCATAATTGCATATGATGCTTAATGCTTATGTTGTAATTGTTTGCGTCATGACAAATGCAACTAACGAAACATATAGTAACAAACAATCGACACAAAAATTAATGTGGTTAATTAAAAATGTGTTAGCTATGCACACAAGTAGAGGATAAACAATTTTATTAGGTTTAGGAGAGAGTACAAATTATAAAATACAGAGACAGGTTAATAATATGATTTATATAATTCCCTGTTAATTAACCTAAATAAATGAGTCTAAAATTTGTCTTGTAAGAGACCGCATACTTTTAAATTAAAATTAGGCAATGGTTAGCCCAATATTAAAAAGACAATTAGCCCAATAGTGACTAGGATAATTTCTCTAAGTGACGAGTTTAATCCATTTAGTGACTAGTTTAACTTTTATATTAAAATCATACCGTATCTTTTAATAATTTTTGATGAGTTTAAACCTGAAATTAAAACAGACTCAATATACTCTCTCTGTTTCAAAATATAAGGCACGCACGATGATTTTTATTTATCATATTATGAGAAATATTTGTGGTCAAACCAAATTTTCGTAAAGGCGTGAATGCCTTATATTATGAAACAGAGGGCGTAATAAACAGTTTGCATGAGTTTTTTTTGTTTTTTTTTATCCGCATGAACCACGAAGGCAGAGTACAAAGTACAAAGAAGGAAAGGAAGGAATTTGAACATGTGACCTATCGTTCACAGCACCTCAATCTTAATCACTAGACCAAAACATCCTTGGTTCTTGCGCAAGAAGGTTGGCTAGAAATTTTTTGTAAAAACACTAGCCCCGCTCAGTTCATAATGAGAATGTCGATGACACCAAAGGGATATTAAATGAATGGAATTGGGATATGGATGGAATATAATGAAATAGAGCCACTTTGAGGTTCCCTATGAAATGAGGCATGGAAGGGAGCCACTACGAAGAAGTTCCGGGAGTTACGAAGGAAGCTTCGAGCTCATATTGGTCATGGACCCGATTACTGAGTCTAATAAGTTCAATTGAAAAGAAAAAGTCTTATGTTCTAAAAGAACTTTTCGTGCGGTTTGCATGAGTTCATAGTCCATATAATATAATGCAGGAATGAAGTTCTCAGTTGATTCTTCCACACCCGTCCCTCACCCCCTAGGCCCCACCTTCACCCCGCCGAAAAAAATAAAGAAAATCCAACGTTATTTTTCTTAGAAATGACAGTTTGATATAGAAAGGAAAAATAATAATAAAAAAAAAAAGTGTTGGCGTTTTCATTTTCAACCTCAGTATGTTGGTTTGCCCCAACAAGTTCTGAACCAATTGGCGATGTAATCTTATAAGAAGAATCTAACGTTGGTCCATTTTGCTTCTACAGTTTTGAAAGTTAGGTGGGCCCCATTATTATGTTGATCCTAGAATAATTAATTTTGGTAGGCTGAGAAGAGGAAAAATAAAGAACAATGCTAAAAACAAGTGAAAAATATAGTTGCAACTCATGATGCAACATGAGATGCGATGAAATATGATAGTAACTTGAGCTCACAACTCTGTATATAAGTGCTCATTTGGACACTTATTTTCTACAATTTCCTAGTAACTCAGCTTAGCTTCATTCCCGACTTTTTTATAAAAGTCAGGACGATCAATATCTATCTATTTATCTGTCTGTCTGTCGATCATGCCTAGAGCACCAAGAGATCCACTAGTAGTAGGTCGAGTTATCGGGGATGTTTTAGATCCCTTTAGTAGGACTGTGAATCTGAGAGTTAGCTATAGCAATAGAGATGTTAATAATGGATGTGAACTTAGGCCTTCTCAAGTTGTTAACCAACCAAGAGTTGAAGTTGGTGGTGATGACCTTAGAACTTTCTACACCTTGGTAAGTTGTGTTTTTTTTCTTTCTTTCTTTGCATTTTCTATGTGTACATCTTCTTCTAACATCTACCATTTACATTATTTCATCAATCTTTTTGGTGAATTATTTGATAGGTATCCTTGTGTTAAATGCTGATTTTTTTTTTTTGATATGTAGGTTATGGTGGACCCAGATGCTCCGAGCCCAAGTAATCCACACTTGAGGGAATATTTACACTGGTGAGTAGATAATTTTAGTGATTTTACCTCTTGTACTTAGGCCTTGTTTGGTTGTATATAGGAAGTCATACTTCCTAGGAAGTTATTTTTTCCATGTATTTGAAATTCCTAAGAAGTGTAAAATTGTATTTGGTTGATAATGGGAAGTAGAACATCCCATGGGAAGTTCTACTTACCTAGGGGGGCCTAGGTAAGTAACTTCCTCCATTTTGGAGGAAGTAGAACTTCCTAGGAAGTGCAAATTCCTATGATTTTGTCAACCAAACAACTTCATATACTTCTACTTTCTAGAAATTTGTACTTCCCATGATTTGTTTTATCAACCAAACAACGCCTTATATAATAGGTTACTTAAACTGGTTATCATATGAAGAATATGATGAGTTCAAAAGACGAGGATGATAATGAGCATAGCCTATCACTATACTTTGTGTTTTCACCACCTTCTTACACCAACAAATTAAAGTTCCTTCTTCTTTTGAGGCTTGGGGGTGTTTGGAGTTCCTTTAACATCGTGCTCCTCTTTAGAGCATCGCTGTTTTGCACTTCCTCTGTTTTTTATTACATTGCAACATTTGACTAGTTACGGGTTTTCAATACACATTTTTTTTGTCGTGATACTCCACATAAATGATGTTTAGAATATACAAATCGTAAAAAAATCAACAAGTTCATCTTACACGTATGTTATTAGTTTAGAATTTGTTGCATGTATTAAAAGTCGAGGAAACAGGATACATGTAACTATTGCTTGTACGTAATATCTAGTTTGTTTTGTAGAAATACAAAATCCATGTATGATTGTTTTAACAACTGTTGTTTTACTGTTTCAAGCTCTTAAAAGAGATATCATGGATATTAGAGCATATACTCTATGTCTGTAAGTTTGCCGCTTCGTGGGAGTGAAAATGGAAATATCTTTTCATGATAGTTACTTCATGACAAATTATATACGACTATTGAGTAATAATATATTCTGTTTCTTCACTGATTATTCCTAGGAACAAAAGCACAATAAAACAAGATGATTTATCAAATCATTGACTGATTATTATTGCCAAACACCTGGCTCTTACATACTAGGAATAATATCAAAGACAATTTTTTTTTACCGTAATCTTATCTTCTTCCTTTTTTTTCATTTCTAGTACCTTAAAGCAAGGAGAAAACTTAAAGGAAAGCTTTGTTCTCTATTATATTGGGCAACATTTTTTTCAATTTTAATCGTTTTTTATTAGTCGCAACAAAATCTTTATATAGTAGGTTACTTTTTCTATATTTTTCTTCGCAAACAGGTTTTTTTCAAGCATTATATCTCTCGCCTCTTCACATAAGTCTCTTAAAATTCTCGTGTGTTATCTAGTTGTCTCCCATGTTGCTACTAGAAATAGACAACTAGTTAACGTCAAACAAGTTCATATCACGTCAGATTGTCAACCCTCTTCTTGTCCATGCACGTGTCCTTCTCTTTTTCTCCAAATTATTCTGATTTTTTTTTTTTAATCTTTTATCATTTGGTTTGATGCATGTACTCTCAAAGCTTCCAATCGTTTATATTATCGTTTGCTAACTGAATGCAATTTTATTTGTTTGTTATAAAGGTTGGTGACTGATATTCCTGGGACCACAGGTGCATCATTTGGTGAGTCTCCCATCTAAATATTCAAAGTTCATCAAACATTGAGTTTTCCTGTTGATACATTTTCAGATGCAGTTTTTAGACACAGTAGTGTGAGAATATCAGTTAATACAACATAAATTATTAGTATATATCTTATAGACTACATGCACATGTGGTTTTGTTGAATTCTAATGCTGTCTTTATTGGCCATTGAAGAGCATTGTTGCTGCTTATGACTTAGGCTACGTACCTGTCTTTGATACTCGTTACTCAGACTCTTCATTTTACCTCAATAATGCTTCAAAGATATATAAACATTCGACAATTTACTTTAGAACCACATGCATTATGTACGCAAAAAGTTATTCATGAAATAGCCGAATCTGACACTTGAACCCTTACAACGCTTACTGAAACCACCGGAAGGGAAGTGAAAGAATGGTGGGTGAAGAGAAATTAGGAAAGGGTAGTTAGTACTTGTATGAAGGAGGAAGGTTTATCAACTTTTTTTTTTTCCTGTATGACAAAGACCACACAAATGAAGAAGGGGTGGGGTAACTTTTTTTCCTCGTTAAACCAAACAATGAAATTAATTTGACTGTCTTTTCATGCTTTATTTTTGAAAAAGGAGTACTCTCAAATGCTTATCACGAATAGCATTAACTTTTGTCTTCCCTTTGTAGTTTCCTTAGTAAAATTTGAGGTTGTTTTTCAGCTTGTTTTGTAGATTATAAGGAAAAACTACTTAGTGCAAGTTAGATATGTTAAGCAAGAAAACAGATTGGTAATTCCAGCTCAAAGTTTTCATAGAACAAATACATCTGATTACAAAACTACGTGGCATGAAAAACTGTTCATTTCTTATACAAATTTTTATATATGATATATACTACTCATCTATGAAGAAGTCAGTACAGTTTTCGTACCAATTCAAAATTTGAAATGTAATAGATGTGTCTTGTCGATGTTTATTTCTTTTTTTTTTTACAGTGACGACTGACGAGGATATAAGATTAGAATATATGATTCTACGACAGTATGAAAGGACAAAAATTAGAATATTGATTCATTTTTATCGAAACTGGACCCAAAAATTAAAAAATCGAATTAGTTATCCTTATCAAAGGTGGACCCAAAATTTTAAGAATGCGCAGTGCACCTTTTGTGTATTGCACAAGTGGGTGGCAACTTTACAAAAAACAAGAAAAGATGCAAAGCTAAACAAAGTCTAACTCGATCAAGTCTTTACAGTCACCTTATTTTCCTACTAATATCTACTTAATTACACACTATAACACAGTAATTATCATACCTTCATATCCCTACTTTCTTCAGCTATATGTATAAACAAAGTTACATAAAACTAGTAATTTTGATTTGAATACTTTCGCAACATTACACTATTTTTTTTTTTTTGTGTGTAGGCCAAGAAGTTGTCTGCTATGAAAATCCAAGACCATCAGTTGGAATACATCGATTCATACTTGTGTTGTTTAGACAATTGGGAAGACAAACTGTTTATGCACCAGGGTGGCGTCAAAACTTCAACACTAGAGATTTTGCTGAACTTTACAACCTTGGTTTGCCTGTTGCTGCTGTCTATTTCAATTGTCAGAGGGAAGGAGGCTCTGGTGGAAGAAGGTTGTAAATTTACTACACTTCTCTTTCTTTCTACATTGAAAGAGATTTTATTAAATGCAAGTTTATCTGATGTCAAAAAAAAAAAAAAAAATTTACTACATTTTTTAAGCTTTTACTAATCGTATTTACTAAAATAAGTGAAAATAATAAAGAAAATTTGTCAGCAATTACCTCATATATATGACACTTTTTAGAAACAAAATACCGAATATGTTTCGCTATGTCACAAGCAACTACATTTTATGACCTTTTTACTAGAGTGATATCATTGATTTAATTTGACCTTTAATTGATCAGCATATGCCGTAAATTGGCCCTTGCTAATCGTAGTTATCACTATTTTCCATTTTATTGGCAAGTAGTGATAAAATCGAGGATCAATTTAGATAAATTATTTAGGTTAAAGGTAGTACTTACTCTAGAAGAAATGTCTTACAAGAGAATTATAAAAGATACTTGTTTTCGAAAAGTGATATTTATTAGGTACTTGATTTATAGACAAATTTTCCTGATAATAGTAGTTGGTTACTTGTATGCAGTAGTTAGAAGCTACCCTTTTCATGATTTTTCTTTACTATCATATGTGTGCCCCTTTCCCTCCAAAAAGTGCAATGTACAATTTCAGGGTCCTAAATAAAATATTACTTCTTGTCTTTTATATGATAAAATCTATAATTAGCTTGTAGTCATGCAAAAAGTATTTATTTGTTGAAGTTTTTGGGCTATAAATTCTTGTAATCTATCGCTAATTGGACCGTTCTTTATGCAGCCCAGTATTTATGGGCCTTTGACATTCACAGCTGACAATCTTTCACTTTTGTATTTGGGTCAACTTATTTAAACAAGGCCCAAACTTATGGGAGCTCTATTCATTACAAAAGTACTCCCTCCGTCTCAAAATATAGTTCTCATTTCCCTTTTTTCACAATAATTTATGCAAGTAGAATATAAGAGGGATATTAAAGATTTTTTGTTTATTTAAATAAATGTTGTATGGGAAAAGATGATTTTAGGAGAGAGAATGGAAAATAATTGGTGAGAGAGCATTAATTGTAACATTTTGGTTGAATAAAAAAAGGAAAAAACATAATTCAAGAAGCAAATAAATGATGGCACACGGTTTTTCTAGAAAAATTACGGAAAAATGTGGAAATAAAAATGGAAATGGGAACTATATTTTGGGATACCCAAAATAGAAATGGGAACTATATTTTGGGACGGAGAGAGTAATTTTTTGTAGTTCCAACTTCTGAGTAGCCCATTTCATGTTACAATCAAGGATGAATATTGCCAATCTTGAGTCTTGAATAATTTTGTTAATACAGTAGTATCTTAATCAAAAACCTATAAAAGTGAAACTTGAAGCTACTGTATTAACAAAATTATGATTTTATTGACATTACAATCATTTATGTAATACAAATTTCTGATATTCTAAGAACAATTTGAAAAAGACAACTTTAAAAATACTAGATTCTTTGTTGAATAAGCACCTTTATTCATGATGTATCCATGGCAATGACAATGTTGTCTTAGATGATGACTTGAATGCATTCATTAGTCACATACGCACAAAAATTTGGCTCTCCTTTTCAAATGGTGGTGGAGATTCTTGTGCGAGCCGCAAGCCCTATGGCGACAAGTAATCCATGATAAATATAGACTCAATAATCTTCACTGCCCTGCTGATCTTTTGAGCCCAAAATCCGGTGGGCCTTGGAAGCACATTTGCTCGACATTATTGGGCAATGCACTCACTGCCCACATGATTTCATCATGGGATAAACCACTCAAGAACATGTTTCCTAGAATTTTCCGCCTAAGCCCAAACCAAATGGGCGAAAGTAAAATCCCTGGATCGAGACGAATCTAACAAGATCCCACTTGACTATGTTTTTGTAGCTTGGCTTTAGCAAATTTTGTTTGAATTGTATTGGGGATTAATTGCTAGCTGTAACTCCTTCTTTGGATACTGATGGAGTGATGGGCAGATGCTCTCATCTTTAGCACTTGTACTAAAAATTCGGCTTTTATAGGCCTTACAATATAATAATAATCTTAATTATCAAAAAAAAAAAAAGTCACATACGCACGGTGTTATTTTCATATCGTACAACCTTAAATATTTATTACTTCCTCCGTTCCGTTTTAAATGAAACGTTTGCTTTTTCACGCAACCCAACGCGCTTCTTTAGTCATTAATATCTTTAGTTGTGTAAACGTAAAAAATATAAAAAAGTTATAATTTGATAGTATACATCGAGACGAATCTAACAAGATCCCACTTGACTATGTTTTTCTTTATATAATAGCGATAAATTGGAGTTAAAATTGATTAGTGAATAGTGTCATTTCATCCAATGTTTCATTTAAAACAGAACGGAGGAAGTATTAGTTTTCGTCTTAAGATTCTTGTTAAAATTGAGTATTAGAAGAGGGCAAGAGCATTAATCCAACTACCACTACATGGTCCTATTATTCTAAAATGCGTCGTACCCTTATATATGAAATGATGTGATAATTAATCATAGATGCGTATGTTGAGTATAATTTAGTTTAATTGAATGCATAAAATTAAAAAAGGGCATCACCCTTAATAACTACTAATATTATTTAACACATAGTAATTAAAATTACGGCGAATAAGTTTAAAATACATTTAATTCATAATATGGACATAAATACAAGCAAGTCCAACTTAGAAATGTATATAGCAAATCCAAAACACTCTTGGAAACCTTAGAAACATGAATATAAGCTCTCATAATACATGATACATAACCTTGCAATAATATACATATATAGTTGCAAGTAGATACTAATTAGTTCATACCAATAAAAACTACAAGGAACTAATTAAGAAGATAAGAAGTTGTGGAAAAGAGATTGAAATTTGGCCATCTCCTTATGTGGAAGAGTAACCAAAACATTAACCCCAGAGTTAGACTCATCAATATCAGGAAATAACAAAATGATGTCCTTCCTATGATACACCAATGGGCAACAATATTTTGGTTTTCCCCAAGGGTACTCAGCTTGATCAAACCCTAATCTCCACCATGAAGACATCAAGAACTCCCCATGTGGAAATCCTTTGTACACTTCACCCCAATCAATGGCTGATTTCGCGTATTCGTCGTTCATTCTAGCTCCTCCTTCGCTTACCAAGTGCACTAACTCTGATAATGAAGCTTCTTCTAATGTCTTACAATCAGTTGTTGCATATGCTGTTAATACTGCATTACCAACGAATGATGTTGGTAATGGTGGATTTAACTTTGGCCTAATATCAACTGCAAATAGCATGGTTGATAAGCTTTTTTCTTCATTCTCAGAATTAGATAAGGCCTTACATCGCCAAACTAGAGCTGAAACCACATTGAATCCTGTTATTTTGCCCTTCCAATTGGGTGGTCCACTTTTTGCCTTGGCTTTAAGGTTAGAAATGTCGTCTCCTGAAAGGTTGAATATTTTAAAGTCTAAGTCTTGACAGGTGGTATCAAAGACGTTACAGTTTTGCTCACTTTCACCATCTTGTCCTATTGGGATCTTGAGTTTAAGTAATTCCGGGTGTGGGAATGTGACTAGTGGTGGTGAACGAGCCGCGAGCAACTCCCGATTGTTGCATGGGATTACTGCTAAGGGTTTGTCTCCTGCTAAGGCTGCTAGATTTTGTAACAAGTATTTGATGCTTGTTCCATCAAATGTTGCATGGTTGGTTTGGAGACCCATTACAAAACCACCACATTTAAACGCCGTCATCTACAACACATATTTTTAAATCATAAACATTTCTTTGGAAATAAAAATAGATGAATATGTATAAATATTCAAAGTTGTGCATTGAAAAACATAAAAATTCCTTATAAAATAGTCAAAATAGAGAGCATATATATATCAGTCATATTTTGTATAACCCTTCCATGAATACTTTCATGTGAATTTAGTATCTACTGAGTGAAACTGAAAGTTACACATTTAATTACATGATGGTGATCACATGGTGCTCATGAGCAATGAAAATCATTAAAGTTATACTATAAAGACAACTAACAAAGAAAAAAGGGACATCTAACATACTCCCATCTTTAAAAGATAGTCCTACTTTGCTTAGTTATCTTTTTCATGCATATTTTTAGCACTATTTAATTTGCATACCCTATTTTTACAAAATATAAGCTTTCAATGATTTTAATATTTCACAAAACATAAGCTCCTTGACATATTTTGTTGAAATTTATTTTGTAAGTTGAAAATAACATACCCTGGGTTAGATAACACCAATTGAATTATTTTGTAATTTTTTAAGTTCTTTTTCATGAGATGTATATTATATTATTATGTAAGGTTTCAATTAGACTCTCTGCTATTGGTGTAAATACTACTTGAGACAGGTAAACAAGTATATATATTTTTTTGACCTCCACCTGGGACCTCTTTAGTAAGACGAAGGATTCAACTGGACCAATACTTTTCGCAGGTCAATCAGCCCAACTATACATGTAAACGCTTGAGAGTTGAGGGATATAAAATAATCTTTACTCTCATCCACAAGTAGGTAGTGGGATTCGAACTTGTGAAAAAAAAAACGAGCAAAGAATTTAAAGCTCTCAATTATCCTACCGTAAGTAGTATTTTCTTTTTGCCCTTTCACCATAAAATTGTTACTCCATATATATATCCTTTCATCCTTCTGTTTAACATAATTATAGGACTCCTGAATATCTAATATCTACGCCATAACAAAGATTCTTATCTACTAGTTCTAGCTAGGATTGTAGAGATTTTTTAACTTTTCTTATGTCGTATAGTTGCTGTTGCAATCAAAGATGTCCTATAAAGAAACAAGGTTGTAAGTACGGACATCATTCAACCTTGCCAAATTAAGAACAACTGAACAAGACATTTTTTTTACTCTTGTAAATGAAATTAATTTGATGATTAAGTTCAAGTGGTATTTTTCATATTAAACATATCAAAGAAGCAAAAAAATTTATCATTAAAACTTTATCACTATTAAAAGTTTAGCTCAAATAATCACCTCCTACCCCTCAAAAAAAAAAAAAAATCACTTCCTATCGTCATTTTTCATAAATTTGCTAATAAATTATTAAATGATGATGGTATATTACATATCGAACACTAGGTTTTTTATAAGATATGTACTACATTTTTTTTTTCCGTCACTACTCTTTCTTACATTAGTCTATCATAATTAAATTATCACTTTGTAAAATTTGTTTTCTTTACATAGTCACCCTTTAATAGAATCTGTATTTACTCCTCTTGTATATCTATTTTTTTATGCCTTTTTTTCATAAATCACAAGATTAGCATTAGACTCAAAATAATTTCGTATGGACCAGGTTCATATAAGTTTTTACAAGTTAGGTTGCATTCATTGAATGGAACTAGGAGGACATTCAAATTAACTCAACTGCAACAATTTTATGATTGATTTTTGTCCTAAACTTATACACTAGAGCTTAGAGATATAAGATGAGAAGCGATGTCACTACTTCACCACCTCAACCTCATATACATCGGTGTGATAATGTAAAAATATTTTACTTGACACAAAGAAAGCTTGACCACTAGTGCATTAGTTCCATGACAAAATATCAATAACCATCATAGCAGATAGCAAATTAGCAATAGCCCCCCCAATAGGTAGCAGCTAGTAGTAGTACTAGTACACAACTTATAGTGTCATTTTCATGTTAATTATATCTAGTCTTTTAAACAATGTTGTACTTTATTCCTCTTAGACCTTTTTCTGTTCACTTAATCATATTTTCAAACCTATATGATTTTCTTAATTTGTACTATTTTTTGAGAACTTTAATTATCAAATTAATCTTACCAAACTTATTTGAATTTGAGTCATTTTGAAAGCTAAATCACATACCTGAACAATGCAAAGAGGGTGACCATCAACTTCCAAGAGATCATCCATCTTTTTGGTTAAAAGTTGCTCAAATGATGGATTAGGGTAAACCAAATCTCCAAGTTCATCCAATGTATACTCACTACTAGCTATAACAAACCCAATCCCACCATTTTTGCAATCAATCTCGATACGACCATTTTTATGATTTAGTTTAACCCTCCCTGATAAGAAATAATAAGGCACTAATAACTTTTGTAGCGCGTTTTTAAGCTTTTCAAACGCAATTTTTGGTGGAAATTCAGGGTTTGAAGTGAAAAAATGTAGGGTTTGGACATCAAAGTTTAGGACTTGATCTATGTTTGATAAAAACATGGATTTTTCCTCACTTTCTTGGGGTGAGTAAATTAGACTTGAATCTAAAATTGTGACCTTAAGGTCTTTTAGTAGAGGTGGGGGAACTTGGTAAAGGGTACCCATGATAGTATATTGTTTTGTTATGCTATAAACTTACTCATTTGTTTGAGAAAGTAAATGTATATATGTTGATATTTATAGATAAAAAAAGTTAGCTAAGAAAGTCATGTAAATTCAAGAAGCAAATTAATATGCAAGCTGTTATGTACGAGACACTATAAAGACTTCTCATTGTCATACATCTCATACAAACAGACATGACTAAAAAAAAAAGCACGGATTTTACATATTTTTGTACCAATGGTCATTATAATGATCCATGCAGTTATTGTAACTAGTAAGTGTATGTACTGGTTAGTTGTATAGTTGAGTAGGTGGAGGGTAGAGAATGGATAGTGGTGAATTTAAGATGGACATAAATAATCACCAAGGATATATTTTTACAACTCATCATTTATCCCTTATTTACCCCTTTTCTAATTTGAAAAAAAAATTATGGAGGTAAGGTTATCAAGCCTTGTATGTGTACGAGGTACAGGTGGTAGCTCAGTGGAATAACACCCTGAATTTCAGGAGATGGTTCAGGATTCATATCCTCATCCTAAATATATGTTGCGCATTTACTTCTAGGATGTATAGCCTTATACCCAGCCTCTGAGCTGGTGTATCCAACAGACTAGTAGTCTAATATAGGTTGTTCTTTAGACCAATTATCTTTTTTAATAAAAAAAAATCAAGCCTTGGGTACTTCCACGTCCAAAATCCGTGTGAGGGTATTTGAGTCCATTAGATATAGCTGGATCAAGCTTTCATGATACTAGTATTAGGAAGTGATATGAAATAGTACCTGTAAATTGTGATGACAAGTAAAGATGATAATGAAAAATGAGAGATAAATGGTCAAAATGAATATTTGAAATTAAATCGTGTAATAGAATTAAAGTTGTACGTAAAAATATCAATGTAGACATGAGATATCATACACTCAAACTTAAACTTTCATTGTGCTCGTTTGTTCAGAAAAATGAATATTTGAAATTAAAATCATGTAATAGAATAAAAAAAGCATTTTAATTTATTATTTTATAATATTATCATATTTCTTTTTTTTTTTTAAAGAATATTATCATATTTCTTAATCCGTATATTATATAAACTAACATCGGCTACATTTGGAAACACTAGCTTTTTCGAAGGGGACACACTACTTACCAATAGTCTAATAACTCTATTTACATCTAGAACTCACTTATTCATGGAATTTGATGCTTTTCACAACCAACCAAAAAAAAAAAAAAAAAACTACTATTTCATCTAACCTATTGAATAATATAATTTTTATATATAAAAAAAAAAATCTAACCTATTGAATAATATAATTTTTATATATAAAAAAAAATCTAACCTATTGAATTCATTGCCGAGGCTGAAATCCCCTATGCCCATACGGCATACTCGCTTCATTTAGATCTCCTCTATTCCAATCAATTCCTTTAGCACAAAAACAATTAATGAATAAATAGGTGTCTTTCGTTCTTAAAGAAAGTTGGTGAACTTTAGTAGGAACATTATTATTCTGTCTTTCTTTCCCTATCTAAATTTTCTAGTCCTTGTCATAAGACTTTCTTTAGAGTAGACGAGCCAATTTTTCACCCATAAATGATAATTTTTTCGATCTATATAAATCACGACAGACAGTACAAAAAACAAAGTATCAACAAGGGGATGAGAAGTTTGAACCTATAATCGTATTGTTCACATCATCTTAATTTTAATTGTTAAGCCAAGACATCTTTAGATATCCATAAATAATAAATCCTTATTCCTTGTGTTGTTGTCTGTTTTAAGTTTGATGTTAGCTTTTCCGTGGAAGTTATTGTCGAGGCAGAAAATTAAAGGGAAAAACAATAGCCAGCCATATTATATGAAGCCATAAAGTAATGTAAAAACTCCCTTCAACAAAAAGGTAATGTTAATTACCAAACCAAAATCGCATTGCAATATTAAGTAGTATGATCCAGTGCGTGTATATAATATACTTCTTCTGTCTCAAAATATAATTCCTATTTTTATTTTGAGAGTCAAATTCTAGAAAATTTGGCCAAATATTCTTACTAATGTATACTTCCTCCTTTTAAAAATAGTTGCACAATTTCATATTTTTACATTTGTCAATGTATTATTTTAAACATTGATATCTCTAATTATCAATAAGTAAAAATTATAAAAAGTTGATATTAAAATAGTATGCATTGAGACGGATCTAACAAGATCTCATATGACTATATTTTTTCCTAAAATATAAATCACCAAAGACAATCAAAGTGCAAGATGTGAATAGTAAACACTATATAAATTGTGCAACTATTTCTAAATGGAGGAAGTATAAAATAACGTATTCATGTGGGGACTTGTTAGATTCGCTATAATGTGTACATTTATTGAACCTGATTGGAACTTATTGGACCTTATTGGAACTTATTGACCTTATTGAAACTTATTAGACCTTATTGGCCCTGATTGAAACTTATTAGACCTTATTAGACCTGATTGAAACTTATTAGACCTTATTGGACCTGATTGAAACTTATTTGACCTTGTTAGACAAAAAAATTGACTATTAGTAATATAAATATTACCCCTAACATAAATACTACCCCTCAAAATTTATTATGAAGTAATAATTAATAAAATTCATCCTTTAAAAAAATAATAATTATTAATTATCTCTTATGATAATAAATTTAACAAAAAAAATTTACTATTTATATATTTAACATGTTATCTCTAGTTATTTAAAGACGAATTGCAAAATATATAATTATAATTATTATTATTATTGTTAACCTTAATTATTTGACCATGATTATAATATTATTTAATAACAATATGAATAATCAAATAATAGACAATAATACAAGTTAATACTATACATTGTGGTACTTTAATAAAAAATTCTAA
Organism: Beta vulgaris subsp. vulgaris; assembly: GCF_026745355.1. Classification (NCBI taxonomy): domain Eukaryota; kingdom Viridiplantae; phylum Streptophyta; class Magnoliopsida; order Caryophyllales; family Amaranthaceae; genus Beta; species Beta vulgaris. The sequence continues at coordinate 61,195,362 of NC_079205.1, read as the reverse complement.
TAACAACATAATCAGCTAATAGTAATATGAATAATAAAATAATAGACATAATACAAATAAATAATAAAATAATAGACACTAATACAAGTATAATACTATATAATCATTGTGGTACTTTAATTAAAATTCTAATAATAACATAATCAGCTAATAGTGATATGAAATTATGAATAACAAAATAATGGACAATAAAATAAATGTTTATTAAACATTGACTATTTGGACCTTATTGGACCTTATTAGACCTGATTGGAACTTATTGGACCTTATTAGACATGATTGGAACTTATTGCACCTGATTGGAACTTATTGCACCTTATTAGACCTTCTTATTGGAACTTATTGCCCTTATTAGACCTTATTGCAACTTATCTGAACTTATCTGAACTTATTGGACCTGAAACTTAATTTTTTAAGTTGAACAGAACGTACCCATAGTCATCATTGACAATTTATGGCTAATCCTCTCATATATCTATCGTATTTTAATGTAATGACCTTTTTCTTTCCATAAATCATATGTACTAGCATTTGGTCCATATTAAATTTAGTGTGGACCAAGTGGACATAAGTTTTTCACAAACTACTTCCTTAGTTTTTTTTTTAGATGACCCGTTTTGACTTTCGACACTATAATGTGTAACTTTCGACACTATAGTTATGTAAAATCTTGTTAGATTCGTCCCAATGTATATGTTCATAATATCAACTTTTTTGTAATTTTTGCTTATTGATAATTAAAAATATAAAGGTTTTAAAATAGCGAATTGGTATGTGGGCCTAAGGAAAACGGATCAATTAAAAAAAACAGAGGAGGTAAATAACATGAAATCATTAAAAAAAAAAAATTGCAGTGATCATCAAGTACAATTTTTCTTTGACGTATCAGAGTATCATGGTAAATACCCAGTCGTCTGTTGCTGTGTTGCAGGCTGTTTTGTTGAAATTGAATGCCAAAGACTATTTTCAGTCATTTTTATCACATTTGACAGAGGATTGAATTGGGCCCAGTATCTACCACTTCTTATAACTCTTCATGGGCTAACTTGTGGGCCTACATTTTGGGCTAACAGACAGTTGGACTGGGTCCCTTGCCTCCCTTATGCTAATTTATATTGGTGGGCCTGGTTGTCAGATATTACAGCAATTAACACAGACTTGACTATAATGGGCTGGACCACTTGATGGGGGTTGCATGTGGTGGTTTCCTCCCTATATTTGGATCTTGGATATGGAAGCATGGTTGTGACTTGTGACTTGTAAGAAAACGTTGATGATGAAATTATTGCATTCTCTCTCTCTTTTTTTTTTTTTTCTACATCAGTGAAACGTACAGAAATAAACGTAAACGAGTAGAAGATAAAGCTAAAAAACCAATAAACTTAAACCAAAATTTATACGAGTTCACTCATGGTACATGTTGTATAATATGAGCACTATAAGAGGGGGGGTGAATTATAGTGAGAGAATAAGCACTACTTTTTGCGGAATTAAAAATAAACTTGGGAACACAATCAGGGAACACCAGAGATTTTACGAGGAAAAACTTCTAGGCCTAGTAGGAAGAAACAACCTCGACCACAAGGGATTTTAAACAACTTTCCACTATAATAGGCCAAAACAACTCTGATTACAACCTATTACTTTTCTCTCGATTCTCAACTTAAGTCACTCAACTCAAGTTCCCAACGACAGTTCCCAACAATGACGTTTTCTCTCAAACTTCACTCGAAGTTCCTTTCTCTTTCTTCTTTTCTTCTCTTGCTTACTCAAAGCTTTCTCACACTTACAAGAGTTCACTCAAACCCTTTTTCTCAAAAATACACTTTGTAAAACAATGGAAGAGTAATAAAAACTCGATTAATGTAAGTATGAATTCTCTTAAGGAAAGGCACTGACACTTTAGATAACTTAAGACAAATTAACTAAGTCAGACACAATTTTTTCAAGTGAATTAGGCGCCTATTTATAGACATTAAGACAAGACATGATTTCACTAACTTAGACCATTATCACATGTTCTCCATGATTTCTAATTAATTAATTAAATTAAATTAATTATTCATGTCATGTACATCATCCACTAATCCATTACTTCATTCATAGAAGCAGTAACAAAGTACGTGGTTTTGCAAACTTGGAGAATAATTAATCTTATTTAATTTAATTAAATACTTGGAGGATAATTAACTTAGGCCACTAAATCCACTAACTCCATAAACATGTAGCAGTAAATCATTTAGGCGTGTAAGCTAGAATTTAGGAAATAAATAAATAAAAATCCTTTAGCTAGTTTTTAGGAAAAAATCTTTTTCAAAATCTTTTATAAAAACCGGAAAATTTTTTTATTTCAAAAAATCCGAAACATTTTGAAAACCGGAAAAAATATTTTCGAAAACTAAATCTTTTAAATAAAATTAAAAGATAAAATATATATTTTAAAAAGATAAGATTTGAAAATCAGTTATTTTAAAATCAGAAAATCTATTTAAAATCTTTTCCTAACAAACTTAAACTAACTTCCTAAAATTATGGATCTTAGTCAAATTATCCCTAAAAACTCTAACAACTATATTGGGCACACAATTACTTAGGCGCACAATATTAGTCACTTAGTTCCTAAATTAGTTTTAAAGTCTTGTTCCCTAATTATTAAGTCTTGTTCCTAAGTCTTGTTCCTATAGTGCCACGTCTGTTCCTTTCATGGGAACAGAACCAAGTTCCTTTGAGAATTCACCACGAACTTAATAAAGCTATTACTCAACCTTAACAAGAACATTAATAAATACCCTAATGCATTCTAATCTTCATTCCATGCTTGATTCTTCATTTCTCGAACATCTTTACTTTGATCTTGATTAATTCTCCGCTTTAATCTTCAATCAAGTATTCTCTTAGCTCGAGCATTAATTACCTTGCAACAACATAAAATAAAATATACTATGTCTATTGTGGTTAGGTCATCTTCAAAACTCAAGGGTTAACAGTACACCCGGGTGTACCATGAGCATGGTACACCCAGGGGTATTTTTGTAATAAATTAGAACTTCATATGCTCATTTGACACCAAATTTGCTCATATGGGTATTTTGCTCATTTACTCATTTGCTCATTTGCTCATTTTGCTCATTTTGTAATAAAAGTGTTTGTTCATTTTCTTAAATGAATAAAAATATTTGCTCATTTGCTCATTTTGTTCATTTGAAGAAAATAGTCTTGGGTGTACCATGAGCATGGTACACCCAGGTGTACTATAAATATTCTCAATTTATACGGTGCTTCCGACACCATTGTGCCAGTTGATGAGCCCTCGTTACCTGTGCGTGCGATACCTTTAGCACTTGACACGTTGTGAAATTATTGCATTCTCGAAGATGGCTAGTAGTCACGTATTCATATCATTGTCAATTTTTCCGTTTTCAGTTGTGATTTCAAAAGTTAAGAAGTATTCACCAGTCACTCAGTCTCTAAATATAGTGTTCATTTTTCTATTTTATGTGTGTCCTAAATAAAATTTTCATTTCCTTATTTGCTACGGGTACACCAATTAAAAATATTTCCTCCATTTTGTTTTAAATGAAATGTTTGTTTTTTCACGCAACCCAACATGTTTCTTTAATCATTAATATATTTAGTTGTGCACACGTTAAAAATAAAAAAAAATTATAATATGATAATATGCATCGAGATAAATTTAACAACATCCCACTTGATTATGTTTTTCTTTATATAATGATGATAAATTGGAGTCAAAATTGATCAATGAATAGTGTCGTTTCACTCAATGTTTCATTTAAAACAAAACGGAAGAAATATTATTTTGCTTTCAATTTTTATAATATCACCCACTTCCACATATAGCCCACATTCTCTCTGCTTAATAAACAATTCATAAAAAGTGTACCAATTTTTACATTTGATTATGATTTAATTATGATTTGTCCTACACATGATCTATTCTTAATACTTGTGCCCAAAGAAATGGACGCTCTATTAAAGTACAAATGGAGTATTATAAGAATTGTATGTAAACTTGTATCCCACTCATAAATGGTACTCATATATCAATTTATAAAGCAAACAACAGAATACTAAAAATTTCTTTTTGTTACTTCTAAAACGTCTATACTAATAAGCGTTCCTAAGTAAGTCTACACACCACGTGATACTCTTCATTTAGTTGTTATGTCATCATTATACACATTAAAAAAATAAAAACATGCTTATATAAGATTCGACCACGTGACCTCAAAGTTAATATATTAAAGTCCTAACTAATATACCATGCAACATTAGGTAATATTTGTAACATGAAAATATTAATAACCCGATGCATTGCTCGGGACTAAAAATTAGTTTTTAAATTAAAATATAAAGTACCTAACTCAAAGTTCAGTATAAAGTATAAAGAAAGGAAGTGAGATTCAAACCTATGACCTATAATTCACATAACCTCAATCTTAATCATTAGACCAATACATTTTTGGTAATCATGATCTATAAATAACACAACAATGTCAATTCTAAGCAACATGAAAATGCCCGTACCTTCCAATTAGTAATGGGAGTATTGTTGGAGTATAATGGTGAGTTGGTGACCATAAAGGCTCAAAATGCAGATCAACTGATGTTATTTGTGGGGGTAGTGTAGAATAATTGTCCATTAAGGTGTACATGTCATACACTTCTACCAAAATATTGCTTCTCCGTACATCCAAATATACACAATTAATTACCAAGGATGTCTTGCCCTAGTGGTTAAGATTGAGGTGCTGCGAACGATAAGTCATAGGTTTGATTCTCCCTCCCCTTCTTTGTACTTTGTACCACCTTCTTGGCTCATATGGATCAAAAAATATATATATATATACACAACTAAAAAAGTTTGTACTTGTGCTAAATCTGCTACATGGCTTCGGCATGTTTAAATTATTTATTTCCTTCATCTCAAAGATAACACAATCTCCACTAAAAAAAAATAACATAATTTATATGATTTTATATAATGAGTTTGTCTTGTAAGAAATCGCATACTTTTAAATTAAAATTAGGCAATGGTAGGTCCAATATTAAAAAGAGAATTAGCCCAATAGTAACTAGGCTAATTTCTTTAGGTGACTAGATTAATCCATTTAATTACTATGTATACTTTTATATTAAAATTAGATCGTCTCTTTCAATATTTTTTGTTATATAATATAGAGATTAGAGAAAGATGTAATTTTGTATGAAACATCTTGCTGAATAAGTTTCACTTATGTTAAAGATTTGGCGGTTGGTAATTTATTTTTGGGAAACTACCCATGATGATCTCAAACTTTTCGAGTTTTCTATTGTTGGTCTTAAGTTTTTTTTATTCCCGCTGATAACACTAAATTATTGTTCTAGTTCTAAATGTGACCTTATAAAGCAAAAAAATCGTTGATTCCACTAATTTTCTGTGAGAACTAATGTCTTGGCACACAAAATAAGGTGCTTTCGGTCTTCTTTTTGACAATTTTTACGTCTAATTTGATCCTTAAGGACCAAATGACACTCAATTCCTTGTTAGCCAACCAAATTTGAGGCATGAAAACCTATTTAGACATTAAATTTGACAATTAAGGGCAAAAAAGAGCCCTAAAACTTTAACTGAGCAATATTTGCAGCATGCAAACCTAGTCAATTTTCAAACACGCAAGCCGATACATTTACTCTAATGAAAAGCTAATGAAACTAATGGTTTTTTACTCTATAAGGTCACATTTGGAAATAAAACAATAATTAAGGGTTGTCAGTGAGAATAAAAAAAAACTTAGGGCCACTAATGAAAAAGTCGAACCATTAGGAATTCCCTTTTATTTTTTTAAATGTTTGACTTGGTCACTTGGCTATTGATTTATTGAAGCAAACTTTAACTATTGATTTGTTGAGGTATATAATGTTAATATTTTAAACCTATATTGAAACAAATCTAACGAGATCCAATATAATTACATGATAATATAATCAAAAGTTCTTTGTGTGATCTAAACATTCCATTCAAATAAAGTTTAACTTTTGCTCTTAAAAGATACAAAAATTATTAAAAGAGACGATCTAATTTTAAAATAAAAGTAGACCTAGTAACTAAATGGATTAAACTAGTCACCGAAAGAAATTAACTTAGTTACTATTGGGCTAATTCTCCTTTTCATATTGGGCTTATCATTGCCTAATTTTAATTTAAAAGTATGCGGTCTCTTACAAGACTAACTCTAAAAGATATGGTTGTTGGTAATATACTTATTTTTTTATTTATGTTTGATGAATAATTATATTGGTTTTGGTAGATTCATTTCAATGTATTTTTAAATCTTAACATTTTATACTCCAAATTGTCAATGAAAAAACAATCGGATAAAAAAGATATAATGATAAGAACATTCGTCTTTCACATAAGATTGTTGTCAGATCTCTTAAAAGCACTCAATAATCTGAAAGCACCATATAATCTGCCTATGCTACCAAACCTTGTGTCTATCAATAAAAGTGAAATCAAAGTTAATAGATTGTTGATACTTCTCCTCTGTCCACCAATCGAGTGAAAACTTGACAAAATCACCCTCTTTTCATACAAGGATCTCCATTTTGGCTTTTTTTTTTTTTTGGCTTGGGATGTAGTTGATGTTTAGGTATATCATTTCATGACGTATATAATTACAAATTACTCCCTCCATCTTATTTTATAATTCTCCTGTATTTTATTTTGGGTATCTCAAAATATTATTTCTATTTTCTTTATTTTTATTTTTGAATATCACTTTTTAGAAGATTGCTACATCTATCCACTAGGTAGACTACCCATTAGAAATAGAGAATTAAAATATAATTAATCATGCTGAGTTGGACTCCACTAATTATTAATGTCTATCTCTAATGGGTAAATTACCCGGTGGGTAGACAAAGTGTCCCCCCACTTTTTACTGGACAATGCTAGATCTACCCGGTGTAGTTAACCCATTAGAAATAGAACATTAAAAAACTATTAAAACTGATATGTTGGATTCCACTATTTATTTATTTCTATTAGTAGTGGGTTGTTGACCCACTGGGTAGATAAAATTTTTTGGGTTTTTCTACGTTATACCCTTGTGTTTCTTCAATTTCTATGTTTTACCCCAACTTTTAAAAAATTCTACACGGTACCCTCAAACTTACCTTTTTTTAATGCACGATGGCCAAACTGCTGATTATATGTCATTAATTTCATTTATTTTTTTTGAATTTATTGGAACTAATTTAACATATACATAGTTTAACCTTTAGAAGGTTATTCACTAATTAGATTCTAACTACCAGAATATAAAAAAATAGACGAAATTAATGATGTATAATCAGTGGTAGGGGCATTGTTCGTTGAAAAAGGTAAGTTTAAGGGTACTGTGTGGAATTTTGAAAAGCTTGGGGTACAACGTAGAAATTGAAAAAATACAAGGGTATAACGTAGAAAAACCCCTTTTCCCTTTGTACTCTATTTCTCTCCATCTTTTCACATAGATTTTTGATACCCTCATTTATTGTTCCTTCAATCTCATAGGTTGGGTGAGCATGTGAAATGGGATTGAAAATTGGACGTGAAACTTATTTTTTAAGGAAACCATAATTCCGAAAAACACAACTCCCGATGCAAATACATACTCGTAATAAAAAAACGACATCCCAATAAAGATACGGGTAAACTAATAAAGATCGGAGGAAGTATGATATAGCAAATACAATTGTTAGAAAGAACAATGACAGTAAATCTAAACTCCAAAAAAACACCAACATTCAGCATTAATTAAAGGGTTATGCTATAATAAATGATCATTTAATGCTTGTTTTTTCTATTTTTAGCTTCTTACATGTAGCCCTTAGGACTGCATTTAGCTTTTTCCTAAAAAAATTTGCAAGGTTTATGCTATTTAATTCGGATAGGGAATTAGATTGAATAGATTGATAGAGGGGTATAGCGGATAGTGAATACATAGAGAAAATCCAAAATTTTAGGTATGCCAAAACTAGAATGAATTGATAGATTTTTGTTTGCTCCATATAACTCAGATTAGAAAAAAAAAATATCAGCTTTCATATGACGTGAAGAAAGCAATATAATCACTTCACTCAAAATTGACCAATTGTCCAACTCAAAGAGTATGCAGGAAGTTGACAAACACCAACCACAAGACAAATTAATGACGGCCAAAAAGACTAAGCTTATGAGGGGATACAAAGTAATCCTTGCACACAAGCCCCTACTTTCTGTGCGTGGTGCACCGCGCAACTGCTAGTCCATCAAACGATTGTGTGTTGTGCCCGCAACGTATTGTAAGCGCACCGTTTCGGGTACTCGGTGCAGCCGTGCAGGGCGCATGAAATGATTTCTGAGAGAATGCAAAGTAATCCTTTTTCCAACCCCCTATTATTCACGCGTGGAACGATGCATCTGCGACAATCTGGAGTAACGTTTTGGATAGTCAAGAGTCGGGTGCATGAAATAATTCACAGGAGGATGCAAATCAATCCTTTGTGCAATCCTTAGGAGGACTGCGTTTTCGTTACAAGTTTGCAAGTCATGCACACAACAGATCCAGAGCAACATTCCGGGCACTCAGCCTGGTGCACGAAATGGGAAGATCGAGAGGATGCAAACTGATCCTTTGCGCAACCCCTACTTTTCGTATAGGTTTCATGTTCACCACACGCTTACAAGTAATGCGTGCAACAGATCCAGTGCAACGTTATCGGTAATCGACTCAGGTGCATAAAATGTGTTGTGTGTACACAACACAAGCAAAGGGACATCGTCCGGGCAACTCATAAACTCTAGAGCACTGACAAGTAGATACAATCTGAATCTAATGGCTGTCAACTCAGCAGTAAAATTAAAGAGTACTTGCAGTTCTGAATCAATTTTTATCTTAATTTGACAGAACTTACAGAATATTCTCAAGTCAGATTGCAACAATATTTCATGAAGACTGATTCTTTCATTGGACTATTACATTCTATCAAGCAAAATCATGAACTAAAATTGTTATCAATAATACATTATTGCTCAGATAGTAAAATCCTCCACGACATAAAACCAAGCTCAGTTAATTTATACTAGAGACTATAGACTACTACATTATTGTTTATTGTTTCTTCTAACAGAAGATCTACCATAAAGCTAACCAAAACCCCAAGTTCATTCTACTAACAAGTACTCCCAACACAAAACAAAGCAAAAAAAATAAAAATGTCATAGACAAACACAAACACATACACAAAGTCACTAACAATAATGTCATTGACTCCCTCATTTCCACACCCAACTGTGTTAAATTGCTAATATAGTGTGTGTGATTAGCAATCAAATTACCACCATATAAGTCGACTAATTCGCCACCAACTTCTCCTTCTCCTTCTCCTTCTCCTCGGCCTGCAACGACCCATCATCCAATACACCAACGACCTCAGACACCTCCGGTGGTTTAACGCTCTGAGACCCGGTTAATCGAGCCAAAACAACAAACGACATCCCACCAAGTACATTGTTCAAGCACCTCAATACAACCACAGATGACTTAAACATAACAGGCGAAATCGCCCTCTCTAAGAAATACTCAGCACCATTCAATGTCTGGTACCTAAAATTACTACTCAATCCCATATGAAGTGCCCAAGTTACTGCATTCAAAACTGGAGGAGGCGGCTTATTCGGGGTTTCGAAACCCGGGTCCATCTTCTTCCTCACCATGATCAGCCCATTTGATATAGCTGTACCAACAAGCCCAGCAGCAAAGCCCACAGCAGCAAAAAGGGCCCCCTTATACACAAATGTACCACAACGGGCCATAAGCCCAAATGATCCGGGCTCAAACATGTGACTATTCGGGCACCCGGCGAAAATTGAAGGAAGTGAAGAAGCTGAAGAAGCTGCAGTAGGAGCTAAAAGATACATTAACACAAAGTTAAGAATCGAACCCACGACTAATGTGGAGAAAACAAAATCAAGTTCATTCAAACCAAAATTAGGTCTAGATGCCATATCACCAATTACGCAAGAACTCACACCAACAAGTTCTTCCATTAAAACTTTGAATGGAAATTGAGGATCAGCGGAAACCCTAGATTTCCATCCTTTGATAAATACCCCAATTAACCCTAATTTCTCCCAAATGGATGAATTTTCGTCGCTATTTTCCGATGAATCTCCACCACTCCAACCACCACCACCACCACCGCCACTTCCGCCGATGGATCCTGCGCCGCCATTTCCGCCATTGTTGGAGGAGAAGCAAAGGTGAAGGAGATGATCTGACGTGGCGGATTTTGATTGGAGATTCAAAGATTGATTCAGAGGGAATGAGATTGAATTAATCCGATTAATGGAGGAGAGAGAAAATTGACGAGATGATGATGATGATGATGATAAAGGAGAGTAACGGAGTTGTGCCATTGAAGACGCCATTAATGGAGCTTGAAGATCTATCAATGGCGAAATGAAAGAGGCGGCTGAGGTTTTTTTACAGTGAGTGATGAAAATTTGTAGATCTTTTGAGAAGAGGGAATTGGGAAAAGGGGAAGAAAGAAAGGGTTTTAGAATCAAGGAATAATCTTTAAAGTTCCTTTTTATTTTAATTACATTCATAATATTATATAATATAAGATAATAAATATAATAATGCTAATAATAATATGATAATTAAAAATTAAAATAGGGAAAATGGGTACGTGTCTGTTGTGGAAGGAGACAGAAAATTTGGAAAATTGATATTTTTTTTTTTTGAAAGAAGAGAATTTGATATTGAGTTGTGCTGAAAAATCTGATTGACCAATACTAGGAGGAGTGTGCAACAAATAAAGACAATAAATAGTAGGGAGAGTTAGGTAAGATCAATTATTTACTCCAAATCTATATTGAAAATTTATTTTCTTTTTTGACAGTTTAAATATAGAAATTGCGTAGTATAGGGGTTTGATCCCGAGAACTCAAGTACATATACTAAAATCTTACAGTAACCACTAAATTGTATTTAGTGTTATTATCATAAAATATTCTATTAATAAATGAAATTTGTTCTTACCCGGGGCATAGCCCGGGCCTAATAACTAGTTCTTGCTTAAATGATGTCCCAAGTCAATTATAATTATCACATGTATTTATTCATAAATTTCATAATTGATAATATTAGTTTTTCGTAATTTTTTTTGTAGTGAGAGATTAGTAAATGGGTTTTATGGCATGATAAGTTGTTCAAAAAAAACTTCTGAGTAATTGGGGATAAAAATAACAATTTTAATAAAATTTTGGTAAGAGAATGTTTTTTTTTTTGTATAGGAGGTAAGAAAATGTTATTACTTAATAGAAGGGTTAAAGATCAAAAAGCTTGTCTACATGTTTTTATAATTACATGTAAGTATAAGACTTTATTATGTTTTAGTTTGAGACATTAAGCAATGATATCATAGCGGATTAATGGTTAAAATCTAATATTGCATTTTTGAGGTCATGTGTCTGAATCTTAGTACTTTATTTTATTGAGATTATGAACATGTGTATTAAAAGCTTGAGAGTGAGAGCTAAAATGTTGCAATTAGAAAACAACAAAGGAAAATTTTGAATTATAAGATTTGATTATATATTTTTTTTAAATACTTACTCCGTTCTGTTCTAAATGAAATATTTAGTGAAATAACACTATTTATTGATCAATTTTGAATCCAATTTATCGTTATTATATAGAGAAAAACATAGTTTCGATACATACTATCAAATTATAACTTTTTAATATTTTTTTCGTGTACCCAACTAAAGATATTAAAGATTATATAAGCGCGTTGTGTTACGTAAAAAGAAAATGTTTCATTAAAAAAAAAAAAGGAAGAAGTACTTAAGTTTTATATGATAGATATTTAATACAGGATGATATATAAAGTGAGGAGTTCACTCATGGTACACCCGGGTGTACCATGAGCATGGTACACTCAGGGGTATTTTTGTAGTAAATTAGAACTTCAGGTGCTCATTTGACACCAAATTTGCTCATATGGACATTTCGCTCACTTACTCATTTGCTCATTTTGCTCATTTTGTAATAAAAGTGTTTGTTCATTTTCTTAAATGAGTAGAAATGTTTGCTCATTTGCTCATTTATTTATTTTGTTCATTTGCTTAGTCGCTCATTTTGTTCATTTGGATAAAATAGTCTTGAGTGTACCATGAGTCCATGAGCATGGTACACCCAGGTGTACTATAAATATTCTCTAAAGTGAGTATGGTTAATAAACTCTGAATCTAATAAATGACAAATTGACAATGTTTTGAAAAACAAGTGTAAAAATTAAAAATCAATAGGAAACTCTCTATGCAAAAACTTTTTAGGCCACCTAACTATCCTTAAAATCTGCATACATGATGTGACACTATTTGAGGATTTGACAAGATACTTCATCTGTTTTTTTTTATCATTCCTACTTTGATTTTGCACGTTTGCCAATGTACGTTTTAAAACTTAAATATCTTTCATTATATATTAGTAAAAATTATAACGATTGAATTTTAATAAAGTACTAATTGAGACGAATCAAACAAGACCCCACATGACTATGTTTTTTTCTTATAAATTGAGAACATTTGAGAAGATTCTCTCTATGCATGAATAGTGTCAAGATTCTAAGTGAGAAAGATAAAAAAAAACAGAGGGAGTACTTCTTAACCGATTTTGATAGAAAAATTAGTTTTTTTTTTTATATTGACAGGAACAAGATTAGTTAGTTAAAATCTTCAAAAATGCTGCATTTTTATGAAAAAAGTCCAACAACTCAAATTTACTCATGGCACAAATTTATGATGTTAATGAACTACTACCGCCCATGCCTAATTAACTTTTTTGGGTATAGGACTCAGATAATAAAAAAAACAACATGAACAACAACAAAAAAAAATAATGTCATATTCCTTATATAAAAAAGTAACATGATAAATATATATATATATATATATATATATATAAATCACATGAATAAAATCAAATCTATCTATTCTATTAAAAACACGTCTTTTATTGTCTGATTGAGTATATATGAATTTTTATAAAAAAATCACAAAAACAAAAATTAAATTTTATCAAAATACAAATTTCTTTTATTAATATTGTACTTTAAAATTTTAACACTAAATACAACTTGATCGAGTGGTTAAAACTTTAGTAAATAAACTTGAGGTGAACGCCTTTTAATATATTTATATAAATTATATTATTCCATTTGTTTATAGTAACTCTTTTTTTAAAAAAAAAAACCTCAAATAATAAGAGGCCTAGAGCTCTCACCTTCAAGCCACTTTTTTTTTTTTTTTTTTGAGGGGAAAACAATAGGTGCAATATATTAATCAATGGACATAGTGTCCATAAGTACATAAGGGGTCACCTCCGCAGGACAATGATGTTTCCAACGTTGTTCAACACCAAAAGGAATAAATCTAGCTAGGTGATGGGCAACATAATTACCATCCCGTAGCACATGAGACCACTTAACGGAAAAAAAAATCCCTACTAAAGAAAAGAGCATCCTCAAGCACAACATCTAAATCAGAAAAAAAAAGAGTGCACCTCTAGACAACCTGTTTGTGATAGTAAGACAATCTGTCTCAAAAATGACATTCTGCAAGTCATGACTCCGAGCTAGCTTAATTGCAAGACAAAGAGCTTTCCCTTCCGCCACTTCAACCGGCCTCCATGCCTTCACCCTTCGAGTAGCCGCAAACAAAACTTCTCCTACATCATTACGAGCAACAACACCCATACCCACCCACCCATCATCACCAATCGAGGCATCCACATTCAATTTGACACACCCTGCTGGAGGGGGCTGCCACACTTTCGAACTCCTTGCATTCTGCCTAGCCACGCTACCATAAATGTGCTGTGAGTACTCGTTGAAGTCTGCTACAGCTCGCATAGCAAGGGCTGCCACTTGCTCATTTGGCCGACACCAATCTTCAAAGACCACCTTGTTTCGCCTATGCCACACGTAGTATGCGACATAACTCAATGCCACCAGAGAATCCTTCTCCACCTCTTGCCACTCATCCCACGAATCCAGCCAGCTCGCTCCATCCCCATTCGGTAGTTTGCTCGTGAGGCCAGCCATCTCCCAAACTTCTCTCACCTTCGAACAATGAAGCAATGCATGTGATATAGTTTCGGGCCCCTCTAAACACAAAGGGCAAGTGTCATCTGAGATAATATGTCTATGCTTTAAAATGGCACGAACCGGCAGAGAGTTGGAGCAAATTTTCCACAAAAAATATCGCACCTTTGGAGATACTTGCAAATCCCAGATTGTGACCCAAGCTCGCTGAAAAAGATCGAGATTTCCAGATTTGCCTACCATGTAGGCCGTCTTCACTGAAAATGACCATCTTTTGCGAACGCCCAAGCTACACGATCATGGGGGAGACGCTCGCTCAAAGGTACCTTCAAGCCACTTAATTTTTACTTTTAGGTCAAATTCTCAATGTGTAGTCTATAACTTGCTTTTTCTTGTGAGTTGGGATAAATCTCAACCCCTTATCTCCTTTTAAATCATAAAGTTTGTATTTAAGATTTTAAAAAAAGTCTAATACATCTTCATATTTCAACGATTTTACTTTAAAATTTATGTAGTGTAAAACAAAGTGTAGTTACTTGTAAATTCAAACTAAATCTCAACTATACAAATATATTAAAAAACGTGCATAAACAGGAAACTGTGACACATAACGCTCTTCCTAGAAAATTTTAGTTCATGTAATCCATATACAATTAAAAAAATTAGAAATTGCATAGTATAGGGTTTGATCCCAAAACCTCAAGTACATATAGTAAAGTCTTAACCACTAGGCTTAGTTGTATTTAGTATTATTATCATAAAGTATTATATTAATAAATGAAATTTTTTCTTACCCGGGACATAGCTCGAACCTAATAACTAGTTCAGTCATAAATCAAGTTGCAAACAGCATATTTCCATTATGCAATATACACCACTCCCATTCTAAAATTTAACAAATGATATTATATATATCTCTAATAAAAACGTGTAGAAACAATTTCTAGAGAAAGTATCAGATTCCAAACTATGGAAAACACTATTCCTAGACGTATCAGATACCATCTCCTGATGAATTGAACAAGTAGTATGTGGTGGTAGTGGTAGCACTAATTCTCATGAATATTATTAACCAATAATTACAGAAGTTGAAATTAGAAGTACCAAAACTTAGCTAATGATTTGTAGAAAAATGTCCTATACAGCAATTATATACTCAACATATCTCCTAGAACAGGCAGAGCTCCTGCACAACACTGACTGATTAGTCCAGTGATTTCACCTGCTAGGCTGCTACCAGGTTCAGTTCCCGGACAACGAGATAACACGTCAAAAGAAAAGAATAAAAGAACAAAATCATTATAGACACTAGGGATAAATGGGAGAACAAACTAACACTGAGCATCTACCTCCAGCCAGTACGAGTCTTCTCTGGTGTAGCAGTGCCGACTGCCGAGCCCCGTATTTCCTGACCAAGTTATGCATCTTGATCAATCTAACATACTGTTGAAATGCTGATACTGATAGAATGTGGAGATAAAGGTATTCAAGTACCGCCATTTTTACTGAAATACTATCTACATTTCAGCTTGCACTAGCTCTTCTCTTAGATTGAATCAGGTGAACATATTCTTTTATCACAAGATGGAAATGGAACTTGGAAACAAGCTTCGTAGATAAGGTATTAGAAACACCACCCTTTTTCAGAGCACTGCTGATGTGCCTCTTAGTTGACGTGGCATGATTTTGGCAGAAAGAAGGCTTGATAGATTTTAGTATAGCCTTGCCACAGGGAAGGGACCCACCATAAAGAACCTTCTCGTCCTGCCCAGCCTCTACTCTGTTGGAGTGGTAGCAACATCAGCAAAACGAAATGATCCAACACTAGGAAGAGGAAATACCAATATTTTGCACATAAACTTTGCCCCAAACAAATTATTCAGCCAAAAAAAGTGGGGTACGAAACTGTAACAGAACTTAGCATCAGCAGATTGTAACTGAACATTACCCGCAGAAATTAAACTGCACAATAGCTACATACCACCCAGAGAAAAACTAGGTCTAAGAAGTTGATGTTGCACACACTATGACAATCTCAAAACATATCGAGAACACGAAGTCTTATTCAACATCTATAAAGCACAGAAACACCTGCTGGCTGGCATTCCATGTTTGCAAAAAGTACTGGAAACACAAAGAAAACACATGGTGACATTTCAAACCTTTACAGATCCATAACAAATTGAGAAATGTAAGTTCATATAAGCTGCACATGCATATTTTTCCACAACATGCAGAAAAAAGGCAAAATTAACCTTACCTAGCTGTTGATATTGAAATACCCTTAATGCCTCAGTGTTAAGTTAAAAGTGAGACAAACTTGCCAGTGTGAGGCCTGTGTGCCATAATTCCTACAACAGCTAATTTTAATTAAGTAACCATACAAAATTGGACATGGATCTGGAACTAGAATTGCCAATGGAGATTGACAATAAACACCATCCAGATGATGAGTTGAGCAATCTATGTGCTTCTCCCTACACTCACTGTTAGATCAGCACGATTTCTCCATCAATCTTTGCCAATTTCTCTGCTTTACTTGTTAGTCAGAGCGGAAGCAATAAAGAAGAATGATACAGACCAAAAGGACTAGTCACTAATAACCCAAGATTCTTGTACATGGTGCACTAACCTAGGATCCATTGTACGGAATTCTTAATAGCGCTATCTATACAATATAACAACCATAGGTTTACTTTCAACGATGAAGCGACATCCTTAGAGGCTTTTCGGTCCACTGTCTCCAGCCAATGAAAACAAGTTTGCTTTTGTATGAAGCTATTACTCCATCACCCAACAAAAGCAAAGCTAGTATTTCATTTGTTTCAAAACAATAGACCACATTTGACTTTTTTGATCAAACCTTATCAATTTCCTATCACCGAATAAAACAGTAATAAATGAAGGTTACATAAAGGAAGAAAGAAAGTGAAGGCGTTGTCTTGGCTTCCTTTCTCCTCTTAGGAAATTATAGATACTAAGTTGTAATCTATTGTTCCTCTATTTTATTCTCTGATAGAAGCATATACCAAAAGCAAAAGTTTTGATCATCAAAGTCAAATGTCGTCCATTATCTAGAAATGAAGGTGGTATTTTACATAAAATATAAGAAAACCCATGTGCAATGCCATGATAGAGATCTCTATGTATATTGTTTTGATCAAAAAAGAAATGTCAAACATGCTTGATTGATCCAACATAACCCTGGTACTCCTAAAACAAAAGGTCCCGCCGGAAACTACCACAATCAAAATCTCAAGTTCGTAATGAAGTATTATGTCTTTGGGAAAAGTATTTAGGAAACTAGCTAAATTTCTAATGCCAATGACAAGACTAATACTAGCCCTTCAAGACTACTATGGAAAAATGCTTCTCCCATCCATTAATATATAGCCAAGACAATCTTATCCTATATTTCCTTGTTCATATACCTCTTACACATAACACCCCAAAAAGGCTTATTAAGAGATACCAAACAGTGCTATACTTGATCAGTTTCAATATTAGGTACTCCCTACATGACCTTTAGTTTACCCAATTTCCTTTTGGGATGTCCCCAAAAGATTGTCCCGTACTAAAATTAATTATGGGGAACCACCACTATTGTCCCAACCAAAAATTAAGAAAAGTAGCCAAAGTTCATTGGAAAAAACTAACAAAGAAAGTATAAAAGCGGGAATAAGAAACATGAATTACAGTATTTACATTACTACTTATTTCTCATATAAATCCTGAACTGCACTCGAAAAAGCCCTCTAAACTCTGCTGGATTCAACTTCCTAATCTCAGAAAGATTCTTCATGGTTGTCAATTTTCTTCAATGTGTGCACGGCCTGCCAGATAATTGTCTCTGTACCCCTTAATTCCTTTCAAACTTGGGCTCAAAACCCTATCTCTATTTATATTATAGCTTTAAACCTCATAGACTCCCTCTAATTATAACTTTTCTACTTTAAAGCCACTAACTTCCCATTGTCACCACAAAAGATCTCAGTGCACCTCCCACAACTTTGTTACAAGGAGAGCCTTTGAAATGCCTGTAGGAAAAGGAAACCTATGCCAACCAATGACCTTAGAGCATCTAGATGCCTAGATTAGATCATTTCTCATAGATTTCACAGTCAAGCATGCTAAAGATACATTAACAACTTGCTAAGTTCAAAGAAACTAGATGGAAAGAAAAGAAAGGAATGGAATAAGCAACTTTTCTTCATGCAAGCCTCCCTTTATAGAACTGTCACTTGCAATTTTCATCCAAGATCGGCTGAATTTGGATGAAAAGAAAGCTAATAGCATAAGTTCCTTTCTATTCCTTCCCATTCTTTTCAAATCCTTCCTATTCCTAGAAAAAGAAACTCTAGTTTCCTCCCTTTTATTTGTCTGTCTCTACATCCCTTCTCTATTTTAGGACACATCATTGATGACAAGATGAGTATATTTACATTTTACAGTACATGTTCATGTAATCTTAAGGGGTGCTTCTCTTCAATTTAAAAAAGTAAGTTCCAATTTTATTTTAACTTTTTTGAAGAGAAAGTAAGTTTCAAGTCTACCAAGTTCACATTATTCCAAATAACTTCAAGAAAAACAGGTGAACCAAACGCTCCCTAAATCTCGACACTACCATTAATTCCTTGAACAAACAAGACAATCACCAACAAACATCAGCCACCTTATAATTGTGTGCTACTTGAATTCCAACCAATAACATTTCCAACCACAAAACGTTAATCCTGCAATCAATTCAAAGAAATCTAACTGAAAGTTATACAATTGATAAACTAGCACGGCAATGCAACACCATCTACAAACGTATTAATCCGTCACGAAAACGACAACAACAACAACAACAACCACGAAAGCAAACCAATCCCTAACAAAATCAATTAATCAAACTCCAAACATATAAACATATAATCAATAAATCGTTAAAACAAGATAGAAAAGAAAAGACCTCTTCTGCGGATAAATGCATCTTTTGTAGAGCATTTGCTTCGTATCCAACAATATATGTTCCACACAATACTTCGTTAACGCCATAGCTTTCCTTACACACTTAGTAACAGAACACGTACTGTAACTTCCACCAAACCCTAACCCTAATTTACTTCTACTACTATCCAAATTACCACAATTAATACGCAGATTGTTATTCACATTCACAGATACGACACCGTTTTCTCTCTCATCAACATCATCTTCTTCTTCTATTCTGTAAGGACTTTTCCCATACTTCCAGTAAAACTCTCGATGTTTTCGCCGAACATCTTCCATTAACAACCAATAATGAGCTCTGTAACACTTAGCGAGTCGCCTCAGTCGACGCGCTCGCCTTTCTAATACTTCTTGCCGAGCTAAGAACTCCGAGTTCGCTAAAACTGTGTCGTCGTCTTCTGCTTCACCGATTGACGGAGCTCTCGAAGGTCCTCCCATGGCTGAGTTGACTCGGACGAGTTTGGGGGTTTGAAGTCGGAGTTGTTGGTAGGTAACGAGGATTTTTAGGGAGTTTTTTTTTTTTTTTTTTGTGAGAGAGAGAGAGATGACTATTTCTGTTGCTTTTTTTTTTTTTTGTAGGTGAAAAGAAAGTATCAGATGAGTGAGAAATTATAGTAATTTGAGATTCAAAACTTTAAGCGGTTGACTTAGTGATAGCTCATGTACATTTGGTAATTTTGATTTTATAAGGTCGGTGGTTTCTATTTTTTTTTTTCTTTTTTCTATTAGAAAAGAAATATTTTCTCCATCTCAAAATAAATACTCTATAAATAAGAAGTGTTATATTTATTAAAATAATAATAATAATAATAATAATAATAATAATAAATGCAAAAAAAATCATTTTCATTTGATTATATTTTATTTCTCTTTAATATCTATCTTGGATGTCGTTTGACTTTCTATTAATAAAATTTCACTTTAAAATAAAGTTTAACTTTTAATTATACGTTACTGACAAAAAAAAACTTTTAATTATATGTTGATTTATACTTTTAAAATATGATTTCTTATCCAATTTATTAATCATAAATAATCAAACTGATTGGTTAAAATTAAACATCAGCAAGACGCGCCTGTTAAAAAAGGTGATAATTACGGCCTACGGAAATTATTTAACTATTGAACGAACATATGAAGTTGTTGGGGGTAGCTGCTAGCTGTCAGCGATCAACGATTAAATTAGTTGTTTAATTAGAAGTGTTTGGCAAAAGTAGTTGTTGAAATTGTAAAAGATAATAAAATACATTTATTCTAGTATGAGATGAACTACAACAATTTTATATGTTCGTTCAATAATTAAATTCAAGATTTATTTTTTCAAAGAAGTTACACCAAAAGGAGTATACGACTTTTTAGCTGCTCAAAAAAATGTACAAATCTAAGAAAATATTCAACCTTGAAAAATATATATTACCAATTTTACTAAAATACTTGTAAAATATCTTATCTTTAACATAAATATTTAAATTACATCTCTGCTATTGCAGAATAAACATTAAATTGCCATCAAATAAAACAATTATTAAACATTAAAAGGAAAAAGAAATAAAAAACATTGGTTAATAATTCTACCTTATGCTATTATATAGTGTTTATTTGCTAGACCGCTAATCTCATATGTTACTTGTAGTAACGTTCCACAACCGCTACTCATAATCTATTCCAATTGCTACCCGCTACCATAACCACTACCTTACCAAACACTCATAATTTTCTTAATTAGCGTTTTAATGTTGTCAAATCACTAACCGCTAACGCTCGTGCCAAACAGGGCCAATACCATTGTTTTAATCTAATTTGACATAAGAAGTGACTTTTTTTTTTTTAGGGGATGAAACAAGTTTCTTGAATTATAGCCTAAACTATGTCGGAAAGGGTAATTTCTATCTTTCCTTTTTTTTAATCCTATACCTCACTTTTCTCAATCACACACTTCACTTTTCTAGGGGACGATACTTTGTACTTCCTTCGATCTTTATTAGTTTACCCATTTATTTTGCACATGCTTTTAGGAAAAATAGTATTGCGGGACAAAGAAAGAAAGAGAAAAAATAATTTATATTAAAATTGAATGTGTGTGCCATGAAAAGTTAGTGAACTCATTCAAAAAATAGAAATAAAATAAATGGGTAAGTAACTAATAAGGAACATCACAAAAAGGAATACAGGTAAATTAGTAAAAACAAGTGGAGTATAATATTAAATTTTTAGAAGTATCAATTCTACTAAGTTTTAAATAATCCTTTAAGTTTTTCGATGTAAGATGGGAAAAACTTGCGAATCATTTTTTTAATGAAGTTCATAAGTTAACTACAAATGAATCAACGTTTGTTGGACGAAGCTTAACTCAAATGAGTAAAAGATTTACACTCAATTAAATCAACAATGTAAAGTTTGTGCGAATTAGTAATATATTTATTAGAGTGAGGTAGATTTGAGTCTCACGCACATGGTCTCAAAGGGATTCTAAATTAGTTATTCTGCAAAGTACTAACAGAAAACTCAAAATTACATTTTTTTATTTCTATATTTTATTTGTTTCCAAACTGAAAATTAAAAACAACAAACGAGAATCAATAAGCCCTCAGTTAGTCTATTTAGCTACATCAAAAGTGTTACTTCAGTTAGATTATTTACCCACGACATGAAGCTCTGCTTCACAATTTGTTAAACTTAAGACAAAGATGAAAATAGGAGAAAATAACTTGTTGTATTACGTAACCAGAGATAAAGTGTATATACACTATATAAAAGAGTTTAGGCTAACGCAAACCTGGATCCACAAAAAAATAAATGGGTCTTCAAATGGATTTGGAAGCAATATATTCTGCCAAAGCTTCAAATCCTCATATGGCAAATTTGTCATAAAACCCTATGCGTCAGAGACATTCTTTTTAAAAAGAAAATCTCCCTAACTTCTTTGTGTCCGTTATGCCGGAGTCATAATGAATCTATTGATCACCTATTTAATCAATGTACATTGGTTAAACAACTCTGAAATCTCTGGAAGACTCGCTCCTGGCTTAATTTTCATAACGGGGAAACTTTGTTTTAAATTTGCTTCAAGCTTTGAAAAACCGCAAACCCATCATGGCTAAATTTGTCTCTATGATATAGTCCATATAGAAGGAGGAACAATACTATTTTCATTAACGAGACCTTCAATCTTCATAGAATAAATTTTAAAGTTAAATTTCTTTCTAATGAGTGGGACCTTCGGGTCGCGCTTGATTCTTGTCATCTCGCAGGTACCCCTTGCCGCCACTCTTCCTCCTCAGTCGATCATCCACGTCGATTGGGTTCCTCCTCCTCCTCAAATTATTAAGCTCAACTTCGATGGATCCGTTAAGAACAACTTTGCGGTTGCAGGATTTATCTTGCGCAACCACCACGATCATATGATAATGGGTCAAAATCACAACCTTGGTTAGGCTCCAAGTTATAGCATAGGTCACGGTTCTTCAAAAGGGCATCATCCTTGCCCTCCAAAACGATGCAAAGCATATACACATTGAACATGATAACCTACTAGTCATGCATGAGTGTGTTAAACAACATCTAGAACGCTTCTTGGCAAATCCATTTAATCACCAAAGCTATGTAATCGCTTCTTAATCAGTTTGACTCCTTCCAGCTCAAACATGTCTACAAAGAGGCAAATAAGATAGCGGATTGGATAGCCAATTTTCAGTCTTCTTTGAAATTTGATTTTTGCACTTCATTGTCAACTCTTTTGTGATTTTTGTATCATATAGGAAAATGTTGTTGCTATACTAAAGAATATTGAGTACTAATAAAGATAGATTAGTAAATTTACAAGTTATTATCAACCTCTCAACACTACCAGAACAAAGGAACAACGCTATTATAAATTAATTTCATAATTATCCGTGTCTAATCATCAAATCTTAACATAAAACAATGACGAACATGTCCTTATAAACCTGCTATAGCCTATAGCCTACTTATTTTGTTTTTTGGATGATCCGTTTTGACTTTTGATACTATTCACATGTGTAACTTTGACTATCTTTTGTGATTTGTACTTAAGGATAAATATAGTCATATGAGATATTGTCACATTCGTCTCAAGTATATTTTCATAATATCAAATTTTTTGTAATTTTTTCTTATTGATACTTAGAGATATAAAAGTTTAAAATAGTATACTGACATGTGTGTCCAATGAAAACAAGTCAACCAAAAAAAACAGAGGTAGTATAACCAACACCTATCGCAGGTCAGTCAACCCAGCTACACAAGTCGACGCTTGAGAGTAAGGGATATAAGAAAATCCATACTTGCAAAGACAAATAGGTAATGAAATTCAAACTTATTACCTTAAAGTTACAAGGTGAATTTCCCATCACCTCTACCAAGCGAGCTTGGTTACTCCATGGACAACATAGATGTGGTAGAGACTAGAGGACCCACACTCTCAAAGGATATAACAAACACTAGCCACTCACATTAAACCAAATCACCAACACACACCCCGCCTTTTTTTCCAAAAAACTTAACGGCCACAAAAACCGTCTTCTGACATCAACTCAGAATCATCATTCATTGTGTGGGTGTTTTTGTTGCTCAGAGAAGATGCTGAAAACTACTAGTAGCTGTAGTAGCAGAGCAGCTATTTCTCTAGCCCCAAATTCTCTTTCCAAAACCCTAATTTCTTCCAATTTCGTCGTCAAACCTAGAAATCTCTCCTATTTTTCCCGCCAATCTCTCCATTTTCTATCCCTCAAATGCTACAACAATAGAAAGTTTAACAGTAATAGAATGGCGAAGAATTTCTCCCCTCGTGCTTCAGCTCAGCAATTGAAGAATCCTGACGAGCTAATTGATTCTGTTGAGACTTTCATTTTCGACTGCGATGGTATGACCATAAGATTCATCTCCATTATTGTTCTTTTCTTAATGTTTTGAGGGAAAATTATTATGCTATGAATTTTGTTTCTTTATTACAATTATATGATTTGCGGTTCGAGTAAAATCTTCGATTATATCAACTAAACTAGGTGACATTTGCGGACTTATTTGATTAGGATTGGATAGGTAAGTAATATGTTGGGGTGTTTAGAGTAGGAGGGGGCAACAATGCTAGATCAGTACTCTTTTAGGTATTTTTGTAAGATTAATGGTTGAATGTCGAATACTAATACGTATTATCTTATTGCTAAATTAGTAAGTCTCGCGTAAGACAGTCTTACCATAAAATTTAGTGTAAATCTATCTCATTTTGTTCCGTAAGAGGTCACTTTGTAAATGAAAGGGGTTACTCTTAGATAATGGGTCACCCCGTGTCATAAAGGGGTCACTTGTATTATAAGTGATCTCTTGAGGACAACAAGTTACCCACGTCTTACCATAAATCATGGTAAGACGGTGTTTTATGAGACTTAGGATTGCTAAATTGCATCCTAAAGTAAATAGTTTTCTTCATAGCATATTAGCATGGGTATTAAATTCGTTTTCAGTGTATGCAAATAAATTAAAGGTTGAGACATAAAGTATGCCATGGTGGTCACTTTATTAGACTCCGTGAATGATTAGTGGTACCTTTTCTCTTCAAGATAGCTTGATTTGGAAATCGGAACTTAGCTGAGGAATCAGAGTGTGAGTTTCATGCTAGTTTATAAGTAAGTAAGATTGTGTCAAGTATTTAGAAATGGAGAAAGTATATATTGTTAAACACTATCTTATAGACGTATAGTGTGCATCATGGATAGCGTAAGAGAAGAGGTATATACAACATAAGTTGATTGTCAAAGAATTTAGATTTATGCTAATATTTAAGGCATTGGTCTCAGTATTAGATGGTCAATGTTCCTGATACCTTTTCTTCCTTTTCTGTTTAGATTTTTTTTTTTTTCTGGTTGGGGGAGGGATGCTGAAACATGGATCCTTATATGTGTTCGTGTATCAGTTGTCTGACTTTGAAAGAGAGAACAGGTATTAATTACCTTATAAAATTGGGGAGTTCTACCATTGTTGGTTTGTTGTATGATGGAACTTCACTTTCTTTTATAAACGGTCTAGATCTTCTACTCCTTCATGAGCTTATTATGAAAGATGTTAAGAAAGCAATTGATAGATTAACAAAAATGAGCTTCTTGTGAAAGATGATAACACATCTCTGTGTGTGTAGGTGTTATATGGAAAGGGGATAAACTAATTGATGGAGTCCCAGAAACACTTGATATGCTGCGGTCAAAGGTTTGTAGATTTCAATTGTTACGCCTGGCCCTGAGCAGTAATTTATCTACTTGCTTTGGATTACAGGAATATTCTGCGAGTTTGAGGAAGAACAGTTCTTTTTACATTTTCTTAGCACACTCAATAACTTTTCTCCTTCTACAGGGAAAACGACTGGTTTTTGTGACCAACAACTCAACCAAGTCTAGGAAGCAATATGGAAAAAAGTTCGAGTCACTTGGGCTTAGTGTCAATGAGGTTAGTTCTCGGTTGGATGGTTCAACTTTTTGTGAATTTGTATTCCTAATTCATGACACTCTTCTTTCAGGAGGAAATTTTTGCATCATCTTTTGCTGCTGCAGCATACCTCAAATCAATTGATTTCCCGAAAGATAAGAAGGTATGCCTCTGAGATGACTTCTAGCTTTCTGCAATGAGATAGTGGTATTTGCCAAATTATAAGAACTGATGTGACTTGAATATGTCATTAACAGAGGCCTGAGATTGAGGAGTCTTTAGGTAGATTTCAATTCAACTCTGTGGTGACATCTTTGATTTGTTTCTGAAGACTTAAGGACTAGATTTGGCTATATATCACAAAGTACAGTATAGGTCCGATCAAGTTTGCTGGGGATGTTATTTGAACCATCTCCGTTGTATGGTTTTTGTTTCATTTTGTACATACGAGGGTCATGGCTCATGACTTTACAATTTACCAATAGTTTCCTTCTTATAATCAATCACTTTAAGTTATTACGCTTATTGAAAATTATTGCTTCACAGGTTTATGTAATAGGCGAGGATGGCATCTTGAAGGAGCTAGAGCTTGCTGGATTTCAACACCTTGGTGGTCCGGTATATTTATCCTTTCTTTATAGCGTAAATTTGCGGACATTGGATAACATGCTGAACAGCCTATGCAGTGTAAAAGTTCATGTTATTCCAAGTAACATATGTGAATCTAATATGTTATGCTTTGGGAAATCAAATGACAGAATGAGCTATCTATTGAGCTAGTGTAGAAGCTCTACAGGCAAAGTCTTCATCTTGTTATCTAACTTTAATATGAGATAAATGCAACATAGTCGCATAAGTTTCAGATTTCTGACAGTTTGTTCGTTAACTTTTGTTATTGTCAAAGTTCACCATGTACTAGGTCTGTAAGTCAGGATTGAAGACTGAACTTTCTTCCTTATCATTTATGAGACAAAAACAACAGTCACAAAGGATGAGGTTTTTGGTACTTGTTTATACAAGATTTCCCTTATTACTTGTCAAAGTTGGCCCTGCACTAGGTTTGCATCAAAGATTGTACTTTTAACTTATGCTTTATGTTATTGGAGGACGGAGTGACCTTGCTTTTTCAGAAAAGAGACACTACTTCTTGTACCCATGATGCATCTACTGCTTTATAGAAGAACTTTTTCAAAAATCTGCATTAAAGATGATAAAACGTGCAACATGCTTGTCATGTGCTTATCAAGTCTTGTTTGTATGTTCATCATCATTCCTCATGGATGTGAAAATCACAGTTATATCTGTATTTTTCTTGTGCAGGAAGATGGCAGTAAAAAAATAGAACTGAAGCCTGGTTATCTGATGGAGCATGATGAAAATGTAAGACCTTTCTTCCAGACTTTCTCTGGAACTTTATCGTGACCATAGTTTTGTATTCACAATTGTGGTTAAATTTGTTTCTTTATCCTTGATGTCTTGCTTATACATCACTTCTTCAACCATTGTAGGTTGGTGCAGTTGTGGTTGGATTTGATCGATACTTTAATTACTACAAAGTCCAGTAAGTTGCTTTTAATTATTACTTCTACTTTCTAGAGTTATCAGATATCAACTTTTCTGGCCAATCCCCATGTCAACAGGGGTAAAATAAAGTGGTGAAATGTGAAAAATAGAAGCTAGGAGAACATCTGAGACACACTGCCTATCTTCCTGTACAGCTTGAAAACTCTCCTGGAATTTTAGCTCTTGTTAACTCTGAGTGAATACCAACTGAGTCGGTGGTTTTCTTTAAAAAAGAATTCTTTCATCTTGGAAATAATTACCGTGCTTCGCCTAGGAAGTAGAAAGTGATTTACGTTACTTTATCCATGTAACAAAGCTGTTTATTAATCAGAAGTGGTTACCAAAGAGATATTTACTCGTCATCTCACCCTGAGTTGCTCTTAAATGTAGGACATAAAGGACTACCAAATAATTAGTATGATAGACTCGAAACTTTACATCAGTATGATTGACCGGGAACTTCAGATCAGCATGGTATTACCTGGAATCTCTGAGAAACTTGGTTAGTTGGAGCTCTAGATACCCAGAGACATAATGCTCCCAAGTTCCAAACTTATGCTTGTTTGTTTGTATTGTTTAAATTCGAGTTTAAGGCAGCATTTATCAAGAGCTTTGGACTTTCAGTAACTATATCAAGAGCTTACTACTGTCTTACATAGCACAAAGTCCAAGATATCATCCCTGGCACTTATCAATGGCTAATGCAGCTTTGGTCCTCCTTATAGCAATGTTGCTTGCTACTCCCTCCGTTTCATTATAATCTACACATTACACTTTTCATGCATGTCAATGCAAAACTTTGAGGACATATATCTTTAGTTTTGTATTTGTAAAAATTATAAAAAGTACATATTAATAAAATACATGTTATGATGAATCTAACAAGATCCCACATGACTATGTTTTCATCCACGTATAAATCACAAATGATGGTCAAAGTGAAATTTGTGAATAGTGTAAAATATCAAAGTATGTAGATTAAAATGAAACGGAGGGAGTACTAAGCAGTACCTTTTAATCTAGTATCTTTTCTTTTCATTGTCTTCAGGTATGGAACACTATGTATCCGTGAAAATCCTGGGTGTCTCTTTATTGCTACAAATCGTGATGCCGTTACTCATCTTACAGATGCTCAGGAGTGGGCAGGTTTACCTTTCTCCAATCACTTGATAATGCATACAGCATACACATACTCTTACATACACTTTACTAGGAATATAGGGTGCATGGCTTTGAATCTTTGGTGTTATAAGAGTCACCACAGTAAAACTTTGTTCGACATGTCCTCTACATCCTATGGCCTGCAGAATTAACGGTAGTCTTGCTTCCTTGCTTTTTATATCAGGTGGTGGTTCAATGGTTGGAGCTCTTTGTGGATCTACTCAGCGAGAGCCCGTTGTTGTAGGGAAGCCCTCTACTTTTATGATGGAATATGTCGCAAACAAGTATGTGACCCACATTCTCTCTTTTTTTTTTTCTAGTTATCTATTTTACGAGGCATTTTCTCTGAAGATGCTTTATTCATGTGGTTCATGTACTTTTCATTGCACTAAATTACATTCATCCATGTAAAGCTTTCACCAGAAAATCCTCGCATAAGGGTATACACTTCGAATCTGGAGCAAGCATATCATAAGTCCAGATTCTCACATGTCTAATACTAACCACTTTGATCATCTCAAATGATAGGTTTGGTATTTCCAAGTCCCAGATATGTATGGTTGGGGACAGACTGGATACTGACATACTGTTCGGACAGAATGGTGGCTGCAAAACACTTCTTGTTCTATCAGGTAACTGTCATGTGCAGTCGTCTTATGCAAAATTGTCGATTCTTCTATGCATTACATAACTATATCTTCATGATCTATCTGTAATAAAGGTGTGACTAGTTTGGAAACACTTCAAAGCCCCAACAATTCTATCCAGCCAGATTTTTACACCAACCAGATCTCGGACTTTCTTTCACTTAAAGCTGCAACTGTTTGAGCATGTAAGCTTCAAAAGGTGTTCTTCCTGGCACTTTAAGCTAATGAACTTGGCATGTTGAGAAGAACAGTAACAATAAATCTAAATGATAATTTATGCTAAGCTTGTTTCATCAAAATGATGCAGGTTACGAGGATAACGTGAACACCAATAAATCCGATCTATAAGATATATATGTATTTGAAATATCGAAATATGCTTCCAGCTGATTTTTCAAGCACAGGAGGCTTCCACTTTCCAGGGAAAGCTGCTCGAACTCCAGCATTGTAGTTTACCATTCAATTTTTACTAATTTCTTTTCCACTTGTATGATAACTGTATATGCTGAATTCAACATATCTTCTTTTTCTCGATTGAGTAAATAAGATTAAATCTATTACAGAGCTCGGAAAAAATATTAATACACGCAAACTTGCCCAAGAAATAGGCTGCTTTTGTTGGATACTCGAACTCAGTTGCAAAAAATTTGTTCACCTGCTGCTGGTTGCTTTAGTGCTAGTCACTCTACATAATTTGAAGTTCAGTAATTTTGTGTGGTGCTCAGCATTGTTCGTGTCGAACCGACCTGTTCAATTTGAACAGAATTAGTCCAAGAGAGAACACATAGAAGGGGATTCGGATTTCGGAGTGTGACTGAAATCTACTTACACCAGGTGGTGTCTCCTTGGCTATATTTTCTGTCTTCTGCAGCAGTTTTTTGAAACCTTATGAGGAGTGCTGAGTGCACCATAGATTATGCGCAACTTCTCTTAAGCAACTCCTCCAATCGGGCTAGCAATATGTACATCTATTCGCCTCACGGCAAACATGTCTTGGAATCTTCTTTGTGGAAGCATTATTCATCGTTTGAGGACTCTATAATATTTATACATCTTTGTGTAGTTTCATTGGTCAATAAACTAACAATAACACCAGATATCAAGTTCAATGATAACTTCGGTACGAAAATTGTAACAGCATGATTCTGATTAATAGAAAGTGTGATACATCGTCATTTTTTTTTTAAGACACGAAGAAATCCTCTGTGTTGGCCTCGCTCGCACAAGGTCCTCACTCATTGGAGGCCCATTATAAGCCAAAGACTCTCAACCCTCTCCTCTCTTGAATCCCAAGCAAATACTTGAGTTAGGAATTAAATTTTGCTGGGAACGATAGAAAAACTCATTACTTAAGTTAATTCCAATTCATGATACACATTAACTTCATAATAGATGGTTTAAGTCTAAATGTTTAAGGTGTAGGCTACAAATGTTGTATAATGAACACGGTGTACATAAAATAAGATATGAAAGAGGTGATGGACTTGTAAGCAACTTCATGGCCCCACGAAAGGGGTGAAAGATATATAAAATGTGCAGTTAAGTAGAAAAAGTATATAATAAAATTTGTAAAATGTACAATCAACAATTTTTCCATAAATGAATAGTAAAAGTGTCGAAACAACTTTCCCTTCTACTTTTTCTTCCCTCATTCCCATGCTAAATTCATGTTT
Organism: Beta vulgaris subsp. vulgaris; assembly: GCF_026745355.1. NCBI lineage: Eukaryota > Viridiplantae > Streptophyta > Magnoliopsida > Caryophyllales > Amaranthaceae > Beta > Beta vulgaris. The sequence goes on along the minus strand of NC_079205.1, from coordinate 61,164,746 downwards.
TAGTACCTTGTACAACACCTTTTGCCATTTAATCTGTATAAATACTAATTAAAATGATTAATATATAGTTTCTTTCCGACGCACATGCTACAACATGTTAATACTAAGGTGCACCTCAACACAAAGGAAAGAAAGGCCATCACCATTCGATACACAAGATAAACTAAGTAAGAGTGCGTTTCGTTCCTTTGAAAAAACCTGAACTTATCTGAATTGAACTTAGTTGAACTTTTCGAATATTATATTAGACCTAATCAGACATAATCTAAACTTATCCTAAAACTTACTCCCCCCGTCCTTTATTAGTTTACTTATCCTCGAGTATTTCTTAAGTTGGAAAGAAGACACCAAGTAGCTGTTAAAACTTGACAAATTCACAATTTATTCCCCCCATTTCTTTTATTCTTTACCTCCATAAAAAGGCAAAATACCCAAAACCATCTTTCTTTTCTGTCTGTCGTATGATTCTCTCTCTTCAGAGACAACAAGAGTAATACTTTCTTTCTTTCTCACATTCATCACTTCCCCATTATTCATTTTCTCCACCTTTCCCCTTCTCTCATTTTACACCAACAAACCACCTTCTTCTCTCTCTCTCTTTCTCTCTCCTCAATCTTCGAGATCTTAACTTCTCCTCAATTTCTTGATTTCTATACTCTAAATTTCGCAAATTCAGCGAAAAGATTTTCCGCCTTCATTTGCTTCGATATCTCACCCCTAAATTCTAGGGTTTCTATTTATTAATTTATCAAAATCCGAACGAAAGTAGGTGGAATTTGTATCGTTTGATTGAAGCAAAATTTGGTGAACACAAAAAGTTTTTATTTGCTAGGTTAAGAGAAATTTTGGTTGATTTCAATATAAAAATGGATTCAGAAGATGACATGCATGATGCGAATGATTTGGAATCTTTAGAAGATTTCTACAGTGGAGATACCGCAATCGATTCCGATGATGCTGCTGATGGCGATTATGAATTCATTGATAATGATTCCGAAGATGATTATGATGATTCCTCTTCTCATCGTAATCAGGTTAGCTTCGCTAATTTTTTTCTTTCTAAGTTTGTTCTTATTTGTTCATCTGATGTAAATTGTGATTTTTGTGGTTTTGAGTGTTATTTGGAAGTTTTCGCTCAAAATTTTTGGTTCCAGCGTATCGTGTATGTGTTAGTTTAGTTTTAAGTTTATGAAGTATATACTTAATTCAGTTTATTAGGTATAAATTTGTAAGGAATTATTGAATTGTTAGTGTTAAGTTTATGAAGTATGTTATATGTAGTTAATTCAGTTTATTAGGTATAAATTTGTAAGGAATGATTGAATTGTTAGTTTTAAGTTTATGAAGTATCTACTTATTCAGTTTATTAAATATAAATCTGTAAGGAATTATTAAATTCTTAGTTTTAAGTTTGTGAAGTATCTACTTAGTTCAGTTTTTAGGTATAAATGTATAAGGAATTCTTGAATCGTCGATAGTACTCTTAGCTTTGTGGTGTTTTAGTGGTATATACTATATATAGGTTGAATCTTGTGGTGGAATTAGGGAAAAAAAAGGCAGCCGCGTTGTTGCGAAAACGGCTTGTAACGGAAATGGAACATTTTGCGGCCGACGCGGCGTTTAAAAATTCACATTAAAATGTTTTAACCTTATTTGCATTGTTTTAATTTATGAAACATTACTACAACATAATACAATCAAATCTATTAGAATATCATGTTTCATCAACTATATAGTTAAATCATAAAAAAATTTGGCTAATGTTTGAAAAGAACGAATATAACGGGGATAAAAGCGTTCTAACGTGGCGATTTCGCGTTATGGAACGGACAAAGCGGCTAGAAGTATGTGAATTTAACGGGATTTTGCGGAATGACAAATCCAAAATCCGTTACGTTACAGATTGGCCGTTCTGTGACGGAATGGGAGAGTTTTAATTCCCTGGGTGGAATGGCTTGAGAATAAGCTGTACGGTGTATTTAAGTCATATTAGAGAGTGAAATCAGTTGGTTTGGGGTGCATTAGGATCATATGATCTTTTTTTTAAGCTCTTTGATATTTGGGAATGATAGAGGTTGAGTTTCTGTTTGCATGGGGGCCGAGAAGCGAATGGGAGTTGGCTGGGTCCATCAGCAGAACATTCACATCTAAAAGCTTCAACTTTCTGAAGTGGATGGTTGGTATTGTCCTATTTGTTTCCTAAGTTTGGTGGTGTTGGCTGTAAACGAGTCTATGTTTGTGTGTAGGAGTGTCGATTAAAATTGTGCTTCCTGCTTATAGTTTTGGACTGATGGAAGAGTATCGGTGGTTTTATAAGTATTGTACTCTAAAGTTCAGAGTGGAAATGCTTGATATTGGTTGAGTGTAGTATTGCATTAATTGAGCATAACTACTTTGGAATTTATTTACATTTCAGGATTGTATACAACAGTAGGAGGAGTAATGTACGATGGTATCTTTATCTAGGGACATATATTTAAAGGACAACATATATCTTTGAAGAAATTAATGTGTTTGTCCTTAGTAAGCTTTCACTAGAAGTACGTATTGTCTGAAACTGAGTAAGTTATGTTCCTTTTTGGGACCATTTAGGATAGATAGAGCGAAATCCATGGAGGATCATATTTGTCTCTTTATATTTGTTAAGTTTTTTTGAAGCATTCTATATGTTTGTTTACATATATGGCATGTGACTAGGTAGAAAAGTCAGTAGACGAGCTTGTCTCAAGCAGATCAAGGTTATATTCTTTGTTTTGAGCCTCATCCGGTTTAGATTATTATAGTGACTTTTTATCTCAATCTCCCTTTCTTAAAAAGATGACGAACTTCTGTCTGCTAGTATACCTATAAATTTAGGTTGCTTTGTTGGTGCTAGTGTCTATTTTTATCAGTTTTTAAATATTTGTCTGCATCTGGATCAGGTTCCCTTTCTCCATTCACTTCATTTTTAATCTCAAGCCCCCAAGTTCACCTTCTTGAAACATAATTTTTGCAGTGGTACTCCATTTGCACTTTATCCCAGTTACGATGTGTAAGCAAGCTGTCATTTCATACCTGTGACTTGTTCTAGTTGTTCCATGAGACCTTTTCGCTAGGATGTGATGTTTGATACTTTGTTTGATGATTGATCTATAGCTAGGTCAGTTGTGACTCTCGTAAACTTACATAGTCCACCTATTGGCCATGTGTATGTGGTGTATCCATGTATGTAACTATGCAAGCTTATAGCTGTCATACAAGAGACACCTCAGTTGAATATTGTAACTGGACCTGATTAGTTATTCTTTCTTAATTGGCACCATTTGACTAGAATCTTAATGATTCTGTACACGTGAATTTAGCTTGTAAATCATTATTAGATATCTTTTGTATTATTAAATTTATCTTTTCTTCTCTCTTTTGATCTATAGTTAATTAGATATCATTATAAATTCAATTTCCGAATTTCCAACTAGAGTTTGATTGAAGAGGTATTATTATTGAGACGTTTCAATTTCTATGTTTCCAAGTTTGTCGACAATTTTTGAGTTGTATAACTAGTTATTAGGCCCGGGCTATGCCCCGGTAAGAAAATTTTCATTTATTAGTATTGTACTTTGATATAATAGCACTAAATACAACTTGGTCTAGTGGTTAAAACTTTAGTACATGAACTTGATGTCATGGGATCAAAACCTATACTATGCACTTTCTAATTTTTTTTATTGTACATGGATTACATGAACTAAAACTCCCTAGGGAGAGCGCCACGTGGCACCGTTCCTGATTTATGCACGCCTTTTAATATATTAGTATAGATTGGCTATTGTCATCGCAAATTATACCACTCCTAGAGGTTCCTCTCTTTTGTCAAAGGCAGAGGGGTTTCTGTAGCTACTTGTTGGTATTGTACTGGCTATACAAGGACCAGTTTAGGAACTTGGGCTGGGCTCAGCAATATTTTTTTTATGTCTTTTTTTTTTTTTTGATAATTTGGAGGTCTCAAACATACAACATTAAACTTAAGAGAGTCAGGAGAGGGGGAGGTCAGGAACGTAGGGAGGGGACTTTTGAAAGTTGAATAGAGCATGTGTTCTAGGCTGCTAGTTAATTAAGAGGTAAAGTTGCAACTTCCCTTGTCACAGGGTAGCAGGGGGATATGAGAAGTTGATCCGAGAGTGGGATGTGGAAGCTAGTGGATTTATCACTTGAGCCAAACACGCTCGAATACTAGGCTGCTAGTTGTGAGGTAAGAGATATTAACAAGTTTTCGTCTGTCGGTGCATTTAGTATTCCTTATTCATACAAGGACCAGTTTAGGAACTTGGGCTGGGCTCAGCAATATTTTTTTTATGTCTTTTTTTTTTTTTTGATAATTTGGAGGTCTCAAACATACAACATTAAACTTAAGAGAGTCGGGAGAGGGGGAGGTCAGGAACGTAGGGAGGGGACTTTTGAAAGTTGAATAGAGCATGTGTTCTAGGCTGCTAGTTAATTAAGAGGTAAAGTTGCAACTTCCCTTGTCACAGGGTAGCAGGGGGGATATGACAAGTTGATCCGAGAGTGGGATGTGGAAGCTAGTGGATTTATCACTTGAGCCAAACACGCTCGAATACTAGGCTGCTAGTTGTGAGGTAAGAGATATTAACAAGTTTTCGTCTGTCGGTGCATTTAGTATTCCTTATTCATGGGTTTCCCTGTATTGGATGTTTGTTTCATTCATATGGATTTGTAAAGGGAGAGAACCTGAATGATGCTGTATTATCATAGGATTCTTTTGTTGATATGGATTGGAAGCTGCTACTCCAATAGGTTAGGTAGATCTGTCCGTGCCAATCCCATATCACTGTGGACATTCAGACGTTCCATTTTGTCTTAGTAAGCTGCATAGCCTGCATTTGAAGGCTGGCATTAGTTTTTTTTGGCTCTTAGCTTGGTTATGATGTTCATATTGTATGCATGTTTGCTAGTTTGCTACAATTTGTGGTGGTCTTCCTGTTATCTTTTTTCATGTCAATTGACCTTGCCATCATAAGTGTTTTTTTTTCCTGTGATCATTCTGGTGTAGAATGTTTGTTTTCCTATTGTTATATAGCCTTTTATCTTTTTGGCCGCGTTTTTAAATGTGTGATTGTGTGCCACTTATATACAGCAAAACTATACCATATTGAGTGAAGCTGATATTCGTCGATGGCAAGAGGATGACATCTCGAAGATCTCAACAGTGCTTTCAATTTCTAAGGTGGAAGCTGGCATACTTCTGCGCCATTATAATTGGTAAGTGATGCTATGATTCTTAAGCTACTTATGAAGCAATCACTTATGAATAAGAGCATCATGCTACTTTTCTGTCTTCTTCCTATTTCCACTAGCGATATTAGTTATTTTTTTTTTATTCGCAGCTGTTATTTAGCTTAAATGTCTATATTTGGTCTGAGCGAACCTGTAGGTGATGCATATCCTGGTGTCCTGATGAAACTTTTGCTTGTGTATCCTTGCAGGAGTGTCAGTAAAGTACATGATGAATGGTTTGCTGATGAAGAAAAGGTTCGCAACACTGTTGGTCTTCTGGAAAGACCTGTTGCTGAATTCCCGAATGCAAGAGAAGTATGTATTGTGTATAGTATAACAATATTTTAGTAGATTTTTGAGATTTTGTGTAGTATTTGAATTGTTGTGTGATCTATGGATTCTGGGATTGCTGGTCAACATGTGTGATCTATGGATTCTGGGATTGCTGGTCAACATGCTTGTCCGCAAACTTCTAGTCTTTCAAAAAAGTTACTCATGTCTATGTGCTTGATGGTACAGATGACTTGCGGGATTTGTTTTGAGGACTTTCCAAGTACTATGATGAGTACCGTTGCATGTGGCCACCCATTTTGTAACTCATGTTGGGCAGGTTTGTTCTGATATCCTGTCCTATAGTTGCATAATTTGTTCTGAAACAACATATTTTCAAGTACTATACCGTTGCATGTGGCCACCCATTTTGTAACTCATGTTGGGCAGGTTTGTTCTGATATCCTGTCCTATAGTTGCATAATTCGTTCTGAAACAACATCTTTTCAAGTACTTTCCAAGTACTATGATGAGTACCGTTGCATGTGGCCACCCATTTTGTAACTCATGTTGGGCAGGTTTGTTCTGATATCGTGTCCTGTAGTTGGATAATTTGTTCTGAAACAACTGGATTGTCCATCTCATTAGATCTTCAAGTTCCCCTTCACTTGAAAAAGTGAATAAATATGATTTAAGGTGGAAAGTGGAAAAATAACGATGCATCTTTTTGTTGCATGTATTATTTATGTGTTAGTACATATCTGCAAGTGGGAAAGGTTTTGGGAGAGTATTTTTTACTCCTAATTGTGCAGATTTTTGACTAGTAACATATGCAGGTATGATTATTTTTACTGTATGCGGAATATTTCACCGTAAGGTTGTAGATTTTGGATATTATATTTAGGACAACAGCGGCTAAACCCATGTGATGCCCAGCTAAATGTAATGAAGAATACAAGCTACTTAATAATGTTAGATTGTTGATCAGGAATAACAGTGTCATTAGTTAATGAACTAATTTGACAACTAGCATTTTCATTAGATAATGGTAATTAAATTGATTTTTTCTAATCATGTTAGTTTATATTACTAAATATGTTGCATAACTTGCATTATTATTTAGGAAAGAATGAATTATTTTAGTTATTATTTTTAAATTAATGATCTTAGGTGGGCATTTTATGCTCCATACAATTTCCTTCTTCAAACACACGGGCTAAAAGAAGAAGAATATGAATATTCATTATTAATTTATTATCTTTTCAACATATCTATATATAAAGTTTGTTTGATTATATTTCATAGGTATCTTATTGAAATCATATTTCGAGCTGGTTATATGCAATATTATATAGAACTATAGAAGTGTAAGCCTTTGCTATATATCATACTTAATATCAAGTACAAGACTGCCTATGTAAAATAATGTCATTTCCTTACCCAAATGACTTTTTTTAATAATAGTAGGTTCCTACTTTTTACATAATTACTTTATAAACAATTATAATGTTCCAATTTTTTTTTTCCTCAAATCTAATCTATGACATGGCACTTTAGGTGGAGCACTCTATGCTTCCCAGAATAGCCTTTTTTTTGGTATATGCTATATTAGATTACTTCAAATTGTCACAATACTAACTATGTTGAAAAATTAGCTATACTATAATATTCCATGTTGTGTTAGATAACCTAAAGTTGGTTTATCCCAAAAGTTACTTTGCCTGCTTGGGCATCTAAGCATTTACAACCAGTTCCGTACTTGTCTATGACTAAAGCAATGTTAAGCAAAAGAAATAATTAGAGATTTTTTAGTTTTTTTTTTCTGTTACATACCTTCAGTTGCTTTGGCAATTTCTTATTTTCCTTTCTTGGCATTCTAGTTAGAATAGTGAAATTAGCTGAATGTGCTCCATCTGCTTCGTCCTTTTTTTGTGTTAGGTTACTTGGGTACATCCATTAATGATGGCCCTGGATGCCTGACGTTGCGATGCCCTGATCCATCATGTGCTGCGGCTGTGGGTCAGGACATGGTAAATATGCTGGCTTGTGAAGAGGACAAGGAGAAGTATGCTCGTTACTTTCTTCGATCATACATTGAAGACAATAGGAAGGTACATTTGGATAAAGTTTAGTTAGTACTTCTTTAGTGGTAGAACAATTTTGATGTTGGTTTCTTGTATAAGATGACATTTTAGTACTTGTTTAGTGGTAGAACAATTTCGATGATGGCTTCTTTATTTGGAGGCTGGTTTTATTTTGACTATTATGGTATGATATGTTGTTGGATTCTCAAGAGTTCCTCTGCTATACTGTGAGGGACAGATACTTGCTTGAGATTGTTTACCTATAGATCAATTTTAATTGTAAAAAAGCAAATAATAGATTCACCCAAATAGGTGGTGAGACTGTTGTGAAATTTTGTTATTCAAGATTTAAGAATAGTTTCATAATTCTATCCTCCTTGCTGGTGGGCATGTGATATATTATTGTATTGTTTCATGGTTGTCAGCTCTCGTGAAACCTCTCTATTAGGGTTCTGCAGCTCCTATCTTCTAGTTTCCAGTTATTATTTTGTGAACATTCTTTTTTCCTAGCATAGTTGTTACAAATGACAATATTGGGAAATTGTATAGGCCAAATGGTGCCCTGCTCCTGGTTGCGACTATGCGGTTGATTTTGTTGTTGGTAGTGGAAACCATGACGTGACCTGCCACTGTTCACATGGGTTTTGTTGGAATGTAAGTATCCTTCACTTTCTCTTATCTGTTATGGCTGTCCTGGATGATCATTTTTATTTGTAAAGAAGATTATCTTTTAAACAAGTAGTTCTTCCATCAAGTTCTTTTAGATCTTGAGATTTGATTTATGATATGCAGTGTACTGAAGAAGCTCATCGACCGGTTGATTGTGGCACAGTGTGCAAGTGGATTATGAAGAACAGTGCAGAGTCTGAAAACATGAACTGGTATGTTATAACAAGAAATCTTACTGGTTGATTTTGTCTTTAGTGGGGATTTTCTACAATGTGTAAGATTGTAATATATACTACAGATTGGTTCATTTCCTTCTGGTTTCTAACATGAACCACCCATTTTGTCAACCTGCACAATAAACACTTTTGTGTAGTAGTTGAGTAGATGAAATGAACTTTGCTCCAGAAACAATTGTTGAGGCCTCTGTTTTCTTTTGTGATTTGACTGATTATTCTTAAAATGTATAGGTTTGTAATTCGATTATTATGTTTGTGGAAGCACTGAAGACTTGATGTAATTTGTGGTGGTGCTGATGTGTTTTTGTCTTCACATTGTAAACCTATATTTCAGCAACATTGATTCCGAGAAAGGTTTATTAACAGTGTGTCAGTGTCCTTTTTATGAACTCTTGAAGTTTATGTGCGCACACCATAAGTTCTCCTGGATCAAAACTTGGAGTATCTCACGGTGGGATTTGAGTATACGTTGAAAAGGTCAATGAGGTGGTGCCTCATTGCCCTTGAGATCGTAATTCATGCTGATTTATTGGTGAACTTGGCCAAGATAACACCAATGTCTCTGAGGTGATGGTTATTTGTGCTCAGAGGTTTCTGTTTTCTTTTGTTTGCATGGATCTACTGGTTTGCCAATGAAGCAACTTTTACATATGGCTAGGCTAAGCACAATGCAGAAGGAAAAGCTTAGTAAAGGAAGGCCATGGACACAAAATGCTAGCAGTTATCAAGGAGATGAATCTTGCATGATTCTCCTCAAATATTAAGGGGGGGAAAATGAGTGTTGAGCATTATGTAGAATTTTTCCCCACCTGTACGGCTGTACCACTGCCTCAGAACAGAGACTTTAATTTTGAAGAGAAGGTGGTTAATGTTAAAAATTTGTTTTTTTTTTAGAAAAACTTTATAGTACTTTTACAACTCTTGTGTGATAGCACCATCTCTTACACTTGGCTGTCTAGGTTTTGTCCAGTTGCAAGTAACTTATGATAGAGAAATGAGTGGTATGTCTCGAGAGTGATGTACATGTTGGTGGATGTAAATTGATTGAGTTAGATTGATGGTGAATGTGAATTGGGATTTTGCTTTGTAGTGAGCGAAGTCTGGAATTGCGGATCTTCATAGTCAAATTTCTGTTCTTTGTGCTTTTATGTAATGTAATGATTTCTAGGGTCAGGTCCCTCATCGTGGTGTTTCCCGGCAAGTGGCAATTGCTTGTTTCTCATGCTTTTGTGTGCAGCTGGGTTGGTGTCAAAATTTTAACTGCTAGGTGTTTTCTGCTTCTATTTTACTTGTAGAATGATTTGTCCTCACCCCACCTGTGTATATTATTGTTGGAGTTGCTCCTCTTTAACTGAAAAAGTAGTCACCATTGTTGAAATGATGTTTCTGTGATAGGATATTGGCCAACTCCAAACCATGCCCAAAGTGCAAGCGTCCGATCGAGAAAAACCAAGGATGTATGCATATTACGTGTACGCCTCCCTGTAAATTTGAATTTTGCTGGTAAGGTTATTGTACTCATCTGCACAGCCTTTCTTTCATTACCTGGCCATGCTTCTGTTTCTTCCTACTGCATTTTTTCTTCTGTTGTCATTATGGAAGTGGTGAATTAGTAACCTCACCTCCCTCCCCCAAGTATAAAAGGAAGAAAAGAGAGGGAAATAGTGGGGAAATTTTAAAAAGAATGTAATATGACTGGATTTAGTTTTTCTACCTCGCAGGCTTTGTCTTGGTGCTTGGTCTGAACATGGTGAGAGGACAGGTGGTTTCTATGCATGTAATCGCTATGAAACTGCAAAGCAGGAGGGAGTGGTAAGATGGCATGTTCTATTTTTTGGTGATACATCTGTTCTTGTTTGAGGCTACTTAGGTGGCATCCATTTATATTGATTTTATATACTTTCCTGTTTTGTTACAGTATGATGAGTGCGAGAAACGTAGAGAGATGGCCAAGAATTCGTTAGAGAGATATACTCATTATTATGAACGTTGGGCGAGCAACCAATCGGTATGTACCGGGTTACCGGCTTATCAAACGCCACCTTCTAATTTTTGTGGTTATATTTGAACTTTTTTTTTTTGGCTGGGATGAATGCTTTCTACCTAAGCCTTTCTGACTCCTGTATGGTCAGCCAGATGTAGATATGCATGTAGTAACAGATATGAAAGTGGGGAGTTATAATCATTGTCTCTTTTGTTCTTTCAGTGATCTTTCTTTCTTATATTTTTCCGTTCACCTCTCTATTCCTTCCATCTCCCCCCCCCCTCCCCCTCTTACCTAATCTATTTCACTTTTTATCTTTTGTTATGACCGTTTTCTAAATAAGCGAATTTCCTTTGAGGTCGAAGCCAGATTAGGATCTTTCTTATACAACATTGTGACTAATACACGGCAATGATAGGACACGATGAGTAATAAAAGTTGCAATAAATTATTTTTCAGAAAGTCCTGATAATTTAGGGGGTAGTAGTTGGCTATTAAGAATGATTATAATAAATTGTTCCCTATATAGAACTGATAAAAGTGGAACTAAATACAATATGCAATGGTAAGAAGAAGGATAGTTTAAGAAATTAGACAATGAAGATATAAGCTAGAAATTGAACCTCCAAAGTTGGCTATTAAGAATGATTATAATAAATTGTTCCCTATATAGAACTGATTATAGTGGAACTACATACAATATAAAATAGTGAGAAGAAGGATAGTTTAAGAAATTAGACAATGAAGATATAAGCTAGAAACTGAACCTCCAATGTGGTCATGCATGTGATGAGGGGAGAGAGGTTCTTCGAGCATTGTCTGATATGACTAAATATTGAGACATAGAGGCCCCTCTTCTAGGTGTTTGCTAAGTGCCCATATTTCTCGTCAAAGGAAGGTGAAGGATAAGGCATGGATGATGGGCCTAGTCCTGCTTGCCTTCCTGCCTGATCACTCCTGTCAAGTTCTTTTTAGGTCCTTCTCTTTCTTTCTGTGGGATTTCAGCGTGAGCTTTCCGTATCTTCTTGGTGGCGTATTGGGGTCATTCTCTTGAGATGACTGGACTGTGCAATCCTCTTTTATGCTTCTTACCTCTCCAGTAAAGGGGATCTTCAATTCTCACCTTGTCACGAGTTATATTTTCTTAGTTGACCTTGTCATTTATTGTATTTTCTTAGTAATATTGTTATTTGAAATCTTTGTTTGGATTAGTAAATATCAGGATTATGGGGTTATTTATGGTTCTAATAGTTGCTCTTTTCTCTAGCTTCAAGTTCTATTCAGGCCTCTAAATTTCTTTTGATTTGCTTGTGCAGTCTAGGCAGAAAGCACTTCAAGACCTTCAGCTAATGCAAAATGTGCATGTAAGTGTCTTATTTTTTCCCGGTATCTCCTTTGCAGGTCTTCTTGTTTGGTTGTGATAGAAGGATAAGTTAGCACTGGTTTTGCAGGCTTTCAATGGCAAATAACTGGCATGGATAGTGTATATGATACACTTCCAAACATCAATGCATCTTAAGCTAGTGTTGCCTTTTTTTCAGAATGGAAATATCTAGAGCTATTATCAATCGATGTTGTAGAGCTTATATCTTATATCACATTGACAATCCTTCTGCCTTCTGATAATCATGTGTTGGGGGTAGAATCCTTCTTTTGCTTATATCTACTTCTAGTTTATAAGTAGGGTGTAGGTGGAAGAGCTCTTAGGGCTGGATGCGTTGGAGATAATTCGGTCAATATTTGTGGTTTCTTGCTATTAGGGTAGGACTATCCTCGTCTTCAATGCAACTGACGCACTGTATAGTGCATAAGGGTGGGTTGGTGACTTTTTGCTTCAATACCATTCAATCCCCTTTTCAATCGCAAATAAGTTCTAAGTTCTAACAGATAGTCACCTCCGCACTTCTCCCCTTCAAACAAAATATAATACTCAGAGAAACATGGGGAGTAGACTCCTTGTGTAATATGTAGTGTCACCTGAATTATATATTTTCTCCTCAAAGCTGGGAATACCTTCCATTAAAATGATCATGGGGGAAGTGTTGTTTGTTTGCTGACCGTTTAAATAGTTTTAAGCGGATTTGTTACTGAATTTTGATGATTTTCTGCATGCTGCAGCTAGAGAAGCTGAGTGACATACAGTGTCAGCCAGAGTCGCAACTAAAGTTTATAATTGAAGCATGGTTGCAGGTAGATTGTCTTTTTATTGTTTACTTTTTCAAATTTTTAGATGTTCTCTTATGAGTTTGGTTGTGCTTGCAGATTGTTGAATGTAGACGTGTCCTAAAATGGACATATGCTTATGGCTATTACTTGGCTGAGCATGAACACGCTAAGAGACAGTTTTTTGAGTATTTGCAGGGTATGCGATCTGGATCTGGTGTAGTACAGTATTGATAAGCCTTGTCACTTCTGCTGAGCTCTCTTTTTGGCCTACAGGTGAAGCAGAGGCTGGTTTGGAGCGACTTCATCAATGTGCAGAGAAGGAACTGCAAGTGTACCTTAATGCAGAAGGTCCATCAAAAGAATTTAATGAGTTTCGTACAAAGCTAGCTGGTCTTACAAGGTAATGTGATTACTAGATTGAGACTGATGTATACTCTTTTCTGTGCATTTGATCATTACATGGATTTGTCCAATTATTTTTACTGGTCTGAGTAGCTGTATGATATGCATCTGAATTGCGACCTGCTAGCCAATAGTAACAGTACATATATTTGTTGTTTCTTTTTGTTGCCTATGGGCTTGTGCTTTCCATTGTATGATGTCTTTTTGAGCTTGTGTACATTCATATGCTGCAACTTGTCAATATATCTTGTGTTTTTCCTGATGAATATACATGCATTTTGGTGACAGCGTAACAAGAAATTATTTTGAGAACCTTGTGCGTGCCCTAGAAAATGGTTTGTCAGATGTGGATGCACATGGTGCTTGCAGCCGAACGACGAGCTCGAAAAGCCTAGGTGGTAGGAGCAAAAGTGGAAGGGGCAAAGGCACGTCTTCAAAATCTGGTAGTTCTAGTAGAAATATTGATGATTCAAGTCATTGGTCTTGTGAACATTGTACATTTGCCAATGTTAGGTCTGCTACCATTTGTCAGATGTGTCATAATAGAAGGTGAACAGTCTCCTGTACTCGGACTCACCTGGAGGTAAAAAGTCGCTGGGCCATAATTTCATTGATGGCAATAATGGATGCCTAATGATCTCTTGTGGCTCGCATTTTCCCAACTTTCACATGCATGAGGTGGAAACCCGGATTCATACTGAATTAACAAGGGTCAATTTGGTTGGGGGAGGTACAACGTTTTTATGTTTCGATGTTAAATTTCGTGCTGTATATAGTTCCGTTTGTAGTTCCGTCTGCTGCATCTGCGTTGGGATCCTAACCAGCATTTAATGGGAACATTTGAATTATTTAGCTGTTAATTTGTACAATTGCCTAGGCCTTGCAGCCAGATTGTAATAGTTGAAAACAAAAATTTGTATAATAGCCTGAGCCCTTTAGCCAGGTTGTAATAGTAAAAAAAATGAAAATGTACTTGTAGCAAGCTGTTTTGGCTTAAGATGTGGCTTCTATTGGAAATTCTTATCTCAGATGTCTAGAAAACAAGCACGATATGTATTGGAGAGTCTTTCCTCTACTTCTAATTGATATATATGTATTTCAAGTATCAAGTTAGTGTTTTAATTGGTCATCTTAGTCTTTGTAAATTGCAATTTAGCAAATGCAATTACAATTACAATGCTGCTGCTTTCTTTTCCCTGTTTCGGGTGACATAAACGAAACATTTACTCTGCCCATTTTGCGAATGCAATTTTGATTTTTTTAGAAGTTTGGCCTATGTTTAGAGGCAAGCATACTAAATAAAACTTCCACCTTTTTGGGGGTGAAACATTGAACAATTATCTTCCTAAGAAAATTAACAAACGATCTTAAGAATGTATCTGGATGTTTTCTTATGAATCAAACCACCACTAAACCAACCAGATCTAAAATTTGCACTACCAGAAATCGTGTTGCAAATTTTACTTGGATATTTTCCCCCCATCAAACACAAAACACGGCAAGATGTACAGCTTTTTTAAAGGCTCTTTTCAAAAAACAAAATCTGCTTCTACATACAAATTACTTTTCATCTCCAACTCCAAGAATCCATTGTGCGAGATGCGTTAAATATGGTTCTGCTTGTGAACGACTGCTCAGGATTGGCCCAAGGCTCTGAAGTTCAGCATGAAATTCTTTTTCAAATTTCCTGCAACAATTTTCATATACATTGAGTGGTGAGAAAACAGATAGATTAGAAGTTGCGGGAGATATTACCAAGACTTACAAAATGGAATCTGTGACTGTAGCATTTTCTGTGAACTTTAGCGCCTTGGATGAAGTCCTATATTTTGATTCTTTACCCAAACTTGGTAGGGGCTCAGCAATTTCAATGGAAGAAGATATCAACCATTGAGTAGCTGCAGCGTATTGAAGACATATAAGCTTCAATTTCTCCATTTTCTGCAAATTTCACCATATGATCAGATTAAGTCTTATGCGAATGCATGAATGGGTGCCTTTTCAAGTAAAACGATCATATGCAAGAATTCAACAGATAGAACTTAACCTTGAGAAGTACAGGCAGAAGTAGCATACATTCTCTCAAACACTTCTGAAGAAATAAATCATGATATTGGATAACCTGTTCAACACATAAAGTCTTAGTGCCAACGACTTGAAAAGATGTAATATGACATGCCTGTTCACTTTGCACAATAGAACAGCTATCCCCCCCCCCCCCCTCCCTCCCTAGACAAAGTAAATTTACTGCATAGAAACTTTGTCAGTTCACATATCCCATCTCATAAATGTAGGTTTCAACAACGCTTGAGAAACTTGGGGGAAATAGGTTCTTTCATAGACTATTGGGCATCTAACATTACCTACAGGTTCAATTTTTTATCATTCAGACTTCTAGATATTCATAATCACCTTCAGCTTCCACATATTATCTATCAAATATATGTGATGTTACCAACCTTCTTGTATAATGTAGTAGTTGTCTGCATGACATCTAGTTAAGTTGAATATAGGTTCGTTACATTTTTATGTTCACTTCTTGGACACCACAACCTTTTCACTATCTAGATATAATTTTACTGCTCCTCTCAATTCAGACATTTCTGCTCCCTCTTTCCATTTCTAAGCGACATAGATGAAGACTCGAGACTACAATCAATCAATCTGCAATTGTGTCTGTAGAAGGCTTTGAAGGGAATCAATTATAAAATGACAAATGGTCCATACCTCATCTATGCTTTTTGCTGATTGCAGCCTATTATTCATCACATGCCAATTAGGTTCAAGAACCTAAAGAAGAACAAAGAACAAACAGAATGCTGATTTGTAACTTTGAAGAAGGTTTAAACTCTAGAAAAGTCCAGTTACAACTTATAACATTCTTTGGATGAAAAAAGAAGATAACCCAAAGAGTTGGGCTATAGTTATAATCAGTGTAAAAAGAAACATCGTATGTGCCGAACAAAAATAGATCTAAGGTACAATTCCAATAATGTAATGCAGGAGACTCCAATATTTTACCTCAAATGTTAGATAATGTAAAAGGCTATTGATAAATTTGAGCATACTTCTACAGAGAAGCGAAGAACGAGATATAGCAGTTCCCTTCAAGTTAGCAGCACGAACTCCCTGCAAGATAACTCACATCTTACTAAGAACAAGCAGAAACAACATCTAAATGTCAAGCATGACAAAATAAACTGAAGAGCTTACTTGATGCACTTGCCAGGCCCCACAAAGCTGGCGATTGACGTGTTTACAGTGAAACAGAAAACGAAAAATTAACTGATACTTGGTCAAGGCTTTTCTCGATATAACAAGGGACAGTGGCCATTGAACCTGAGCACAAAGCATGAGATTTAAACATCAAAACTGTGGTGACAGAACTATTTTTAAGTGATTGATCACAAAGGTTAAAATTTTAATGCACGTCATGTCACATCTCAACAGATACATATATACAAACACACACGTGCGCATATATGAGATACGTACAAAATACTATAGATACCCAAATTGATACATATATACACACAAGCATTTATATTACACAGGGACGTTTTCGCAAAGCCATAGTTGGCAATAGAGCCCCGTCTCTGGTCCTCAGCATACCAGAGGTCTTATCAGTTTCCCTGCCAAGGGCTTGCAGCAACATACATCATAGACTTCACAGTTAGCACCGAGTAGTTCTTAGTATATGAAGAAGCTTAGCAGGGCATTGGTAGAGTCATGGGGGGGAAGGCTAGTGACCTGGGGAACTGGGAGGAAGATCTCAATATGCTAAGTATTCAGATAAACCCCGCATTTTGTTCACCTACGCTAGAAAAGACCCCAAGGGTAATTAAGTCACAATAACAGTTATGTGATTATTCAGAAGTAAGAATCAGTCAGAAAATGTATAATGATTACTAACAGATATTGGTTATCATTTTTGTTAGCAGAAAAGTCGTGGAGGGGAATAAAAAAGAGCAATAATAAGAGAAGAATAGAAGAGAAGGTATTCAGAAAAATGTAGTGTGTTAAACACATTGGGGAACCTCATGCTCTTGAAAGAGTGAGAGTTGTATATAGTGAATTTACTCCATCACTACGACATACTATGCTTAGCCTACTTTCTTCTCAAATACATAATCAGTTATTTGTGTCCTGAATCAACCGAGTTCTCAGCACAACACCCAGTAAAGCATATCTAGATCTATTTCATCTAGATTTATTTCCGGCTCCAATGAAGTAACAAGATGTGAGTTATAGCCCTCAAAATGGGTTTCTCAAGGGAAGTGCGGTAATAGTGAGGTGCCATATAATGTTGGCAGTGAGCCTTCTTCCCCAAGTTTTTTGTTTTATTGAAGCTCTGGAAAGGGACTCATGGACGACATAGGTTCAACCTCCTTGAGATTGTCATCTCATTAGGTTTTCCTTAGCTTAATTGGGTACGAAGCCTTGTCCATAGCTTCGTTATTGGCCTTGCTTGCCTGTCAATGGTCCTCTCCACATTGTTATCAATGGCCTATTGTGGCCTTATTTTTAGCCTTGTCCTTGGCCTTGTCACAGTCTTACATATAATGAACTACATGCGTGCTTTAGGCTTATGCTTAGGGTCAAAGCATTGGATAATGGCTCGAAGTCTCTAGGCCTTGTAACTATCAAGGTAATAAGACATGGTGATGACATAGGTTCTGTAGTACTCTGAGATTCTGAGTATACAATCCCATTACATCAAATGTGAAAAACATGCATCTCAAACCTACCTAGTGCATTGAAACTGAAGGGGTTACATGAACAAAGAAGACTAGTCAAGGAAGACGATCTCCATTACCTTGTAACTCAATGAAAACGTCTCCAGGCCAGTAATGCTTGCCGGTTCCTCGAGATCATTATCAGATATAGCTTTACTAATTTCAAGATCTTTGAGCATGCTTAATCTTTTTAGTAAAGTAGATCTTTCCTGCAGGGGGAAAGTACAAAACCAACAAGAAAGTTAGATTGGCATATATCTCACCTTATATATTAAGTTTGTTCCTGCAGAGAACGGAGGAAACTAGTAGCTTACAACACAACATGTCAAATCTTCGTGGCAAGGATCTGCTGCAGCTGCTGTGGATCGCAAAGCAAGGTCCATAAGAGACTATATGACAAGGTAGTTTCAGAGTGAGATGTTAGCCCCCCCAAACTCAAGAAGTTGTAAACAAAGAAAATGATACGAAGGTTGAAAAAAGTAGTCAACCAAATAGGATAAATGCAGAAGAGAGATAGCTGAGGGGAAAAAAGGCAAGAGACCTGCAGTTTCTCTACTGAGATCTCCTCGTTCTTCTTGGTCAGCTCCTCTCTAGCTATATCCATGAAGTGGACAAGAAAATCACCCTGCAATAATTAAGTAACTCTATAAGAAAATCACCCTGCATGGGAGGAGGTGGGGGTTGCAGCGGTGGGGTAGGGGGTGGGATAGGGGGTGAGGGGCTATGCTAGCCTGGGTGGAGGGGAGGTGAGTTAGGGATTAAAGATTAGGGTAAGGGATTAGGGTTAGATTTTAGGGTTAGGGATTAGGGTTAGATTTTAGGGTTAGGGTTTAATTGTGGCAAAATCGTAAATAATGCAAACGTCGAGTTAACAACAGTTACGAAAAGAGCATTTGGTGAACGTTTTCAAATAGTCAGGGTATATGGTGAATATTTGGAACATTGAGGGTATATTATGAATTTATTAATTTGTCAGGGGTATTGGGTGAAAAACCATAAAAGGAAATTACGAATCAACTATTCTGTAGAATTCAGCAGCTACAGAATATCGACTGCCTGCAGTATGCAGTTGTGCGTCCTGATGGTCGAGGCCAAATTTGGCGAGTTCTCAACATGAGACACTCGGGCAATATCTGCTTACAGAGCATATTATGCACAGCCACAACCTTACAGCAGTCTATGATCTCAGCAACAGAATAGAGGATAATGATCTTAGACCCGAGTATAGCCTATGAGATTCATGCTCTTTCACTCTTTTGTTAAATAAAAACCATGAATGCAAGAGATGAAGAAAAAAAGTGACGGGGTTACTGGATAGTAACACAGGGATCAAGATTTTTTAGGGAGGCAAACTTAACTCACAATAACCCAACGAATTTGCACCAAGAGAATCTATTATGAAATGATTAAGCAAATGCAAAAGTACCTGGTCAAGAAGAAGATAGTGTTTTATGGATCGCAGCTTTCCCAAAAGATTGTACTGCAAGCAGAAAATCAGAAAAAGCTAAGGAACTTGAAATTCAGGCATAATTGATAACACATTTATATTTTCTATCTCTTGCTCACTCGCTCACTCTCTCTCTCACACACACACAGACACACACAAACACACACACACACACACACACACACACAAACACACACAAGAGGAAGGGGGAGGAGGACTAAATAGGTGAAAAGACTGAAGATGCACCTTCTCTCTGATGAGATTCAGCAGCTCACCACTGGCAAAATCATAAGCAGTTTTTATACATTCAAGATAGTGGTGATTTGAACCAAAATTCCGCAATTTGGAATTTTCTGAGACTCGGACCTACAAATGACATGCTTGTCAAAGACAGTGTATTGAAAGATCATACACTTATTAAGCTCAAAATACATAATAATCAACCAAGTATACATATATGGTAATAAGAGAACCTGAACATTATGGCCACATTCCCTCATAACATTCAAATATTTCCCTGTTGTCAAGATTGTCCCAGCAACATCGGCAAGGAAGCTAGGAATGCTATTCTTGAGACTGTAGCGTTGTCGCCAATACTTTGCATCATAATCTAGTGTTAAACTTTCCTGAAAGAAGGGGGGAGCAGAAGATGAGAATGGGAAAAAGGCACTTCCATTGCTTTGGCATTTTTGCC
This sequence comes from Beta vulgaris subsp. vulgaris, assembly GCF_026745355.1. Classification (NCBI taxonomy): domain Eukaryota; kingdom Viridiplantae; phylum Streptophyta; class Magnoliopsida; order Caryophyllales; family Amaranthaceae; genus Beta; species Beta vulgaris. The sequence goes on along the minus strand of NC_079205.1, from coordinate 61,144,787 downwards.
TTTCTCTATGACGAGCATACCTTTTGCAGAGATCTGTTTTCAGCTATGAAGAACTCACCATATGGATCATCAATCACCCCTTCATAAACCCACCTATAAAAAGGATTCAATAAGTGTGACACTCTGAGTTCTTCTAGAACATACAAATATCATGAGACTAAAGATTGTTCAGTAAAGGAAGATTATCCAGTCCTCAGTATTCTGTATAGTGATTGGAAATCCAATTGATGGGTGAAAGGAGCTAAATACTAAAATGCTACTAGTCTCTGAAAGATCCTGTAAAAACAAGTGGCAGATCTAGAATTTTCAACTTGGCCGTCACCAACATATGTAATAGCTGAAACAAATAATAGATTAAATATTGTACTCGACAAGTTATAAAATTTAACAGCACAAGCTAATGCTATTAAAAATTTACTATAATGTTTTTTTCCGTCAAGTTTTCATATTTTCCCAGTTTCTCTTACTTGACAATCATTATATCAACCAAGTTTCTGAAACTTCCAAGAATTTTTTTCTCACGACCCCATACATCATCTAACAAAATGATAATAGAGTGTTCAGTGTACCTCAAAACTAATGATAGATTTTATTACTTTTAACCACACCATTGACTTTTTTCATCAAGAAACTTGTAATTTGATTTCATCATCCCAGAATTTAACCATTCAATTCTCAGGAACAAATGACAGTATTATAATGTGGATGATGATAATTAGTATAATTATTAAAGTAATGATCCAATCCAAAGAAAAAAAAACAAATACTTCCTCCATTTCACAATAAGTGAAACACTTTTCTTATTTGGAATAGTCATAATAAGCGAAACCAAACTCTAAATGGTAAAAAATGTTCACTCTTATTACAAATATGCCACCAAAAGGCCAGAGGGGACCACAACTCTTTTTTTTTCCATCACTCTACTTTATTGTGGTCCCAACTTTCTCTCTCTAGATTCCTTGGTAACTCCCCACTTTCTCTATGTTTCACTTATTGTGAAACAGAGGAAGTACAAAAAAGGAGAAAGTTAAAAAGTGGAAGGAAAAATCTAAGCTGAGCTATCCTTAATATGTTATGCTGTCATAAAGGGAACTATGTCTTGACTTCGGAGAGAAGGAGGCTAAAAGAGTCTGCAGCATTTAAGGGAAAAACAATCCTAGAATTAGCTAGAACTACATGAATAAATGAACTCTTGAACCCCAGACCTCCACAACATGTGAACATGATGCATCCAAATGGCTTTACAATGACCGTTGAGGCAGTTCCACAATTTGTTCTGTTTTTCCCCCTTTTACAACATTTATTTTTACTTACTATAAGATATCCAACAAATCCACTAATGAAAGGAGAAGTTGATCACTACTTAGTATCAGAAGATAGTGGCACTGTGACATTACTGACACACAAAGGAGTGCTAATGTTTCCCCAATCCTAAAATCTACAGGCATGATCAAGAATGCCCTTTCATCTGTAAAGAATTTAGACGGTTTTATTGCATGTTCAAGTCTTACCTTTCTAGTATCTCGAGATATGCAGAGCTTGCACAATGTGCCATCTTTTCCAGCAGTGATCTTACAACATGATCACCAGCCATAGCTTTAGCCTGGAAACGGAAAAGAGTCAACATAAAGCAAGAAGGAAATGGTTTCTTTAACAGGTTGAAGACAATGAAAGATCAGAATAGATCACAGGAGGCGAATCTAACAGTACTTCACAATCTCTCGACATCTGCTGCTGATTTAAACTCTAACCTGGCTCTGCAAGAGGTTAAGAACATCAACACCTTCATAATCATTGGATAAAGCTTTCTGGATCACAGACGATAAAGCTTTCATAGATCCCATCATTGGCTACAAGTAGATGAAGAGAAGGAGCATTTAGATTTATTAATTTTCCAACGCCAATTCATCTAAAAACTTCCAAATGAAAAAATATTTGAAATCTTCAAAGCTCAAATCATAGAAGCTATAGACCTGACAGTAAAACCACAATCCTTGCAGAGAAAGTCTTCCAAGACGAAATTGATGTTCCAGCTGAGCCACCATAGCTTGATAATCCTGATCAACAATGAGCAGAAATCCGGAAACTGAACTTTAGCCACTTAAACATGATCAAGAAACATTTTGCAGCTACTATACACTACTGTACACTACCAGAGCCTAAAATTAAGAACTGCTATTCAAGAAATACGCTTGAAGCGAGAAAAGCATCTTGATAAAATATCGAAAATTCCATTTACATTCAGATACATAGAGACCGAGAAGCTTTAGTAAATATAAATGACAGTGGATACTAGACAAAAATTTCACCATGAAAAAATAAAATAAAGAGGAAGAGGAGAGGGAAACAGCCCTTGGAGAAACATTGTCCATGGCCACAGATTTATGTTGATCCATAGAACATGGTTCTGGCACGTTGACTAGTATGGCCTAAGACATCATTCAGATATCTATATAATTTACTAAAGCAAACTTAACTTCCTAAAATTTCTTTCTAAGCATATAAAATCTTGATTATGATTGCATTGTAAGATTTGAAACTCCAGATAGAATTCTTATTGGACATCAGTGTAAGGAACTGAGGAGGGGCATTCTAGATAGTATCTTAATCAAGGGTATCTTGGGAAAATAAGTTGGAGAGTTAGTTAGAAAAGGAGTACTATATATAGAGCATATCAGAGAGGGAGAATTATATTGAATATTCATTAGTGTTTTTGTGAGCTTTAAAGAGTTTATTTGGGAGAGAATTGAGCCTCTCGAGAGCTTTAATATCTTTACACTTTGCTGTAATTTCAGCCTATAAATCAAATCTTTGTCCTCTTTCTGAAGTTCTGCCATTAATGGTCTCTAAGCTATGTTAATTGGTAGCAATCAATCTAATGCTTGCACTCAAAACTATAATTTAATTGATTAATACCCAATTATTTGAATAATTACACTGAAAATTAAAGGTTACTGTACGTTTATAATTATACATACTATGTATGAAGTATGTATTTACTATGTCCGGGGGAAGATCTAGGGTGTAGAAGCACAACTATACTCCTAATATTTTATTTTTTATTTTTGAGATATTGAAAAGCTATAGGGATTAAATCTGCAAAATACGACCTCTGTTATTGTGGTGCTTTATTGAGTAAAGTGAATAGAGATTAAGGTTGTGAGTAGTTTTAATCTTTTTTAAATAGGATAGGGAACAATAATATAGTAGGTGGACCTGGTCCCAAGAAGCCAAAAGGAAATGAGACACAAAATGGAAAAATGGGAAAGGCTTTTAAGGATAGACGGAGTCCTAGACACTAGGAAAAGAAACAACTTAGACAGGATAAAGAAAATATGTGACTATCATGTAGATAGGATCATGCTAGGGTAACTCAGAAAGCCCAAATTAAGGTAATTGAAATCCCCGGGGGGTAAGGGAATTGAGAATTGTGGCAATTTCATGAGAAAATATGGTGGCATGGAATCTGAAAAGGGAACGGCAGCTCTTGACACCCCTATACTATCCTGATTAAATTTCCGCCCACAGAAAAATGCAGGTACAAGAGACCAGTCTGAGAGTTCAAATTATCCTCTTTATTTCTTTTTAGCGAAAGGGAGAGAGGAAGGCAGAGATTTGTGACAGCATAATAACTAACAAATACAAGGTGAAAAGGCTGAAAGCCATAATACATACCAGAAGTAGTGCTCTTACTGCAGCTGCAAAGGCATGATTTACCAGTCCCTTCTTGAACTGAGATCTTGACTCAACAAATTGGTCAATCAATAGATAACTCTCACATAATGGGAATATGCGCTTCGCCAACTCCTGCAGCATTTATAGTTAACTGTTTTAGAGCTTGTTAGCAAATTCTTATAGTCGGTACTAATCATAAATTATACATGAAGTCTTCGGGTCAAAACTGTCCTCCCCCCAAAGTCCCAAACAGCTCAGAATCTACAGAAATATAGGAAACAATGGGCCACAACTGCAGCAAACAACTCATCAAAATCAAAGAGGTGGTCAAAAGACTCAAAACAGCTCATATCATCCGTGTGTTACAAATTATCTAATCGTACCATAACTGATACATAGCACATAATTACATTGCTCAACATATAAAGAGAATAGATCTGCTGGGAGCAATAAATTCTCACCTGAAGAGCTAAATCCATAGATGCATCAACCTCGAAGGTAAGTTCACCCTCCTCCCCCCCAATTCTTCTGATGGAAATGTAGCGTCCTTCAATTCCAACCAAAGCAGAAAGAAGATCATCGATGACAATGAGTTCCTACGCTAGAGCAAGCAACATATAGAATCAATAAGTCCCTGATAGTAAGTTAGTAACCATGCTTTATTGATTTGAAAGTTAAGCACCAAATGTTGCACTACCTCAGCCTGTACAACTTACAATATTCAACATCAGATCAATATCTTCCCCGCAAAATAACACAATTCCTAAAGCCAAATCATCTAAAATGCCTCCCAATTTCTTTTAAGCTTTCCCACTATAGTTTTTCATAATCCCTTTACAGTGGTATCTTATACATGCATTTTATTCCTGATCCTCACTGGACGCAATTTTACAGCATTATTGCTTAAGTAATAACCTCTACAATGTATTGCACCCCACTTATAGCTTTCCTGCTTTATTGGGCGACACTCCACCTTACCTTTATAGTGTTATTTTGTGCATGAATAACTGTCCGAGTCGTTCTTGGATGTATTGATGCCCGCACTAATATAGCAATACCCACCAATAAACTAAAGTGCAGCATACTTAGGTGAGATTAGTATTAAAACGGAGACCTCTGGGGAAGCCCTCAACTTTTAGACTTGGTGGTCTGGTGTTGAAATAGAACCCTTGTAGATAGGAGATAACAAAAAAAGGGGCTAGGGGGAATGGAATTTCATAATTTGTTCTCTTTTTTCTATTTTCCCGGAAGGGGAGGTGGGACAAAGTGGTGTAGGGTTGCAAACCCTAGAGAGCAAGATATGAATAAATATATATTTCTTCATAAAGAAGGACCATATAAAGCTCAAATCTCAACTCTAATGGCCTATTTAAGCTTTGATAGTTGGAAATGGTGATAGATTTACATGTAACTTTGCAGACAAAGTCCCATGCTGATGTCCATGACTCCATGGTGATTCTTGTCCAACCTCAACCATTTTTTTCTTCTACAAATTTATTACCATCCATTACGACTTTAGATGAGGTAATGTAGATTTATGAAGGAGAAAATACGTTTATGACAGATTTTCGTTACTGTTTTTGGCATTAATTATGAGTTTATGACCTACCAAACTGGCTGTAAGTAGTTGTTTGGTTGACCGTTGATGTATAAGACAAGTGAAACACCCTAAGAAGTAAAATAATTATGGACTGTAGAGATCTTAGGTTGTGACAAAGTAAATCACAAAATTATACTTCCCACAGAATAGACAATGTTACTTATATAATTCTCCTTGAGTAAGTGGAACTTCCCATAGGAAGACCTACTTGCAGCAATAAACCAATTAAAAAGAAAACTTCCTTTTCCAACCAAACGACCTCTAAAAGTGAATACATCTACTTAACAATTGCAAACAAAAAAATTGATTTATAAGTTATAACACTGGAAACTGCAGAAAAAATATTGACATTTGGGGAAACATCAAACTACAATTGAACCTATATCATTTAATATGCATCTATGATGTAGCTATGGGTATCTTAATATGAGACCACGGAACAACTTATGAAACAGTTCCATGCACATCTTGAAGAAATTTTGCAAGCAAGTTAATGAGAAGAGTTGTCTGCTTCCTTGATTCCATTCAGAAAGGATTAGGGTTTTAATTTAGGATTTATTGACTTCTCTAACCCTAAACACCATTGTTCTATGATGTTTGAAGCTTCAGGTAATTAGAAAGTCATTAGGAGCAAGAGATAGATTAACAGGAACCTAAGAGTTAGGAGCATAATAGTGACTTGGTGTGAAATTGAATGGATCCTGTTGTTTTGAAGAAAAAACTATTAGACTATGTCCCTTTCAGTAGCCCAAATCATTCAAGTAATAATAAGATTTGGAAGGAAACTGCAATCCCACTCATTCACTCCCCTCCCTTAACTCCATTCTGATATTGCTAGGAAAACACAGCGTAAGTGCCTAATGTGAACTCAACACAGATTGTTGCATACTCAGTGGAGCAATGAGAAGCTATACTGCTACCTGAAGTTGTTCCAGCATGTTAAGGTCCTAATTGGCTGGTGGAAAAAGTAGAAAACCAATTCTACTATGTCATCCCTCTTTCTTTTTTCTCAGTCAAGTTGTATTACTCCATTTTACATATATAATATGTATTTTAATTTTTAAAGTCTTGGAGCAAAAGGCTCATGCACTTAGTACCCTTATTATAAAGGTAAAGGTAGGACCGTAGGAGCATACCATGTAAGATACTTTTTGATTTACAATACAACTCACAACTGCATGATTTCTTTTGAAGTCAAAACTTTAATTTCTTTATCCTTATCCCTGGATACTGACGTGGTGATATAGTGAGCCTTAAAGCTAAGGTGAGACATATCATAAGTGTGACTAAGCTTAAATTTAACAAGGCTGATTATGTTATGAATAAATTTCTATAAGAAGTTATACAGTCTTATAGAAAACAAGGTGTTTATAACTTATTTCTTCCAAGTCCAAAACCTGTTCTAGTTTGTGTTTTGTTCCTCAAATATTTTTCTCTGTTTTGTTCATACAAGTCAGGAATCCTTGAAGACTTGATTCTTCTCTCCTATCTTTGAATTAAATTACCTTGAAGCATATTAACGTCAACTATTATAACCTGTAACCAGAGTTGATTTAAGTAATTCGATCGTGAAGATGATTAGCATTGAGACATTGGATCTTGTCTTCACCTACCTCCAGCCCCCAAGGGGCCTCCATCAATATGTGTGCACACATATATGCATACATATATAACTAAACTAGACTATAATTTCTTTTCTGAGAACTACAGATATCTTTTATAGCACATAGATTCATAGCAGCACAGGGCGACAACTTGACAAACGATCACAAATTTAATGCAAATTAGATATTACAAAACGAAGAAATTTTTTATGTAATTACAGAAATAAAAGCAAATAGTATAATACCTGAACAGAAGCATGATAACATCCAATGGCTTTTTCCGCTCCAAGACTGCTCAGCATTCAGACATAGAAAAATAGTTTAACATCCAAAATTAAAGCTTAAAATAGCACAATTAATCTCTATTAGCAATCAAATATGAAAATTCTCAAATAATCAATTCTAGAAACCGATATATCGCAGCAAATTTTGAATTGAAGATTCTGAGTAGCATCGCACCTTAAGGAATCCATGGAGAAACCTTTGATTGCGGAATTACGAGACGAATCCTTAGTTTCCTATGAATTTCGAAACACAATAAACAAATTTGTGCGAAAAAGAAAACAAAACAAAATCGAAATGAAAGAAGAAAATTGTGAAATTAGGTTAACCTGGTGAAATCGGCCTGTAAGAAAAGGCCTTTCAGAATTCCAGCTAGGAGTAGTTGGTGCAGTTGCTGAAGAATTGGAATCCATTTTTTCCGAAGAGTTTGTCTCTCCTCGGATCTCTCTGTATTGTAAGAATGAGAAGAAAGAGTGAAAGTGAGAGTGAGAGTGAGAGTGAGAGTGAGAATGAGAAGAAGGGTTTTTTTGTGAGTTTTATTTTATCTTTCTGATTTTTGTAATCGAAATGAAAAACCCGCCAATTTTGCTCAAATTTAGGGGAAATTACCTATACGGCTATACGGTTAGGAGGTGTACTCATTTTGCGGGTCGCTAAATATCGCCCTGTTTTTCTCATTAACGTCCTATATACATACTTCTTATGTAATTATATTCAGATACAAATCCTCACTCAGTCACTCTCATACATCTTTATTTTCTTTTGCGAATAATGGCAATCGATATTTTTATTGATAGAATGACAATAATAGGTCAAATATTTAGTTGTAATCTACTTTAATTAATAATTGACCGCTACAACTATATGTAAGTGGTGATTTATGCAAGGGATTGTACCCACCTCTATGTATTTAGGGCATCACTGATAAAATTTAGGATGACGTTTAACAACTCTGAATATTATTGATGGTAGACGCCGGTAAAATAATGGTAACGCAAAGGAAAAGGGACAAGTATGATTCTAACAAGCCAGGAAGTGATATTTAGAAAGAAATGCTCTTTTTATGTTGTCTAAGTTTTTTCCACGTCTCCTCAAAGAAAAAAAAAAAAGAAAAAAAAATTAAAGATTTTCCTACACAGCAAAAACTTACAAGTGATTACAATGTCATCTTTGTGTTTGTTTGTAATTCTATATGGAGCCACAAAAGGCAACAATGTAGATGAGATTCGATCCCTATTCATAAGAACTATCTAAAAATGAATTCACAGATTAGATTAGTTGACGTCCACACAAGATTACAATGATGAATCACCATCGTGGTAATTCAGTAATGTTTTTAGCTTCCACAATACAAATTGCTGACCAACAACAGCTGCTTTCTTGGGCATTTCCTTGGTTTTTGACGCGAAATCCTGAGTAACCTTTCCGATAACTTGTTCTGATGATGGTGCGCGTCTTCAATGAGATCCACAAGCACCTCGAGGCTGGTCCCGGAAACTTCTTGTCTATTCTTTTGAATTTTCATCAGCCATGGAGAATCTCCACGGCTTGCTGATAAAGCTAGCGTCTGCTGGTTCTGTAGACAGCATATGCCAGCAGCAGTGGTATTGAAAAAGTATAAACTGGGAAATGTAACAATGGATTCATTTCATAAGCTTTCACCAGCATTTTGCAACTCTGCAACAAAAACAAACAAATTCAGAGAAAAGAAAGGGATAATAATATACTACTACATCTGGGAAGGACAGCTAAAGAAGCTCATAAAACACAAACACGAAAAAGGTTAGGAAAAGGAAAGGTATAACAGCTGAAGGGCCAATGGAAAGAATCTGCAACGACGAAAAAAACATGAAAATATGCAAAATGACCAAGCATGTGTAATGAAAAGAACGTGTAACCCGGAGCATGATCTGTAATCTGTATGATGATCCCGGAGGTAGGATCTATATTGCAAGCTAAGTACCCACATACATAGCAGCATTGAATCAATGAAAGGCAATTTTATATGAGTTGCTCATGAGTAAATAGATGCCTTAAGTACTATGTTTCCTGCTTTTGTAGTTTTCTCTCTTCTTTTTCTGGACAAGGGGACAGGCTGATTCAATTTACTAAGCAGTTCAGAAGAAAGGTAGACAGAAGATCGAGTTTCCGGAGGAGGGAATGTGAGGCGTGAGGCAAGAGGGTGCACAAGCAGGTGAGACTGTGAGAAGGAATTGGAGTAAGAAGAAAGGGGGGTCAAATACATTTTCATAACGCCACTAAAAAATAACAACATAAACCGACTAATCAAACAGTACATGAACAAATCACAAGAAGATCTAGTAAGAAGAAAACTCATGGAAAGTTACCTTAAAATGCTTGTAGAAGATCACCAAACAAATTACCATAAGAACTTTTCTGATCCACCGTCTATTAAGAAGGAACTTGGAAGATCTAGTAATTCGATAGTTATTGTGTCTAGACCTTGGAGTCTCCTTAAGACAATCATCCTCCTTCTTCCCTGAAAGAGCTAAAAGGTGTAGTCTATACATTTCACTTTCCGTAGCTAATCCAACCACTACCAGAAGAGAAGGGAAAACCACAAATACCAGATGAGGAATAACTATCACCAGTACATCTGGAAACCCAAGGTACTCCAGTTTTTGACCCATTTTAGGATGTTTCAATACCCAGCCCCTATAAGTCATATACCCCCTTTCACCACCATCAGTAAATAGCTGTCCTGAAAACCAAGGAAAGAGAACAAGATAGAGCAAGTAACCTAGAAATCCAAACCACACTGAGCGCAGCTTGTATAACTCTGTAAAGATCCACCCAACACCATTCATGAAACTCTTATCAGAAGAGAAATTCTGTAATGTGTACTGTTTCTTGGAGAAAACTCGTAAAGCCACAGGAAGAAGAAGAACGATGAGGAAACACCCAAGAGAAAAGCAAAGTATTGGATAATACAAAGCAGCCCATTGGCAACCCATGACTTTGAACTCCAACCATGTCCAAGACGGAGAACTGGAAAGACCATTTATCGAGAATGGCCTCAACTCGGTTAAGGTAGATCTGCCTCTTATGTCAATTGCTTCTATCTGCAGCCAGTACCTTTCTGGCGATGGGTCCTCAAATGCTTTGAAATTCCAAGGTGCAGCATAAAGAGTTCCTCTTGAGGAGCTATCGTTGATCTTTGTCATCGATTCCTCCACAACCTGAACAGAATTTCCAAATTGAGTATCATAGACTCGAGCCACTACTGAGGTGATTGGAGATGATGAGAAAACCAAAGCTCTTATTGTCATGTAGTGTGAAGGGTCCTTTGATTGATCTTTAAATTCAGTAAGATGAGGTGATGTTAAAATGAAGCGTGAGTCAAGAGGAAAAGTGGGTAAGATGATAGTTTCCTCAGTACCCAACTTCAAGTTGATATCGATGAATGAAGCATGACCTCTATCAATAGCCAATATGCGCATGATTCTACTCTTCCTCCAGTCACCCATCTCCCACTCCCAGAATTCCTGGATTTGGGATGATCCATTTCTAAAATCCTTGGAGGATGTCGGTTGCATATTGAGCTGCATGAGATCATTACCAGCTCGATGAAGCCGCTTCAAATTTTTGCCAAACGTTGTGTGGAGATGTCCACAAAGATAAGCAGATAATGAATGCTTGAGAAAAACATCTTTTAAGGTCCTTCCAGATTCTGAGGCTGCTGAAAATGAAAGAGGAAAATGCCCAAATGTGATCTTTATCACTGTGTTCTTTGGCTCATCATCCCATATTGATAGCTCAGAATCCAGATCATCTAATAGTGCTTCAGTTGGATGCCCCATAAGATTGGTTGGACCTCTGAGGCCGACAGCCATGGTGCTGTCAATCCCAACAAATAGATGCTTTCTGATTCCTGTCTGCCCGAAGTGACAGTAATGTTAATATATTGTGAAGCTACAACATGCAAGAGTGTAAAAAGTATATGAAGGAGCTTTCTGTATAAATCACTTTGTCATCAAACTAAAACGAGCCACAAGATACTGATATTTCTGTTATAATCAGAATGCGATCACTGATTTATTTATTTTACATATAGTGAGTCATCAAAAACGACTAGGTAAATGATCAACAACAGTGTGGCTGACATTACCTAAGCCTAAAGTAGATGCAACATGATTAATTAACCCAGAAAGTTATAGCAGGGAAGTCTACCTGAAGTGTGATACTGTTTACTTTCCCCTGTCTTCCTGCTTGAGCATTTAAACTGTAGTTTGAAAAGAAATCAAAGGTACCACCAACGGATGGCACACCAAAATTATCATGATTGCCTCTAAGATCATAAAAGATGCTCTTATCAAGTCCACTCTTCTTGACGACATCTTCCATCACATTCCGGTATTCCATCCATTCTTGCTCATTTTGTTTCATGGTCAAGTGATCTTTGCTCTTCCCATCTAATTATAAATGAAAACACTAAAGAATCAGAAACCTTACGATCCCCCAAAAGACATTAACTAACCTAAGACCTCCAAGTGCAAGTAACACAACATTCAAGGAAACATTTGCCTGAATATTAGTGTATTACTAGCACATTAATCCTTTCCCGTTCCAAAGTCCGTGTCAAGATATCAGTGTTACCTAATTCGCTATGCTGAGAGCTAGTACAGGAACGCAGTTTGCTACCTAATTCGTTAAATTAGCCCAAACATGTACCACTTGCACGTATCAATTCGCCTTTTCGGATCACAAGTCCCAAACATAATGCCAAACACCTCGATCCACGACCACAACCAACCACATTCCCAAGACTGATTAACATAGCTAGTGACTGCATCTACTCAAACCTAAGAGCCAAAGTCCATTATATTCCTTCATAATCCATCAAATTTCCCACAACAAAAAGGTAACTCTCATACATACTATAACCTCAATCATAATGTATAATCATCCTACACTACCTATTAATCACTATAAACCAATCTACCAAAACCAACCATATCAAAAATCTCATCAAACCAAAAATCATTAAAACACCAATCACACAATAAATGAAAACTATAATCATTTAAGCAAAAACCCACATCATGAAACAACTAAAAATCTTCAAAATTAAACCAAAACCCACAAAATCACAAATAAAATGAACATCAAAAAACAAACAAATAACCAAAATCAAGAGGAAAAAAAAAGGATGTGAAAAAAACCTGTGAGATCACCAGTAATAAGAACAAGAGAAGGATTAATAATGGAAAGAAAAGAAGGCACCAAAAACTGGAAATCAAGAGCTCTATCTGGGTGATGAACACTGAAATGAAGATCAGAAAGTTGAACAACCCAAACTACTGAATCAGGTCCACCATTTAATTGTATTACTTTGTTTAAATTTGAATTTTCTTGCCCAAAAACAACGACCGCCATTAACAGGAAAATTACCAAGATTTTAAGGTGGAAAACTGCCATTTTCTCTCTCCTCTGACTAATTTTGCCCATCGGAGGAGATGAGTTGATGTTTTTGTAAAGTCGTTGGTGGGGTTTTTGGTGCATTTGCTTACAATTTGCTGTTTTTATAATGTCTGATTTAATGCAAAGTAGCATCAGCATAAGTGCTAATTGCAATTATTTAATGATTATTGTTCTCACGACATCCAATTGGTAGATAGTGGACTCATGTCTACCATTCTAATAGTAATGGGCTAATGGTAGACACGGGCCAAAACGCAACCCAAAAAACGTAAAACACGTGAAACTGATATACTTCCTCCGTTTTTATTAAATGTTACACTTTTCAAATCACGGATTCCTAGGTAATTTTTGGAGAGGAGAGAGATGGAGAGAATGAAAAACAAATGGGTCACATGTGAACATGTGATAGGAGAGATAGATAGAGAGAATTTATTACCTAAAATAAAAGTGTAACATCTAATTTAAAACTTCATAAAATAGAAAGTGTAACATCTTAAAAGACGGAGGAAGTACATCAATTGTTCTCCAATGAACATGTAAAACTAATGTACATCAAATGTTCTCCAATCAACATCGATCTCGATGATTCTCCTTTGTTAACCTTCATCTTTATGTTTCCTAGTTTGTTTATTGCAGATATTTCTTTGTTCGTTGTGTTTTTTTTGTCTGTTCATTAGGTTGAGTAGTTATTCATCAGATATTTCCTTTTATGTTCATCTTTTTTTCTTGTTGTTCATTGTTGATTTAGATGTTCATTGAGTCTCGTGTGTGGTTCTTTTATTCTTTTGCTTAATTTGTTCCTTAAGGATGTTATTCTGTTATTGTGTTAAATGGTGCGTACCATTTAAATGGTGACTCGTATCTACCATCTAATTTGTGCACGACGTCCTTGTTAAGTATTGTATTTTGAAAACTTATTCCCAGATAGTAGTTGGGAGTTCTTTAAAAATTATCAACAACTTGTGATTATGTTGATTAGGCGGTGACGGTTCTAGTGTCTAGATTCGTATTCTTCGTAAGTTGATTAGGCTAATAGCTCATACTCAATGTAGACTTATTGATAAAATGTACGGAAGGTAAAGGAAACACGACGTATTGTCCTTCACTTTTCGCTGTTTAAGAGATACGATACTGGATACTGGAGGTTGATTATATAAAAACTTTGCAACTTTTTTCACTAGTAATAGATGATAATAATTGTTATTGATAAGTTAAAACAATTGTGTACAAATAATTTCAATTGAATGCAAAACACGAATAGGAAATTAAACTAGCTTGCATGTCTTGCAAGATTTATTGAAGTAATCATAGATGAATTGACACATGAAATTAGAATTACTTCTCACTTTTATCTCACTTATCGTCGTAGTTGATGACATTAAGGACACTCTAACTATTACACCCACACATTACTACAAAATGACATACTATGCTTACCATGATCTAAGAATAGGTCTTGTTGCTTGACAGTTAGGCGGATACGCTTAGCTACATAACATAAGAAAAAATAATATAAATGGTTTTCGTAATCTTAACTGTATCTCTGTGTTAATAACCCACTATTGGTTCACAGTCAATAAAATCTTCACCGTCTAAGGTAACAATGAGATTGATGGATGGTGTGGGCACATATTGACTATCGTGAGGCCTTTTCTGGAAGTTGGTATCGTCATAAGTTTTCCCCCGATTCATTCTTTACATGAATTCATGTTTCCATGGATTGCTGAAAACAAAAAGAAGTCGTCAAAATTCAAGATCTAATAAATCAAATAATTCAAAACGACTTTTCAAGTTAACGTGTTTTTAGTTCTCAAAAGTTCAATCGGCTTATTCATTCTTTGTAACGTACTACATTTTTCTTTGACAAGTAAGCCAATAGTCATTAGCGTTTCTCCAAAAAAATTCTTAGTCCTCTCATACCGACATTTTTGTTTCTTTTGCACTCGTTGGCTAAATTATCTTTTGGATATTTAGCCGCATGCTCTTAGGAGTTCACGTAAAACAAACTCGACTAGCACAACATATGCTCCCAATCCTTTCTTAGTTCAACCTTTGACAGAAGTACATTTGACTGCAGATTGCAGAATACAATTTCTTTCTGTAGGTTTATGAATGGAGTACATAGGAAAGAAAAAAAATACTCCATGATTCTAATGGTTTCTTCTTATGAATGCCAAAGTTTACTTCTGTAACTCATTTATATTTCACACATAATAAGGTCAAAATATGTAATATACATAGGTGCTAGCTACAAAAACACACACAGAAAAAAAAGATGAGTAGATCAGGCCAAGAATCACTAAGACCCTTTTTTAGTTCTTGCAGCATTATTTGCATCTTCTAATTGCTTGACAACATCTCTCATTGTTGGCCTTCTTCTTGGTTCTCTTTCAGTGCATCTCAATGCTATGAAAAACACATCATAAACTTGCTCCATCACTTTTGAATCCGTAAATTCTTCTAGAATGGTGGCATCGATCACCTTATCAATCTGTTCGGAACAATTCCATACTGATCGTGCCCATCCAACTAAATCCATTCCTTCTGGAAAAGATGGATCCACTGCTTTCTTTCTGATTAACATTTCAAGCAATACCACTCCGTAGCTGTACACATCAGACTCTTTACTCCATGTTGTTGCATAGGCATTTTCTGTCACATAAAATTGTTGAAATGAGTTCTTTAAGCTCTGAATTTTTTCACCATAAATATTACAATCTAATTTTCTATCAAAATATGCACAAATAGTCCCAACTATGGCCCGTCTTCTCTAAGCAGTTCAAATTATTAATTAAGTCGGTATATTATTCTGAGTAAATCACTAGTTGTGAGTTGTGACTGGTTGCCAAGAGGAGTTGTAGTTGGAACAATTCATGTCAGTTTATCCTTGAAATTAATAACGAGAAAGTAAATAATACGATACCTGGTGCTATGTAGCCTATGGTTCCAGGAACTGCAAATGATTGTGTTGATATGGAAGATTGATCTAGAACCTTAGCAATGCCAAAGTCAGAGATGTGAGGCTCCATGTCAGAGTCGAGCAGTATGTTCTCAGGCTTTATATCACGGTGTAGGATAGGAGGATCACAATCAAAGTGCAGGTAAGCTAATCCATGGGCCGTCCCAAGAGCTATATTGTAACGTACATTCCACCTCAATATTGACAGCGGACTCGTCCTATGAAGAACATCACCAAGGCTACCATTTTCCATGTACTCATATAGTATCAACCCATAATTCTTTGCCACCCAAAAATTCTTCAATTTGACTAAATTCCTATGCTTGATCTTTCCCAATGTCTCAATTTCTCTCACCATGCTCATATTTGCACCTCTTTCTCCATCAAATACAAGCTTCTTCACTGCATATATTTCATCTGGGCCTAACACAGCCTTGTAGACGGTTCCATGGGCTCCTCTCCCGATGATGCACTGCTCATCAAGATTTCCTGTACATTCCATTATTTTGCTGAATTTGAAAGTGGAACTTTCCTGGTTTGAAGCTTCAACAACTTTCTTCTGTCGTTTTCGCCACCACTTCATAAGCAGACAGCTCACAATAAGTGCAGCAAGTACTGTAAGCAGTGATGATCCAAGGACTATCATTGCAATATGAATCCTGTGAAGTTCTTTCGTGTGACCAGTCTTTTGTATAGATTTACAAACTCTGAACTGCTCGTTTCCTTCTATACAGGTGGAGCCATCAGAGTGAGTGCAGTCAATGCAAAGCTCAGGATTTTCAAGAAATGATGACGGATACTTGTTTGCCAGCTTCAATAAAGATGGAGGTATTGGACCAGAGAAGAGATTATATGAGATGTTAACAGTATCTAAACCTGGCATATTAGCAAGAGCGTCTAGTGACCCGGTAAAATGGTTGTGAGATAGGTCTATCCAGCGAAGACTAGCCAATCTCTGAAGATCAGGGGGTAAGTGAGCTGTTAAACGATTGTTACTAAGATTCAAGGCATTGAGGATCAAATTCTCTGATAGAGTGATAGATGAAGGAATTGGTCCTTCAAGTAAATTCCCACCAAGATGAAGTTCTTGGAGCATTCGAAGTTCAGACACATAAGATGGAATTCCTCCAGTGAGATGGTTTTCCCTCAAATCTAAGAATGATAAGGCTGTTAAGCTTCCAAAACTTGCTGGAATTGATCCATTTAAAGAATTGAAAGACAAGTCCAATGTAAGCAACTTCTGCCAATTGCCTAGTTCCATTGGCAAAGAGCCCTCCAAATTATTGCGAGACATAAAGACAGCATGAATTTCAGTCAAGTTTCCGAGCTCTGGAGGTAGAGAGCCCGAAAGGTTGTTCATGGTGAGATTGATCCAGGTGAGACTCTGACAATTGGCAAGACTCAAAGGCAGTTTCCCATGAATCTTATTTTCACTCAAGTCAATGAAAGAAAGGCTATGATCTTTTTCAAACTCCGGAATTACCCCTGTGAGATTATTGTGTTCAAACCTTAACCTTATCAAACTAGAGCAACTTCCAACATTAGGAGGTATGCTTCCACTAAGCATATTGTGGCCCATGTCTAGATCCTGCAGCCGTTTACTGAAGCAAAGGTGGGGTGGAATTTCCCCAGTAAATTTATTGTTCGTGACATCAATCATCACCAAGCTGCTATTAATCCCCAAATCACGAGGTAAGATCCCAGAGAACTGATTATCAGATAAAGAAAGATTCCTAAGGTTTTTGAGCTCAGTAATTTCAGCAGGAAGCTCCCCTGATAGGCTGTTATTATAAATAAGAATCAACTCAAGACTCCGAATCTTCCAAATCCCAACAGGAAACTCACCTGTCAGACGATTATTATGTAACTGAAGGCGGGTTAAACTAGTTAACATCCCAAGTTCACTTGGAACTTCGCCCTCGAGTTTGTTATCATTTAGAAGCAACCCTGTCAACAACTTGCAGTTTCCGAGCTCTGAAGGTATCTTCCCGGATAACGAGTTTTCAGCCAGGTATAGAAGTGACAGTTGTGTAAGCAGACCAAGGGAAGATGGGATTTTCCCTATTAGTTTGTTAGTCATGGCAGCAAAGGCTATCATATTACTACAGTTGCTCAAACCTTGTGGAATAACCCCACTAAAATGATTTTCTGACAGGACTAATGTCTGCAAATTTGTGCAGCTACCTGGACTTAAAGAAGGAATGACACCTTCCAAGCTGTTTGTACTAACATCTAAATCGACCAAACCCTCGAGATTGATCAAACTCGAGGGTAATACACCGGTAAGGCGATTATCACCTAGATATACTTCTTGGAGTGATGAGCAATTCCCAATTGAAGGTGGTATATTACCAGACAACTGATTGTTATTAGCCCAAAAACTCAGAAGCTTTGTTGCATTCCCTATATTTGAAGGGATAGACCCAGTAAGCTGGTTACTATTAAGAAAAACATCCTGAATATTCGGGATTCGAAACAAAGAGCTAGGAATTTTACCCACAAATGAGTTCCCATAAAAGTTAAGGACCTGCAAACTTTGCAAGTTACCTAAATTTTTTGGGATTTCACCAGTGAGATTGTTTACTGAAAGGTCCAACATCTCAAGAAGGCTACAATTAGAGATCTCAACAGGTATGAAGCTAGATATTGTGTTGGAACTAAGATCAAGGGTTTGTAAATTACCTAACTGACCAATTTCAGGTCCCAAATGACCAGAAATGCCAAAATTTGACAAGTTGAGAGAAACTACATTCTGGGTTTTTTTGTCACAGATAACACCTTTCCATGAACAAGGGGTATTTTGGGAAGAATTCCAGCTATTTTTAACAGATTTTGGAACTACCCATTTGCTTAAAAGTGAAATTAAAGCTTTCCCATCTGAGTTTAAAGCATCACATGAAGAACTAAACAAAGCACAAGTAACACAGAAGAACAAAAAGATGAAGAATTTCATACTTCCTGCCATTAAAGCTTAAAATTGCAGGAATAAAAGAGAAGATAAGAAAAAGGAAGAAACTTTATAGTTTTTACCTGGAATTGGAGAATTTCTTGAACACACTTATAAAGAAAAAAAGACATTCTGTATCAACTGTCATATTGTTGTTGGGAATTTTGCTGTTCAATTAATGCTTAAATTTCTATAGAATTCAACGCAGTTTCAAAACTTCAACAATGATATTCATGTGTTTGTTTTGGAATTTTGTAGTATGATTAAGTAGTTAGTGGGATGAGCAGGTACAAAATTAGGACATTTGAATTTACTTTATATAAGTTGGCACTATGTATTAGACCATTATCTTATTATATCATGTTGCAGGTGGGATTATTATGGTAGGTCCTAATGTAATCAAAGTCTCAAACCTTGGGTTCTCAATTCTCATCATTAGTATTTAGAAGTGAGTTGGGTGTACTTTAAGAACACCATTTGGAGGAATGTCAATGATGTGGACTTGTGGAACACTTCTGGTCCAGCCCTAATCGTCTATCATATATCGAGTTAAAGCAATTTGGTAATTAAGGTTACTTACAACTAGACCTGATTATTAGACAGAATAGTCCAATGGAAAAAGGATTAGGGTCAAAATTAAAGGACTTTTATTGGATAGGGTCATTATTGAATAAGGTCATTATAGGGTCAATAAAAAAGCTCAATTATCTTGAAAAATAAAATAGATACATTAAATAAAATTACATGTACGGATTTGTATGCTCATATATTCAATTTTGGCTCACTTCGTTTATTGTTGTTTTGCCCGTTTGTCGACCCACCTATTAATTACCCGTTAATGACTCGCAACCCACTTTAACCCGGCCCATTAATGACCCTTATCAACTTGACCCTTCGTAACCCACCCCGCTTTTGACCTGCACCGACCTTGACCCGCCCCGCCCAATAACCATGTCTACTTACAACATGATTTATAGTATGTTAGATGCATATCATTGCTTTAAGCCACGAAAAATGATAATTGATGATACATTATTAGGAATGGCCGAATGAGAATGGACATGGGATCCAATTCCTTTTTAAGGGTTCGAGTCTGAAATTTTGAGACTAATTGGACCTGGATGAGATCAGGATTTAGATCCGAATTTATTAGATTTAGACCCATAACCGTCCCCACAGACCCATTTTTTTAAATTTAATTTAAAATGACTTAACATATAATCCTTAATGTTAACAAATTTTATTGTTTATCCGATCTCTTTGAATTACATATTCCTTATTTTGGATTTCAAAATCATTGCAACAACACCTTAATTACCTATAATTGTTGCTATGATTTTCCTCTATTTCTCTTCTCAACATATGAATTCCATTATAAATCTCTCTTTATTTTAATATAAAGTATCTAACCCTATGTTACAATTAAAAGAGATTGAATAGTGGACAAGTTACCTCCATGTCTCATCAAATGTTCTTTTTGCTTGAAAACCATCAAATTTTCTTTTTGGTTGAAACCCATCAATTTCATTCTATATACTATAATATATTAATCAATATAATGTTACTCAGACTAGACTACTAATGTTAAATATGTATTACAAAAAATAGAATTTGATGTCCAAGTATTGAGAATATTAAGGCACTTTGAGACAAAATGATTACTTCCAATTAGAAACAATGGCAAATGATGAAGAAGCTCCTATTTTCAACAACAATAGAAAAATCAGAGCACCCACCTTAATTCTAAAAGCCTAATGGGTCGTTTGGTTCAAATATAGAATGGAAAGGGAATGGAAACAAATAAAGAAGGGAAATGGTAATAAAAATGATTACATTTGTTAGGTGTTTGGTTCAAGCCATGGAATGGAAATGAAATGGTAACCATTACCACCAACTAATGGATTTTGTTACTTGAGGGGAAGGGGAGGTAACAAATTGGGGGAGTCCATTACCACTAAGTAATGGTAATAGATTGGTAAGGGGTTGAACCAAACATGAAAAAAGGGTATCGGTAATTGATTCCATTTCTTGGATCCTAGAAATAGTGAACCAAACGAGCTCTAAGTACAAAATATAAAGTCCTATGCAAGAAATTTAAAAAAATGTATACAGAAAGGAGAGCTCCCATTCTTTGTATCATCATTCATCATGATCATAATGTTAGTTACTTCAAAATTACAAAGCCTGGTAATCAAGTCACATAAAGGAAAAAAAAAAGAAAAAAAAAACTTTCCGAGGATCTAATTCACCCAAAGTTCCCAAAATCATAGCAAAAGTGAGGGTACCACTCAAATCTTTTGCTATTACTGAACTCCGGGCTAGATCCCTGTGCAATTCCCATATCATATAATCTGAAAATATAGATGAAATAAAAAAAAAAAAATACCTAGATCAATTAATCATCCTCCTAGTTAGTTAAATATGTAGAATAACAAACAAATACTTGGTGAAAAAATCAAGCCTAGGAAATGAGTTGTGTACACCCCAAACCTTCTTCTTTCTTTCCACCTTATTAACCCCTTTTCCCATTCCCTTTCCCTTTCCTTCTCATTCCGAAATTTAGGTGTCATTCCACACAGTGAAAGTAGGGATTCCTCCTCCACCATGACCACCAACAGCCGCCATATTATTCGGCCTCGGAACGAGTGTCGGAATCGCCGTTGGGACCCAATTGTTACAAGCTGACCCTTGATCATAAGTCCCAACAGCTCCTCTTACACCAGCAGCATTACCATGATTATTATTATTTCCTTGGTGTGAAAGATAGTAATAATTCTCATACCCACTTTGTTCATTCCCATTCCCACTTCCATTCCCATTCCCATCATGAGCAATTACTGTTGACATCCCAAAGGGTAATCCATACCCATTCCCAACACCATGATCATTTCCATTCCCATTCCCATTCCCATTCCCATAAACGACGGAATTCGACCCAGAACTATGCTCCAAACTAGTAGAAGAATTCTCCAACCCCATCAAATTATGCATCTGAAAGAAATTATGTGTCCCATTATTCATTTGAAGCTGCTGATTAAGATGATCTTGGTAATCATTAGTAGTATCTTGAACTTCTTGCTTACACCAAAACCTTTGTTGTTGTTGTTGTTGTTGTTGAGAAGTTGCATAAGGGTAATGCATTGCAAGTGGTTGAGCTTGTGGGAATGCGATTCCAGGCCAGGAATGGAAATTGGGAGTCCCATTACCAAAATTAGTAAGCTGAGAATTTTCATGATTATTATCATTACTCGAAGTAATTGCCCTAATAATCTGTTTATCTGGAGTAATTGTGGTTAAATCCTCCACATCTTTTAACCTCTTTGCTGCTCCTCCTATAGGAAGTGTGGTGCTATCAAGTATGGCTTTCACATCATACCTGTTTATCTCAAAGTTTGTTACTGCATTTAATCCCCTAAACTTTATTGCTGCTATATCATATGCTTCTGCTGCTTCTTCTTGTGTACCTATACAAAGTCAAAATTTTACTCAGCATGTTGTAGAAATGTAATTTTTACAAAAAAAAGAGAATGGGAACCAGGAAGAATCATGCTTATAATTTATAAATCACGGATGCGGTTGCGATCAGTTGTTTTTTTAATCTATATTAGCCACGAAGGTACAAAGTACAAAGAAGGAGAGGCGGGATTCGAAAGCCAAGACACCCTAGGTCATAGTATCTCAGTTGGGTTAAGCTCAAAAACCTTACTTTACGAAATTGTGGTCATGTAGCCGCGATTTAATACCATAATGTAATTTAAAAATACCTTTCCAAATGAAATACAACCGCTTCAAAGAGACATATACTTTCTCTGTTTTTTTAGTTGCACCATTTACTTTTTCAATGTACGTCAAGACGCTTTTTCAATGTGTTAGTGTTGCAGTTGCAAAATTAACCAACAGTTTGATATGTGACATTAGGGAATGACATTTTAATTTCTATGGTGTTGGTGGGTCCAAAGATCTAATTTTTTAAAGATGTTTAACAGTTAGATAATCAAATTAAAGCTTTTTTTTTTGCAGTGTTGGTTCTAACTAAGATAACTGGGTTTGTCTAGTTGCATGCAGAGAATATACAAAAAGGCTAAGAGATGGAGACAAGTTTTAAACACAAGTCTGCAGTCCTTAATTATGTGCTCAGTTATTGTTTAATTGTAATTAATACTTTCTTGTTTTACATAATGAATGGGTCATGTTGCATATTTTGACCAATAAATCTATGCATAAGAGTGTGAGTTGACTGGTTTTGGGCCAAAAACAGAAACGAAGATAATTGTTACTTACTGAAAGTTCCCAGGTAGAGGTCTTTGTTGCCTGCAACCCTACCTATCCTTGCTTGCCAACGACCATGCTGATGATGCCTGATTAATTTAACAATCAAAAAGTCAATATATGCATAACCCTACATAGTAACATGTTTTGTTCATTTTCAGCTAACTTAATTAGTAAAGTCCTAAAAATTAAAATCCGTAATCAAATCACATATATAATTTTATAAATGTACTAATGTTTTGAGGTTGCATTATATTTACCTTAAAAAGTAAATTTTACGATTGACTAGATTTAATAGGTCTAGTATAAAATAAAATCAATAATTTTTTTTTTTTATGACTGATTAGATTTAATAGGCCTAGTAACTAAATGGATTGAACTAGTCACCAAAAGAAATTAAAGTTGTCACTATTGGACTAATTCTCTTTTTAGTATTGAGCTTACCATTGCCTAATTTTAATTTAAAAATAGACGGTCTCTTACAAGATAAACTCAAAATAAAATCAAGATTGATCATATATTCAAATAGGTCTAATGAATTCTCATTAATCTATATTTGTCCCACAAAGATTTTTCCTTTTTATTTAATACAAGTATGAAAAAGTAGTTGTGTGGTATTTTATTAAGTAAATTGTTCAATATTGTTTAATTGCTGAATCTAGTGGGATATTTGGCACATTTGGTTCACTAAGACTGACTTTCATACTTAAATGCAAGTAGGGCAGACTTTAAAAGCAAGAGGGGGTATTTACTTAGTTTGAACGTTTTCTTAATTATTAGGGTTTTTTTTCATTTGGCCTCCTTTTAAAAACTCGTGATAAGATATATTTCTTTTAGACTGTACTCGCATAGGACCACTCATCCAGAGATCCAATAATCCCCAACTCCACCGCCCAATAATATTGAAATTTTGCTTCTCACGAAAATTTAAACCTTGATCTCCCTCATTAGACCTAAGAGTTATTGGTACTAATTAGGGTTTAAGGGTGTATATTTACAATAGTAAAACATTGAAGTATTATACAAAATTACAGATATAATTGTATATATATATGTGCATGTTTGGTGCAAAAGTGGGCACATTAGCCTACAAAATTCCTGCAACAGTTGCAGGCAGAGTTCACATGGGCACATGATACTGTACCCTTTTAACTTGTTCTTTTTATTCCAGTCAAAGAAATTTCATATTATTTCATAGTTAAGTATAGTTTTACTATAATATAAAGTATTACTCAAAAGAATACATGTGACTAAGTGAATAAATTATGTCCTATCCACACGTATTGTTGTAGAGTATATTACAATCAATATCATTATATTATAAAGTTGTTTTGAGACTTGAAGATTTGGTCATTCGTTCAGTTTGATAAATAATTTGTATTTGTAGAATATATTTAATTAAGATTTGGATATATGACATTCTTATATCCAACTAAAGATTGCATATTGCAGAATGTGGTCAAAATTCAAAAATAATAATTTCAATCAATATAATATATGTAGCTTAAAGATGAAGAAGCTTCTGATTGGATATGCTCTGATCATTTTCATTGTTATTGATTGGAAATTAATAAATTTATATATATGCATACTACAGATATTCTTCAACCAATTTGATTCACCAAGTTGCTTGCCTATTCCGTAAACTATATGCTTTATGGCTGTTTTCAAATTAATGCAATTCTACCATATTGTTTGATAAATGCGAATCTAAATACTATTTCCATTTAATATTATTTGCAACGATTAGATATTTTCTACTCATATTTAATATCAAATTGTTGTAAATAATATAAAACAGAGGTAGTATCATATAATAAATATATTACATGTTTAACTGGTATAATAGTTGAATTAGATTATAAGTAATATTTTCGAAATCATATTTTAGAATTTAGTTTGTACTATTCATTGCCCATTGTAACTTCTCACAAGTCACAAATGACAATATATAGGTGTTGATTCCTTGAAAGTTGTACGTCTTTATATATGAACTTTCAAAAGAAATTCGTAATATGTTGGCATTTTGAAAATTCTACGCCCACATTGATTATTATGATTATGTAGTTATGATAACTTCTCGGTCCAAAACTTATTTTCATCATATATGAACAAAACTTATTTTTCATATAATATTTATAGTTTTAGAAAATGACAAACCCGACCTTAGAAAAATTCTAAAATCAGAGTTTTCTTTCTCACTCAAATTTATATAATTCGCTATAATATGGTCTTATCTCGTATGGATAAATACATGAATTAGCTATTATGCCAATGATATAGAAGTACTTAGTAATACCTTGTTACTCCTCGATAAATTGATGCACCACGAGAAAATCCACTACTTTTCCTGCATTAACAAAATTGATCAATACTTAATGATTAATTAATTACATAAGATGATCTCTTCAAATATAACTCTACCTTGTAAAGTTTCACTAAAATTTTAAAAGATCCGAACTCATCCTCAATCGCTTATGAAATAAGGACTATATACATTTTTTAAAAATTACCTTCGTAGAGATGCCACATATTCTTGGCGTGTCATATGCTTCATATCCTCAACTTCCTTTTCATAATCAGTAATCTAAATAATTCATGAAACAAAAAAAAATTAAAGCACGTTTTAGGCCAATTAACAAGAATTATTAAGCTTCATTAAAATACTAATTGAAGAGACAAGCAATGCAAAAACCACTGAGACATGCTTCCACTAACATTTGAGATTATGGTGCAAAATTAACTTTCACCATTAGCACCGGAGCATGTCGCCTAATCAAACAAATTGTTTAGAGATCAGACAGAAAATCCTTAATTATGGTGCACTTAAAACAGTGGAAATGCATGCACTTTGAGTAATTTTAGTGGATAAAAGTTCCCCCAAGATAAATCACCAAGAAAATCCGGGATATAATGAATTTTTTTAATAGAAATCTTATGAACAATAAAATTGCTTCACCTCTCATTTCAAATTTCATAGCCAACTTTTGGCTTCAAAATACTACATTTTCGTAAATAAATATCTACAATTACATATAGTTAAAAAGATAAATTAAAATCAGTCAAAATAAGTTGAATATGTCCCTCGCTCACAAATAGATTTGCATATGACACACTTTTAAAGCATGTATATTAGCCTTAAACACGACATTGAATATATTTGAAATAAAAGGAGTAATATATCACGGCCCCAAGTAAGTTAAAATTTCTCTATTTTTTAGCTAGCTTCATAATACTCTCGTATTATGTATACTTCCTCCGTAACAAAAAGAATGCAACAATTAGGTATTATTAGTGAGGTATAAAATATTCAATTGTCGCATTCTTTATGTTACGGAGGAAGTAATAAACATAATATAGTTGAACACAATTAATTAAGAGTTATAATTGATCAAATTAACTTACAGGAAAGTTGGTGGTGGTAGTGGTACCCCAATATTTAAGTGCAGCCAAATCATAAGCTCTAGCCGCTTTTTCTTCTTTGTCATAACCCCCTAAAAATATAAATATACATACACAAAATGAGAGAATAAAATCTATCAGATTCTATTGTAATCAGAAATAAAAATTGTAAGAGTATCTAAGTACTATAATTAACAATTAAAAGAGCTCAAAAAGGAACTTTTTGTTCTCCACTATGTATTACTTACCCAAATAAACTGCAATCAATCAAGCAACATTCCGCAGATAGCCCACCATCAAACACACACGATAATAAGACACCCAAAAAGGAAACATATTAGTTTCACTAATTGTACATGTTTGCTGATTATTCAAAATAACAAAAAAAAAATTAGCACTTCAAAATTATCTGTTAATCCGAACTACATTTATCTTAATAGTATATTAAATACTCCCTTTGTTTACTTTTGTTGTTCGTGTTTAGAATTTTTTTGTGAAACGAAATTGGTCAAATTAGAAAGAATTTTCGAAAACAAAGGGAGTAATTCATTATTACGCGTAAAAATGATCAATTAATTAAGATTAACGTGTAAATTTTACCTTGTCTGCCCTTACGAGTCTGCCCTTCTCTCCTACAGCTATTATCCCATAGATGAGCTTCATATCTCCCAGTCCACCTATGTCTGCAACCATATAATATAAGACGATTAAACAGCAATCATATAATATAAGGTTACTGGAAAAAAATTCATATGAGAAAAAAAAAAAAAAAACAAAGTCATAGGAGAAAATAAACCATCTATGAATCAAGAAATTAAGTACTTTAATAAACATTTAGAGATCGATTTTCGAGTACATTGGATACCCAAAGGTGCAAAGTTTAAGAAATTTAAAAACCATAAATAATTAAAAACTAGTATTATTTTATGGAGAAAATAGTAGACAAAATTTTGTAAGAAAAATGTACCTTGTTACACCACGGTAAATGGATGTACGTTGTCCAAATGTATCAATAGATTTCCTAGGAACGCTTTCTAGTGCACTACTTTGAACATCAACGATAGCAGTAATAGTACTAGCTGTGTTATTACATATCCCGGCCGTTGTATCACTTAATTGTTGTTTATTATTACTACTACTATTCTCAGACAAACTACTCTCTATCTCTCCTCCACCACCACCACCTCCTCCTCCTGCCGCTAGTAGCGGCAAGGCGGATTGGGACACACCAGTTCCCATTGAAAGGGATAATGTTTGTGCATTCGCCCCGCCGCCACCACTGCCACCACCACCATCCACTATATTTGATTGAGGAGGGTGGTTTGATCTCAACCATGTCTTGATCATTGAAACATTGAGTCCGTTATTATTATTATTATTATTATTACTAGCAGGACTAGTAATATCCTTAGGGTTTGACATAGTACTATTATTGTTGTTATCATGTGTAGTATTAAACATGTAGAGATCTCCATTATTTTGATGATGATTCTCTCTAAAAGAGTGACTACTCCCTAGAAAGTTTTCTAGTTTTGGCTCCTCTTCAACTTCTTGGTTTCCCATTAGCATACTAAGCTCTGAGTTTCCCTTCATATTGTTCCAATCTGCAAATTTACAAAAAACACATAAAAACTTTAAAATCACTCTTCACTTAAATTATTCATTCTCTTCTTTTTATTCATGTTTGTCAAACCCAAGAAAATAAGGAAAAACAATAAATTTCCCATCAAAAATAAATAAACCTTAAAATCTACTAGATAAGGTGACTAAAATACTAAACTAAATCATTTTTTCTCTCTATCTTTTGCTTGGAAGTTTAGGGTTTTATAATATATAGCATAATCAATACTACCTCTGTTTTTTTAGTTAAAACGATTAGACATAAAGTATGAGTAGAAAATGTCTAATCGTTGTAACTAAAAAAACATAGGTAGTAGTTATAATTATCAGCAAAACAAACATTTAAATGGCTAATAATTAGGTTTGATTAGCTAGGGTTTGTAACTATAAGTTGAAAAAAAAAAAAAAATACTAGATTGAAATTTACCTTGGGATTGATCATTAGTTGATCTATGGAAGGCCTCAAGGATTCCAAAGGAAGAAGGGATGTGATTGAGAGAAGAATGAGGCGTTGAGCCGGGCCCGAGATCGAAACACTCTCCATTGTTGTTGCTTGTAAAGTGATGATGATGGTGATCTTGATTACTACCATGATCAGGAGTTTGTGAAGGAAGTTCTTGAGGAGATAAAGAGAAACCTAACCAATTCATTGAACCCATATATATATATATATATATATTGTGTGTATATATATATATATATGTGTGTGTGTGTTTAACTATCTTTTTTAGAGATAGTATATATCTTTAGGAGAAAAAGTGAATAAATGTTAGATTTGGATGATTGAAGTGTTAAAATGATGAAAATAGGTAGTTTATATAGGGTTAAGGATAACTAGTTCATGCATGAAGTGATGAAAATGAAAGAGGAATTAAGAAGGTGAAACTTGGGTTAATGGAAAAGAAGAAGAAACCATTTTAAAGAAAGAACAAAGGAAAAAAAAAAAAGAAGTGAAGATAGAGGAAGATATGAAGAAGAAGAATAGGAATGGTCAAAATTATGAAATGGAATTGTTTGTTTCAAAGCAATTCTAGCATTTATATAATCTCTTAAATCTCTCTCTGTCTTCACTTCTATTGTTCTATATATATGTATCTTAAAGAAGGTTAGAACCCGTACAAGTGAAGTGTAATTGAAAATTGTACAAGTAGCAGCTGAAATCCGCCCTACCATGGTAGCATATATATAGCTTATATTACTAGCTACATTGTCTAACAAATAATGGAGAAAATTAGGGTCTTTGAAGACTATAATTGTTTAAATTGGGAATATTATAGTAACTAATTATATGTTACATTCTATTATAAAATACGGTATCTGAAATAAGGCAGACTTACAGTAATTTATCGTAAGATTTACATATTTTTATATTTAAGGAGTAATTTTTTACTATAAGTCGTATCAGCTAAAACTTCGTATATAAAATAAGGGTAAGAAGTGCTAGCTGGTCGACTTTATATGTAATGGAGAAGATTAGGGTCTTTAAAGATTGTAATTGTTTAAATTGGGAATATAATAGTAACTAATGTGTTACATTCAATTATAAAACACAGTATCCGAAATAAGGCGGACTTATAGTAATTTATCGTAAGATTGACGTATTTTATATATTTAAGGAGTGATTTCTAACTATTTGTAGCGATGACGTTAACATTTATATTAAGTCGTCTCAACTTAAACTTTATATATAAAATAAGAGTAATAAGTGCTAGCTGATCGACTTTAAGATTAAGTTTTGAACCATATAATAAAATCTATAAAATGGTAAATATTTTAATATCATAGAAATACCAATTATAACGGTTGAGACTTGAGACTAATGCACTATCTGAAAATTTCAAAATAATCAGAATTATATGATGACATTTAGGAGAGTTGAAAATTGGCCTTTTTATGACTATAATGGTCAACATCTCAGTTAACTAGATATATTTTTGCGACTTGAAAATTTTCTAAGTACAGTGTATGTACATGTTTGTTTTATGAATTACTCTAATTAATTATGTTTGTTTTATGAATTACTCTGATTAATTATAAAAACAAGCTTGATTTATATAATTAGTTACCAATAAATTCAATTTCAAATTACCTTTCCACACCTATATATTACTCCCAAATCTCAATTGCAAACATATAGGAGTACTACTCATTATTCAATGAATTTGGAAACAAATTAAAGGGGGAAGATAGAGAAATTAAAGAAGAGGCAAATGAAAAATTAATCAATTAATTAAGTACCATGTTTATAGATGGGAGTGCAATAAAGACTTTCTGTCTATCAGAAAATTCACTTGTATAAACAAAAAGTAAAATTAAAAGGAAATGTACTTACATAGTTACATTTAATTAGATTAAATTAATTTTGGCTAGGTGTGTGTATTGAAGATATGTACAATCAGATATTTTAGTTTTCTAATCACCTTTTGGTTCTCACCCAAAAATGGGACAAGTTGAGCTTATCTCGTGCCGAATTTCTGCTAAGTATAGAAAAACATTTCTATTATTTGTGGGGTTACAAGCCTAACACATGGGTATCAACTATCAAGCTATGCAATAATACACCTACAACCGAGCTGTGCATGCTTTTCTAAACTTAAGCAAATAGCAACATGCAAAATTCAATGATCTACTTAGTAGCAATTTTATACTTTAACTCATGAAATTGTAATGAAGAGTGTAAGATGGGCAAAAAATAAAAACAATCTAGTTATAATTTTTTTTTCAATTAATAACTATTACAAGAATTATTAAACAAAAAAAATAACTATTACAACAATTATTAAACAAAAAAAATAACTATTACAATAGCTAATAATTTTAGCAACTTTAATTTGCTGATACGTACTTTATATCTCTAAATTTCACGAATTTACTGATGTTATATAAACATCTATGAACATATATAAGTTGTAAAACATATCTAGAGTTCGCAACAAACTTGCATCATGGACTCATGGATATATATATAAATTTAGCAATATTATATATATTTTTTTTTTTGAACTTCTTTTCGGAAATATGTGGTAAGATAAATTTCCTCTTGGTTTCCCTCACACAAGGCTGCTCACCCAGAGGCCCAACACTTACCCAAAAGACGTCCTTTTTATTTATCAAGGGAGATTGTACATTTATGAGCTAAGAAGAACAAACTAATATAGTGTATGTAGTTAGAGTTTGTATTAGTAGCCACATCTAGCGAAGCAAGTACTAGAGATGTCGAACAGTGCGGGCCAATCCAGCCTAGCCCGTCTCTTGGGCCGCGTGGGTTGAGCCCACAAAAAGCCCGATCCAGCCCAGATCGAACTGTGATATTTGGTAGGTGGGTCGTGGGCTAGATTTTTTGAACCCAACCCACACGAAACCCGTTACTAAAACCGTTTAGCCAGGCACAGGAAATCGGTTCAGCCCGGTCCACGAACCGGAACCGTCCAATCCAAGTAATTATTCAACCAAATTGTGTATATTTTAATCAAATTTCACATATTATTCAATCAAATTAAAAAATTATTAAATTATTCATTAATATTAATAATTGTATATATTTTAATTACTTTTATAGGTGTTATGTAACTATAATAAATGATTACGGTGATTAAATAATTTTGAAAAAAAAAAAATCTCATGTCGGCCCGCCAGCTCAGTAGGCCCACGATTCGCTAAAATCGCTTCTCGAACCGTGAAAACCGGTAACAGACCAATGTGGGCCAAAATTTTTCATCTCGTGGACCAATCCGCCCAAACTATGAATTTCATGGTCTGATCCTGAGCCGTGAAATCTCAACCCGGCCTACTAGGGTCCGCAGACCACCCCACCCAACTTGCATCAATGATCATCTCTAAAGGTTACATATGTGCAAAGACCTTCATTAATAAATAATATTTTATTTCTGCGTTGTTAGCTTCATGAAAAACATGAGCGATGAAGCAAATGTTAAAGTGGCGATAGAGAAAAAGGCTGATAACATCAATTAGGATGTGCGAGACTATGGGCGGCATGAGTATAGTCATTGCAAATTACGAATCACCACTTAATTGTTACCTTCAATATAAATAGGATTAGTTGTATAACCTACTAGCTTTTAATGCATGCGATGCGTGCGACGATATTTTTCAAAATCAAACCACTACTCCCCAATTACCATACCTATATTTCTGAATTTCATGCAATATTTTTTTTTCTCTCTATTCAATTGAACATCATCTTCATCAATTTCCCCCAATTCAAACCACACACTCGATTTTTTTCTCTCTTTATTCAATTGAGACCGTCGATTATTAGTTGAGGATTATCTCAAGCAAGTTGCAGAGTTGTCTTTAGCGGTCACCGAATTGGCTTTCGCTCAGCCTGTCATAAATCATCGAGCTTGCTTGTGATAATCATGGCGCAAACTTTGTAGTTTATGTTGAAATTCGATTATGGGCGCAATTTTTTGATTTTAATATATGGGTTTAAGTATTTTTTTGATTTCCCCCAAATTCGAGTTCTCATATTATGTGTCAATTCTTTTAAAGTTATATTAACGATATTTGATTTTTTTATTTTAATATATGGGTTTAAGTATTTTTTTTTCTCAAATTCTTTTTAATATACGGGCACAAAAATAATTCGAGTTCACATATTTTGTCTAATTTTTTTTTATATCCAGGGCACGAATATCGAGGTCATTTTTGATGAAATTTCATTTTTTTTGAACTATTTATGATGTAATTTTAATTTGAATTTCAACTATCCTCGAATTAAATTTTAAATAAACTGTAATTTAAGTTATATTTTACTTTTGGACAAAAATATAATACAACACATATTCGTAAGAGTTACTGTAATTTGAGTTTAATTTTCTCGAACATAGTACATATTTTTAAGATTTACTGAACATAGAACAACACATATAATTTTATTTTCAATAACGAATTGAGTACCTGATTAACGATAAAGAATCGACAAATCTCAGAGTTTTGTATTTGAGAATGTCGTGAAACTCCAATCTATGAATATAACTGTTATTTTTGTTTGGAGTTTGTGTTTGTAATTGAGTTTGTGTTGTGGAAAAAAATTGATTTGATAGGATGTTATGTCGTGTAATTTTTTTTTGCTATTGTATGTAGTATTAACGGTTTTTTCACCAAATACCCCCCGAGTTTTCATGAAATTCACCGGGTACCCCTGCACTTTTGAAAATACACGGGGTGCCCCTCAGTTTCTGAACAATACACCCAAATACCCTTAATGACTAACGGCGGTTAACTCCGTTAACCACCGTTAGTCATTAACTGTTATTTTGTTGTTTTCAGCCATAATTAACTACTAACCCTAACCTTAAACCTAACCCTAACCATAACTTAACTTAACCTAACTTCTAACATTAAACCTTGTACCCTAACCTTAAACCCTAACCACCCTCCCCACCACCCCATCCACCCACCACCCAGCAGACCCCCCTCCCCAACCCCACCCTACCCACCACCTCAGCAGATCGCCCTTCCCCCAACCACCGGTTGCGCCCCACCCCACCCCTCGCAGCCCCTACCTCCACCCCCTCGCAGCCGCTCACCCCACCAAGCCCCCACTCGAATTTCGCTCCCCTCCCCTCACCTCCGATGAGTTTCAGTCCCCTCCTCCCACCCCCTCCACCGTGTCGATTGTCGCGCACCCTACTCCCAACCCCAGTCGATTTCGACACCAAACCTCCACCTTTGTTGATGAACAGCCCAGAAACCCTAACCCTTTGAACAAAAACCAGTTGGGGTGGGGGGAAGGGTGTCGAAATCGACTGCAGTTGCAGGGGAAGGTAACGAAATAGACTGGGGTTAGGAGGGAGGGTGTGAAAATCAACGAGGGTTAACCGTCGGGAATGGGAAAACGTCGGGAGTGGGGGGATTAGGGAGAGGGGGTTGCTGGGCGGTGATGGAAGGGGGGTTGGTTGGCGGTGGTGGGAGGGGGCTGTTGGCCGGTGGTGGGAGGGGTTGTTGGCCGATGGTGGGAGGGGGGCTGGTTGGCGGTGGTGAGAGGGGGAACTGTTAGCCGGTGGTGGGAGAGGGGACTGTTGGGAGGGTGGGGGAGGAGGTGGTGGGATAGGGTTAGGGTTAGGGTTAGAGTTTAGGGTTAAGGTTAGGATTAGAGTTAGGATTAGGGGTCAATTAGGGTTTAAAATAAAAAATTAGGGTTAATGACTAACGGCGGTTAACGTCGTTATTCATTAAGGGCATTTGGGCGTATTGTTCAGAAACTGAAGGGTACCCCGTGTATTTTCAAAAGTGCAGGGGTACCCGGTGAATTTCACGAAAACTCGGGGGTATTTGGTGAAAAAACCGTAGTATTAACGTATGGTAAGTTCTTGATTATGAATCTTTTTATTGGCAACTTTATATGATTGAATCTTATATGAGTTGATTGGGTTTAAATTTGATTTGATTGATATTTTTGTTTTTTGTTTTGACAAGTTTATGCATGGCCCGCATGGGATTTGGGGTTGGTTAGGTGGCCAAAGGGGCATTTAAGTAAATTCCAAAGGGGACACCATTGCTCCCCCTTGGCTTATATAATAGAGATATAGCTACACTTTCCTTTTTTTATACTAATCTTACATGCACGCAATGCGTGCGATAACGTGTGATATATAACAAATGAAGTAGAAAATAAATTAATTGGGTAGAAAAATTGTCTTTATATTTTATTTTCTCAAAAAACTGATGTTCGGTTTAAATGTCCTACTTTCCCCTCTTTTTTCATTCAAATAAAACAGTTAGTTGTCCTCTTTTTCTTTTCTTTTTTCCTTTTTCTATTTTTTTGTGTCCCCCATGTGTTGCCTTATATAATAGAGATCTTGAGTGCGAATATTTTTTAAAAGGTATAGAAGAAAGTTAAATGTGACACATTATCTCAAGTTATAGAGTTTGTCTTGTAAGAAACCGCCTATTTTAAAATTAAAATTAGGCAATAGTAAATCTAATATTAAAAAAAGAATTAGTCCATTTAGTGACTATGTCTAATTTTAATAATTTTTGCAAGTGATAATCCCAAAAAGAAAAACGATAAAAACACACAGTTTATATTCAAGCCGAGAGTGACATCAACTAACATATGAAGTAGGAAAAGAATGGGCGGACTGTCAAATAAAATTTGCAAATTTATTTGTTTTTCATTAAATATGACTAATAAGAAAATCTATATGAAAAATATTCACCAAAAAAATTATCTATGAGAAGTTAGTGAATGTCATTTTTGGGAGTATGGAGTTGCCATGGACATCTGAAGTGACCTAAGGTAAATAATGTCACTAACAATCAACTCTATGTGTTGATCAAACTGAGTATTGTGCAACTAGACAATCATAAAACTTCCGCCTCCTCTCTCCTTTTTTTTTCTCTTCTCTCTCCTCTCCTACAAAACTCTAATTTTCAACTTAGAGGTTATCACCACCCTTTTGAATGGTGGTATCTACTCATATATTGGGTTTTATCTCTCTCCATATAGGGGCGGATTATAAGAGGGGCGGACAGGGGTCTGGCCCCTCTTAGTTTAATAAAACAAAAAGAGTCAAACTGCAAGACAATACATGAGAGTTTGGTTTGGCATAGTGGCGCATGAGCAAGAAATCAAGAATATTGCTTGTAGAGTAGGTGGTTTCATGTTCGATCCTTCTTCATGCATGCTTTCTGTCTTTCATACCTTTTCTTTTTGTTGTGCCTTAAGAAAACAATTTGATAATCGATTTAGTTACTAATAATATTAATGAACTATTCCTTCAATTTCTAAGAAATCTACCCACTACTTAATTGTACCACTCTTTTAATACCTTGAAAATTTAATATTGGTCAAATAAATAAATGGACAAAGCTGCTTAAAAATGGAAGGATAAGGATTTAGAACAATTACATTAGCTACAAGTTTTTTTTGTAACCGATGATAATAATATATTTAAACTTTGATGATGTGCTTTTGTTAGTGTTTTTATTCATCATTTAAATTTTACAACTAAGCTTTTAATTTTCCTACTCGGCCCCTGTAAAATTGTCGGTCAAGATCCGCCACTGTCTCCATGTGAGAGTTTGGACACTTTGTTTTTGGATTTTAGTGTAATTCAATATGTTGATTTGTTAATCAGAATTTTGTGCAAAGTTGTAACGACAGATGTCAAGACTTCATTTACAATCACTTGAATTAAATTCAGTTCTACTTGAAAACTACAAAAGATCGACAGAACCCTTTGCAAAAGGCTACATCAGACAACGATGTGAAAGACGAGGGTTTTCAGAAGTGTTATATCTACTCAACGATCATGGCTTAATATTAGAATTGTATTTATTTCATTTTGATATGTATTATTTGTTTAGTTTCTACTTCTATCGTAGATGTCGTATGACTTTGAATCAATTAATTAATGTTAATTTCAAAAAAAAAAAACCTAAGTATTGTGCAACCTAGCTACCATTTCACAGGTCTAATTATTATGTAGAGTATATAATATATTTCCTCTACTTAGAAATAGTTGCACCACTTGCATAGTGTTTACTATTCACATTTTACCTTTTGATTATCTTTGGTGATTTAATTTTTAGGAAAAACATAGTTATATGGGATCTTGTTAGATTCGTCTCAATATATATTTTTTTAATATTAACTTTTTATAATTTTTTACTCGACAATTGAAGATATTAACGTTTGAAACCATGCATCGTTAAGCGTGAAAACATGTAACGATGCAACTATGTCTAAACAGAAGAAATATATTGTAGTATATCTATTTAATGTTTACAAAAATGTCTGCTCCCTCTATTTTTTACTTGATCTGTTTCCTTCGAGCACACTTGTCATTTTACAATGCGCTATTTGAACCTTTATATCTTTAGTTATCAATAAGCAAAAATTATAAAAAGTTGATATTTGAGAATAATACCTTGAGAAAAATCTAACAAGATTTATTCCACACTACTAAATTTTTTCTTAAGTGCAAACCACAAGAGATGATCAAAGTCATGTATGTGAATAGTATCAAAGTAAAAACGAGTCATCTAAAAACAAACAGATGACGTATATAATGTATTAATGTAAGACAATTTTGTAAAAACTAGTGTAAGTATGTAAAGCCTTGTTTATTCTTGTGCATTAATCATATATATTAACCCTGGATTATCTTAACATTAAACAAAAACACTAATTTGACAAAATCATTCTCCTTACCATATAAATATAATGTGATTATAACTTCGAAGAATCAACCAATAAAATCTATCTTTTACGTACTTCTTTCACATCCAAATATATGCTGGAAGGGGAGCATGCAAAACGCAAAAAACAACCTCTTCCCACACCTATTAAATTCAATCTCCAGTTGGAAAACATCAAGTTCTTAGCAATCAGTTGTCAGTACTTATACCATCAACTTACATAATTTCTGAAATTTTCATGCATGCCCTTATTATTTTATCATATATTTTGTCCTACTATGAGAAGTTTATCATCATCTTTGACTAGTGGACTAATCTCCTACGAGAGTTTGCATGGATACCTTAAAGGACAACATTTCTTCCAGCTTAGATTTTTTCCATACCCAAACTCGAACTCGAGACCTTGATTGAGGTGCGAGAGGCACTTAACCACTCACGCCAACCCCAACTGGTATTATTTTATCACATATTCAATCATACAATATAACTATAATATAGTAGTATAGTATTATTGTTTGGTAACATGATGATATAGTACTTCATATCATTTCCCTTGTATTATACCTACCCCTCCCTCCTGAATAGCAGAAAAATGATGACAATAATAAGGTTTTCTGAGACTGCCTTCAAAAACCCATAACTTTTACACATTCTTTCCCATATCTCTTTCTTTTTCTACATATGCTGATGATATTTTTCTCATATCTTTATTTTGATTTTCTTTTTTGTCATTCCTAATCATCAACCAACCTGCTCTGATCTGCAGTGCTCCCCCGGTTGAAGCGGGGGATGCTTTTCTTTTTCTCATTATATTCTCTCTCATCTGTCATGGGTGCACGCATATCAATAATGCATGCATGACTGACACTTTTTCACAATGCAAAGTCATATCCTCATGTAATCTTAAAGAAATCCTATACTATACCATCTTTACTAAAGATGTCTGGGTCTAATGATTAAGATTGAGGTGTTGTGAACGATAGGTTACAGGTTCGAATCCCTTCCTTTTTTTTCTTTACTTTGTACTGCCTTCGTGGCTCATATGGATCAAAAAAAATACTATACTATCTTTCAATATATACTACTTCCTCCGTTTCATAATACTCACTACACTTTTATTATGGAAAGTTTTGCATTACTTACTATACTTTTTTTTTGGACAATAAACTCTCTCTATCCCTCTCCTCTTCCATGAGTCCTTTTTCTTCTCCAAAAATTACTTAAAAGTTTGTGAATTGAAAAATATAGCAAGTAATATGAAACTAAGGAAGTACTTTCTCTGTTTCTTAATAAGTGCAACATAGAGAAAGTGGGGGAATATCAAGGAATGTAGAGAGAGAAAGTTGGGACCACAATAAAGTAGAGTAATTCAAGTGATGAAACAAAAAAGTTGTGGTCCCTCCTTGCTTTTTGGTGGTATATTTGTAATAATATTGAACTTTTTTTTACCATGTTGAGCTTGGTTGCACTTATTGTGACTATTCCAAATAAGGGAAATGTTGCACTTATTAAGAAACGGAGGTAGTATATATATTATATACAATAATCTTAATGTTATGATGGACGGAGTTTAATTAATTTGGCTACACACCAAATAGTTTCGCACCATAGGCATAGTCCACATAAAGAGTTGAGAAAGGAGTGTGGGTCCTAAAAAAGTGAAATTATCAAATTATTTTTGACATAGACCTAGTAAGATAGTCGGTCAAATTGATTTCCACTAGCATAACTTTAGGGTTAGGTTCATGTAGAGCTAATCAAAACTAGTCTGTCTCGGTTCGATCTGTTATGTTTTTGCTTTAATATAATCCGATTTTGGGTCTGGTTCGATTTTTTTGCTTTAAGATAATTCGATTTTTGGCTCAAAAAGGCTGTTCTTTTTGGCGCGAAATAGCGGGCTTTGAACACAAAATATTTAACCCGAGTCGACTAACGAGCATTTTTTTAAGGTATAATCCAGTCCGATCTATGATCACCTGTATATTTATGTCAAGTTAATTTATACTGAGCGTTGTTGCATGGTTGTAACTTATCTCAGTCTTACACAAATTCTCATAGAACCTTTTCTTAGTTTGTAATATGAATAGTCTGTGAGGTGTTTACTCTCACATGGACTATCTCATTTTGTATGTTGATCTTATGATTTCATCAATGAGAAATTAAAACTATATAAAAAAAAGTGAGCATCAAATTAAGTACAATGCAACGTTCTTGCCTAAATGCAAAAACCAAAATGCTTTATAGTTCATACAAATATATAACATTGTGAATACAATAATTCATGTTTATTATTAAGAGGAAGGAAAATTACATCTTTTTTAAATATTTTTCAGTTCCTTCGGCAACATATATCGTATCCAAATAAGGAAAAATGAATTTCTTCCTTGCTTTCTCTTCTCTCATTCTTTTCCTTCAAAATTTTATATATATCTAAACAAATATTAGTATGAGTTAACTCAAAATTTATAAGTTCCTCGCCAGAATGTCCATCAGGGGCGGGGCAAATATGAACAAAAATAAATGGGGTCATGTACTTTTTCCTTAATTGGGTCCTTCATTTGTAGTTAAAAAAAAAAAATAGAAGTATATATAGGATTCGTATTTACCGCCGCTTCCTAATGGCAACTATCTTCAAAAGTTAAAACAACAAAACTTTGATGGATTTCATGTTCTCGTTATTCTTTCCCTTACACTTTTACTACTAATCCAAATGTTTTCTTTTGTCTAATCTTTAAACAATTAAAAAATGTTCATCCTAGTATATCCTTTTCTTTCGTAGAACAAATAGGTAAAATAGAAGGAATAGAACTATAATCAGAATCCAGGAACAACAACAGTTCTAAAAAGAAAGCAAGAAACTAATGCACCTTCTACTAAACTAGCTAGGGGGCTTAGCTTGCACCCTATATTGGGACACTAAACCTTCTATTACGGTTTATAGTTGCTAGATTTCAATTGGCAATTTAATTAAATATTCTTTTACGAACTCACGGTAACATTGATCATAATGTTTAACAATTAAACTTATTGATCATTATATGAAGTAAAAAGCTTAATAGTGACATAAATATGCAATGTTAACCAGATGAACAATATGGGTATACAAATGAATATATAAGAGTTAAGACGATGGATATTTTAACAACTTTAATATGCTATGTACGATGTATTAGAATCGACATATCTTTGTGTAATTTTGTTCTTTTTCTCGCTAAATTTAGGGTTACACTATTATTTGTTAGGTATATAGTATGGAGATTGCTATATCTATCTATTAGGTATACTATTTATTACTCCCTCTGCTTTTTATTATATTTCTCACTTAGAATCTTGGCACTATTCATACTTAAAGAGTATCTTCTAATTGTTTCACAATTTATAAGAAAAAACATAGTCATGTGGGGTCTTGTTTGATTTGTCTCAATTAGTACATTATTAATAGGAAAATGATATATGTAGCCCTTAGGGCTATGTATAAGAAGCTTAAAATA
Organism: Beta vulgaris subsp. vulgaris; assembly: GCF_026745355.1. NCBI lineage: Eukaryota > Viridiplantae > Streptophyta > Magnoliopsida > Caryophyllales > Amaranthaceae > Beta > Beta vulgaris. The sequence continues at coordinate 61,104,328 of NC_079205.1, read as the reverse complement.
GAAATAAAAATTTGAATCAAGCATTAATTACCTCAAATGGTGTGAAATTTTGTCATAAATTCATAAATTGTTTTCATTTTAAGACGTGTATTTAATGCTTATATGTAGCCCTAAGGGCTACATATAACATTACCCCAATAAAAGAACGAGATCAGAGACGGTAAATTTCACATGGAAATAAGTTGATTGCCTAATTATTATTTTTCATATTTTTGTGTTTAATTAATAATTGTAACAATAGTACTTACTAAAAGTTCCAAAGCTACCTTATTTATGCATAATGCAGTGATATGAGATTAAATTGAATAGATTAAGTGATTTTGATTGATATGTTTGATAAATTGATTTGTTGTATCTAATTAAAAATTGTAATTATTAGTCATGAAATGATTATATTGAAGTAGTTTATTTTAAAAAAAAAATAATCATGGTTTAGACAATTACATGGTCAGTAGCCGACCTTGACCCGCAGTTCATGAATTTCTGGATGCGCCACTGATGTGCATGGTACACCTTATCATATGCATGTTTCATCCAAGACTAATTTATGCTCATTCACTCATTTGGAACTCTCCTTTTTAGGCACTCTTCTTTTGGACTTATTTTCAATTTAGTTTCTCGTAGTCAGTTCAATTCAGCTCAATTCAGTTCAGCTTTGTTTAAACACTCTCTCATGTTTAGCTTTCTCACAATTCAGTTCAGGCACTCTCTCATGTTAAATTTTCTCGTGGTTCAGTTCAGTTTCTCGCAATTCATTTCAATTCAATTCAATTTATTCCAGTCCAAAAGAATGGAGCTTTAGTGTATTTTGCTCATTTGAATGATTTTAAATGAGTAATGAGTAAAATATAGCTTTGGGTGTACCATGTTCAATGTACACTAAGCTGTAAGATACAATTTGTATGTCTACTCAGTGGGTAATTAATTCGTCTAATTAATCAATACAGTCAAACTCATCAAAATTAATTATTTTTTAATTATTTATATTCAGCAAGTATATGTATCTATCTCCCTAATTAGCAATACATTGCACCATCAGCTAATGGTATGACATACATCATTTAATTAAGATAATTGTAGTCAAATAAAAGAAATGGAAAGTAAATTATCTCGGTAATGTCATCATAATCATGTCCTGTAGAAATTTAAGCCTATTGGGGGGAACAAAGAAGCTTGCCATTATAGACAAAAAGAGAGTTGCACCAACTTTTGACCATTTATCTAGGGTTCCCACCTAAGTTTTGAATTCTTTTGACCAGTGGTACTTTTTTTTCACCGTCCTATTAGCATTAATTACCAGTGCCGGTGCACATTAGCTAATTAAGCTGTAAAATATTGAAGTAACTTTTTATTTTAGAGTTATGCTATATACAGTCTTTAAGGTTGTATATAAAATATAAATATACTACTTAAAATGGAAATAAGTTGTAAATTTATGGAAAAATTTTGCATCAATCGATATAATAAATGATCAATTAATGCAACTTATTTCCATTTTTAGCTTCTTATATACAGCCCTTATGACTGCATGTAGCTTTTTCCATTTTTATTTTATAAACTCCAAAAAAAAAAAAAAAATGCAATCACCTGGAATGCATACTATAATGTCCTGGTACAGAGAAAGTTAGCAAGTTTTTGAATTTATACTGTTGTCCCTTCTTTTTGTGTCTTCATTGATGACTATTTTATTGTACAAAAAAAAGCTACATGCATACATGTATTTTGTTCTGCGTAGTTTTTTGTGGAAAAAACTTGAACACAATCCTTAATGAGGATTGAGGGTGATTCTACGAACAAAAAAACTCTTTATTTACGTATATTTCAATATAAGCATTCCCATGCAAAGAGCATACACAAAATAAAACTTACCAAATGTGGACTTTCCCAAAAGAAAATGGAATAATAGACTTATCTCTAATCTCAACATGCTTCCCATTTTTCTTATGAGACAATACATAAACGGCTTATGTATGAAATTAAGGATCATGAGTGGATTTCGAATACTTAATTAGTTGTTAGGAAATAGGGTGTTGTAGTTTGATTAATGGGGAACAAAATCAAGGAAATAGTAAAGGTAAGAAAACAATAAAGAGGAACAAAAAAGAACACAGGGATTTACGTGGTTCAGTCAAATTAGATTTACATCCATAGGTGGAGAATTAGAGTTTCTCCACTATAATGGAGAAAAACCAAAGAGAACAATACAAGGATTCTTAAAATAACTAGCGAGCGGCTCAAAGTGTTTCAAAAGTTGTGTGTTAAATAATAAACATCAGGAGGTTCTTTTATAACATAAGGAACCACGTACAAAATTCTAAAAGATAACTCAAAACTGAATATAGTCAATAACTGCGTAACAATTAAGCCGCCCGATAGCAGGGCGAGCAAATTCCTCAAGCAATTGACGCAGCGGGCCCGATCAATCCGTCCGGTCGGGTGAGCCTACGAAAACCGGTTTTGACGAAGTTTGAAGACATCAACTTTAACATTATCATTTACCAAAAGTTTATCAAACTCAATTCTATATAGCATTTAAGCCCGCTCAACTTCGAACAATTTAAAATGCCATTAATCTGAAAACAAACAACCAATTGAAAAATTCGGTTTAACCAATATGTCCAATTCAACTTAGATTGAATAATTCTAATTAACTTTTGGTCGATCAGATGTTGGTTATTTCCACCGGCAAAATGGATCTAATATAAAGTACTGCCCTTTAACGTAAGAAGTATATAGGTAATTTCTTGCAATTTTCCCTATACAAAGTACCTTTTATACCCATATTGTGAAGCCTCCATGCATGATATATCAGCAGATACAAAGGAGTAGGATAAGTGCTGTCAAATCAAACGGCTCATCCAGTTAGTTAGCAGTAAGCACACAAGTTGTGGGGCTAGAATTTCTGATTTCATGCATTGTGCCATGTGATATGAGCATGCCCTCTTTCCCCCAAATTTCTAATAATTTTGTGATATTACTCCTAAGGTCCACCTCCATTTACGAAGCTCTTACAACATTTAGGTGAGTGTATGTGTAGATATGGAAATCATTGACAAAACCCCCTACACAACAAAAATCACACAAGTGTATGTGTACCATCACTCAAAAAAGCATGAAAAAGTTAGTTTTATTTCAATAAATTAAAATCTAAAAGTACATTATATTACTTTGTTGGAACAACTTATAATATTAACATGTTATGATTTAAAAAGAAAAATTAAAGTATTATTAACGTATGTATATTGTTGCAGATATCATTTCCCTAACATTTGAATGTACGTGAAATTTTGGGTAAAACCTTCTTAGTCAAGGAAATGACTGAGATGGCAAGCTGGAATCATACATGGCTACAGTGGACCAACGTATACACCATAACATTCGAGATTTTCCCCATATACCCTAATCCCCAAATTTGCATCGATTATATATAGGAGTACAAATACAACTAAGTAGGGATTTTACCTTTTTCTTATATAAACATGACATACATTTTATTCATTACATAATAATGTTAAACATAATACAATACAAGATTAATTGTTTATTTGTTTCGAATATTAAGTTGGACTTCAACTAGCGTCTCAAATTTGAACTAGGTCACTAATTTCCGTGCTTCAAGCCAATCAAGACGATCACAAAGCTTTGGGATGTCAAGAAAGAAGTCCAGTTCACAATGATTTTCTCAATGATATGAAAATTAGTTTATTCATTAATATCAAATTTCTCTAAACTAAAAAAGTAAATACTTAAACTGATCAGAAATAATATGCATAAATTAATAATAAATATGCATCATTCATCAGAAGGTAGATGAAGATATCGATGTTTTGTATGTCACATATCTCAAGTACTTGTGTTGATTGCCAATTGTGCAACTCTAAATATCAGTTCCAAGATTTATTCAACAGGTGATAAATGATAGGAAAATGATATACATAACCCTTAGGGCTATGTATAAGAAGTTTAAAATAGAAATAAAAATCTGAATTAAGCATTTATTATCTCAAATGATGTGAAATTTTGTCACGAATTCATAAACTGTTCTCATTTTAAGACATGTATTTAATTAACAAATTATCAATCCCCGTGACCCCGTCTTTCTCCCTCGCCTTGGCCATGATAGGTTAACCAAAAGTATGAGCCTTATCAATTAACATGTTTCACGGAACATGACCCCTTAATAGCGAGGGCTCCAAAATAGTGAAAGTCCAAGTAGTAAAAAAAAGAAGTTTATCTACGTATTTAGGCTACTCTTTTTTCATAATATGACTATATTAAATGAAGAATCATGAATGGATGAACTATTACAGTAACGAAAACTTCAAATATGAGTTTGTACCGGACCTTTATATAGTTCGAAACGGGCCTAAGCCTTATTTGCTTCGTTTAAGAAGTTAATCTCAACCATATAGTATGGTCAAAATAAAGAACAACAAAAAATAAAAGAATGAAAAAGTGAGCTATGAAGAAGAAAGAGAAGGCAGTGGGAGAGTGGGATTTTGCATGGGAGAAATCAGCGGAGCACCCGTGCCTCCTTGGGAAGAAAATAAGCTAAGCGAATATTGTTAATCCCATTTGTTTAATAGTACTAAAAAAATTAACACTAATTTCCATGCCAAAATTATTATACAGGTATAAATTAAACTATCTCACAAAATTCCAAAAAGCCCAAAAAGGAAAAGGAAAAGAGAAAGATCCAAACAAAAATACAATTTTCCATATCTCAAGTGCTACTGCTTCCCATAAAAGATCACTTTGTTATAGGACAGACTATGGTGTCCTTAAAATTTTGCATGGTCCAATCCCATGGCTCATAGTTAGGCTGGATTAATGGACAATGCAGTCCAATAAGTACAAGGATTAGGTCTAGTGGTGGAAAAACTTTAATCTGTTGATAACTAGACATAAAATTAGCAGATTAATTCGGATTAAAGTTTTCACCCCGTTTAAAGTAGTAGGTTGAGTCGATATAATTTGTTGATTAAACATATTGGGTTAATTAGGGTAAAAAAAATTAACGAAACTAGACAAGATAACCAGTTTATCTATAGGCTGTTATTATCAATATTATTATTAGTGTGACTTGTGATGGTTTAATTAGATTTGTTCTTTGATACCGTATTTGATTACATTTTGGCAAGATATAGATATATAAAAAGTGGGTTAAGAAATATATGCGTTTTTACAGTTTAATTTATGTATGTGTGTAAGCTTGATAAACGAGTCGAGTAACTCATTCATTAGGCTGGCTTTAGGCTGGCTTGAGGCTGGTTGTTGATTCGACAACATATGATGAGTATTTTAACAAGTCTCTCTATGAGATTAGTCTTTTTTTAAGGAGCTTAATTATGTAATTAGAAAAGAGGATCACACATGACGAGTAGAGATAAAAGAAACCCTAAACCAAATCAAGATAATTTATTGTACAATTTCTCACAAAGAAAATTGTTGTATTTATATGAGGACTGAGTTACTATGTTCGGATTGACTTGGAAATAGATTGGTCAAACATGCATCAAATCTTTTACGCAGAAAAAAAAACCTCATATCTTGTGTCACGACATCCCATTAAAAAGGTAGGGTATAAAGAACTTGGAGAAGATACAAAGTAAAAGTGTAATAGGAAAGATAGTACTACTAGTAATTATATGCAACAGTTTTGTTTCACTTCCCCTTTTTTGAAGGGAAAATAAGACTTTACTTACACTTAATTGCAGAGATTATGACTACTACTATATTTAGAGTGTAGGTCTTGTGGCTCTATGAAAGATAAAAAGAGACAAAATTAAAGCTAATTAGTGTGGGATTAGAGCTTCATTTTAATATTTTCTTGGTAAAATCAATAACATGCACTTTGCCTCATGCTTGTCTAGGACTGTCTTTATACTAAATTCCTCTCTTATTAGCTTAACATTAGTCCTAGAAATGCTCGTCTCTCTCACTCTCTCTCCTTGTTTGTTCATCATAATCTACAACGGGCAACAGTAATAGGGATTCAAACCTTCTAATAACAAGGGTTTTAAAGTAAGATTTGGGGTTTTCCTCGAGAATTACTCTTAATGATAAATAACTTGCTTATTATATAGATTAAGAGTTTGAAGTTATCAAAGAACCAACTCAACCAAAAGTTTAAGCTGATGGTTGAGGCCCCAAGAATAGATTTATATTCTATCAGTTCCGTTCACCTTAAAAAATAAGCTTCAGGTCCAATAAGTTCCGATCAGGTCTGCTTAGGTTTGATCAAGTCTAACACAACACTCAAAAATATGTTTCAATAAGGGTCGATCAGGTCTAATAAGTTCAGGTTTTTCCAGGTGAATAGTATGCACCCTAAGAAAAATGCAATATGTAATCTTAAAATATATGTATAAGAATTAAGAGAGCGAAGAATTGGGTTGAGGCAAGAAGGCATTCACCTTTGCCTCACCCTCCATCCATCTCGTATAATTATTTTATATAGCTAAATGTAGGAGTTAGGATTATGAAAATTATGAAGAAATATATCGTATAATTATGTGTAAGTAATTTGTTATCGGTCTCCAAATTCTATGCATTTTTCTTTTTATAAATCTAAAGGCTATATTAATTTAGTCATTTTTTAAAAAAAAACTAACCCTTTCTCATTCATTTAATTCCTCCAACTAATTAATAATATGAAAATACTTTGGTTTTCTATAAGCATCTGAATATATTTGATTAATTTAAATAAGAGAGAATTATTACATCCAAATATAATAGATGCTATTGAGGAAACCTAAGTCTTGATCTTGCAAGCCATGGACCAATTGTCCAATTGTACAAGTATATCTTCAAGATGTACACAATATTGTTCATTATTTCGAGGCCTAAGTTGATTTCCCTTGGCATATGAGCTCTCTTTGCAATTTGCTTAATTGCATGCATGAACCACAAACTTTATTATTGAAGTTTATGCTACACTCGATTGCGTGTAATTTAAGGTAAATATATTCACGTGTATTAGATCCGTTCCATAATGCACCTTGCCACTCAATATATATACAGTTAATCTACAGCATAAGTGATATTGGAAGTGTTTGATGGATCAAGTTATTTTTTTATGGTGAAAATTATATACAAGTATAGTGCATCCAAAAACCAATGTTGTGCTTAAAAGATCCGAATAGACTATTATTGAGAGGGGAAAATACTTGCTTTGCTCCAAATTAAGGTAAGTAGAATCTAAGAGGGGTAGTAAATACTTATGTTGAAAATTAAAAGTTCCTGATTTTGTTTTCTACGGAAATTAAGGTAAGTAGAATCTAAGAGGGTAGTAAATACTCTCTCCGTCCCATAATATAGTGCTTGTTTCTTTTTTACACGGTCTCCAAGACGTAACTTTAACCTCTAATATCTTCAATTCCGTACTAATAAAAAATATAAAAAGTTGATATTATGAAACTACACATTGACACGAATCTAACAAGATCCCACATGAATAAATTTTTTAATATATACAAATGAGAATATTCGGTCAAAGATTTTAAAATTTGATCCACCAAAAATGAAGTAGGCACTATATTATGGGACGGAGGGAGTATATTTTTGTTATTTAAGTAAATATTGTATGGGAAAAGATGATGTTAGGAGAGAGAATAGAGAATAATTCGTGAAAGAACATTAATAGTATGACTTGAGTTGAATAAACAAAGCAAAAAACTAATTTCAAGAGGCAAACAAATGATATGATACGGTTTTTTCGGGCAAATCACGGGAAAATGTGGAACAAAATATAGAAACAAGAACTATATTTTGAAACACCCAAAATAGAAACAGAATCTATGTTTTAGGACGGAGGGAGTATCAAATTCTAACCATAAATAGATCAGGATGCAAAATAAACTGGGATCCTCAAAAAATGTATTGTAACTTCAAAGGAATGCTGAAAAAAGCTTATTCATATATTGCGAATTGAAAATGGACGCACAAGTAAATGTAATTTCGATATAGAATTCAATAAGTTTCTGATAGTTTTTTTTTACTAAATGAGGATTTTCTTCAAAAGAATCAACAATGAAAAATAAGTGGTTCGTATCTAGTAATCAAAACTAAATGATACTACTTATCATTGGGATAATAATTCATAATTGGAATTTTTTTTGATAATTAATTCATAATTGGAATTATCTTATAATCTTATCAATCCTTTGATTCCTTTTAATTTGATGTTTTTAGTTTAAAAAAATTAGACTAAAAAAAAGTCAATGTAAGATTATAAAAGGCGAAGCTCAAATGTAGTAGCAGATTCTTTGACTAAGAAAGGTTTAGTTCGCGAATCCGAATTTCTGGCTTGGTTTTAGGCAACATGTAATTTTGTGGCTTTCTGATTCATGAGTCTGATAATCCTTGTGTAATGGGCCTTGAGCATAGACCTTGTTTAAATGCTGTAAACACTGCCTTTTAATAGCTAAGATCGATGAAACCAAAACTTATTAGAAAAAAAAAAACTAAAAATAACAAAAGAAAATGAAGAGAATATGAGAAATTTTAATAAAAGACCAGTTTAAAAGTTGGGTGTTTTTTTAAGTGAATTGTTAAACATCGTCCTGAAATTTATTAAAATCGCCCAAAATTTATTTTTATAGACGGTTTCACCCTTCCCTCTTTTCCATCCCACCCACCACATACCTCCCCACTGACAGGCCATTTCATCCTCTCCTCTTTTCCACTGCACCTGCGAACTCCACCTACCTTTCCACTGCACTTGCGACCTCCACCTACCTTCCTACTGTACATGCGACCTCCACCTACCTTCCCACTGCAGCTGCGACCTCCACCGCCATCGCCATCACCGCAGCCAACAACACGAAAACCAGGCGATTTTTTTTTTGCCATGGGCGAACGTCCAGCACGAACGTCCGGGCCATGGGGCGAACGTCCTGCACTGAGCGGACGTTCGGGCCATGGGGCAAACGTCCAGCCCATACATTCGCCCATGGCAAAAAAAAATTCGCCTGGTTTTCGCGTGCGTTGGTGGCTGCGGTGTTGGGGGAAGGTTGCTGTCGCAAAATGGCAGGTGGATGGTGTTTGCGTGGCAGGTGGATGTTGGCTGCTTAGCAAGAGGTGGAGGGTGGTGATCTAGGGGGAAGAAAAAAAAAAGAAAAGGTGCGTAGGCGGCTGCGGTGGTGGGGAACGTCCCTGCTGTAGCCTGTAGCATTATGGCAGGAGGTGGATGGTGGTGATGGTGGTGGAGGGTGGTGGTATAGGGGAAAAAAAGAGAAAATATTATAAAAGTAATTTCATTTTTTTTTTGGGCGATTTTAAGTAGATTTGGGGCGAAAAATAGAAGTTCAGTTTTTGAACCTAAGATTATAAGACACCTATGAGCTAGGTTACTTGTGTCAATAAATTGCTTAACCAGGTTTTCAGTTGTTTTTGATTAAATGACAAACCAATCAATTAAATATCGATTGCCCATATGAACCTCTCTTTCAAACTTCGAGCAGTGCATATATAGTGCATTCATTAGATAATCCCTCATCATTAATTAGCTAAATGGCAAAATAATTGATTTATTAATGAGTTGGTTTCATGAGCTTATGCAAACTAGTTATAATTAACTAATGTTTTATTTTTATTTTATTTATTTTTTTGATTCGGTAATTAACCGACCCAACAGGGTCAACCCTCATGAATTGGGGGAAAGAAGAGGATCCGAACACACAAAAAAACTTCTAGAGACTGGAAACTAGAAATTTATTGACTAAGGTTTTATGAAAGCACTGAAATTCTGGTTAGTCGATTATTTCCCATAAATATAATGTTTCCTCTTCTATAAAGAAACATGTTAGAGTCCGTTTTTGGTGAGACGGTCTCACGTTAGTGTTAACGTGAGACCGCTGATGTCATGCTGACATCACATGCGTGCATCAAACCAGTATTAGAATTAGTTAAGCGCTTGCCCCTATTAGTTATGCTAGACTTAAATTGCTTTTGGGTGAATTAGTTAAGCGTTGAAGTATATTAGTTAAACGCTGAAGTATATATTAGTTAAGCGCTGATGTATATTAGTTTTTTTATCGTAAAATTAAGATTATATTGCATTTTATTGGCCATAATTTCAGTATCAAACATAAATAATTCTCTCTTTCTCAAAAAAATTAACGCACTAATTCTCTCTTTCTTAAATAACTATCGCATCTTTGCATAAGTTATGCCAACCTCAAATAACCAATGCAAAAACAATGTTTACTAATGCATACAATAAATAAAACTAATGACCTTAAAATCATAACTATTGACTGCCCATACTATCAACCCTCAAAGTATAATTGTTAACCAAATATAGAAACTATAATCATAAAACCATGCATCACTGTTACTCATGAAATTAATAAATAATTATTCATATGCTATAATTATAATCTTTCAGTTTATTTTTAGATTGAAACTATTAGCCAAGAAATCGGAACTAATAAAAAAAAGGGTCATAACTAATACTACCTCCGTTCTTTTTTAGTTGCAACGTTTGACAAATTGCACTATTCATGTTCTCTTATTTGACCACATTTATTGATTTATATGTTAAACAAAATATAGTCATGTGGGGTCTTGTTTGATTCGTTTCGATGTAAGCTTTCATAATATCAAATTTTTATAATTTTTACTTACATACAATTAGAGATAAAACGATTTGAAATTGTATATTGGCAAGCGTGAAAGTCAAAACGTTGCAACTAAATAAAAACAGAGGTAGTATAAAACTAAATATCCAAATATCATAACTATTTATCAGAAAACAATAACTAATAGCTAGAATCACAACTATCAACCACAAAACCATGATTATTAACCACAATTAATAACTAGAACCTAAAAATCATAACTATATATCCGAATATCATAACTATTAAGCAAAAGTTAATTGTGAATCAAAAAACCATAACTAAGAGCCGAAAATATGTAACTAATTATTAAAATTCCTTAACTAATTGAAAAATTATAACTATAACTTGAAAATGACAAAATTAGAAAGAAGAATTATAAAGAACAATTAAAGTTGGTTTAATAGAGAGAAGCCGGAATTTTGGTTTGCTGTCAATTACTTATACCTTCTCAACAAAATAAAAACCCCATATTCATTCTTTCTCCCTTGAAGAAATTTCCCTCTCCGTACTGAAGCTGCTTTGTTGCTCTATGAGAGCTAGGGCAGAGTTGTTTGTTACCACCACCATTTCTCCTTGCTTCGCCATTGCTTCTACTAGCACTCTACTCCCTGTTTTTCTCTCTCATATGTCTCTGTCCTCCTGCGGTGTTGTGTAGTGATGTCACGGCTGCGTTGCGGTGGTCGCCATGGTTGGGTTATATCTACCTATTATGCTATTTGTTACCGCTTTGTTGATGCTATAGCTGGGCTTCTCAAGCTATTCGTACTCTGATTGCATCTTTCCCTCTCCTCTGTTATCTTTGCGTCGCCGCTACTGAAATGTTGAATTTGGAGGGTCTCACGTTAAGCTAACGTGAGACCGTCTTTTATAATACTTTGCGAACATGTTATTCACGTGACTTTTTTTGGACATAGGCGAAACGAACAACCAAATTAAACATGAACAGAAAATGTAGTAGTGCAATGCTTCGCCAATTGATGAGCCTCCTCGATTGCATTCCTATGATCTTTAGGAAGTAGACACCAGTTAAAAGTATAACACCTCATAACTACTAGTCCAATACATTCTTGGTTAAGTTAGAAATATCTGTTATAATAGCAAGATAGCACGCGACTTTTTCACGTGAAGAAAAAAATATAACTTTTTACCAATTAGAATGACATGTCATTAACAATACTCTTATATATTTATATATACCTATTATCAATCTTAGAGTTATAGATTCATATTCCTACCCTACCTACATACTTTTTTTTAAATAGTACCATACCTACATACTTTAACACATGCAGATAATGGCACAATTAATTTGCACTAGAAATGATCAAAAAAATTCACAAAGTGAAAGAATTAATCACATCATAAACATTTGTAAAATGTCAAAGAAATCTACTTTTGTTACTGTTGCTCCCTTTTTTCAGAGAATAGTTGCTCTAGCAAAAGTTAATTAAACAAAATTATTTAAATACTTTTAAAAATAATATACTGACATCATTTTTGAATTAGAAATAGTACTATAAGTTTTATTAGGTTAAACACATAGAGTGTTTCTCAATGTAACATTATAGAAAAATCATCAAAAGTGGAAAAAATAAAGTACAAGAAGAATAGGTCTTCAGCCTCTATAGTGAAATTGTAATAATGATCTCAAGAAACATGGGCTTTCTAATCTCTAAAGCCCAAATACTCGAAAGTACTAACATTGGTATTTAATAACCAATGGCCCAAACAAACAACACATGAAAAATGCTCTTACCTATTTTTTCTTTGATAGATGCATATACAAAATGTAGATTTGTTTGATTGGATATAAATAACTTTGGATTTTTTAACTACAATAATACAAATTTTTATCCGTTTTTTTGCATTAATACAAACTTTTGATTATTTTTTAATATTACAAACTTTACATCAAAATTCCTCGAATAGGTCAAGTTGACTTGTAACCGGCAAAACAAGTCAAAAAAATTCCAAAATGATCTTTCTTCTCTCTCCCTCTTCCACCAACCCCCCACCCCCCTGAACCACCTCAGCTTGTTACCTCCTACAACAAGTTAACAACCGATATTGTCCTACTGGAGGAATTTTGATCAAAAATTTGTAGTATTAAAAAATAATCAAAACTTTGTATTATTGTGAGAGAACGGGTAAAAGTTTGTATTATTTTTGTTAAAAAATCCAATAACTTTTAGTAAATCATAGTTTTCAAGATTAATTTTTTTCCTATTCTTCTGTTTTTTACAAGAAAAGTTGGATAGAAATTGTAAATTAAAATGCAGGAGGAAAAAGAAAAAAAAATTGGTAAGAATTAGAGAGAAATTAGTATCCTAAAGATTTCATTTTAATTGAAATTTGGTTATTTACCATTTACGAGACGCTAAGCATCTATGGTTGAATGTTTAGTGAAGGAAAAAAATTGTTTCTCATATCCTTATCTAACCGAACATAAAATATAAAAAAATATTAAAAAAATTCATGAAAATTTACCCAAACATTAAACATATTACTATAGTTTTCCAAATATCTCATAGAAACTTTACCATATGTGCACTATGGTTTTTCAAGCCGCTAGACTTCAGTATCAGCAAAGTCTTCCAATATTCAAGGGTTAGATATATTCTGTTTTAATATTACAGTAGCCTGAATTGACATTGTAATACCTCATTATCGCCAATTAGATCACAACAGTCAAATATAAATTTCGGACTTCTCATATGTTGTAACATTTGATTAATTTGATGTTGCAACATACTCTCGTATACTGACCATCTTACCATAAAAACCATCACTTCTACCTCCCAAATATTTTGCGCATTCACGGTAACTACAGCTCTATTTCGAACCTTCTGAGCAAAGTAATGAATGATTTTATCTGCTCGTACCACAAGATAATGGATCACCAATCGATAATTTGCACTTTCCAATAATTGTCGACTGATGTATAGTGATGGAGACTCTCGAACATCGTATGTGTCCACTTTGTTTGAAAAGTCGTATATAGCTATGGTTTTCCCACATCCTATGCAGTGTATGATTTCTTGCACCAACTCTTCCATCTTGTTAATTCTCATTTCATTTATCAGCTTGAACAACTTTCTTTTTTTGTCTAATCCTAGACAAGCACAAATGTACTCCAAATGCGAAACATCTCTAATTAAGTCGGAACCTCCATAGTCTGCTCTTGAATCCAGAAAAAGTGATTTATTCTTAGGTCAGCTTCAATAGTCCTCTTAACATCTCTGACATTTGCTCCAACCTCTACTTTATCACATATGGATGATTGAATGTTGCTGATGGTCAACTGAGCAGCGATACAAGCGTTTGGTAACAACTTACCTTAACTTTACTTGTTTGAAATGTCAGAATTCATGAATTAACTTAGAAGGTTGAAATGTTATTTTTGAATTAAATGTGATAATGTTAGAATAAAATTTTGAATTGATGCTCCATGCTTTGATGGGAGTTTAACGACAATTCTAATTTTTGGAATGTGAAAAACATGTTTTGTAATGTGAGTAATAAGGAACTTTAATTGTAGAATAGAATATGTGTTAAACAGACCCATTTATGAGAATTTGGAGTCTAAGGGCGAACCTATATATTAGGGTGCTAATTAGATCCAAGTTATTTGAATGTTTGATTTTTGATCCAGATCGAAAAATAAACAGTTGTTTGGTCCGCATTTTCTGAAATATTGATTTTTAGTCCAAATCGCGAATAATTTTCTTTTATGTGTTAAACAGGCCCGTTTATGAGAATTTGGAGTCTAAAGGCGAACCTATATATTAGGGTGCTAATTAGATCCAAGTTATTTGAATGTTTGATTTTTGATCTAGACCGAAAAAAAACACTTATTTGGTCCGCATTTTTTGAAATACTGATTTTCAGTCCAAATCGTGAATAATTTTCTTTTTTGTCTTAACTTCTATAGAAAATTTAATTTTGCAATATTTATATGTATATTTTTTTTTTGATAAATTTCGAATCTCATTTCATTAAACCAAATCAACTATGGAGGCAGCCTCTACTCAAAAAAGGTATTCCCCCACTAGGTGGGCGACAGTTTTAATAGTGCATAAGCACACCCTAAAGAGAGGAGTCCTCCTCCATACAAAACGTTTACATCCTAATCTCAGTTACATGGGACTTGTTACATACAATCAAAATAGACCTGATGGGATGAAACACAATGAAGGATAATTATGATCTGAAAAAAATACACTCAAACTGGAGCCCTTACTGCTTCAAACACACTTAAATCCACGCTATGAAGTCGGAGCTGCGATGTAGTCCTTGCTTGGCCATAGAATCAGCCACAACGTTGGCACTTTTGCGCTTATGAATGATTGAAATATTCAGATCCTTCTTGCACGCGTTTCGTATAAAGTTTAGGTAGAAGTTCATGTTCCAAGGTCCACCTTCTATTACACCATTGAACTGCGTTCGACGAGTCCGATTCGAGAATTATGTTGCATCTTTTCAAGGCTTCTGATGCTAATGTGATAGATATTTTTATGTACTTTTTATGGATATTAATATATTATATCAAAAAGTTATTATTATATTATTAATAGTTATATTTTATATATATTAGAGATAATACAGAGGTGAAATAGATATTTAGATTTGGTGTATAAGAGAAGATGAAGGCACTAGCGGACCCCATATAAGTATACAGGGTACCAAATTGAAGGTATCATCATCTCCTGATTGTTAGATGTTTAGGCTTGAGCTTGTCAAATTAAACAGACTCCCTTCTGGAGTAAAATTGGCTTTGGAAGTTGATCCTTGAATCTGTTGGAAAGTATTCAAAACAAAATTATAAACTCTATGGAGCCTAACTCATTTACCGTTGCAAAACTATGTCGATAGCAATCCAAATTGGTGATGATCCCTTCATTGAAAAGAGTTTTATCATACTCTTTCTTTCCACTTAACATGAAAATCTCTATATCTTTCCATTATGTGATGTACATATATAATTAGCATTAACATATAATTCATTATGCCCGACCCACTGATTCTTGTTCTTGGTCTGCATTGATTCTTTGTGAAAATTTGCTTACAGCATGCGAATATCTTTATGTTGCTAAAAGGACATCCTCCTTGCAATGTTGGTTCGTTAAAGACTTTTCTGACAGCTTTAGAAGGGTTACAAGTCTTCGGTTATTTGGCATTGTGAATGATGTTGTACTTGTAGCTATAGCAATCCGTGATCACTGTCCTCGACTCAAGCAACTGCGTCTCAGTTCATGTGCCTTTTCAGTTGATGCTTCAATATAAAAAATTTAGAAATTGTGTAGTATAGGATTTGATCCCGAGACTTCAAGTACATATACTAAAGTCTTAACCACTAAACCAAGTTGTATTTAATGCTATTGTCATAAAATATTATATTAATAAATGAAACTTTTCTTACCCGGGGCATAGCCCGGGTCTAATAACTAGTTATGCATGATAATGGGTGTTATTAAGAATAAAAATGCAATACTTTTTAAATTTTAATATTCTTTTTATTTTTGAATATTAAGGCGTAACTTTTCGGTATTATGAAAAGGTGGACAACTAGTTAGTTCATCCAAGTATTAAAACTCAGGTAATTATGTTGGACCGAGTGATTGGTTTTTACCTTTTCCTCCCTCACTATTATTCAGCATTTTACTCGTTATAGCAGTATGTTGTTTTATGCATCAAGTATTTAGGATGTAAACCTTGAGGCTGTATTGGCAATCAACTGATTGGTGTTGTTGTTGTAATTGAATCTTAAGGAGTGGTTGTCAATTAAGGTTTATGAGGTTAGAGAATGAATCCATACAAAGAAACACCCTTTAACCAAGGATGTCTTGGCCTAGTGGTTAAGATTGAGGTGCTGTGAACGATAGGTCACAGGTTCGAATCCCCCCAAAAAGTTGTGCCTTTTCTGAAATACATGCGTATCAAAGGAAGTCATATGGATGAGGTCTCTAATTTCTGAGGACTTCTACAGCCGAGATGTTGGAAGGTAAATGCTCTGTCGGTGTTAAAACCCATTGAAAGCCCACTTGTGAGTGTCCCACATTGGAAAAGAGGAGAGCATAAACCACTTTATAAGATTAGGAATTACTCCTCCTATCACCAATTAGTTTTAGGATGGAACCTCCTAGCTTATAAGTGGGCTAAACTCTCCTCCTCCTTAAGTGACTTTGTAGAAAACGCATAGGAGAAGTTAGTACTCCTTTTTACATTATTCATGGAAAAAATTACCCACACATATTAATAATGTTTCAAGATATTTCTCTTCCAACTTTTTCTTTTCGTATACAAATTTAGAATGCAACCTTAAGGGTGATATGAACATGTTTTTTGTTACAAGGAAATTATGGCAATTAACAATGCCTCCTTTATAAAGTTACATTTGCTGCAGTCTACGTGCTATCGATGGTATATGATTATGATACAACAGCATCCATGACTTTGGATGTTCTTGAATGTTTCATATGCTTCGGTTTGCTTACAGTTACACCCAACCATTTCTGTAAAAGCTCAAACACGGCATCGTTGCACAAAAGTGCTCGATGATTAGCAGCAACTCCAACTCTTTCTACAGCAGCAAATCCGTCGGCCTGTTCATAGATTGTGCAACTACATATTATACCATAAACAATAATGTTCCACGATTTAAGCTCGTTTCCTAAGCTACCTAAAGCATTGTAGTCCTTCTGTCCATGAAGTTGGCAATTTTCTGATTTTTACCATCCAAAAAAGCATAGCTAAGCTTTCTTGAACTCGGATATAGGTTATATTCGTACAAGTTGGCGATGTAATCTTCTATTTCTGAAGGGTTGTGGACCTTGTGGCTTTAGTGGCATCTACTCCCATCTCTCGGGTGGGGGGAGGGGGGCGAGAGACCCAGGTTTGAAACTGGGAAAAAGCAGTCTCTGGAAGTACGGAGCTTAGAGGTCTTTACTTGAGATAGGTGGCCGGCCTAGCCCAAATCTAAATGTACGAGTTCAGAAATAAAACCGAACTTGTGATAACCTTGTTTCTTTCTTTTCCCCTTTACCAACTGTTTACTGTTACTGACTCAAAATTATTCAAAAAATGCAAAGTCATAGATTGAAGGGTTGAAGAAACAAAAATCACACCTGTGCGGATTCAGCAGGGACAGTTTCATCACCATCAACATAAGAATATTCAGGCTGGAAGCACAATAAACGAGTTATTAATTGGAAAAATAAATTGAATGCACAATATATTACTCGGATTATTCAACCCAAACTGAGAGAAAGGGACCCCCAGTGCCACACATAAACTTCAGACACCCACAAAAGATGATACTTGAGAGCTTCAAATAGACTAAAATGAAGGCAAAAACAACAGGAAAGCACAAGAATTCTTATCCCAGTAAATGAGCAACATCAACAATAGAAGAATATTATGGAAAAATAAGCCCACTCACCAGTGTATGACATATTTCTGACAAGTCGTCGATAGGATACGTTTCTGAACCGTAGCTGCATAAAGGGCAAATGCCGTGTTAAATTTAAAAGAGTGAAAATTAACATTCAAATATGAGTACATGCATCTTTGGAAAAGGGGGTGACCAGGAGTTTGACAAACAACATTTATTGTGTATGGACTAAAAAAAGTCCTGATAATGATTTATTTTAAGTTTTTAACAACAGATTCTTGAAGTGGGGTAAGCTAGAGACCAGATATATATGCAAATGATTAGAAAAGAAAATAGAGCAACATTATTACAATTTACAACTACAACAGAGATTGGCGGAATCATGTATGATACTGGAAAGATTTGGTTTATCAAGACGGAAATCAAGAAGAGGGACTAGTAGCCTTGCACTTTTTAAATCAGATACTTATCGACATTGGAAGGATTTGATTCATTGAGAAGAAAAAAAGAATGAATTCTTCAAGTTCTCTTCTTCCAAGTTACATTCAAACAACTGAATATAAATTCCCCCCTCCCTTCCCTTCTTTTTCCTCTGAATTCCATTATCCAAACACACTCTAAGGGAGAAGGAAAATGGATCCCTCCATCTTAATTTATGTCCCTTATGTTTCCCCATCCTATGTCCAAATAAGGGAAATTTGATCCTTCACTCTCCATTCCCTTCATTCTCCTAAGAATTTCTCATCCCAAAAACACTAGTAGTTTCAAATTTCCCAAATGATACAATCCCTCAATAAGGAATGTGACCTTCCTAAAGTTTCCTAGTGCAAAACAACCAAGCATCTGCGCCAGATAAGTCTATTTTTTATTAAGAAATCATGGAACTTCGGTAAATGGTATCGAAAGAAATAGAATAGAGAGATATACCTGACGAAACCACCAAAAACTCACCACTTATAAGTTGTAACAGCCAGGTTATGTACTAACATAGAAGCTCCTTATTTCACTAATCTGCTCTCTTGTTTCTCTAATGATGATATATCTGAAATCATTCTGGAGCAACTTTCGGATGAAAGCAAGATATTTGAGATGAACTCACGAGGTATAAGATTTAAGCAAGTAAGATTTCATATAGATACTTCCTTTTTCCCTTCTTCCAAAAGTTTTCTTATTTACCACCAACGACACGACCAACATAGGATAGGCCTTCCAATTACAACTGCAGTCATCACATTTCACAATCCAAAATTATAGCGAGTACTGATAACATGACACTTACCAAACATCAAAAGGGGTGTCAAATGAAGTTCCGTAAATGTTGTAAAAGCTAACTCCTTCTGGCATCTTGGCTTTGTCGAGGAGATGTCGAGTGCCAGCAGCACATTTGAGAATAGCTTTGTTGAAGGGAAGAGCAACCATTTTTCCATTGTAGTTGAGCTACACAGCACAATCAGAAAAAAGTATCAACTAGTCCATCTTATACAGGCAAGTTTGGATTTAAATGGACAGACGTATGTCAGATACTCAAACCTACCAGATTTATATATAAATAATTCACAACTTCAAGAATCCCGAGACTAAAATGTGAGAGTAAAGTAACAAGCAGGTATCAACAGATTTTGGGTCATAATTAAACTGCATCCAGCAGTAGAAAGAGTCGGAAATGATTCTACTCCTATAGCAATAACTTTATATTCTTCCTCCCTGTTTTACCCTCCTTAAGAAAAAGTTTCCGTGACCACTTTAAGCATATCAAGAGAGCTAGGATGGCAACAATCCTTCCATCTAGAAATATATATTGTTCAGCTTGTCAAAATCACATCCCTGGAATGATGCTATCTTAACAAAACCTCTAATTAGCTTCAACTTGTCTGCGTAAGTTTTCGGTACACACCTCATTATCCCTCAAAGCCTCCTCAAAGAGACTGATACTTTCAAGTGGACCATATGATTCAAATTTCGCAGGAGACGACTCATCCTCATCTGGAGATCCTTTACGCCAAACACAGATTTTGGGAACCTCTTTCCACTCAAATTCTGGATTTGGCAACATCTCATAGACTGACGGACACTCTGTCACCTGAAAAGACAAGAAACTTCACATTAACCCGAGGTCACACATCGACCAACAAAGGAAGATTACCATTGATCATATAGGATTATATATTTATATGTGCCAATAAGCAAATCAAGGTCAGATTAGTTTGAAAGATTCAAGGCTCCGTTCTTTTCATCTTTAATAATTTAAGTTTCAGGAAAACTTTAGCTCAGATCAGTTCCAATAAAATATCAGACGAGGACTACATAATATACAACTAAAAATTATCAAAAAAAAAAAACATAATATACAACTAAAATAAGTTTTGATAAGTTTAAACAAGTTCAAAATAATCTCTAAAGTTCAATTGTGATAAGTTGTTTTCGGGTGAAAGAACAAAACCTAGGATACAAACAATGTTTGCTCACCTTTTTTTTTTCCAATTAGTTGACTTCAGGGTGACTCTACGATGTCATTTTGCTGGGAAAATTCAAAGCATGAGATTACTACTTACCAGTTGGTGCATAGTCCACCTTCCCACAAAAAAGTAACTCTCAAATCCTTCAATGAATTGCAGCCCAGTTAAGAGAGCATCATTGATATATCCCGGTGCACCTGTCAAGAAAGCATGCATCAACGCAACTATGATAACCAGGTCCCTTACAGAATCTTCGAAGATAAATCACAACAAAAACTAGTTGAAGGAAATTCTAGTATTCTACAGCCAAGATACTACAGATAGAATGCCAATATAACTACCTTCAAACGGGCAAGCTATGCAGATCCACTTATTAACGTACTTGGAGAATATCTGCAAGATAAAGAAAGATGTATCATCAGAGAACATACCAAAGACATATGAGATGTACAATTGATATGAGAAGTTGAGCTATGGTTCAACTAGTCACCAAGAGAATATGTGCGCACATCAGGATATAGTGCCATGAAACACTTGACCAGTATTCCACCCATTGAATGTGAAATCAAGTTGATTTGTCTTCCTCCAGAAGCTTTATATGCAGTTTCCAGCTTTACTTTAAGACCTTCCATCAATTTGTCGATCCTGCAGGAAACACAGTGAAAATTTTCAATATAAGCACTTAGAAAACTGGTAAAAGTTCAAGTAGAATACAGTCAACTAATGATATGCCATAGTCTATCAATTGAAATTTGAAACATTTAAAACCTGAAATACCTATTGCTTTGCCGGAAATCATAACCATAGCCAAACAAAGTGGTGCCCTTCTCATATCCGCATTCAACAAGCATATTAATCATATCATGGAAATGGTAGACCTCTGTCAAGTGGACACATTTCACAAACTGAAGCATTGAAAAGGACACCTTCATCAGATAATTCAAGAGCCAGCCTACACTATTTCATTAAACATTCACAATCCAAAAATCCACTCCTATCTCAATCCAAAAACATATTGTAAACCAAATCGAGGTTGAAACTAAAGTATGGTGGAAAGATAAATTATAAAACATTATGAAGCAAGTATGCAACATAGAACAGGTATTAGCTTCTAGTTCTTGACTGCATATCAAATTGCCTGCATAAAAAAAAAAAAAAAAAACAAGCCTTCTATGTACGTGGAGTTGTTCCTTTCTTGTTAGCCCTTTAGTTTTTCAAAGAGCATCGAGCTAAAAATGCATAGTGAGCCTAGAGCGACGGCCTATGTATATATTTGGCTAATTAGCAAAGGATCATCTATTGTAATTGGCTAGCCCTTCTCTTACTGAGTAGACAAAACCATATTCCATCCCAATAATTACATCAAATAAACTAACCACAGTCACACTCATACTTCACCATCTTAAGTAATCATGAAGATATTTCGCAAATCAAGCAAAACCGCATAAAAATTCCCACAGCACAAAACCTACCACTAAATTCTAACCATATCCAGCTATTCGCACAAATAACTGGATCAACATAAATAAAATTACAACACAGTGGTATAAATCATCCAAAATATCAATAGCCAATGAAGGATCCACTATATTAATTGCATACAATCCATAATCATGGAAATGATTTCATCAAATGACACTAAAGTGTCATTTAGGAAAAATCTAAATATACTCCCTAAAACATCTTAGTTCTTACCAATGAAGGATCCAATATATCAATTGCATACAATCCATGATCATCATCAGGCACCACAATTTCAGAGTTTTTATCCAATTCCTCAGTATAACCTGATCAAACACACCCAACACTTTTATTACTATTATAATCCACTTAACTTGCTATAAATCAAACACAACAACATAAAAAATGAAACAAAAAAATCCCATAACAAAAAACTTAAATTGTTCATCAAATTCATAACCAGAAAAAGACAAAAAAAAACAAAAAAAAAATTAAAGCACATGACATTGCAAACTTATAAACAAGCAAAATATGACATCAATACAACAAAAATGTGTCCCTTTAGGTGAAAAAAATTTAACAACAGTGATAATAATACAAAACGACTTTATCACACAAAAACTAATTTGTAAGAGAAAACCGACTATATCATACAAAAACGGACTATATCATACAAAAACTGACAGTATATCAAATGAAAACCGACTATATCAAATAAAAACTGACTATATCATATGATTTTCGGTACATAATAAGTGATCGTGAATCCAGTCCATTCAAGTTTTTTTTTTTATATTATAATCATAATAACAAAAAATATAATGATCTAGATTATAGAGAGAGAGAAAGACCAGTGGTGGGATTATAGAGGGACCAAAGTTTGTTCTTGAATTGTAAATCAGCCAAGAAAATCCTGACCCAAACCCGTGTTTGAAAACCAAAGATACTGTTCTTGGATTTAGAGTTTAATATGGATCCACCCATACCCGACACTAAAACAACCGGGTCTCTATCTGCTAACTCGGCCGAGTCAGACTCAGAGACTCGGCTACCAAAGAAACATGGACAAACACTACTTGGCATTTTTATATGTTTTTATGGTGGACAGACTGAAGAAGAAGAAGATGGTAAGCAAAAGTTCTACACTTAAATGGTGTTATTGGTTTTTTTTGGTTTTTGACATTTGTTTGTCTACTTTGCTTTGTGAGTTTGGTTTATTGAAGTGGTAAACTCAATGCATTTTTCCCCCCCTAAAATAAAAGAAACACTCACAATGAGTCAATGCACTCTTGTTTTTTTCTTGTGGTTGGTCCTCCAACCTTCCCAAGTTCTATACTTCTATCGTATTTGCCAAAACAACTCTTTTTCATCCTTGTTCATCGCAAATTAGATGGTACTTGGTAGACACGAGTCTACTATTAAATGTGCGCATCATTTTATATGGTGTTGTTTCGCATTATAATACAACTAGCCTTCATATGCACGCGATGCGTGCGTTCATTTCAAAATTTATTATTCTATTAGATACTCCATTCGTACTTTATTTATGATTAAACTTAAATGTGAAAAATTCAACAGTTAGATTAATTTAGATATATTAATTTGCTAATGCAAAAAAATAAAAAGGTTGTGAATGATTGTTAACATTTATTTTTTGTGAATGAATATTGAACAAAAAGAACAAAAATAATGAGTTGGTTTAACTGAATTAAAGAGTATCAAAGGTAGTGAATGTTCAGAATTTTCATGTGCACGTTATGTATGTCATCTTTTTTTATAAGGTATAAATATTTTGTCCATTTAATTTTTGATTGAAGTATTTGATGCATATACCATTTTAAACTTATTTTAAATGGCAAGTTGGAATGAGAATTTTTAAATGATTTGCTTTTGTAATTTTTTTCATTCCATTAATTAGATCATTAAGGGTATTTTAGTCACTTCAAAAGAGGACACCACACCTCCTCCCTTGGCTTATATAATAGAGATAAATAAAACAACATTCTCAATAAACAAACTAAGTAACATGAAGATGAAAGTAGAACAAAAGAATAATATATGAGACACAATGAATATCTGGATCAGCAATGAACGACAAGAAAAAAAAGATGAACATAAGAGGAAATATATGATGAACAACCATTAAACCTAATGAACTGACAAAGAAAACACAATGAATAAAGAAATATTTGTAATAAACAAACTAAGAAACATAAAGATAAAGGTCAACAAAGAAGAATTGTCGAGATCGATGTTCATAGGAGAGCAGTTGATGTACATTAGTTTCACATGTTCATTGTAGAACAACTGATGTACATTAGTTTCACGCGTTTTATGTTTTTTGGGCTGCGTTTTAGCCCATGTCTATCATTCTAATGGTAGACATACACTAGTCCACCATCTACCAATTATTTGTTCAGTTCACTTTATTCTCATTCTTTATCAGAAAGAATAAGTTTAGGTAAGTAAAGTTCACAACAAGGATCAGGTTTAACCTTCTCAAAAAATAAGTTCAAACTAGTTTTTACCAAGTAATTTATATTTCATTTATTAATATTTTACTTTGAAATAATAACATCAAGTATCACTTGATTTAGTGATTAAGACGTTGGTATATATGCTTGTGATCTCGGGATTGAATCTTACATAATGCATTTTCTATTTTTCTTTAGTGTATGTCGATTACGTAGCATAAAATACTTCAAACGAAAACGTCACGTGGCATCGTTCATTGCTTAGGAACGTCTTTTATATATTAGTATAGATAGGTATAATAAGTTCAAATAAGCAAAAATAATTATTTGAATTAGAATAGGCACAATCTACTTCTATTTACTGAGATGAAAACTAACAAATGATATGCATATTATTCTCATTAAATATAATATTTCCCATATGTTATTTGTGAAATATTTTCTAAAAAAAAATATTTTATTAAAGAATTGATATCTTTCTCTAACGGAAAATCTATGATAATTTTTATAACCCAAGGACTAGTAAAAAGTGAGTGAAATAGATTGGACACTATAAAATAGGCCACATTACGTCTCTTATTTTCGTGTGAGACACTACATATGTATTGGTATTAAACCGACTCATATAATTAAATGGGTTAGAAGTTTGACACTAACCTCGACCTCTTCAATTAAATGAGTAGGCATATCAAGTCAACTAAGTTAAAATATACTAGGTTTGATGTTGTTATAGTAATCTTCTATCGATTCATGTTGAGGATTGAGCTAATTATTGGTTCGATAACTTTTTCGTACGTATTTGAGTTAAATAGGTAAAATTGTATTTGATGTTGAAAATCCTAACAATAACCCAATTCATTCATCTAATTGAATCAACTCAAATATAGGTGTGCAAGTACTGAGGTCATTAAGGCTATGTTTGGGAACATAAGTTGAAATAGAGTTGAAATTAATAATGTAGCTGAAAAACTTAAGCACCTTAAATTGAGATGTTATATTTGATAGCAACTCAATTTCAGTCAATTTTTGGAGTTTAAATAAAGCTCTTATTCCAATTACGACTATTTATTTTAGGTGACTTAAACTTTAGCACCTACTCATTTAAGACGACTTAAATATATTGCCAAATAAAGCCTAAAGTTAGGTAAGAATATTTAAGATGGTTGTTAATTAGTAAATTGGTAGGAAATCTAAGAATATGTAAGATGGTTGTCAATTGGTTAATTAGATTTGGATACGTGCCACGTGCTCCGCGTGGTCCTCGTTTAGTCCTTTCCTCATACTTCCAAATTCTTCTTTAGTCTCTGCCTCTCTGGTCTCCCTTATTCTTTCTTTAACCACAAAAAAAAAAAAAAAAAAAAAAAACTTTTTTTTATCTTTTGATTTGAAATAGAAAAAATAAGAATGCTGATATATTTACACAAGATTTGAAAGTTATTTGATTGACTATCTAATTCATGTGTTATTTGGCTGATATAATTATGAACATTTTTAGGAAGGTTTAGTTTCCATAAAATGATGAAAGTTACTTATTCCGCTCGATAAATATAATTTTTTATGAAACTTCAACTTCATATACTTAACCAAACAATGTTTACATTATTTTTAGGATGTAAAAATACATACGAAATGCAAAAATAAGGAAAGTTATAAGTGAAATTACCAATTACAATCAAACAACACTTTAAAAATTAGAAGTACTTATTACATAATTGACGCAACACTAACATCATTAACCCTAGGCCTCAATTCCTCACTCTACAATAATATACCAGCAGCTAATACACAAGTTAGTAATAAATTGAGATTATGATAGAGAAAAGTTAATATTATCGAAACAACTTTGTTGAGATCCTGAAATCGCCTCACAATCAAGAGGGATTTCTGCTAAATTTGAATTATATGTGTTTGTGATCAATTTATGCAGAATTGCTATCAAATTATACATATTTGATACCAATTTATGTATAGTTAATCTTATATGTGAAGCTCAATTATTGCAATAGAAAAAGAACAGAAAAAGTACTTCCTCAGTAGATGTTTACACTTTCTAAATATGGTTGTAACAAAATAGATGTTACACGTTTTCTAGACGACAATCTCTCTCTATCTCTCTTCTATCATATGAGTTCCCTTTTTTCTTTCTCTCTGCTCTTCAAAAAATTTGCCTAAACGAATATGCTTTTAAAAATATAACATCTATTTTATTACAGATAAAGTATATAATTAATCATTTAGATATACTCCCTCTATCCATAAGCGTTGTAACTAAAATGATTGTTGTCATTACTCATTAGGCACGTAAGTAACTAGTCATTTTCATAACCACTAAGATAAGGATATCCGCAGAATATAGATTGTGTGTGAGAAAGAGAGGGCATCTTAGACTAGAATATCCAAATTCATGATTTTGACAAAACAATACACCTTCATTTTAGTTGTCCAAGTCACGCCAAGGTAGAACTTAGAAGCACATCCATGTACGAAAGTGTGCTAGTATGCAACACATTTAGGATTGGGCTTGGACTTGAGCCTGGATAACACAGTATAATAGGTGATATGAACCAATCAAGGACCTTTGGGTCTAATGGTATGGCTTCCTATCTCCAAAGGTTCGAGGGTTGGTGGAAGCAATTTTCAATATTATTGGGGAGGGAGAGAAGGAGTTCGGGGATTGTTAGGCCTCTGGGTGAGTGGCCCTGTGCGAGGGCGGCGTAGAGGATATTCGTCTTACCACGGGTTCCTGAAAGGGAGGCCAAAAATAAAAAAAAAAGGTGATATGAACCAATATACATAATCATTATGTAAGTAAGAAACCATTCGAATTGAATGAAATATACTCCTCCGTTCCAAAATATAGTACCTGTTTTAATTTTAGGTGTCTCGAAATATAGTTTTCGATTTCTAAATTTAGTTTCACATTTTTTCGTAATTTGCCTAGAAAAATGTCTCCCATCATTTATTGGATTCATGAAGTTAGTCTTTTGCTTGATTATTAAACCAGTGGTTACATTTAATGCTCTTTCACCAATTATTCTCTATTCTCTCTCCTAAAATCATCTTTTTCCATACATCTATTTAAATAAATAAAAAATCTTTATTATCCCTCTTAGATTCTACCTACCATAATTTTCGTGAAAAAATAGAATCAAAAACTTTATTTTGGAACATAGGGAGTATTGTTGAAGAATCATGATCACAAAAATATTACACAAATCGATTACAAAATTAAGAGAAATGCACAATATCACTAACAGGTAGAATTACATTTACTCGCAACCATTCTAACAAGTCATTAAGCAATAACACAACTTTACAGGACCCTAACATGTTATAGAACATGAGCCGGATCAGTTAAGTAAACAATATTACAAAGATCAAAGCTATTAATAAAACAATAACATAAGACTCAAACCAATTTATAAAACAATAACATAAGACTCAAAACACTTTATAAAACAATAACATAAACCAATAAAATAATAAGATACGATCCGAACCATCAATGGCGGATCTTCATTGGGCATGAGCCTAGCCCTCGTAAGTTTTTTTAAAAAATAAAAATAAAGCCTTGTAGTTAAGAGTCCAAAACCCAACATACAAAAACAAGTTACATGGGATCATAATATGTTATTGTGGAAAAATCTGACCTCTTGTAGCAAATCTTTCAAGATCCGCCACTGCGATCCATGAAATGATTCATGAACACAATCAACATCAGCTTTCTTAGTATTTGCCATAACTAAAAATACACGTTTTATTTTATTATTCAAGCACATGAGTTATGTTTTACTCTCTTTTTGCCTAAGCTCGTCAGTCGTTTATAAATGTTACATGTAATATTGAGGCACGAAAGGGAATATAACTTACAAAACATGTGTACATGCATATACAAGTAACACAACTTGATGGGAGATGACATCGCATTATATACTCCCTCCATTTTTTTAATTGCTACATTTTCCTTATATGGTAATTTCTTTTTAATGGCTACATTGTTTACACTTTCCTTATTTGGAGCATGTGGTCCACTAAAAAGTAATAATGTTCTTTTTTATTCACTTTCACCAAAAAGTATTTTTTTCACTTGTCCTTATTTTGCATTAAATGGGTCAGAAAGTACTATCCAAGAAACTTGAAAGTGGTATTGTCAAAAATCTTATGCAAAACATAATGTAGCGATTAAAAAAATGGAGGGAGTATATATACGCACAATGGTAGCATAACTCGGTGTAAAAGAGTGTGTCATGCAAGTCCTTTTCCTCAGGAGCATCGACATCAATATAGCTCGCTAAGATAACTCTCCAACCCATTTTTAGCTTTCTATCTGCTTAAGATCATCGCTTGAAAAATTACTAACAATGGTATTGTCATCGTAGTTCTCTCGATGCTCATGCTCTTAGGGGATAACTTGGAGAGCTCCAATGTTAGCGTAGAGTTGGCTTTCCATTTTCTCTCTCCTTGAAAAGTTCATTAGCAAGCTATTTGAAAAACACCAATATTGATCCTCTAAAGACTGATGTGGAACAACCATACATGATACATCATAAGATTAGCTCTAGAAAAATGATCAGTTGGGTAATTGATACGTATAAATATCAGTAAAGATGAAAAGGATTGCTGTCATTAGGCAAGTAACTAGTTCTAGTCACAACAAAGATATACCCATACATAACCAATAAATTATTCCATTGACATACATACACAATACGTAACTAGTTGTCCAAATCACGCAAGGAAGAAGCAGAAGCAGGTACATCATCCATGTATGAGAGTGTGCAACACATCTAGAAATTGGGTGTTGGGCCACTTCAAAAGAATTCCCAACATGAACTCGTGCAAATCAATTGATCAAGTGTAGGACTAGGAGTATGGAAAACATTCAACATATAGCCAACATTAAGGCCAAACATAACAAACTCTTCATACAAAACCTACAGAAAAACAAAGCCATTGTATTTCCTGCAAAATCGCAATAATCCGAGTGACAAAAGCACCTACTAATAATACTCTTTTCTCCGAAAAACAGAACTTCTTGACATGAATTTCTAAACTCATGCAGCAAAAAAAGTATAGAAAAAAGCTCGATCAGAGTCTCGACCAAAGGTATCACACTCCATAGTTCATGTAATCTACAAATCCTGCACGCTCAAACCTGCCAAGATAGGTAAATCTCAGTACACCAATGGAACACAGAAGAAAAAAATAGATATATTTGCCAAAGGTAACGGATGACATATAGAAAGACTACCTGGGGGAAGAGATTGCTTCAATTTGTCGGCCTTCTCGGAATCAAACACACAAAGTGTGTATAGGTACTTGGAGCAGCGAACCTTGAACTTCACAACATCCTTGCTCCTCTTGATCTTGACTGATCGTGCATCCTTCCTTCTGGCAGTGAGAAGGAAGTCCTTGATCTCGTGGATCTGCTTCGGCTGCCAAATCAAACCCAAACATAAACCATCAAAGAAACGACCTAAAAACATGTCATAATAAGACAAGGTGACCAAGTCAAAATATGAGACTGAATATTGCAACTCAAGATCATCAAGTACACACACGTTCATGTTTGTGAATTTCCAAAACTTGACTGTTTAGCAAAACCCTCATTTCCTCTTACAAATATCCACCCTATATGACATTCAAATCATCATTTAAGGAGTGAAAAACCAAAGAAAGGTTTTCTATTAATGTGAGTCTAGACAGGGTAACCAAACAATGACCTATTGGAATGCCTTCTTATGCTAATACAACAAATAGATGTATCCCCAATTGACACAAAAGAAAAGAGTCCTAGATGCTCTCTTCCCCAATATATTCAAAAGTGGAGTTCGATTTTGCGTCGGCTCATACATAGCGCCCATTTCGAAGTGGCGCTAGTAATCAGTATTTCGACGCACCATATTGAGTTATGTTGTATTGAACTTAACTAGATCAAAACACCAAGCTATTTATATCAACAAACTTTTATATCTAAGCACGACAAAGCAACTCATTGTTTCATAATAGGGTAAACACTTTATTCAATTTATATATATCATTGATAGTGTGCTCGAGTCAACATTAGAACCACCAAAATGCATATATTCCCTATCTTTTGGTACTATTCAAATAAATACATTCAAAAGGCAACACAACAGCTATTTCATCAAACAATGAAATGACGGACAACTGAAATTACTCGTTAATGACTGTAAATGTATCCTGATTGATAAAAGAAAGAGAAAGCACCCTCTCTCTGAGAAAGTCAAACATGGAGATCAATTTTGCGTCGGCTCATACACAGCACCCATAGATTAAACTGCCGGTAATCAGTTTATTCGACGCAGAAAGAAATCAAAATAAGAGGAACCAGATTATAATTACAAAAATCAAGCATTTATTTCATCACAGCACTTTAATAATCAACCGGCAAGCCAAAAGTCATTTCCATCAATTGAACTAACCAAGGGATGGGCAACTGAAATTAACCGTTTAAGTTGATTATTGAATTTATCTAGTAACAAATGTAATCCTGATTGATAAGAGAAAGAGTAACCACAACCTAATTCTCAACAAATCCAAACATGGAGCTAATTTAGCGTCGGCTCATACAGAACGCCCATAAATTACAGCGCTAGTAATCAGTTTATTCGACGCACTAAGAAATCAACACAAGAGGACCTATATAATAATCTCAAAAATCAAGCATTTTTCTAAAATTCTAATCACAGCAGTCCAAGTCTCCAATAATCACTGGCAAGTCAAAAGCTATTTCCGTCAATTGAACTAACCAAGGGACGGATAACTGAAAATAATTGTTCAATTCGATCATTGATTTTAACTAATGATAAATGTAATCCTGATCGATAAAAGAAAGAGTAACCACAACCTCGTTCTCAACAAAACCAAACATGGAGCTCAATTTTGCATCGGCTCATACACAACGCCCAGTTTTTAAGCGCCACACCAGTAATCAGTATCTCGACACATTATATCAAGTAACTATATCCAACCAATAAATCAAATAAAAAGCACTGACATCATAATCAACAAAACTACAATAATCAAACAAGTTTTCAACATAATAACAAACAAAATCCCTTTAAACTACTCCTAAAACGTATACAAATTTATTAAAATCCAATCTCAACAACAAAAAACCCCATTTTTTCAACATTAGCTAACCAATTAGAGTAACATTTACCATCATCAAAAAGCTACCAATCAACATTAAGAAATTCAATCAAGTTATTTCTACTCAGTCAAACAATCAAATGCCAACATTCAATCATTGAAAAAACACATAAATGCAAATAATTCATCCATTCAATACAGAAAATTTCAAAAAAAAAATGAACATAAATCCACAAAAATTCAAATGTATAAATTAACTCGACCCATTTTCTCCATTTAAGCTCAAATTCAACATCAATAACACTAAAAATGAAAAAACTTCCAGCTTCTCAATTATACAAGACTATAAACTGATGAACAATAATCATAAAGACCGGAAAAAAAAATCAGATGCTCTATAAAATCGGGTAATTTCGAGTGACAAATTCTAACAAATTAAACAGGAAAATAGAGTGTGAATAATGAAAAAAGATAAGAAATTTTACCATTTTTGTTGAGCTTGAAAATCCCCTCTGCCGAATTAAGCTTTTGTAAAATTCTCTCTCCTCTGAATTTCCGGCGGATGAGAAGTATTTGTAGGGTTTGTGTTACATATGAAAAACCCTAGTTTTAGAGTTTGCTGATTTTCCAATTTTGTCCCTCTATCGAAAAGAATGGTATTCGTTTTTTTGGAGTTAGATTGATGACCATATTGGTCATTTTCTCTTATGACATTTTTCAGTTTTTAGCCCAATGATTTGGGTGTGATATTGATCTGGACTTTTGGTATTGGGCGTTGGTTGATCCATTTTAATATCATTAGTAGAGAGTACAGGTGATCAAATGTAATCTTGGCTCGGCCCAGCTCGAAAATGGATAAAAAAAAATCTGCCTGTTTTTTTTTTTGAAGGGTTTTGAGTGGCTCAAAAATGGTCTTTTATTATAAAGTAAATTGTCCGACCCGATTTTTGCCGAAAATAGTAGGTTTGGGGTAAACAAAAAAAATGCACCAAAACTTTCGTTTGCCTTACATGGTGGGTTGATTTTTTTTTTTTATGCATTAGTGTAAAATCTATACACACTACAGTGTTAATTTTGCGAGATATAAAAGTAAAACTAGTTATTGATTTAGATAATGTGGCACTCCCTTCGTTTCTTAAAGATCTTCCCTCTTTTCGTTTAAGTGCGTTTCCAAAAGATCTTCCCTCTTTTACTTTATTCCTTATTTGAATTTTTTTTTCCCCTTTGTACCCTCTCATGTCTCTATCATATGGCCCACCATTACATTATTAATTCAATTTTACTCTCTTTCTCTCTCCTACTTTAACCTCTTTTCATTCGTTTATGTATCTTAACCCCTTTCTCTCTCCTACTTTACCCACCCACACCCCACACAAATTAATTTTCATTGGTATCTGTAGTAACGGTAACAAGGAAGATCTTTAGAAAACGGAGGTAGTATGTGGTATGAGATCATGAAAAGTAAATATTTACATTCGATAAAAATTATATTTCTCAATTTAATAAAATATATTAGGAAAGTCAACAATTTGAATCACTTCGTTAAGAATGAAGTTCCCCATAGTTCAAAATTTCAAAAAACATGAAAGAACTGCTTTTGTCAATGCAAATATTGGAGTGGAAGAAATTCAATACGAAAATATAACAAGAATTGTTATAATAACCAATTTGAGTGAGTGACTCTTAAATTTACTTTACTCCTTGTTATGTAAAAATAGAAGTATTACAACATGAGTAACCCTTTAAGTCTCGAACAACTTCTATGTAAAGCTTGTGGGTTGTTCCAATAAATGGATAGTACTCATAGTAGTACGACATTTTAGTTCTTTATAAGTCAATAAATATTATCATATTATAGATGTATGATGTTTAACTTTTATCTATCATTCGTACTTTCGTGTGAGTTAATATGCATTTTTTACTTAGCACGTGTGACGTGCATGTGTATTTATGTTAGTGAAGTCTCAACATACGTAATACTAGTTTTTTGTGCACGCGATGCGTGCGATGATATTTTTAGGCCTAATACTAAGTAGTAAACAAACTGAAAATGCAAGTTAGTTGTCAAGCTCACTTCCATTTTGTGAATAAGATTCTTGCATGTTCTTTTTATGTTGTTATTCATATTTATGATTTTGAATAGTTTTTTGTTTCTCAAGTCTTATATGCGCATGTTCTTTTATAATCAGTATGATGTTCTTTACTAAAAATCATCATGTTCTTTTTTTTGGTTTTATTCATTTTTGTAATTTATAATAGTTTTTGATATGGATTTCAGTAATTTCTATATGATCCCAAAATTGTAACCGAAAAGTATCAGACAAATTTCAGTTTTTTTTCCTTGTCTAACTTCTAAATTATGATTTCACAAATTGATATTTAAAAATTTTCATCATCATAAATGTTCACACTTTGAGTTTCAATTATATTTGAAATGAAAATTTAAAATTTTCATACACGACCTGATTTTGCATGAAATGGTCATATTAATTTTTTTCCTTTTCTAAATATTAACACTTTGAGTTTCAATTATATTTGAAATGAAATTTTAAGTTTTTCATACGCAATCTGATTTCGCATAAAATGGTCATTTTTTATTTTTCTCCTTTTTAAAATTTTAACTCTTTGAGTTTCAATTATAGGTGAAATGATATTTTAAATTTTTCATACACAATCTGATTTCGCAAATTAATGTAAATTTTGTTTTTTAAAAATGGATTTTTGCAAAAGTTGTTCGCAAAAAGGTTTGATATTGTTTTGTTTTTCAAAATTTATTTCTGAACATGGATATTTTGCAAAAATTTTGGGCAAAAAATTATATTGGAATTTTAAAAAAAGAACTAAATTTGTAACTTTTTCATTAGTGTCATAAATAAAACAAATTTCATTCACATCTTGTTTTCAAATTTTATATGAAAATGAATCAAATTTAAGTCTAATTATATAAAAACCCTTTTCAACTTTTCTATTATCTCCATTTTTTCAACTACATAACAGTCGACTAATGTGAAATAACTTTGAAGATTAAAAGAATTATGTACCTGTTTGAAAGTTCGCAAATCGCTGATGGACGAATGTGTGATATCACTGTCAAAATCTTATGTTTTTCTCAGATTTGTGTTTATAGGTAATTTTTGTGAGTATGTAATTGTGAATGGTTATTGAGAACAATGATTTGTAAGTTAAATTTGTGACTGTTTTTGTATGTATTGACTTCCTAGTATATTAGTTTTAGTTTGTAAGTTAATTTTTAGTTTTTGTAAAGTTTACTGATCATTTGAATAATTTGCGTGATTTTTAACGTGATTTTCTCAATTCTATGAGTGATTTGTAAAGTTTCCTCATATAAGTGATTTCGGAGTGATTGTTGAAATTAATTTCCGGTGGCTTTAATTTGTTTGACCCTCATTTTGGTATTGAGATTCCTTTTGTAATTTAGAAAGGGAAGGGGGACAAAATAGTCAGTTCAAAAGAGGACACCGTTGCTCCCCATTCCCTTATGTAATAGAGATATTTGATACATCCGTGGGGATAATATTACTTGAAAATAAATGAATTTTACCATTAACAATTTGTTGGTAATACTACATGGAAATAAATGAATTTTATATAGGGTCATACAAGTATGTAATGCGAATTTAACAAAGAAGATAATTTTGTCGATCACTTGCTCGTCCATGTGATTACATAACAAAACACTAGAGAATTCATCAAAGTTGAGATTATTTTTAATTTGTTTTTTGACCCATACTTAGGATTTTACTTGTTAGGTTATTTTAGACTATAAGTGCTTGTTTGGCTGGATGTAGGAAACAATCATTCCTAATTTTTTTTTTTTTCAACTAGAACTTCCATTTTTTAAGAAGTGACAAAATTTATTTGGAAGTTCGATTTACCTATGTCTCTCTAGGTAAGTAACTTCATCTGTTTGTGAACTTTCTAATATTTTTTTTTTTGCCAACTAAACAATGTTACCTTATTACTGTACTTCATACAAAGTTTTAGTACCCATATATATATTTGTATAATAAATCTAATTACTTTAAACAAAAAAAATAGGGAAAATTAACAAGATGGAGCTCAATTATTACACTTTTTTTATAAGTCCCCAACCATGAATTATTTGCAGGTTCCATGTTCATTTTGTAATTTTATAGGACCTGATTTACTTAGAATTAGTTCAAAAGGTTAGAAAAAAAATTAGGTTTATGAAGTATGCATGTAAATTCACTAAATTTTTAGTACCATGTCAAATGTTCTTGTTAGAATTCTACTACATATCATTACAAAATGATTGTTTCAACGAATTGTAATTGATTTATTTTTGTTTATGACAAATGATACGCCGAATCTCCAATTAAAATGTTTTCATTTTTGCTTATTAAATTTTAATTCCTTGGGAGACCCGCACTTCAAAAACTAGTTTTCTAAGAAGTAACAAAAGTTGTTTGAATGATCATGGGAAGTTCGATTTACCTATGTCTCTTTAGGTACGTAACTTTTTTTGTGTGTGAACTTCCTATATTTTGGTCAACTAAACATGTCACTTAGACCTTGTTCTTTTGGAATTATTTTCAGTTCAATTAAGTTAATTTCAATTTAGTTACAATTCAATTTCTCTTGACAATTCAATTCAGTTCTTTCGGTTCTATTAATTTCAGTTAATTCCAGTCCAATTAGTTCAATTTATTTCTATTAAGTCCAGTTAATTTTTTTTTTAAAAAGGGACCTTATTGTACTTCATAAAAAGTGTTACTTCCCATATACTTTGTATAACTAACCAAGCTTGGTAGGCGGAGGTAGTGGGAAACTCACCTTGTAACTTTGAGGTCACAAGTTCGAATCCCACTACCTACTCTCAAGCGTTGACCTATGTAAATGAGCTGATTAACCTGCGTCTGGTGCTGGTCCAGTAGAATCTTTCTTATTACCAAAGGGGTCATCAAACACTTGTATAGTTGTATTATTTGATCGCACCTCAGCTAAAAGCCTAATTAAAATCACTTTTTTTATCCATATGAGCCACAAAAACAATACAAAGTACAAAAAAGAGAAGTGAAATTCGAACATGTAATCTATCATCTGCAGCACCTTAATCTTAACTACTCAACCAAGACAGTATCAAAATTACTCTATCATTGCTCTCAATTGAGTTCAGCTACCATGAATTTGATCTGTTAAACAGAAAAAGATAAGAGTGAGATAAGACAGTGCCATGAACAAAGTTCCAATATCACTGCCAATAAAAGTTTTGGTCGGTCCAATATGAAATTATCAATGAAAGTCTGGTGGAACCCATTAAGTCATGGTCAAGTTTTCCTTGGTTGCTAAGCAAACTTCTGACAATAAGGATTAGGCAATAATTTGCAATTAGTTTAAAAAGCGATGAGAATGAGATTCAACATTTAAAGTCAAATACTTCCTCCGTTCCAAAATAGATGGGACATTCCGGACTAATACTGAGTCATAGGTTATATAGAGCGGTACTAGTTACAAATTTTTAGAAGAAACAATGTTGTGCGATATAGAAGGAAAAGGAAAGCTATTATTTTATTTTAAAGTTGAATGTATGTGTGATGGAAAGTTAGTGGTTTCATTCCAAGAATAGAAACGAAAAATAAATGAGTAAACTAATAAGGGACATCTTAAAAAGGAATACGGATAAACTAATAAAGACCGGAGGTAGTATTTTGTATATAAACGTGTCTCGTGAATCGTAGGATAACGAGTGAAGCAAACGATACGAGACAATATGAGTTATTTATATTGTTGTTTAATTTTTAACATAATTGCTAGTACAAGACTATGTAGGTCAAGAACTTTTTTAAGCAGTTTTATATTTTGTCCAAATTTCAATTTTTAAGGATGAAAATGTTGTGATATTTCAACTAAATTTCTTAAAATTGGCCTTGAATTACCCGACTATAAATGATAATAAAAACTCTAACCGGTTCCCAAGCTACTTAAGCTTAGCTTTACTAAAACTTTTATTATTTTAATTCATTAAAAGAATTTAATTGACATTCTTAAAACATGTTCAAAAAAAGTAGTTGTTGTCACATCGACTTGTTGTCACAATAATTGTTAGCCATTGTATTAGGTTATTTACTGATTTTACAAGTAGTTGTTAGATGTTAGAGATTAAAAGTAGTTTTTTAAATATTTTATTACTGTTTATAAAACATTCCTTCCGCTACTGAAAAGTACGTTTCATCGGCTTGTTGTCACAATAGTGGTTAGCCATTATATTAGGTTATTTACTGATTTTACAAGTATTGTTAGATGTTAGAAATTAAAAGTAATTTTTTGAATATTTTATTACAGTTTATAAAACATTCCTTCAACTATTGAGAAGTACATCAAACGTTATTTGATCAAACACATTTTTTAATCATTGATGAAATATGAATTTAGTAAAATTTCTCCAAGTTAATTCAATATGCATTTTGAAACTGATATTCACACTCTTAATTAGAGTATACCAAAGTTGGTTATATGATAAAATTATGAGCATAAACTGGAAAAATTTTATCTACACAGTGGGTCAATAACCCACTACTAATAGAATTAAATAAATAGTGGAATCCAACTCATCAGTTCTAATAGTTTTTTGATGCTATATTTTCAACGGGTTAACTATCCACCGGATAGATGTAGCATTGCTCGCATAAATTATAGTGCACAATAAATAAATTCTCCTCTATTTAATTAAACTCATAACTTATTATTGATTAATACATTGTTGTTTCTTTTTTCACATTGGTAGTTTCATTTTTTCTATTTATGCACTTTATTCTTTCCTTGGTGCATGTTTATTCCCCTAAATTTAACCATCCATGACTAAAGTATACTCAAAATTGCACACAACAGCCTAAACTTTTTTCCAATTTCAAGACAGTACTTCTACTGGTAGTACAAAAATCCAACAGGGAGATTTTCAAATTTTATAGCATCACCATTTCACTTTATTTGATGATTCAGAGAGCACAAAAGTTGAAGAAATCTCCTTTCAATTTCTTGAAACAGCAACATTTTCTAAAGGTATACTGAGAAATATTTATCATTCTAATATTTTACCTAGATTTATCTGCTTATTTGCAACCCAAAGGAAAAAAAAAAAACCAGTATTTGCATAAAACTTTGTAAATTTCCTGGGATTTTTGACAAATTAATAAGTAGGGAAACTCTTCGTTTTCCCATAACATTCATAAAATTGTAATTTTTTTTCTGGGTAGTTTGATCATTAAAGTCTGCGAGGGAGAAAAACTGTTAATATCCCTGTTCTTGATATATTCCCACTGAAATAATTGAAGTTGTAAGTTCAAAATTTTCTGGGTTTAATTTTTGGCATATAAAGAACTAAAGAAGCTTACTTTTTTTCAGGGTTTAACAATGGCACCAGTTTGTATGGAGGTCTGTGAGACAAAGAATGACTCTTCTGCTGCTCTTCAATTTGCTAGAAGGTTCTTAAGCATTTTGTTTTTTTAATCTTTTATATGTTTATTTGTTGGGTTAATGTTATCTGTATATGTTGTTGTTGTTGAATCTTAGGATGTTTTTTTTTTTTTTGAAAATTTTCATTGAGATTGTTGTTATTAGACCTGTTGAATAGGGTTGTACATTTTTCGTTTGTGTCTGTTGGGTTAATTTCAGATGAAAGTTGCTGTTCAATACCCTAAAATTTAAGCAAGAATGAGATGGATTTTCATGTTGGTTTAATCTTTGATAGAGTTCATTCATCATACATTCGGGTGTACCATATTACAATTTGCTCATTTTGATCACTCCTTTTTGTATATTTTGCTCATTTGGATAGCTCCGTTTTGTATATTTTGCTCATTTGGATGATTTTAAACGAGCAATGAGTATAAATATAGCCCTGGGTGTACCATACTCGCTGTACCCCTGTTTTATGATAAAATTTGTATTTTCGATATGTGTAGGTTGTTTTTGTCATTGATTTTTTGTTTTCGTTAATATTTTTGTTTATTTATTTCATGTATTGCAACTTTTTTTTTTTTTACATATTAGCTAGATATTTAACCACATGTTTACTGTAGTTACCAGCTTGAGGCGTTGGAGAAAGCCATGAAGCAGAACACTATTGTGTTCTTGGAGACTGGTTCGGGAAAGACATTGATTGCAGTCATGCTCCTTCGAAGTTATGCACACTTCCTTCGCCGGCCTACACAATCCTACATTGCAGTTTTCTTAGTACCTACTGTTGTTCTGGTGACACAAGTATGGTTCATACTTCATACTATATATTGAATCATGTACATGCATAAGTAAAATTTTAATCCAAAAATAGTAATTGATTCGAATAAGCTTAGTATAAATGATGTTTTCGAGTATGCCATGAGTTGATCACTTTTATTTTTTTGGTTTTCCTATCATTGTTGACTAGCAAGCTGAAGTTATCGAAACACATACCGACTTAAAAGTTGGCAAGTACTGGGGAGATATGGGTGTTGACTTTTGGGATGCTGCTACTTGGCAGAAAGAGCTGGACAAACATGAGGTGAGCCTTTCATGTTTCACTCAGTTAGTGATCATTTAAACTATTTCTTCATTTGCAGGAAATAGAGTGAGGAAAGGTAGTAGTATAATGAGTAAGTCTTGGCGTTGTTTGTGTAAGTTTGGAACTATTAATTCGGAGGGGAAGGGGTGTTAAATATTCCACTAGATTGAAGGTGTACTTATATGTTTATTGATTACACCTTTTCTTTTTCCTTATTTTAAAATTCTGTCATAGGTCCTTGTGATGACACCAAAGATCCTGCTTGATGCGCTGAGCCATACTTACATCAAACTGGAGACGATAAAAGTTCTAATATTTGATGAATGCCATAATGCCAGGGGAAATCATCCCTATGCTTGCATCATGAAGGTGAGTATACATATCAATTTACTACATAAGTTACTATATCATCATTCTAAACTCTTTATAGTGCTTCTGGGTGTTTCCTTCACCAATCTCACTTGCTGCACGCCTGCACCATATGTTTTCGTCCTGAGATGGGAAGCTTTGGGGACTGGAGACAGCCACAATGATCCCTCCCAGAGTTATTAGAAACGAAATGTATGCATGATGAAAGAAGAAAGAACAAACTCTATACTATACTAGTTTCTAAAGACATGTTATATTCTAATCTTTAGCTATAGGTTATGTGCTCTTTTTTCCCCCCAATGATATTGCATTGTAAATAACGGTTTCCCAATGATATTGCTTTATCAATAATGGTTGGCTGTTAACATTAGATCCATCTGTTATGCTTTTACCTCCTTTTGGCTATGAATTTTGGTGCTCATAGAAATAGAACTACTTGTTCTGCAGGACTTTTATCACCGTCAACTGCATAGTAATGCAGTCCCCAGGATTTTTGGCATGACTGCTTCACCTATCAAAGCAAAAGCTAAAGGTAACAGTCTAACAGACCATGAGTTGTACTATCTATTGCTACAGTGGTCATGCTCATTCTGGAGATTTAACCTGACTAGCTCTCGCATGCAGGTTCTGAGTCGCATGCTTACTGGAAAGATATTTCTGCTTTGGAGAATCTCATGGAGTCAAAGGTTATTGCTCTGTTGTTATTAGACTTCTGTCAGACTTATTTAATTGTTTACCTTATTGCTTAACACTTGAGGTTGCAATATTGTTTAATTATATTTGATGAGTATTATCTCCTGAATGAAGGTCTACACTTGTGTTAGTGAGGCTATCTTGGCAGAGTATGTTCCTTTCCCGAATGCAAAGGCTCAGCTTTACAATGAAGATGCACCAAACACATTGCAGATGCGTCTGATCGATGGTTTGAACATGCTGAGAGAAAAGGTGTCCTTATTATATTTTAACTCACTTGATAAGAAAAAAATTAAGCTGAATAGGGATGATTTTCTCACAAGAATTTAGTTATTTGGAGTTCAGCTTTTTGATTGCATGACTGATGATTTATATTGTTAACTTCTTTTGTAGTTTCTCTTTGCTATCTTATATAACTAATCCCAGATTCACCTGCAGCACATATCTGCTGTCAGAGAAATGGGTGTTGAAAAATTGACAGAAGATTCTCTATGTAACAAGTTAAGAAAGCTGTCAAAAACTTTTCAGTTCTGTTTGGATGAGCTTGGTTTTTGGGCAGCATTAAAGGTATGGGTGTTCTCTGTATTCAGTAGTTTTTTTTTTTTTTTTTTTTTTTTTTGATATTTGCTGAAGTATCTGAATATAAATGCTGTGGTAATAGGCCTCAGAAATATATCATTGTGAAGAAACCGAAATTTTCAGCTGGGGTGAATTTGATATTCGTGGTGAAACGGCCATAAGAGCGTTCAATTCTGATGTGCTCAAGGAGTTTTCAAGCCACAAGCCATCCGGTAATTAAGATAAGATTGATTTGAACATGCTGAATAGTGGTTATATATCTTTTTAAAGTTAATAATGCATATATTACTTATATTTAAATTTAGGCTGCAATTGGTCAATCTCCAACGTGAAAGCTAATCCGGATGCCAGGATTATATCCTCGAAAGTATTGTGTCTTGTGGAGTCTCTTCTTGGCTATAGGTGAGACTGGTGATATTTTATGGTTTCAGCTTTTCTGAAATTTGAGTATTAATGTTTTTTTATATAACTAAGAATTTAAGATAATGTATTAGTGTCTGGAACTTTATCTGCCTTTATGATAAATTTGACGAAATGGGGGGGGGGGGGGGTGTTGAAGTATGTAACACTTGCTGTAAACTATTTTTAGTATTTGTTTAACACCTGAGTTGAAAAGGATTAAGGATTTCAGGGACTTGTATGGATGGGATACCACTATACCAGGGATCCTAAGGGATTGGAACACTTGATGAGTAGATGTTAAATTTGAATTTTTTTTGCTTGTAACATATCTCTTTCAAAAGTACTAGTTCCTCTTCCAACGGAAATGACATCATGGGAGAATTCGAAGTATGAGTTGGCAGAGCGATGAGCAAACTATTAATATGGAAATATTACCGAGTACGAAACAGAGCCATAATAAAAATTCTACCGAATTTTTTTCTTGCTTTCATATTATCTGAATTTGGACGTGAAATTTCGTTGTACAACAAGTTTTTGTCTTAAATTTTTGTGTTTGGCTTAAAAGAATCCACTATTGTTGCTGCTCCTTTTCCCCTGATTACCTCAGTGCAGTTTTCAGGGTAATTTATGTTTATTCTAAGGAAATCTAGTTCAAATTTACTCCTGAAAATACTCTCTTGTTGTGAAATGCGCAAACAATTGTTTTGCCTGTTCAACTAATAGTCGACTCACTTTTTACTAATACCTTAAACCGAGAGCAATGTAACTGGTTTTTATATTCACTGTTGAATTAATTTGTTGATCATATTTTCTTGTCAGCTTGCATATAACAAGATTTTCTTTTTGCTTCTCATAGGAGTTTAAAAGACATGAGGTGCATAATATTCGTTGAAAGGGTAGTTACGGCTATGGTTCTTGAAACTATATTGGATCAACTACTTTCTCAAACAATTGGCTGGAGAGCAAAATACATAGCTGGGAATCATTCAGCACTGAAGTCCCAAAGCCGGAAGGAACAAAACAAAAT
The DNA here is from genome assembly GCF_026745355.1 of Beta vulgaris subsp. vulgaris. Classification (NCBI taxonomy): domain Eukaryota; kingdom Viridiplantae; phylum Streptophyta; class Magnoliopsida; order Caryophyllales; family Amaranthaceae; genus Beta; species Beta vulgaris. The sequence goes on along the minus strand of NC_079205.1, from coordinate 61,061,215 downwards.
TGTCGAAGAGTTTCGCCGAGGGGATGTGGGTTTCTGCATACACCCTCGTCACTTTTACTACACCTTTACAACTTACTAATGGTTATGGATTAGATAATCTGGTTTTTTCTACCTATTCAGGTTAACGTTCTTGTTGCTACCTCCATTCTAGAGGAGGGGTTGGATGTGCAAAGCTGCAACTTAGTTGTCCGTTTTGATCCGTCAGCCAACATTTGCAGTTTCATTCAGTCTAGAGGCCGTGCTAGGATGCAGAATTCGGATTTCCTGCTGATGGTGAGAAGGTAATGTTTCATTCTGTTGCAAATATATAAAACTTGCTTCAACTCCCCTACCACAGATCGTAACACTGACCCCCCCCCCCCCCCCCCCCAAAACAAAGAAAAAGGAAGAAGAAAGGAAGGGAAACAAAAAAACAGTCATGTGCTTAAAATAAAATTGAATTGCTAATGCAGTCAAGCAGCTCTACTAGAAATCGATATGAATAATTACATGTATTCTTTATTCGATTAAAGTCTCTGATATAAATTTGTTCCGCATCTACTGGTTAAAGGATGATATATGTTGTTGAACAAAGACAACAACAAAAAAGGGAGTTGCTCCTAACTTGGTATCTTTTTAATGTTTAACAGGGGAGACAATTTGCAGCTATCTCGAATGAAAACCTATCTTTATTCTGGTGATGTTATGCGGAAGGAAAGTTTGAGCCATGCTTCGCATCCTTGTCAGCCGCTTCAGTTTAGCGAATTTGATGAGATCTTCTATCGTGTTCCAAGCACAGGGGCTATTGTTACGCTGAGTTCTAGTGTTAGTTTGATATATTTTTATTGCTCACGCCTCCCTTCTGATGGGTATGCTTTGTGGAACTTCTCCATTTGGTTTTCCTCTGGTTTGTTTTGACTATTTGTATGTGTTTTGTTCATGCATGCTGAATCATTAGCATTTTGCTTACCCAGATACTTCAAACCATTACCTCGTTGCATCATTGATGAGGCTCTGGAGACTTGTACACTGCAATTTCCAAATAGTTGTCCTTTGCAATCAGTTTCCGTTAAAGGCAATAGAAGGATATTGAAGCACCTTGCTTGCCTGGAAGCATGCAAGAAGCTGCATGAGAAAGGTGCTTTGACAGATAGTCTTGTTCCGGATATTGTTGTAGAAGAGGGTCTGTCCAAAGAAATTGGTATATTTTGCTTTACTCTGCACCCTTGTGTTTTTGCATGTGAGCACGTGTTTGGTGGGACTCTGATCCCCCCCATGTCATACAATAATTGGGCATTTTTAATGCAGAGCGTGAACCTTATAATGATCACCAAGCAAGATACGTCCCTTCAGAATTTGTCGGTGATGGTCCAACATCTTCATCTGACGTGTACCACGGCTACTTAATGGAGCTGAAGCAAGACTTTTACTCTGACATCCCTGTGCATGACATTGTTTTGGTTTTTAAAACAGAGCTTGCTTCCGATGTGGGAAACATGCATTTTGACATGGACGTTGACTGGGGTAACATGTCTGTGGACGTAAAATATATAGGCAAGATCAATCTTACTCGTAAACAGGTAACTTTTTTTATTTTGTTAAGCAGTGTGAGAAAAGAAGCTACGACCATCAGTTTGCTTCCAGCTAAATCTTCACAACTCTTGTGGACAGGTAGCTCTTTGTACACAATATCAAGTTGCTGTCCTGAGGGTTCTTAGAGATCTGGACTTTGATAAGTTAGTGGAGTCCGTGAAGGAATTAAATAAATGGGAAAACAATGATGGTGCACCTGTTTCCCATTATGACTATCTTCTTCTCCCCCGCCATTGGCTGCATCAAAGGTCACTTGTTGTTGACTTGGAATGTATAAGTTCTTCATGCTTTCTGCGGGATGTTGTTCAAGGTTCCTTCCCTAATTGCAATAAGAGGAAGTGTGCTCATCCGGATGATGTGTACACCAAAAATGGATATATACATCGTAGTGTGCTGGAGAACTGTTTGGTCTGCGCACCTCATAATGGTTACATCTATTCTGTCTCTGGGTTTTTAGATGGCATGGATGGGAACTCACTTTTGAGGTTGAGCGATGGTGAATTTAAAACCTACAAGAGTTATTACAAAACACGGTGTGTTTTCCTGTTTAATTTTTGTCACCTCTTAAAATAGATTATTCGGGATGCATGTCAGCATGTGTGATGATTAGCATGTTCATTTGGTATGATGCAGGCATGGGATTGACCTAAACTTTGATAACCAAGCCCTGCTTTGCGGAAGACAGGTTTTCCGACTGAAGAATTACCTTCATAGGTGCCAAAAGAAGAGGGAGAAGGGTATGCAATCATTCTGCAGCTAACCTTTTTTTCTTTTTAACATTATGCTAGAGTTTCAAATATAAAGACGTGTCATATCACAGTATATGCTGAAAGTTTGAGAATCAGTTGCGGGTCAGTAAAATAAACGTTCTATACACGTAATTCTTCCCCTGTTTTGTGTGATCTATCCTTACTTCTATATTCATCAGGATACTACCATTACATTGAGTAATTGTCTCCAGTAACATGGTAGCTTCATGGTAATTATTCATGTTTAAACTGCCACTTTTAGCTGATATCGCTTCTTTCATGTTGCAGAATCAAGTGGTGCTTCTGTCGAATTGCCTCCTGAACTCTGTTTCGTCATCATGTCGCCCATATCAGTTGCTACGCTCTATACCTTTTCATTTCTTCCTTCAATTATGCATCGAGTTGAATCTCTGTTAATGAGTGCCAACTTGAGAAGCATTATCACGGGTCACTGCATGCAAAATGTTATAATTCCAGCCACTAAGGTTCTCTCACTTTTTCTGTTCTCCACTGCATTAGATTCCTACTAAGTTAACTGCATAGCATTCTCTACTGTGCCAACTTTCAAATCACTGCTTTTTTTATTTGTCCTCAGTACCCTTGATTTGTAATTACTTGCCTAGTAGGTTCTTGAAGCTATTACAACCAAGCGCTGCCAAGAGGAAATTCATCTGGAATCCCTAGAGACCCTTGGCGATTCATTTTTGAAGTATGCTGTCTGCCAACAGCTGTTTAAGACTTGCCAAAATACTCATGAGGGACTCCTTAGTATGAAAAAAGAGAGAATAATATCTAACGCTGCACTGTGCAAGCTAGGGTGCCAGCGCAAGATTCCGGTATGAATTATCTCATCACCCTAAAACAGCTCATGGGCATGTATAACGAATTACGTTTGCTAGCGACATTGAGATTAATGAATTTGTGGTTAGGAGTTTCACATTTCTTGATTTATACAGGGTTTTATACGCTATGATCCCTTTGAACCCAATAATTGGTGTATACCTGGTGATCTTTCTGGATTCTGCCCTCTGGAAAAAGAGTTTCTTTCTAGCACCTATAAGATCTATAATGGAGGAACTCGGAAAATCAAAAGCAAGAGAGTTGCCGATGTTGTTGAAGCATTAATTGGTGCATTTCTGAGCGCTGGCGGTGAAGTGGCGTCCTTGATGTTTATGAATTGGCTGGGTATAGAGGTCGAGTTTTCCTGCATAACATACCAGAGGAATGTTCCTATGAATCCCCGTATGATTCTAAACGTCAATCATATAGAGTCCGTATTGAATTACTCATTCAAGGACCCGTCTTTGGTAGTTGAAGCACTTACCCATGGGTCATATATGCTACCTGAGATTCCTCGGTGTTATCAAGTAAGTCAGACTTGTGATTTTCTATTCCTGGTTTGTTCTCTTAGCTTAAATAAGTTAAACATTATTCAATTTTTATGGGGCCTTGTGATTTAGCAGTGAAATTGGATGATTAAAGATTACATTGTTATATGGAATATTTTTTGCCATGTTTTTCTTAACCGGAAAAGGCGGACCTTACTGTCTGCTATACGACTAATCTGGATGTCTCTAACTGTTATCTTGTCTAAGCATCTTCCATCATTATTCAATTCGGGAAAGGAAAAGTCTATCTAATATTTTTATTCCAATGCAGCGACTGGAGTTTCTGGGAGATGCTGTGTTGGATCATCTGATCACCATACACCTTTATACAAAACATCCTGAGATGTCTCCTGGCCTGTTGACTGATCTAAGGTCAGCATCAGTCAATAACGAGTGTTATGGTTTATGCGCAATCCGTGCTGGTCTCCATAAGCATATTCTCCATGCGTCACAAATACTATACAAACAAATGGCTGCTGCTGTTGCTAGTTTTCAGCAATCATCTCTGGAATCGACTTTTGGATGGGAATCTGAGATAAATCTTCCCAAGGTGGGTGACTATAGTCTAAAAATAGCAATTACTTGGACTTTCTTTTAGAAGTTTTTGACTTATGTTTGAATTTCTTATCGACGGATTTTGGTTGATACAGGTGCTAGCTGATATCATAGAATCCTTGGCTGGTGCTATTTTTGTTGATTCTGGATTCAACAAAGAGGTTGTATTCAAGAGTATATCACCTCTTTTGGAGCCCCTCATTACTCCGAAAACATTGAAGCTGAATCCGGTTAGTGAACTAAATCATCTTTGTCAGACACATCATTATACTATGACGAAGAAAAAAACCTGCGAAAATGGTGTGGCTTCCATCACAATCGAGGTTGAGGCAAACGGAGTCGTACACAGGCATACGCGCACTGCTTCTGACAGAAAGACGGCCAAAAAACTCGCTTACAAAGCTGTTCTGAAGTCCCTCAAAGAAACCATTGGAAACTTATAGACTTCTGGTCCTTGTAGTCTTGTAGATGCTTATGGTTATGGTGTAGAGAGTTTTGTCCAGATGCATTAGGGAAGAGCTAGAGTAATTTAGTTATCAACCCCAGTGAGAAATTGTGGTAAATAGATTAGTTATAGGCTAATGTTAGTGCTTTGTTATCATCTGTATGCAACTATGCATGCAGCCATGCAATGAGGCTGAATGATAGTGTATGTGACCCCAATATTCCATATATAAATAGTAATAAAATGTCAATTTTTTTTTTTTTTGGAAAATTGTACTTTTTCATGTGTTAGTGATGTTTATGTCAATTCTATAATTGCTATACTATTGAATTATTTATTGTTATTTGTTTGTATATTCTCATTTTCTAAGGGTATTTGGCCATGTCCAAATTCATGTTCATTTTGATCATATTCCAATTCTACACAAGTAGTTGAAGAATATTTTTTTTTTTTAATAAAATAGCTTAAGAATATAATAAATCATATCAGGTTTATTAATATGATTCTATGACCTATATAAATTGTGACGTATTAACCTTTTACTATCAGACGGAGTATTACCTAATGTGCATTTTACGACTTCCGTGAAGTATAAAATTTTGAAACAATACAGAGTGAGACAAGAGAGTTATATTATACTAAATTACTAAATTAAGGTATCAATGCTAGAAATTTGACCATTTTGACCGTAATTTTGGTAAAACATTAGAATCTTTTAAAATACTAATTGACAAAATAAAATATAAAAGATAATAGTTCAAAAAAAAGATGATTTTTTTTACGATTTTTCCAAAAATCTTTCATAGAAAACCTAACTTTTTTTTTTGTCATAAAGAAAAACATCTTTAAACAAAATGGAAAATCTTTTTTTTTAGGGTAATTTTTTTTTTTATAGGATGAAAAAACTTAGTTGATCATAAAGTATGGTAGAAATTTTAGGTGAAAACGTCGTCGTTTCCTTATATGTTAACATAACAAAAAGCTTATCCCTGATTTCTTCACTTCTCCCTCTTTCTCTCTCCTCTGCTGAAGTGTTAAAGGAGCCATGGATGGAGCTCTGCAAATTTTGTGCTCAAACTTAAAAGTACCCATCTCTTTTAAAATGCCTCTTTTTTCTATTAATTCTCGTAATCATCATTTTCTCTCTCTTCCCAAACCCACTTTTTCTCTCTCTTCCTACTTTTCTATGTCATCTAGTTTCCCTTCTTCAGGTAAATTTGATTCTTTTTTTACTTTTTAAATACATATTTGTTTTTGTTATTAATTATTTATATGTTTATGTATTGTTAATCTTTCATTAAGTTTCTAAAGTGAATTGAATTTACATATGCTGCACTATGGTGGGTCTCAACTTAATTTCATATACATATGTATGTATGAGTTTGTCCTGTAAAAGACCGTCTATTTTTAAATTAAAATTAGTCAATTGTAAGCTCAATATTAAAAAGAGAATTGGCCTAATAGTGACTAGGTTAATTTCTTTCAGTGATTAGTTTAATCCATTTAATTACTAGGTCGACTTTTATATTGAAATTAGACCGTCTCTTTTAATAATTTTTGTATATATATTGTTATGTGTTTGTTAGCTTAGTTTGTGATTAGAAGTTATAGTATTTCTTGAATTTTACACTAAGTTTTTGAGGTGATTCTTTCTTGCAAAATGTTGTGTTTTTGCTTAATATTTCAATGTTATCTGATTCATTTTTTTTTGTTGTTAAAAATTACTGTATGTGCATTTTTTGGAGTTGGGTTCAGTCCTATATGCAACCCCAGATAGCCAATTGAGCGTGGAGGTTGGCACTGAATCTAGTGAATGGGGAATGCAAGGTATGTGACATACATTTGATCAGATTCATTCTATCTACTTGTTGAAATATACTTGGCATCATTCAAGTTTGGGAGTTATTGGTGGTTAATGTGACGGCACGATTTTAGCTCACTTGATCATAAAATACTTAGTAGAATTGAGCTCATTAGATTCTAAGGGGGCGTTTGGTATGATTAAATGAAACGGGATGGAAATGATTTGGATAAGTAGGGGAAATGGAAATAATAATTGTTACCTTTAATAGTTGTTTGGTATCCTAGTGGAATGGAAACAATTGAGAGGTTTATGATTGAGTAAGGAAACATGATTTGTTTCCACCAGTTTGATAAGGATAACAAATGGGGGGATTGTGTTTTCTTCCGGAAACGGAATTTGTTATTTAACACTTATACCAAACAATTAGAAATGGAAACGCTTATTTGAATCCGTTTCCTACATCAAGTTTTTCTACACCAAACACCCTCTAAATATTTACTAAATTCCTGTTTTGTTTTTCTAGTCCTTTTTGCTTTCTGGGTTTGGGTTTCTTCTTATTGATGTTGGTTACACTTTTCCTGGAGATGATTTATAGAGCAAAAGAGGTAAGGAAATGATTAAAGAAATGGAGATGAGGGATGGAGGAGAAAAGGATCACAAAAAATCTTGTCATTTCGAATGGTCTATTATGAAGATTGTAGGAAGTTTTGGAGTTCAAGGGAGAAATAAAAGCCAAAATCTTTCACTGTCCAAAATTACTCGTATAGAAGATGCATTGCAGAGAGAAAAAAAAAAAGCAGTTTCCATATCAGAGATCAAGCATGCTAGAGCGTCTTGCCTTGGCAGAATGTTGAAATATGTTTCTGTTAAAGGGTTGATAGCTTCTTATAGGTTGCTGGCTCTTTTTCAGCAAGGTATTTGCATGTGCTTCTATATTCGTAGTAGGTTGCTCACTGATTGTCGGCCTATCCTATTACCTGTCTAAAAAGTGGCAGTAGCTGTTGTGTCTGTTATCTTATATGTGAATTCTCAGTTATATTAACCCAACTTCTGGTTTGTTGTTCTGTGGAAGTTCATCCATTTCTTGTAACCCCATAACATCAATGATTTGATATCATTTTTTTTTGTGTGTGCAGATTTTTATATATTAAGAAAAGAGGTAGAAAATACAAGTAAACGTGTGGAAGAGATTGTACTCTCTGCTGGATTAGAACACTTAGAGAAAGAGCTTGCAGCTTTGGAGTCCAAATCAGCTGATAGCACCTTGTGGGATGATCGTGCTAAGGCCCAAGAAACTCTTTCAGCTCTCACTGATGTCAAAGATAAACTAAAGCTTCTTAAGGATTTCCAAAGCCAGGTCTCAGACTTATGTCATCTATAAAGTCATTTTGCACCATGGTTTCCATGGTTTTTTGTCAGTCAAAGATACAAATTGTGCCGCCACCCCGCCCTCCTCCAATCTTTGCTGGACTGATCTTTATTAAACATAATACTGTCATATAAAGTTATAAACTATTTAGGGGTCTTACTAGAAGCCTTGCTAGAATTTTCATCAAGGCTTGTAGCATGTAGCTAGTTCAAAATGTCAACTATGTTATGTTTGCAGGACCAGCCTGTTCTTGATGCATTGATTTCATTAAAAAAATTTACAGGTTGAAGATGCAGAAACAATAGTTAATCTTACTGAGGAGATGGATTCTACAGATACTGCACTTCTTCAAGAGGCTGCCAACATTATTAAGGAGCTGAACAAAGCACTTGATCGTTTTGAGTTCACAGAGCTGCTTTCTGGTCCTTATGACAAAGAGGGTGCTGTTATATCTATCACAGCTGGTGCTGGTGGGACTGATGCTCAGGTTTGTTGATCCTCGAGCACACTACATGTTCCTGATTTTATATATATATTTTTTTGTATCTTTTAGTTTGTCTCTGGAGAAGCTTTATAAAGGTCCAGTAAAAATATTCACAAAAGCAGATCAGAAAGTTGATGAAGTGCTTTAGATGATATATAAGCTTGTTCGTTCAACTCATTCCTGCACATGAGTAAATTGTTTAAATGCATAGCTTGTGAGATTACACATGGCCCTTGTCCTCTGTCAAACATCTTTAAACAGTTGGTGAATAGTGAGAATTAGCTGAAAAGTTGTTTTTACATGTTCCAGTCTTGTGTGAATTCTTTGATATATTTCAGTGCAGGACTGGGCTGATATGCTTCTCAGGATGTATATGAGATGGGCTGAAAAGCAGAAGTACAAGGCTAAAGTGGTTGACAAATCATTAGGAGAAGAAGCAGGTATTAAATCAGCGACAGTTGAATTTGAAGGTCGTTATGCTTATGGTTATCTTTCTGGAGAAAAGGGGACGCATCGTATTGTGAGGCAATCACCTTTCAATTCCAAGGGTCTTCGTCAGGTTATCCTCTTCATGTCTCTGTTCTTCTGTTGTCATGAAAACTAGAATCCTGAATGAGGGTAAAACATTTTCGAAAAATTATGTTTAGAATTTCAGATTGGTAATTTTCTTAGGGTTAATGACTTCAAAATGAGTTCAATTTGTGGCCAATAAGAGGTACCAAGTTGTAATTTACAATTACAATAAGTTTGGGTAAGCTAATTCTTGGTCAATAAGGTTAGATAAGTTTTTCTTTTGAGGTGAAAGGCTAGACAAATCTAAGTTTAGAAAAGATATTGTCTAGATAAATGAAATTCAAGTGTCCCACAGTTCATATTGTCTGTGTGATATATAATGAGTTAACGGCCTTTGAGGTCAAACTTTGACCTTTCCTTTTCCATCACGATATTTTAGTAAATACTATTTCATTCCAACATATTCATAAACGTTTTTTTGTTGAACCTTTATTAATCCGGAATTAGGTGCAATTTGGAGTTTTGTATGAACATAAACATTGTCTGCAGAAAAGCTTTCTTGGTGGTAAGATCAATATTGTATGACTAAACCATTAACATTATGTATGCAGACAAGTTTTTCTGGTGTCGAAGTCATGCCTCTTCTTCCTGAAGAGTCATTGAATGTGGACATACCTGAAGAAGACTTGGAAATAAGTTTCACGAGGGCTGGTGGAAAAGGAGGACAGAATGTAAACAAGGTCGAAACAGCTGTTAGGATCACTCATATTCCTACTGGTGTGGCAGTCCGATGCTCAGGTCTCTCGCTGTCCCTTGTACCATTATCAATGTGGAAACAATACCTTTGCATGTTAAAACTTAAAATTAATCGTAATAGAGCTGGAAAAAATGGACCAGACCAGGAGATTACTCAAAAAAGAAAAATCTCAAAAATTTTGCTGCAACTTCCGAATTTGAGTTGTTTTACACAAGCTATCTGTATCTGATTATTCAGTATTTGCTTGTCTAAAACCTCTGTTTTGACATTCTTGATTGTTTAAACTATAAACATCTGATGCTAATGGAGGCAATGATGTACAGAGGAAAGATCCCAGATACAAAACAAGGTGAAGGCTCTCAATCGATTGAAAGCCAAACTTTTGGTGATTGCGGAGGAGCAACGGGCGTCTGAGATCAAGCAGATCAGGGGAGATGCTGTGAAGGCAGAGTGGGGACAGCAAATTCGGAATTATGTTTTTCACCCCTACAAGCTTGTGAAAGATGTGCGTACAAGCTACGAGACTTCAGATATTGCCTCTGTAATGGATGGCGATTTAGATCCATTCATTAAATCTTACTTGAAACATAAGTACACTCAGATGCTTACAACAACTAGTTAGAGATAGAATTGTATATTTGGTGCATCATGGAGTAGAAGTTAAAGCCTTACATGGTTATATATTATCATGATTTGTTTAACTAAATTTGTTTAGAATGAATGCTGGACTTTATTTTTGATCGTATCTAAAATCATCCTCTGCTGACCAAAATATCAGCTCTGACAGATTTTGGCAATAAAACGATCTTCAAAGAAACATTTGGCAGAGGTTTTGACATATAACCTAGTTTTTACATGTGCTTATCTCTGTCCCTCCTTTAGCCTCTCAGTTTGCTCTTCTATTAGCCCGCCCATTATCGACCGATTAACAAGATGACCCATCATTGGAATCACCTGCCCCAACCCTCCCAATAAAACTGGCCATAGCCTTTCAATTTGCTCCTTTGTTAGCCCGCCTATTATCGACCTATTAACAAATGACCCATCATCGGACTCACTTTCCCCAAGCCTCCAAATAAAACTGGCCAGAAAGCATTTGCAAAATATTACACTGAAGATTAAACTCCTAGCTTATCATTATGGTAGAATCACTTGTTTTGCAGATTCAACATCAGGGCTTTCAATCAGCCGGACATAACCTTAACCAAAAGGATCTGTTACATATACAGAAACCATTTACAAAACAAAATGATTACAGATTAATATTAACAACCAAAAAAAAGGGCAGGAAGATTTATGAGGTTAAAATGACAGAGCCATAAGACAAGCATCTCCTGTAAGGTTAGATGTAATTTCCCGACCCCGAACCGTCAAACGCCATCAAGAATGGTATCTCATCATGTTCCGCCATTTATCTTTCAAGTCTACATCAGTTCTGTCCCTAAAGAGGCTACTATAAGTATCCAGGATCAACTTCCACCTCTTGCCAAACTTCTGTACTCCATTCCTCAATGCATCCTCTTGCTCTGGGGTCCACTTCTTCCTTTCTCTCCTCCAAGGAAATTTTTTATCCTCGTACTGTTTTAAAGGGGACACCCTACACCTCCTTTGACTAAGAGACGACCGAGGCCCAGCATCTAAATCTTGATTCAAACTATCAGCAGATTCACCCCACTCCAATGTATGACTAGTGCCATTGGGCTCCATCAAACTACGCTTACGTTTGTTCTGTTCTGGTGGATCGTGAGTCTCGTTGCCTAGGACATCTCTTGTGCAGTCGTCTTTCTTCTCTATATTTTTAGATTTGTTGTCGGTGGACTCTCTAGGTGCACAGATTCCTAGTTGTTTCTGATTGTCTAACAAAGCACCATTCCTTTTGTTTCTTGTTGTCATTTTAGATGACACATACTCAAATGCAGCAAAAACATCATGAGAAGAATTCCCCGCTTCAGGAATTGCACGTGTATCTGATCCTGTCTGGTTTTCTTTACCAGTTCCTTTGTTGACTGTCACTCCTCTTGATGCCAAAGTAGCTATTTGAAGAGCTTTGGGAAGAGGATCTGTCACAGCTGCATGCAGCTCCCGGGAACTGGAATTAAGTGCTTCTTGCACTCTGATAACTTCAGGTGTTGCATGCATTCCGAGTCCTGTCTGATTTCCTACTGCTTTCACATTACTTGTGGTGTCAGTTGCCTTTGTTGATAAAGTTTCTAGGAGAGGATCAGTCACAGCATGCGGCTCCATGTTACTAGAATGAGGTGCTTCTTGCACTCTGCTCACTTCAGGCACAGCATGTATTTCGGGTCCTGTCTGATTTTCGACCTCATTCACATTACTCGTGCTGTCTCTCGCCTTTGAAAATGACAGATTCTGAGCTGCTCGAGAAACATCAGGATGAGTCTCACTGACACCAGCATCCAACTCCATGGAATTCAATTGAAGTGGTTCTTGCGCTTCGTCTAACTTGTGGTTTGAGATATCATTAGACTCTTCAGCAACTTCATCAGCATCAGAAATCTTAGCACCTCTGAGGCGTCTGCGCTTAATTGCAACATGTTTTCGTCTAGGTGTTGTTAGACTTCTCTGCATACCTACAAAAACATATACAGACTATATAATTCTGCAAAGCCATATCAGAAACCTGCTGGATTTGGGGTTTGTAGCACAACGATTGTCAAAATGTATCAGAATTACATGAAATGTAGGTTAAGGTTAATTATTATCTTCTTATATAGTAAAATTGATCAAATCAATTTCTGCATTTCTGAACTATAATGGCTAGTTCAACTCTCTGCACTTCTTAATTTATATAAAGTTACACGCGTTCATTGCATATCATTGATCAATCTATTTGTTATCAACTAAATAACAACACCCAAATAAAACTAGCAATTTTGCCAAACAGAATTAAACAAATTCCACCTTGATTTCTTTTCATTGCCCTTGAAACAAGCTACTCTAAAACATTGATTTTCACATTCACATCAAACAAATAACAACACCACACTAATAAAACTACCAATTTGCCAAAAATCAAATAAATTATACCTTCACTAGCAACCAATTCCAAGCATGGATTATCAGAACCCACGGTCTCACCACCGGCATCGCTGCTGCCACGACGAAGCTCCTCTCCCTCATCCCTAACCAAATTGGCCACCAATTCAAGATATGTAGGTCCAATACACTTCCAAGCATCCTTCACATACCCTTTAACAGCCTTCAAAGCCTCATTTCTAGTATTTCTCCTCCAAATCTTCTCACAAACACCAGAATCCCAAACTGCCGCTTCGATATCTCTCAACCAACGGTTCGAATCCTCCGATATTAACCCCTCCATTCTACAAACCCTATTTCTCCAAACTCTCTCCACTGCTTCGAAATACTTGCCGTTTTCCGCCACATTTTCCTCCAAAAATCGCACCGTACAATCAACCGCAACCGCACAGTACGCCTCCTTCATTAAATCCGAGGCTAATTTCCCCATTCTATGATCCAATTCCTCGATAATTTCCAGCAATTCCAGAATTTTCTCGGAAACGACTCCATTTATAGTTTCCGATTCGATTTTACGCAGAAGAATCGTCTTCTTTAAGCGGGAATCGTTATTTGGAAGAGGAAGACATGAGAGTACGCCATTGATGATCTTCTCGTCAATTGAAGTTCGCAGAAGGAAATCCAGAATCCATCTTGCTATTTTTTCGTCCATTACTTCACTAAAAGAGGAACTATAAGGTTTCAATTCAATGGATTCAAGATGTGAAAACCGGAAAATTAGGGTTACGAAGTAGCGGTGAAATGTGGATGTTGAGGATTTGAATTTTGTTCATCTAAAGATTGCATTTTCTTTTTTCTAGGGTTTGGAACTTTTGTCGATGAGAATACTTGCCGATTAGAAGTATTTGCAAATTTTAGGCAAATGAATATCCTATTACATTTTCTTTGAGTAAAATATGATGAGTAATTATCAATTTTTCTTTTTATTTTCCTTGTACCTTTTTGTCTAAAAAAATCCTTTGTACTTTAATAAAATAAAATTTAAATATAAAGTTATCCTATTACATTTTCTTTGAGTAAAATATGATGAGTAATTATCAATTTTTCTTTTTATTTTCCTTGTACCTTTTTGTCTAAAAAAATCCTTTGTACTCCCTCCGTCTTTTTTTATTTGCTACATTTTGCCATTTAGGGGTGTTTCAATTTATTTGCTACATTTGCAAATATTTCCATATATAGTACATAGGTCCCACACTTTATTTACAAATTTGTCATCACTTCCTTCTTGATTTTGTAAATGTTTCTATATATAATACATAGGTCCCACAAATTTACCTATTTGCTTTTTTGTTAATTCCATTTATGTCAATGGTCCCCACTCCCTCCTTGGTCTTTGTGAAAAAGTGCTTGTAGCAAATAAAAAAAGACGGAGGGAGTACTTTAATAAAATAAAATTTAAATATAAAGTCTCAAAATAAGATTAACTTCCTCTATATTCTCAATGATACGTGTGTTGATGTACAAAAAATATAACTAGTATCCCCTCAAAAAAAAAAAATATAACTAGTATAATAAATAATTGTAAAGTAATAATTATCTTTTTAAACAATTATAGTATTAAGATATCAATAATTCTATATTTCTATTTTGGCTATTTTGAATTAATTGTATCATTATCTTATTTGGAAGCTTTTGGTCCTTTGATTTACATAAGAGCCCTTGGCACTTGAGATGATCCCAAACAATAAAGCAACTTTCTCTCTTGACCTTTACCAAACATTACTTAGTGAATTCGGTATTCCTTAGTAATTGCGCAAAACCCTTTGGGTACAACTAGGCGGGTGGTGGGACGGTGAGGGGGATAGGTTGCAGACTCATCTTGGGGATGGGAAGAACAAGATTCACTCTGCCCTAAAGATGATCATGGGTCGGGCCGAGTTTTGGCCAAAAAAAGTAGCCCATTTTGGGCCAAGTTGCGGGCCAAGCCAAAAAAACCACGCCAAAGCCCGTTATTTCGGGGCGGGCCAACGGGCTAACTGGACCATTTTCGAACTAGGCGAAAATTTAGCTGTTCTTCAAATCTAGGTTGCTCGTGGCCATGAATGTTTGCCCAAAAAATCGAGGTCTAACAGCGGGAAAAAAGTCGTGCTCAAAAGCTCCCCATTTTTGGACCGGGCTCACCTTGATCACATCTACTCTGCCCCATTGACAGTCCTACCTATTTATCCTCGTATATCAGCGTTGGAACGTCACGTATAGCCAAAGAAGAGGAATAGAGGTAAAGGTGATGTTTTAATAGTGGTCAATTAAGTTTAATGACTCAAATGGAGGTTAATAAGGGTTTTAGTATCGGAATTAGGGATTAGCAACTAAAAAAGTTGATTGTTTTTAGTCACTAAGGACATATATGGTGAATTTTACATAAAATAAAAGGGTATGTAATGTATTTTCAAAAGTTCGAGTATATATCGTGAGAGCAAATTATTCAAGGTATATGTTGAGAATTTGTTTTAGAAATGCACCATGTACTCTTTTAGTATAGAAAAGGACAACTAATTCCTCTACACACTAACGACATTAGCTTACCATTAGGGTTGAAATTTTTGAAACCATACACCCCAATTTTTCCTCCAAATGCATTAGATATCATCTTAATAGAGTTACTATTGTTGTTGTAATTGCAACTTTATATTTGAATTTTTAGGGTTATGGAGTGTTATGGGTGTATTTTTGGTGGTTGTGTTGTTTTCAAGGAAGTGATGGTGGATTAAAGGGCTGTGGAGATTTTTCGGTGCTTTGAGGTGGTAGTTACCATGGTTAGGTTTTTTTTGGATGGGGGTTGGTGGCTGATGAGGTGGTTTTCGTGCTTGGAGATGGTAGTTCAGTGCATATGGTGGTGGTTCTGGCAGTGGCATGGTGTCGGTTGCAGTTGGGCACCACTGCATCTTGGATATCAACATAATCTGATTTTCTTTTGATAAGATTTGTTTATATATCTTAACACTTCGAAACTTTAAATATTCTAAAAAGAAATAAGCAAACCACTTTAACTCAATAATTTACATAATTTAAGCATATCAATAAGACAATAACTTTTCAAAAGAAAAACTAAAAAGGAAGGTTAACATACACACTCCCCTCATTTCTAACTATAATTTTTGCTCCTTTTCATTACTAGAGCCAAAATTCATCAACATTTTACCATAAATCATCATTAGATCATAATAAGCTACACTGTTATGTGAGATGTGGCTAGATCCATTAAAGCGATATGAAGTTCTCTATATTATATTTGCAAATACGTTATTAGCTCAAAAATACTTGATTTGAGTAAAATTAAATTTTTTTCTTTGTTATCTTGATAATATCCATGAAAAAAAACCCAAATATATGAACTAAAAATAGCAAAGTGTATGAGTCCATTTAAAAAAGAAAAAGGATGAGACAGAAAATAATGTCTCCTTGATCGTGCGAGGCAAATGGCCAACCATCTATGTTTTTATTATGAAACATTGATATCGGAAATGTGGTACGTGGCCAAGTTTCAGGAGACGCGTCCCACAACATGATACATGGTCTAGGAGTCCATCTGGTTTACTCTAGTCTCTAGAGGCTGCGTTCGCATTTCCGTTTCGGTACCACGTTCCAGAACGTTTTGCGTTTCATGTAACAATGTTATGAAGTGTAGTATTTTTTATGGATTAGCAAATTAATTATTTTTTTTGGCCATAAACTAGGAGCCAGCTGCCCCAATGGAAGATCCTCCCCTGGGTAAATTCAAGTCTTCACATAATCACATTTAAGAAGATTGGTGCTGTGCATGAGATTCAATTCTATCATCCAAGCACACACATTTTAGTGTCATAGTGTTGAACAACCTAACAGAAACGCATTCCTCTATTGACGACAAAATGTTAAGGTTTTCTTGCAGGAATACATGTCTACAATACAGAGATACTGATGAAGTACACGTTTACAGTTGTAAATTGTAATGAACTCCAAACTACAATCCACACTAGTGGAGCAAAAAAATATTCAACATATCAAAAATTCGTGATCTTCATAGATGATTTTACTCTTTGGCAGAGCCAAGTTTGTGATCTTCATGGACGATTCCATTCTTTCTCCCAGCCACAACAATGAAGGATCCATATTCAATCAAAAACAAAAATCATGTCATCTTCGGCTTGCCAAACAACAAACCTAATGAATACGTGTTCCCCTTTTGTGCAGCCGTTTCAACTCGTTTTTCACCAATCTTGCAGAGACAGTCCCCAAATCAGTACACAGTAATTAAAAGGGGGTGGGGAGGAGGAAAATTCAAATATGAAAAATTAAAATAAAAGCATGACTAGTTGAATAAAGAAATGCCTAAAAACATAAGTCATGGGTGAAACTCTGAACTGAGGTGAATGTTCACTCATTCTTACGAGGTTGAGAGACACTACACAACAGGGATTCATGCGTTTCAGCTTTAAGTGGTTGAATGGGGTAACCATAAAGAGAAAGAGGGTTCTATACAATTTTGTTATATCAAATTGAGCCATCTTCTCGAACAAGTTTAGATGGATGATGAGCAACCAGTACATAGATAACACACAGTGGGAGTACTTTATTGGCTAAAGTGAGAAAGCAATGCTATTTGTGGCTTTGTGCTATAAAGAGAGAGAAACAGTACCTTATCCATGAGCCAAAAGCCAATTGTTGGCATGTACTGCACCAAATACATCACTCCAAGCACGGGCTGACAAAGTAAAGAGAGTAAAATGCAAGGTTGAGTACTTAGTTGCAAGGAAGTGCGATAACTGAAGAATCATGGAGGCTACATCATCGAAAAGATCATTTTTTATACTAGTTACTTTAGTTAGACTTCAGGGAGCAAAGGATGCTGCATGAGTGCATGTGTGCCCAAAGAATATAATTATGAAAGACATTTAAGATCACAATGCAACTGTATTTCAGAATCGGTCTCCACTGAAACAGAATCGTGTTTTCTTGCCAAGCCGGCAGCCACATATGTATTACACTCGATTAATTGCAAGTGTAACTATTATGCCTTCTTTAATACTCTTGAAGTTGACCTCTGTATAATCTTTTAACCAACATCCAATGCCCCGGAGATAAGGCAACACACAACATAGTGATAAAACTTAAAACGGTTTTTTCACCAGGTACCCCTGTGGTTTTTAAATATTCATGGGGTACCCCTGGTTTTAAAAAAATGCACAAGGTACCCTTATTATTTAAGTTAATTGCACCAAATACCCTTAATGACTAACGGTGTCAAGTTTCCGTTAGTCATTAGGGTTAATTAACTCCTCTAATCCTAATTAAATCCTAATTAAACCCTAATTAAACCCTAATTAAGTCCTAATTAACTAACTAAATCCTAACCCAATAACTTGAAACCCTAACCACCCAACCCACCACCCAACCCACCTCCACCCCCACCCCCACCCCACCCTCGACAGCATACCCCCACCCCCACCCCCACCCCATCCCAACCCCGACAACATCTCCCCTCCCCCACCCCTACCGCCGGCAACATCCCCCCTCCCCTAGCAGCAGCCACCACCTCCTCCCTGTAGACCGACAACCACCACCTCCTCTAAAATTGATTTCAGAAATCATTTTCGAAAATTAATTTCGAAATCATTTTCAAAAATCATTTTCGAAAATATTTTCGAAAACCTTTTTCGAAAAAAATTTCGAAAACCTTTTTCGAAATAATTTTCGAAAACATTTTCGAAACTATTTTCGAAAAAAATTTTCGAAAACCTTTTGCGAAAACCATTTTCGAAAACCAATTTCGAAACCATTTTCGAAAACCATTTCGAAACCATTTTCGAAATCAGTTTTTGAAATAAAAAAAATCAATGAAGAAGGAGAGAGAAAAAGAAATGAAGAAGAAGGAGTTCCTGGGTCGACTTGCGGTGAGGGGGAGGGCTGAACGGTTGCGGGTTGGGGGAAGGGTAGAGGGGTTCTGGGTGAGGGGAAGGCAGAGCCGCTACGGTGGGTGTGAGGTGTTAGATGAGGCGTTAGGGTTGGGGCTAGGAGGTGGGGCTGCTGGGGTGAGGAGGGAAGGGGACTGGGGTGGTGGGGGTGGTAGGGTGTTAGGGTTAGGGTTAAGGATTTAGGGTTAGGGGGTTAACAATGGCAAAATGGTAAATATGACTAACGGAAACTTAACACCGTTAGTCATTAAGGGCATTTCGTACATTTGTTTGAAACAGTAAGGGTACCTTGTGCATTTTTTTAAAACCAGGGGTACCCCATGAATTTTTAAAAACCACAGGGGTACCTGGTGAAAAAACCGAACTTAAAAGGCAACCTTTCTGCAGCAACAAAGTTTGAACATGAGACTGAGACACTGGTATTAACTAATTCATTGTCACAAACTTAATCGTAAAGCAATTATCTGTAATGAAAGACACGGTTGCACGACTTAGCATCATTCACTTTTTGGGAGCGCAGAAAATTAAAAGAATCAACCAACCGAACTCAAAGGAAATAGAATATGTTTATAGAACCGTGTGTTTTTACTTGTAAAGGAGTTACCTGATGAGATATCCAAACTTCCTTCAGACCATGACTAGCAGCAATTATTGTCAGCTGAGAGCACCTTTCGGCAGAGACACGCTTCTGGAGTCATACAGAAGCAGAAAATTCAAAGATAGGCATCAACATTTAAAACATCAACTCGAGAAGGAGGATCAAAGTGCTACATTAAAAAATCTCTGCCTGTGATGATAAATGCATCTTTGGGAAACTAAATGTTATTTTGGGAATACAAAACAAGGATAGAAATTAAGCATTCAATAATGTCCAGAGTAAACCATGTAAAGTGCATAGGCTTCTTTAGAGATAGAGGTGAGTACTATACAAGCTCGTAAGTCAAGTACAAAACGCACATTGGATGTGTTCCATCAAGAATAAGGTCAATCTTTTTTTCAGTCGATTCATACACCACAACAGAGAGAGGAAAAAAGTGATATTTAATGTTCATAGCAGTAAGAAGTAAGAACAGAAGCATCATGTATAGAAGGTTTTTTTTCCGGGCATATAACAGAAGAATAGAAGTTCATTATTCATTAGACGTTCAAACTCAGGAGATCACATAAGTTGATCCACATATCGAGCATATTCGGTATAAAAAATAGCTCCCTCCTCTAATGGTGAATCAGTTAGATCCTAGCAACAATTACGCTACGTTGTACATAACAAGTTATCAGCACAATATAAAAAATGTCAAAGCCTTAATCCCAAAAGATGGGGTAGGCTGCTGTAACGAACTGGATATTTGGACAGTAAATTAAAGGAAGATGACGATTTTGATTGATAATCCGAAAATACAGCAAAACGTAAAGATATTCAAGCTTTCGAGAGGCTTGATTCTCTCCCAATTGAACTCTTCTAAGCTCACCCAATTTCTCATCTATTTTCAACATCCTCTCTAATATAGAGTTTTTACCCTAACATAGTATCTCCTTAACTATCTTCTTCTTCAAGCTACTATCAATATAAAGCTAATTCCTAAATTACACCTCCCCCTTATATTAGTTCATTGCAGCTGCATGAACCAATAATTTATTCTGTGGTTGTCCCCAAACAACCTCGTCCTCCATTCACTTATATCTTGTGCTATATGCTCCTTCAAATCCATTTTCTTATATCAAATTTTACTCCTTCCATTCAGGTCATCTTTGGCCTCCCCCTGCTTAATCAGTGCTTATGCTAATATCCTCATAATCCTAAATCTCCAGTATTCTTATGGTGGCATCTTTTGTCGACGTGCACATACCCAAGCCAATACAGCCAGTTCTCACTCTTACCCCGAGTATTTAAAACTCCACCAATCTTCCTCCCAATATCTTAAATCCAAACCTATCCTATATTGCGAATTATAATATATTTTAGATATCTACATTCCAAATTTGTACATAACATAGATATATTTGCATATATTTCTAATATACTTGGCGACGAAAAGCATCAAAACCAGGTTCTTTAAAATACAATACATACATATGGTACTGACCTCAGAAGACTTTGCTTGCCCTGAACTACCTGCTTCAGCACTTGTTGATGTCTCTATTGGACCAGGACAAACAACAGTGACCTTGATTCCCTTCTGAAAGAGCTGTGTACGCATAACCATACAAGTTTAAAATCTTCAAAAAAACTAAGAGAGGATGCATTAGTCAATAATCAGCCAATCCATTAAAACACGTACGACAGGTAAAGGAATGAATTTGTTGGGTTTGAAAATGTGTTGATTGTGATCACAGATCTTCAGATGAGGAAGGGTAGAGTACCTCAGAACGCAAACAATGGAAGTAACCATTCAAGGCAAATTTAGAAGCACAATAAATGGCTTGACCTGGTGCAGGTGTCTTCCCTGCAGCACTACTCATCTAGATGTTCATTATAACCAGATCAGTACACTATCCGAACAAAGAGAGATTGGAAATAACATACCACTACCAATAAACTGAAAAATGTTGAGGGACATACCACCACAAAATGACCCCTTCCCCTCTTAAGCATGTAAGGGGCGAGTAGCCTCGTCAAAGATATTGTCCCAAAAACATTTACATTGATGGTAGCCTATAAACAAACATAACGGTCAGCTCTACCAAATGAAGATGTCCTAATAACACTAGACTATTGGATGTGATGTGTTCACATATAATTGACAAGCAAATACCTTAAGACTTTCTTCGGGAACATCCAGAGCAGCAGATTTCTGCAAATATTTCAACCATTAAATGGTCATACATCAAATGAAAAATAAGGAGTAACTACATACTTTTATTTCACATAGTGGCATGAAATAAATAATAAATATACACACAGGGGTAATCAGGTATAAAAACATTTTAAAAGCAAATCTACCGTTCAGGCCTGCACTATTTTCCTCTTATTTCAATACTGAAATTCAGTAGATTCACCCCCATCAACACTTTCAATCTACTCGTCAGCAAATACCCCTCCCCCCCAATATACTCCATAATCCACAGTTCTAACGCATCAAAGTTGGCAATTTACATACAGGACGCTCATAGGCTGCATTGTGGATCATATAATCAACACCGAAACCAGGGAAGAAAGCTTCAGCTCTTTCTACGGCCTCTCTGAGAGAATCTTCTCCAGATGACAAGTCAAGAGGTAAAATCTTGACCTCGTTTGGGGCATGTTTACCTGAAACAAGATGAAAATAAGGGTAGAACAAGGAGAATAAATTCACATCCACTGAAGATGGTCACCACAAAATCAGGGTTAGGAGTATACCTTTGAGTTGGTTTTTTACCCTTTCCAATTCAGCTTCATTTCGTGCAGACAGTATTAGCTTGGCCCCTAAGCTTGCAAACTGTTTAGCAAGAACCTCCCCTTCACATTCAGATTGAAAAGGGTGTCATAACCTTTTTTCATTTTTCTGTGTTCCTCTTTCTCATGGGGGTTGGGAGAGCACATATATTAAGATAACGGCAGCAACTAATGGAGAAATGACACGAATTTGTTGGAAATCCGAGGTGAACTCTTCGAATCCATAACGCCCCTTATTCTTTTGGGTTGGGGGGGTCGAAAATAAACAATGAAATTATTGTGCAGCCTACTAAGTTGATTTATAAACTAAAGTTTATAAAAGCTTTTGCATAAATTATGTGTTTTAGTTTCAAATCCAGATGATAGCCTTCAACTTTATATTTCCAGATATAAAGATAAAATACTTCCACATACCAAGATCAACTGAAGGGTGAGATGGTCCAATGATAAGCCATTTGTTTATGCTAACAAAGCCCGAAATACTTCAAAAACTGGCTCAAGGCTAGGTCACACCCCAAATATAACAAATTTCCCAAATGCATCACTAGTCGCCTAAACAGCCCTGGTTAAAGATCAAAAGGCAGCCAAATGTACAGAGCAGTGGAAGTTTAATACTGATCATCAACGGCGTACTTGTGATTTAAGTTAGCATGAAATGATCTCATCTAAAAGTTTGTGCGCAATTAATTGCAATCCAAATGGAACTATTGATGAAACCAGTGGAATATCAACACACATTCTCAATTCAGCATGCTCCAAAATAATGTAGTGTAACTTGAAAACTGAAAAGGCAGTAGCTAGAATTACAATTGGATTCTATACAAATCTTTCTTAAATCAGTGAATCACCAGTTTCAGCTGCAATTAATTGCTAAATTGACAAAAATAGCAAATAGCAACAGTCTCAGTATACGTAGGAAATAAAATGATAATTCAATATGGATTCCGCAGCTATAATTACAATTGGATTCTATATTAATCTTTATTAAATCATTGAATCACCAATTTCAGCTGCAATTAATTGCTAAATTGACAACAATAGCAAGTAGCAACAGTCTCAGTATACCGATACGAAGGAAATAAAATGGTAATTCAATACCAATTCCACGGCTAGATTTACAATTGGATCCTATACAAATCTTTGTTAGTGAATCACCAATTTCAGCTACAATTTAATTACTAAATTGAAAACAATAGCAAGTAGCAACAGTCTCAGTATACGAAGGAAATAAAACGATAATTTGATACCGATTCCGCGGCTAGAATCACAATTGAATTCTATACAAATCTTTGTTAAATCAGTAAAAAAACACAAGTCAAGCTGCAATTAATTGCTAAATTGAAAACAATAGCAAGTAGCAACAGTCTTAGTATACGAATGAAATAAAATAATAATTCAATACCTATTCCGCGGCTAGCTCCAGTAATCCAGACAAC
This sequence comes from Beta vulgaris subsp. vulgaris, assembly GCF_026745355.1. NCBI lineage: Eukaryota > Viridiplantae > Streptophyta > Magnoliopsida > Caryophyllales > Amaranthaceae > Beta > Beta vulgaris. The sequence goes on along the minus strand of NC_079205.1, from coordinate 61,037,819 downwards.
CTAAGATGAAAACACAATCAAACTACTTAAAACTGCAAATTCGCAATCAAATTACTTAAAATTGCAAATCCGCAATCAAATCATTGAACATTTGTGATCAATTAACAGTACCTTATCTTCAATTTCGTCGTGTTTGAGTTTTTTCGAGACTAGAGTAAAATCCGCTGGAAGATTGAAATAGTCGATAAAATTAAAATCTAGTGAAAAATTAAGAAATGAATTGCAGAAAAAGAACATTTACCATCAGCAATGGAGAATTTGAGGACAGTTTTGAGGATCGAAAGGATGAAGAGTATCAAGAAGAGGAGAGATAGAGACAGCATTTTCGCGCTCAAAACGAACTTTCTCTCTCCACTGAGCAAATGAGAAAGGTAGTGAGTTTTCCAGCACTGAGTAGTGAGTAGTGAGTAGTGAGTAGTGAGTAGTGAGTAGTGAGTAGCGAGTAGCGATCAACAACGGAGCATGGGACATTCACAAATCACACTCGGCGTTTATAACCGCAAATTTTTACCCGGGATTACGGGTGTCTAACGGATCGCAATCAAACTTGGGACTACTCGGCTCGTACCACTTTTACTAAACTCGAGCTGAACCTTTAAATTTTTCGAGTTTAAATTTTCTAAGTACATCCATAAACTCCTTTTTGCTTGTAAAAATCAACTAAGGCTCCAATCTTATAGATCCTTATGGAATTTCAATCCATATTTCCCGTTTTTGTCTTTGAACTACCATCTAAACAATCCTCAAACCTAGGCTCATAAAGTTCATCAGCATAGAAATCAATTTCTTCCTCAACAACAAACTCAGAACTGAAAATAGCATCTTCATTTGTGTCACTCTCGCTTTCCTCAACCTCAAAATTTTCATCTGATTCACTCTCTTCCTCATCATCTCTTCCCTCATCAGCATTAGAAGAAGCAGTGCCTTTACCCCTTAACCTACTACTACTATTACCCTTAGAAGTATTGTCCCTCTCTTTAGGCACATATGTCCCTATTTTTTTTTGTGCTCTTAGGAACTTTAAACACAACTGACCTTGTTCTTGGGGGTCTTTTAGGCTTCGTTGTAATGGAAGTTTGTGTTGGAGTTTGGGTTGGTTGCACAAGAGTTAGTGTGGGTTCCCTTGGTTGCTCAGGGGTGGTGTGGGTAGTCTTGATGAGGCAGTGGATGTAGAAGGTGATGAAAGGGTCCTGCACGAGTGAGGCAGGGGATATAGGGGGTGGTGAAGGCTCCCTCACTGTGAGGGAGGGGATGTATGTTGTGGAGTTGGTCCCTCATAAGTGAGGCAGTGGATATAGGAGGTGGTGAAGGGTCCCTCAATGGTGACACATGTGGCGTTTGTTGTCGAGTATGGGGATTAGGTTGGGAATCTCCATAGCAACGCTCTTCTTGTGATTGATACACCATCATGTACTCACAAATGGTAAAATCATCCACTGAGAGCACATGTACCTCAACTCAAACTAGGTATCTTCTAGTATCCTGAGCTTCCCTCTCATCTTCTTCCTCTTTTTGTTTCCTTTCTTCCTCTTTTTGTTTCCTTTCTCCCTCTTTCGTCTCTTGTACCCTCTTAATGTTTTCAGCTTTTTCTCTCTATTAGCCTGATCCATTAGATGTACATATGCCCTAAACGTTTTTCCTGGGTTGTCTGTTTCCTCAACCCACATCTCTACAGTGTCATTTGCCTTTTAAAACTTCAATCCTTACCTAAATTAGGGTCAATACTTATCTCCATCTTCCTATTAGTCCTAGGGTATGCACCAATATCATAAAAGCTTTGGAGAGATATACATTATGTTTAACAGATTCCTCAAAAAAATCTTCATATAATCCCATTAAATGGCACAAGTTTGTGTCCTCCACCCTTACATCAAAATCATGCCTATTATAATAGACAAGCAACCAAATTGAGGCCATCCTAAACAAGCACAACGAAACCTAAGTAATTGAACTACCACATTCCACAAAAACAAGAAATATCAAATTTTTCCCATGATAAAAAACAAGTTAGTCGCAAAATCAAAATAAACCCTACAATGAACTAACCCTAATAAAACACAATTGCTTTTCAGTTAAAGGTGTTAAGACAAAGAAACACTAATTGAAGTTACTTACCTTCAAAGGGAATAGAGATGGTCTGATGTTGCAACCCTCTTTTTGAAATTTCAAAATCACGTTTTTTGGATCCTTTGAAAAACACCCACTTCAAGTATGTTGTGCAGTCGTCTTTGTCTTCAAATTTTGCAGCTTTTTGTTAACAAGTCTTTAAGGTTGCAGTATATTTTTAGGGATCCTTCGATGCTTCAAGACGCATGAACAACATAGCAAGAAGGGGGAGTTGAAAGAGCGTGGTTTTTTTTGGAAGAAGTTTTATGTCAGGTTATCTCAACAACAAAACCATAATGGCGTCACAAATAAAGGGCAAACTTGTAAATAAACGCTAACAAAGCACTAACGTCCGTTAACAATAAGAGTATATGGTGAATCTTTTAAAAGGTCAAGGGTATTTGGTGAACTTTGAAAAACGTGGGGGGTATTTGGTGAATAATTTTTTTGTCAGGGGTATTTGGTGAAATAACCGTATTAATAATGACTTATTTCAAAATATGGTGATAGTTTTTCAATACTATAAGATTGAAGCAACATGCAACCAAAATCCAATAGGAGAAAAGTAATATGTGAAATTACTTTATGATTTTTTAACGATAGGATCGGATCGTAGTGTTGTAAGATCGTAGAATCGTATTAAGATCCTAGCATGTATTTTTTGTGATTGCGTAAGATCGAAGGATCCTACAAAATTAAGATCCTAAGTAGGAACGAGGCTGGTGAGATCCTTCCGGATTGTAGAATCGTAAGATCTAGATCATGATTTTAACAACAATACTTGCGGGGGTGGAGGGGAGGGGTAGGGATGGTGGGTTAGTTTAATTAGGATTAGTGTTTGGGGTTAGGTTAATTGGACAATAGGGTTAGTGTTAGAGGTGAGAGGATAATAGCGGCAAAATTTTAAATAAAGCTAACGGCGAATTAATGTCCGCTAGCAAAAAGGTGCACAATTTTGAAGACTTAGGGATATATGATTAAGAGAACGTATTGTGTCGGACTCGTCCGACCATAATCTTTGGTCGGACGACTTTCAGGTGGTCTTAGTTTTTTTCAGTTAGTCTTCATTTTTTTCCAGTTAGTCTTAATTTGTTTTCAGTTAGTCTTCTTTTTTTTTTCAGTTAGTCTAAATGAAAGTAAGTTACCTCTAAATGAAAGTAACTTAGGTCTAAATGAAAGTAACTTAGGTCTAACTGAAAGTAACTTAGGTCTAAATGAAAGTAAGTTAGGTCTAAATGAAAGTAACTTAGGTCTAAATGAAAGTAACTTAGGTCTAACTGAAAGTAACTTAGGTCTAACTGAAAGTAACTTAGGTCTAAATGAAAGTAACTTAGGTCTAACTGAAAGTAACTTAGGTCTAATTGAAAGTAAGTTAGGTCTAAATGAAAGTAAGTTAGGTCTAAATGAAAGTAACTTAGGTCTAAATAACTTATCCAGAAAGTAATTTCTAGAATATTAATTTTCTGGAAACTCGTCAAAGTATATTTGATCATAATGTAATACTATCTATGTAAAAAAAAAAAGGCCAGAAGAGATAAAAAGAAAGGCAGAGGAAAGACAAATGATTCATACAGTTTGTTGAACGCCGTTGAGATAAATAGCTTCAGAACAAGTAGTTTGAGCTGGACAAAGAGCACAAGTAGTAAAATTGAAAAATGTAAAGTGTCGAATGACACAGAGTGGGGAGAAGAAGGAGAGAAAAGAGAAAGTGGTGCGTATTTGATTCCTTCAAATTCTGACGCTTCTTACTCTAACCGCTCGTTTGAGTTTGAGTTTTGGGCTCAGCCTGTCTGACGGTAAGCATGGGTCAGACGGTTTGATCCAATACTTTCACTATGATTAATATATGAAACATTGATGGTATATGGTTAATTTCGTAATATAAGGTGAAAAAACTGCTACAACATTGATGTTAAGAAGGGAACTAAGAGAGACACGAAGGGAGAGACACGAAGAAAGAAAGGGCAAGAGCCACAAAACCCTCCACATCCACAAGACCACAACCCCCTTTTCTGTACACCTCCCATACATTTTCTCTCTCATCCCTCAACAATGGCGGCTGCTCGCAGTGCAATTTTGAAGTACATGAGAGTACCTGTAACAAGGTCTCTCTCTCAAAACCCTTACACTCCATTTTCGATTTCATCTTCCTTCAACTCTCTCTTATCTCGCCGCCATTTTTCCGACGAGGTTCGAGCTTCCTTCCTCGACAAATCCGAGGTCACTGATCGTGTCATCTGCGTCGTTAAGAACTTCCAGAAAGTCGATCCTTCTAAGGTTTTATTTACCCTTTTTACTCTTTCGATTTGATTTTCCGATTTTGATTTTGCCGATCAATTTTTATGAATGTAGTTTTAATCCTTTAATAAGTTCTGTAAATTGACGGAAGTAGCTTTATATAGGTCAACATTCGGGGTTTTTATTTCTGAGGGTTTAATTAGTTGGTGTTTAGAAGAAGATTTAGCTGATGTATGTTTTTCTTTGGTTAATTGTATTTTGTTTGTTGATTTTACTCATTTTAGAGGATTTAAACCTAGAAATCGTACCTAATTGAGCTGATGTTAAGGATTGACAAGGTGATTGTAATTGATAGGCACTGAATTATGGGTTTGAATTGGCCTGATTATAAGCAGTCTTGGGTCAGTTTTGATTGCGGATTTGCTGTTGAACGGTAAAATCGATGTATTTCGATGGTTGTTTTCTGTGATTGGAATGGAACTGATAGAAAGATTTGTTTATGTAAAGCTGTGCAATTGCCTAGGTATACTGACTGATTCCCTGGCTTACTTGATCGGTTGATTATAAGTGAAGTTGGATGGAGGCCTCATACATTAGTTTATATCTCATGATTTGTGCGAAGTATGATCGTGGAATAATGCCGACTGTATTTAGGTTCAGAAACATACTTCCTCCGTTTAGAAATAGTTGCACCATATCTAACTTTCACGCATGTCGATGTATGATTTCAATCATTAATATCTGTAATTATCAATAAGTAAAAATTATAAAAAGTATTTTTAAAAAATTTACATTGTGATAAATCTAATAAGACCCGCATGACTATTTTTTCCTAAAATATAAATCACCAAAGACAATCTAAGTGAAAGATGTGAATAGTGCACAAAATAGAAATGGTGCAACTATTTTTAACGGAGGAAGTATATTGCTTAATGCTCAGGTTGCGAACATTCATAACATAAGTTTTACTCCCCTCCGCCCTCCCCCAACCCCCCAATGCACGTTACCGTTTGGGAAATGGGAAGTACACTTTCTTGTGATTTTAAATAAATTTGATTGGCAAGTACTATGGAGCTGTTCTCTAGAGGAGTAGAGGATTAAGGGTATAATGCTCTGATTATTTGTGATGCCGTACTCATTGCTTAGGACAGTTGCTCTTCGTGCAACTTATTTCCTTAAGCTCAATGCAGTTTGGAACTGCAACATGTACTTTCCTATTTCTCATATTAGGAGTTTATATATATACGTACGACTGTCTTTCAACTTATCTCACTTTTATTCACAAAGCATGTGTTGTGGATGACATATTGGTTTCATTTAGATAAATTCTTTCAGCTACAACCAGTCTCACGCGGTACACCTCAGAAAAGCTGAACGTGTATTATGGATGTATGCTATCTACTTGTGTGATATTTGTTGGCCTTTTCTATTTCTTGAAGTGAGGAAAGCATATAGGTAGAGTTTGTAGAAATATTACTATTTCGTTCCACAACGATTGCGTCTATTTCACTTTCATTGAGTATTAAGTATGGGGTTAACTAGTAGTGTATTAGCGTAGTAGGAAAAGGAAAGATCATTGGGTGAATATGATTTTGTCGATAAAAAGAGAAGGATGAAATGGGACAAACAAAATTAGAAATGAAGAATTATGTTTTGGGCCGGATGGAGCAGTTAGGTTTGCAAGTTGAAGTATAATTTCTAATTTTCTTCTCTAACATAGAAGGTATTGGGTTGAATTTAATTTCTGATAAAGATCATCACAACATGCACTTTTTAAGGACGTAAGAGGTGAGCTTTTCGAAGATGTATCCTCTCGTTCGCGGTTTGGCTTGCAATATGTGACTTTTTTCTGATTTGCCTTTCTTGTGTTGTCCTTATTCAATAGTAATAAACAGTCTTGATGGACTTGATCATTCAGGGAAAATGTGTTTGTTATGCTCAGTGAGAGTGTGTATCTTTTGCATCAAAGGTCTGTTTTTACAAGTTCAAGAATGAAAAGTAGTTGATGTATGAGAGTTATATGTCACAATAATTTGTTGAATATCTTGCTGACTATCGCCAAAAAAATACAGTTATCTACATTAGAAAATCGAAACTGCACATACAGGCTGCTTTGACCTCAAAGATTCCAAGCTAGTCTTCAATCATTTCTTTTTTCAATAAACAAGTAAATGTTTTGCACATTTTTGACACACCGAAAGTTCTTCTAGACTGCACTGAAGCTGCAGATCATTTTTGGACTTGGGCGATTGACGTATACCTAAATCTAGTCAAGCCAGGTTCAGACTTTTGAGTTGAGTAATTGCGTTGTTACTATCTTGAGGAGCAGAATAATCATCACCCCCTCCCTCTACCTAAACTTGTCATTTGACTTGCAATTGATTGAATTGCTTTCAGTATTGCATTAAACTAGACTCCAGTACTTAAGGTCCATTTGTATGCAAGTGAGGGAAGATCTATAAATGACTAGACTTGTTTTCTGAGTTTTTTTTTTCTTTTGCATTATTGCTTACATGTGTTTATTATGTCCTCAGGTTAATCCTAATGCACACTTCCAGAATGATCTTGGGCTTGATAGTTTGGATACTGTTGAAATTGTGATGGCACTTGAAGAAGAATTTCGTTTTGAAATTGGAGACAATGAAGCAGACAAGATCAACTCTATTAATATGGCAGTTGATTTTATTGCATCTCACCCTCATGCAAAGTAGATGGGGGAAGTTAGAAGCCCCTCTTTCTCCGTTCTCTGGTTTCTTATGGATATTGCTTTAGAAGATAACTTAGGGTTGTTCATTTTTCACCTTTAGACTCTATTTCATGATCTGATCATTACCCTCTCGAAATAGAGGTGGTCTTCCCCCCTCCCCCGTATTCAATTACTTTGTTGTTGCATCATGTGGGTGTGATTCTTGTTTTGAAAACCATTTTTGCGCGGGCAGTGTTACGATGGTATCATTCTGCCAAGGAGTTAGAATAATTACTGTACATCTTGAACAAGATGAGAATTGACACTTGAATCGTGTTATTTCGTCGTGACAGGATTTATTATGTTTAAGCACAATGCAGCTCTATATCTAATATATTTTCTGATCTGGTGAATTGGTGTTATACATTGTCATGTTGTCAGCCACCAAACTTGGTACCAGTGCCTGGCATGGCACATGAGACTCATGTCCAGCTGTTTGCTTCATCTGTTAAATTTACAAGTGAGTGAGAGTATGCCCTCTTAAAACTCAAGTAGAATTTTAGGTAAAAAAAAAATGATTGGACCTAGTTCACTCTAAATTTAGTGTTGACCTAATGCTAATACATGTGATGTATGATAAAAAAAAAGGGTTGTTATATTTAGAAAAAAATATATATAAAAGAGTAGTTAAAGATGGGAAGGGTGAGTATGTGAGACAAAAAAGCTATTATGTTATAAAGTTTTAATTTTTGTTATGATATACTGATGTAAGAAAGGGTGATTGTATGCAAAAAAAAAATGTGATTATGTTAGATAATGGTAGATTAGTGTAACTTTAGATTGTAAAAGGTGACTGTATAAAAAAAAATGTTGCTATATTACATGGATGATTGTGGTCCATGCAAGACTAACTCTTCTATCGATAAGCTGAAGTTGTACTTATTGTGTCATGTCCAACAAATAAATTAAAACTCTATAATCACTATGTGATTTCATTTAGGGTATTATGGTATGTATTGTATGTATGAAATTGAGTTTTTAGTTCAATTTTGTACTTCTACTCATTTATACTAATGTAGAATATTTCCCTGATTTAGATAATTTAAAATTATAGGAGTGTGTAAGAACTTGTTCGTTTGTTTTGTCAAAATTTCATTTAGCTGGTCAATTTTGATTATATTGTACTTATATATCTCCCTTGAAAAACAAGGTTTCTATCATATCCCTCGATTAGCTCTCTCTAGCTTCTGGTTGTTCTCTTCGACTCTATTGTCGAGGAGATTATTGACTATTGCTCGAAACTTAGTATAGAACGAAAGAAGATGATCTGATTGATTTAAACGAGCTAAACCTTGACAAGGAGGATTGTATTTATCGCTGCTGCTCATGGGTCGCGTATTGACTGAGCATCATATAACATTGAAGCTTTCAAGAAGATGACGACAAACAATATATTATTATTGTTATTGTTATTATTATGCGGTTGTATGATTGCAAGACTCGATTGTATTGACGATTCCATCAAATATATGGTGTTTGTATGAAATTCATTTGAAGTTCAACTATTTTATATAGAAGCTAAAGTTGATTTAATTAAAATTGTGGTCGACCATTAATTGGTGTAAATCAGGAGAATTTGACCAAAGAAATTTCAATATAATGGATTAAACTCATATAATCATGACACGAGTCTCGACTCTTGACTGGAGAGGAAGAAAATATTGAACTTTTACTCCTAATCATGAGCTGATGATATAATGGTTGTACCTCATGCACAATTGAAATGATTGAATGAAATGTTAACCCAACATAATATAGGTTATTTTTAAATCAGGTCATTTCGGGTTAATTTCAGGTTGAAAAAATCAACCTGAATTTAATCCATTATATTTTCAAGTCGGATTCGATTGGGTTAGCCTATTTTCTTTTTGAGGTTGAAAATCTCAACCCAAACCAAATCCGAAATTTTCAGGTCTGTTTCAGATGAGTCCGGATCCTCTAGAGTTTTCGTGAAACTCTACAAGGTAGAGTTGTATCTGATCCATACATTTTAAAATCAAGGGCTCATATTGGTGGAATGAAAAGATTTAGGGGTAGAATTTGATGAGATAAAATAGGGGGAATTTTGGAAAGAGAATATATGAGCCATTGATTTTTTAGTCAATGGTTGATATTGCTCAAACTCTACCTTGTAAAGTTATTTTACAACTCTAGAGGATCCAAACACGTTTGAGATCGGACTATCAGTTTGTGTCCGTTTTTGCCAAGCCCTAGACTCTAGTATAATTATACAATTACAACACCCTCGCGGTGACAAGGCCCAACTCATACGCAAATTCCTTTAAACCTCTAGAGCCTCTAAAACCTCTCACACGCAAATTCGTCACTCAAATTCGTCACTCATACGCAAATTCCAGCTCGAATTGCAGAAGCTCGTTCAGGTTCTTGTTTTGTTCCTTAGATGAATCTAATTGTTTTGTTGCGGATTTTGGTGTGGAATTGCGATTTTTAAGATATACTTCATGTAATTTTTCATGCGATTGGTTTTATGCGGTTGTTATTGTTTGTTTCATGAATTCAACTTATTTTTTTATTTATCTCATATATGTTATTTCATGTTTTTAGGGATAATTTACATGTTATAAACTTATGCTTCGAATTTCTGGTATAACTTGTTAATTCATGTTTGGTTCAGGGAACTAAATGGTAAGAAAATGTATGTTACACAGTTACAATTTGTAGATGAGCATATATGTGTTCACTTGTTCTTGTTTTATTTCATGAGATCAATTTTTCAAGTGTTGTGTCTGGAAATCAGGAATGAATGACCTTGCTTTTCATTTTCTTTAAATTGATATGATTATAAACTTTGCTTGTTCATAAATTAGGTTATAATATTATTCCTTTGTTTAGGTCTTGTTAATATTTAATATAAGGTGCATTTCATTTATAATTGTATTTCATTTATGCAACAGGACATAAAAGAGTGTGTAGCTTGCAAATTGACTGTAAAACTTGTTGTAACAAATGGCATGTAGAGCAATGGATTTAGCAGTGACAATTCCTCTAGGAACTTACGCTCCAAATACTCGGAAAATTCGGTTCTTCAATGTCAAGTGTTCGGTATCTCTAGCCGATAATGCTACCACTACAGGTCTGTGTAATGTGATATGCTTGCACCTAATTGTGTGGATATTTCTAATGTTTGCTAATTTGCTCATTTAGAACTCTTTTTTTGAGTACATTTTGCGAGCAAAAAAGTAGCCTTGGGTAGTTGGGTGTATCATGCTCACGATACAGTAGGTATATGATAAATTTTTGGTTTCTAAACCAATGTGTTCATAAGTTGTTTGTGTGTGTTAGTTTGCTTATATAGAAACAGGATTGCCTTCCTTTTATGGCGCTTGCTGCGTATGAGAAATGGACACATCCGTCCTTTTTTTTAATTCTTAAAGTTGCATTTGTATAATCGATATTCAATAAATTGTTGCTAGTCGCTTTAATGTGGAGAGATTTCTTAACCAATAAGTAGGCATAATCGAAAGTGTGTTTCTAGACTTTGTTTACCCCTGTTTTAATGAAATTTTTCTTTGGAACTACTCAATTTTATGCTTCCGTTAACTGGGAGTTGCAACCGGAGAGTTCCATCCTCTCTGTCTGTATGTGTGTGTAATTCAAACTTTTGGGTGGTAGATTAATGCTTGCTTCTCATTATTGTCAATGGAAGAATATTATTCTTCTTAAGTCTCGAGGTTGTTACTGCTCTTTTCTAGGTGTCTATTCCACAATCATATCTTTTTAAAACACAGGTCTTGGAGGCAGACCGTGGAAGGTATCGGATGCTAGACTTGTGCTTGAGGATGGTTCCATTTGGAGGGCTAAGTCATTCGGTGCGGCTGGGACACAAGTTGGTGAAGTGGTCTTCAATACATCGTTGACAGGGTGAGCTGTTACAGTCTCCGGAGAAGCTGCTGATGTTTCCATTACTTGTTCCCACCCTTGGGTTGATTTGCAATCTGACCTGGGTATTTTATGTTTCAGATATCAGGAAATTTTGACTGACCCTAGTTATGCTGGCCAGTTTGTATTGATGACAAACCCTCATATAGGGAACACTGGTGTAAATCTTGGTAAGTGAAATTCTAAGCTTCTGTTTACGATTTTTTCTATCAACAATGTGTAGCTAGATTTAATATACTGTCATTGCAGATGATGAAGAATCAAGGCAATGCTTTCTAGGTGGTCTGGTGATTAGAAGCTTAAGCATTAGGTTGGACTTTTCCCATTATCCACCTTTGTCTTATGCTGTTTATTAACATGTTAACTGCCTTTCTAAGATCTGGCAGCATAAGTGAGCATCTGTCTTTTTCCCTGCAGCACTTCAAACTGGAGATGTGCTGAGACGCTTGGAGATTATTTAGCCAAGAGGAACATCATGGGTATATGTAAGTTAGAAGCCCAACTTTTCGAAACTGATGTCAAAGAGCATGGATCTTTTTTTAGTTTTTTCTAACTTTTTTGGGCTGTGAACTAGATGATGTTGACACTCGTGCTATCACCCGTAGATTGAGGGAAGATGGGAGCCTTATTGGCGTTTTGAGCACAGAAGAATCAAAATCAGACAAGCAGCTCTTAGAAATGGCTCGTTCCTGGGACATTGTTGGTAATGTTTGCTTTCTGTCAGTAACACAAAAGTCATTCTAGAAACTACCATCTAAAATTCTGGTTACATTTTTGCAGGTGTTGATTTGATAAGTGGTGTTACATGTCAAGCTCCTTACGAGTGGGTAAATAAAACTGAGAATGAGTGGGAATTTAATTCGAACGGGAGACCTGGGGAAACTTTCAAGGTCTATATCTTCTACTGCAATGTTGGCTACATGTTTAGTTGTTAATTCTGATTGGTTCTTTCTTTTGGTGGTTTACAAAATTGAAGGTGGTCGCCTATGATTTTGGTATCAAGCAAAACATTTTGAGGCGTCTGGCATCATATGGATGTGAGATTACTGTTGTTCCATCAACATGGCCAGCATCAGAAACCCTGAAAATGCAACCAGATGGCATTCTCTTCAGCAATGGTCCAGGGGATCCCTCAGCAGTTCCATATGCTGTTGATACAGTCAAGGAATTGATTGGACAGATCCCAATTTTTGGAATTTGTATGGGCCACCAGTTGCTTGGCCAAGCATTGGGTGGTAATACTTTCAAAATGAAGTTTGGTCATCATGGAGGAAATCATCCTGTTCGTAACCTGAGAAATGGTCAGGTTGAAATTAGTTCACAGGTACATTCTTAATTAGTGCATGGGTAACATTTTATCTTGTGCATATATATTTATGTTTTTTTTACTGTCCTCTCAGCTTCTTTGTGGTATTCTTTGTCTTTTCCTCGCCTTGCTTCTCGTACTCCTCATTTGTTCACCTTTTGTTTGGACCCCGGGGGTTGTCTAAAAGTTCCATAAAATACTTAGAAAATGCTCATTAGTAGTATATCATGCATCATTAGTGTGTAAAGCTTTGAAGGTTTTTAATTTTCATGCTAAAGATCAGGGACGTTCTGATATACCAGCAATAGTACAGACTTCAAACACTTCGAAGTTACATTGCTGTTATATTGCCTGACCTTTCTCCAACTAGAATGTTATCTGTATCTTCTCCTATCAAGATTTTGGTTTCTGTATTCTGCATATTCTTTGACAGTTTTGATCTCTGAGAACGTCTCTACTCAATGATAAAATGTGGACCTTAAGTTCAACTCCATGATTGACTGATGATTTTGGTTTGATGTGTGTAATGTGACAGAACCACAACTATGCAGTAGACCCTGCATCACTTCCTGAGGGAGTTGAAGTGACGCACATCAATCTTAATGACGAGAGCTGTGCAGGTCTTGCATTTCCATCAAAGAATATTATGTCTCTACAATATCACCCTGAGGCATCTCCAGGACCTCATGATTCAGATCCTGGTAATTAGTTTCTCCCGTTCCAAGATTTCTTAATGCATTATCCTTCCATCATGTTGTCTAGACCTGGGCATGTGTCATACCGGGCTGGGTCAAGGGCCTGCTACGTGCCTAGAAAGTAGGGTCCACGTGCACGGTGGGTACTGGGTCGTGTCTTGCTTGCGGTCCCCTTAAGAATTATATGATTTCTTGGTTAAAAATTAATGAGATCGTGCTGAATTTTGAAACTGATATCTGTGCACAGCCCACAACCTATCACATTTCTCTCTTGACTAGTAGCATGCTCGTGCTGGCCCTTGTGCGTTGTGCCGGCATGTCCCATGCCCAACACTATTACTTCCTTATACTGTATAACTAGTTATTAGGCCCGGGCTATGCCCCGGGTAAAAAAATTTCATTTATTAATATTGTACTTTGATATGATAGCACTAAATACAACTTGGTCTAGTGGTTAAAACTTTAGTTTATGAACTTGAAGTCATGGGATCAAAACCTATACTATGCAACTTCTAATTTTTCTTATTGTACATGGATTACATGAACTAAAACTCCCTAGGGAGAGCGCCACGTGGCACCGTTTCTGGTTTACGCGCGCCTTTTAATATATTAGTATAGATGATATGTTGACGCTAATTCCGTTTTGATGTAGTTCTAGTTGAAGATTATAATCTTTTGTGTCATTTCTTCAATTTTCTGAATTAAAGTTTCTTCTCTTGTTACAGTTTTTGGAGATTTTGTCGACATGATGAGGCGAGTGAAAGGAAATGCTTAAGATAGTTAGATTAGTGCTAATGGTGGACAAGGTTACAAGTCCACACATCTTCGCAACTTGAAGCAATTTCCATCAATGTCCTTTAAATATTGCTCCTTTGTAGTCTTGTTTTGTGGAGTATGAATTGTTTTGATGTAGAGTAAATGTATGATACTTGTATTTGTCCTTATTTTTTGTCTTCTTTGTAAGCTCAATTTGAAATGTAAAAGATTAAATGCAAATCATATCTTTGAATGCAAGCCGATGAAATCAATTGAAAATTCATCATGAGCACATTCAGAATGTAAATAATTATAACCATATACATAGAGAAAACAAAAAAATTAAGAATATTGGTATCTTAATCAGATTTTAGAAATGATTTAAAAAATACAGTTGATCAAATCATATATCCTGACAAAAAAAAATTTATTCACCAAATATTTCTATTTTTTCAAAATTCACCGGATGATCCTATACCCACAGCCTCACCACCCCAACCCCTCCCCTTACCCGGCAGCTTCCATGCAGACCCTCTTTCCCAATTGGGATATTTGATAAATTTTGAAAAAAGTGAAAATATTTGGCGAATAAATTTTTTTATCAGAAATATTTGGTGAAATAACTGTAAAAAAATATAATCTCTGGCATAATTTGGATGCAGCTATGTACTGTTACTCTGTTAGTGTTGGGCTATCAATTGAAATTTGCATAATTTTGCGGGGCCACCCGTTGCTTGGTCAGCCACCAACTTGGAGTTTTTCCTACGTGCCGTATTGCTGTTGTTAGTTTGCCGTGTTAATTGTTTTTCCCTTCTATATTTATTCAATAAAGCTGTAAAGTTTTTTTTATTAAGGGAAAGACTTTGAAGTTGACTTGTAAATTGACTCAGTCAGAATAGAAGTCATCCCAAGTCTTCTGCTCTAAAATCTACAAGAGACATGCACTTGTCTTTGATGCCAAACTATAGGAATACAGTTAGTATTAATGAATGTTACGCTTTTTAATAGGTGTTCCACTGTTTTTGTGCTACAGTCTAGTGTAAAGGCGAGGGCTCGGCCTGGCTTTGGCAAATAAAAGTGGCCTGAAACGGATCAAAGCTGCTGGCCGAGCCAAAAAATCCGCCCCAAAGCCCGATATTCTGGCCCGGGCCGAAATTTAGTTTGCCCGTATCCCAGATATTTTGCCTGAAAAATCGGGCCGGGTCAGGCCCTATCGCGGGCCGAAAAAACGTGCCCAAAACCCGCAAAAAATCGGGGGCTAATCTTGATCACCTCGAGTCTAGTTTACGCGTTGGATTATTAATATTATAAATTCATAATCATGTGGCATTGCAAAAAATAATTAGGAACTTCTTACTTAGAAAATGAACATATAACCTCATAGAAAGAAACCTAACAAGATCTCACACGATAATATTATACGTTAGGGAAAAGAACTACGATCAAGATTTGCGAAAGTTGATCTTGTACAATCTAAAGAAACAATGGTTATAAAACTAAGGAGATACACACTAAACTCTTGACATGAAACTAAAATTTGCTGCACATAGACAAACAGTTTCTTGTTCACAGGGGTAGAATTTGAGTGTAAAATATGGCATGGAAAAGTCACCAATTTATCACACAATCACCATCAGCTTGACTTTGAACATTGACTTACCAAGTAGTAGAGTATAGCTCCATTGAAACTAAAGGACCCCACAATATGTGGAGGAACATTACTATTGGTTGCTTCAAATGCTATTATTCAATCTCATTGGTCAATAATTAACTAGTTAAGGACCCACATAAAAATGGTAAGCCTGTATATATATGCCAGGAATTTCCTGTAACTTGCTACTCTAAAAGCAGCACTTTGCTAATGGCAAAGTTTAGTGTAACAACTTCAAATTTTGAGCTTCCATCACTAGTACTTTGCTTGTTGCTTGTAATTCAATTCTTTTGTATTACACACTCAGAAATTGTATTCGAAGAGCGATTCGAAGGTACTCTCCTTTCCTACATTTCAGACTATCTTACTAGTTCTAACACGGAACATTGTTAACGCCTTCACTTTCCAATATATTCCTTTTCTCTTAGATTGTTGTGTCGATTTTATGTCTAAATATAATTTTTGGATAGAGAGTATAACATGATTATCTTAAATACTTCTTAAGATATATTTATATTGTTGTACTTAGTGGCGAATGTTGAAAGATTTGCTACATGGGGCCAGATTTTTCCACAATAACATATTATGATGCCGTATAACTTGTTTTTGTATGCTGGGTTTTGGGCTCTAAACTACAAGACTTAATTTTTATTAAAAAAACCTACGGGGGACCAGGCCCAGGCCTGCCCCAATGAAGATCTGCCATTAGTTTGTACTCAAGTTAACTCGATAATTATTTGACTTGTATGGTCATTGGTCAAAATCAAAAGTGCGCTACTATTCTAAAACTGAATGGACTACTATTCAAAAAAAAAAAAGGACTAAGGGAGTAATAAGTATTTGGAATTAGTCTTAAAACAATAGTTAGACAACATTGAAAATCAAACTTCTATTAGTTAACAGTTAACTCTCACCTAGTGGATAGAGTATTAAAGGTTTGTTTAATTTCTACAGTTGACAAATTTAACTTGTCTCTCTAGTAATTTGTTTGTTGTTATGGCTAATTGCACTTTCTAAGGGTCCGTTTGGTAGAGTGTAAAACGTTTTCCTTGAAAACTATTTTCCTATTTTACATTGTTTGGTTTGGTGTAAAATATTAAAATGTAAAACTTGGGATGGAAAACCATTTTCCACCCCATTGAAAACATTTTCCCCCAAAATTGGGAGGAAAACATTTTCCACCACTCCTCTTTGTACATTCCTTTTACTACCTCTTTCATTTTCCTTGTTTTCCATCATTTTTCTTACATCGAACCAAACAACGGAAAACTAATTTTGGAATTGTGTTTTCCATTGTAAATTGTTTTCCATGAAAATCATTTTACACTGAAAATGTTTTACGCCCTACCAAACGGAGCCTAAATGTGGTATCTTTACATGTAAATGGAAAAGATGGGTGGAAGAGTAGGTGGGTAGTATCAGATTGGAAAAGAAGTGAGGGAAAAGCAGGTACATTTAAGCACACAGCAGGAAAATGGGCTGCTGATCCTGATGATAAAGGTATTAATACACTAAACTATACCAGTATAGTTGCAACGTTTCGACTTTCATGTTTGTAATAATTTTCTCATTATAGTAGTTTCCTATATACTACTTTTGACCTGTAAATTTTTTTACCAGGTATTCAGACCTCAGTTGATGCAAGGCATTCTGCCATATCAGCAAAAATACCAGAATTCACTAATAAGAACAGAACATTGGTCCTTCAGTATTCCATAAAGTTAGAACAGGATATTGAATGTGGTGGTGGCTATATTAAGCTTCTATCTGGATTTGTCAATCAGAAGAAATTTGGAGGAGATACCCCTTACAGGTTTGTCCTCCCACATTAGTTACTAGTCTTGTATGCACGCGATGCGTGTGAAAACAAACAAAGGGTCATTTGCATAATAATATATACGACAAATTGTTCATAAAGTTCATTGTATTTTTTTTTTCTGTTTACCAATAAATCAAGGATGATGTAAATATTTTGTTAATTGAGGGTATAATGGTAAAAGATGATGAATTTGTATTTTATTACTTAAGGATATAAAAGGGTTTATTATTTTTGGTGTTCTCCTCCTCTTTCCTTATATAAGATATGGTAGTTGTAGAGGTGGAAATAGCCAAATAGGTTGTATAGGTCGGGTTCGGATTGGGTTATTTTAATTTCGGCAATATTTGAATGATGTGAATAATCGAGTTCAGTTTTGGCCTTTTAGGTCAATTAGGCCAGAGTCATATTTAGGTCTATTGTTAACGAGCTATTATTGTGATAAATTATTCAATAATAGTCACTATAATTTTTTGGGTCGAGCGAGGTCAAGTAGGTCATAGTACTTCATAATTTTGGGCCCCGTAATGATATTGTTCTAGAAACCCCGACCATTTCCGTACTAATGAAACCTTGAAATGGTCGGAACATGAGATTCCCGGTTTCCTAAATATATATTTCATTTCCAAAAAACCCCGGTCATCTTCGTGCTACATGCATGAGTTACGTAACTTGTAAAATCCTATGCAACCCTCATGCATGCATTTGGTTTTATGTTTGAAGTTTGCATATATTCACACAATAATAAAATTTCCAACCAAGGATGTCTTTGCCAAGTGGTTAAGATTGAGGTATTATAAACGATAGGTTACAACCTCACAGGTTCAAATCCCCCTCCAGCCATCCCCTTCTTTGTACTTTGTACTGCATTCGTGGCTAATATAGATAAAAAAACAATAATAAAATTTTCTCTTCTTTCCAGTTTAATGTTTGGACCAGATATATGTGGGACAGATACAAAAAAGCTTCATCTCATCGTATCCTACCAAGGCCAAAATTATCCTCTAAAGAAGGATCTGCAATGTGAAACAGATAAGTTAACACATTTCTATACATTCATACTGAGGCCAGATGCTACTTATAGCCTCCTCGTCGACAATCGAGAGCGAGACTCTGGAAGCCTATACACAGATTGGGATATTCTTCCTCCAAGAAAGATCAAAGATGTCAAAGCTAAAAAGGTTTAAAAACAATTATAAGATTGTAATATACTTGTAAAATGGAAGAACATCTGAAGTCTGGAATATTGCACTCTGATGACTGATGTTCAGTTTTCTAAGCCAATTGCTTTGTTTACTTTTGTAGCCTGCTAATTGGGAGGAAAGAGAATATATTGATGATCCTGATGATGTGAAACCTGAGGTATTTTTGTCTTTCATGAATGCTGTGAATTATGCCATTTGTATAGGAACCGTGCTATTTGGAGAACTGTTCTCTGTCGAACATGTGAGGAGAGGGAGTCGTGGTAAATCCCACACGAATTCCCTCGCTTTGTTTGATGATGAACAAGCATTTAGCCTTTTTTTTGTTAAATAACATGATTATGACTAAATCTGCAGGGTTATGATTCAATACCATCAGAAATTCCAGACCCAAATGCCAAACAGGTGAATTTACTGCTTGTCACCTTTGATTTACTTTTGTGTGCTGTGTCTAGAAAAAGAGCTTATGTGGGGCATTTAGCATTTTTAGAATCCATATTGGATCCTGTATCTAATTTTAAAGTAACAATGTAATGAGAGGTGCCAGACACATTGTTCGAATCATGTTTCAATCGAGTCGTACTGAGGTTAGTTATATAGCCATTCTGTTTGGTTTTGGTTTCAGGTCGGGTCATATTTGGATCTTTTGATTGTCATTAAACTTATTTTGATAAATCAATCTATGTTAATCTCATAGATTTCTAGTTCATTACATTTCAGCTCAGATCATATTTGGGCTGTGAAATTTCAGTACAATTTAGAATTAGGACAGGTGATCAGATTCAAGTCGATTTTGGTCTAAAAACATAGATGATTGATAAAGAGAACATTCAATCAGAATATAGGCTCTAAATCTAGCATAATTCCTGACCTTTGGTTGGCAATAATCCTAACCTTTTATCCGAAGTTCTTACATGTTGATCTAACTAGTAGTTTCAATTAGCATATTGGATTTGAGTAGTAAAAGAACTATGTACTCCACAGATTATTCTATTGCTGCATTTGCTAGTTAAATTCTCCTACTATGTTACTCAAAACTCTTTATTATACCTCTATGTACGACACTTTCAACTTCATTTTTGCCCAAAATCACAGAAGTTCACAAATTAGCCGAGCAGAATACTTGGACACAGACCTGTATTTGACACAAATACCCCGAGTCTGAGTAACATACCTCCTACATTCTAATCAGATGATCACCTAACTATTACTAATGAGTTCCTGTCCTGCTAATTAACAAACAAAGCCCCCTTATTACCTGAAATATGGAACCAGAATTACAATTTATGTCGTTTATATTTCGACTCTGGACAGCCCTTAAACTGGGATGAAGATGAAGATGGCTTATGGAAACCTCCAAGAATACCAAACCCAGAATACAGGGGAACATGGAAGAGAAAGGTAAGCTAATTAATCATCATTTTAGAAAGAAAAGTAGCTCTGATATTGTGCTTTATTTCTACATACTCACATCTCAAGTTTCATTCTTTACACCAGAAAATTAAGAACCCAAACTACAAGGGAAAATGGAAGACTCCATGGATTGACAATCCAGGTAAGGTCTAATCATTTCTTTCAAATCGTCGTTATATAGTTCTCTCAGGAACACCACATGCAGTGTGCTCCAAATGAATATAGACTTCATTTAATATGAACATATCCTTATTAGTAATGAATTCATAGCATATAATAAAGATTAGAGCTGGCAATTTGCGTAGATGGGGTTGAATTCGGGAAAAGTTTTGGGTTGATTTCGGTTGTGCTCAAAGCTTAATATAACAACAAATTCTAGGAATAGGTTAGATCATGTTGAATCCAAATTGTTCGGGTTTAATTTCTCTCAAAAACTTCAGGTTGGGTCAGTGATTGCTAGCTCTAATTACGATATACATTCTATATACTAATCAAATACTCCCTCCGGTCTTTATTAGTTTACCCCTTTCTTTTGCACGGAGTTTTAGGAGAAATAATGTTGTGGGTCATAGAAAGAAAGAGAAACTATTGTTTTATATTAAAGTTGAATGTATATGTGATGAAAGTTAGTGGTTCCATTCCAAAAATAGAAACAAAAGAAAGGGGTAAACTAATAAGGGACATCCTAAAATGGAATAGAGGTAAACTAATAAAGACCACAGGGAGTATATTACAATAGAGGCGTATCCAAATGGAGCCAGGTGTAGAATATAATATTTGATAATTATCTTGCTATTTCCAGAATTTGAAGATGATCCTGATCTTTATGTGCTGAAGCCTATCAAATATGTGGGTATAGAAGTCTGGCAGGTAGAAAACTAACCCAACAACTTTTTCAGTGATGTTTAAATATGTACAAAAGCAAAACAACAATTATGTTCTAACATGTATTTTTACCGCAGGTAAAAGCAGGATCAGTTTTTGACAACATTTTGATATGTGATGATCCAGAGTATGCAAAACAAGTAGTTGAAGAAGTATTTGCCAACAGAGAGGTGTTCTTTCACTGCACATATATTTACGCCGTGTTTTATAGACTGTAAGTTATCTCAGTTTGAAGCATCTAAATATGGTTTCTTCTGTTCCATGCTAGGTTGAAAAGGAAGCGCTGGAAGAAGCAGAGAAAGTGAGAAAGGCGCGAGAAGAAGAGGTGCAAGATGATCCATTTTCCCTTGTTATTGTATTTAGGTGTCTGGCGTTCGAATCATAATGTATAAGAATGTGATGATTCTATCTGTTCTGTCTGCAGGAAGCTCAAAGAGCAAGAGAAGAAGGTGAAAGGAGGAGAAGAGAAAGAGGTCATGACCCACGTTCAAGACACAAGGATCGCTACAGAGACCGTTACAAACGTGTATGATTTCTGAATCCACACTCCTTCCTCTATTTATGTCGAACAGTTCAATGAAGTTCCTGAGTATGTGAAATTGTGAACTCTAGATACACACATTCACTCACTCCCCAGGAAGTACCAGCCCATATTCTTTCCAATATGGGTGCTTATGCTACTGTCTAAACTGTATCAGACCTTTTTTCTTTGGATTTCACAACTACCTCTACATCTAGTTTAATCAATAACAAGTTGTTTATTTTTCTTGCAGCATCATCACCGCGATTATTTGGACGATGATTATCATGTAAGCAATGAGTATCTTCTTGAATTACTACTAATCAATCTTAACATGACTCACATTAATCAAGCATATGAGACATAGCCATTGCTTCCTTCAGGCAGAAGTTTTTGTTATATATATCTTCATTTCTTCGATTAATTAACCTTGTTTTCTTGCATACTATGAATTGAAATGTGAACTTACCATTGTGCAGGATGAGCTTTAATGGCATGACTCTTCACAATAGCTCTTTCTGAAAGTTGAGAACACGTTTTTGTATCGATTTGCAGTAGTCTTCATATTTCCTGTCAAGAACCGCTGTATTATTTCCAGATTTTAAGCGAAAGGAAGACAAACTTCCTCATTATATTGTGTAGAAAGATACATGAAGTTCTCTAGAAATGAATACCAAGAAAATCAGCTATCGTGTAAGACTGAGCAGAAATTAATTGAGTCCTGAATTCTTATGCAATGACATTTCTCTAAATCTCGTGAAAATGATTCTCTCACTGTTAATTAGATTTGGGCATGGGCCAGCATGGCACACGCCCACCACTGGCCCGGCGCAAAACAAGACAGACATTGGCGGGCCATGTGCCATACATGGAACTCATTGTCCAAATAGAGCACGAGCCCGGTACTAGTACAATTGGTTACCACACTTTTATAACCAAAAGAAAAAACATACTTCCTCCGTTTTGAAATAAATTCTCTCAAGAATCTCTTACATAAAAGAAGTATTTCACTTATTTCAGAACGGAGAAGTATAATTCTTAAGGGCCATGCCAGCACGCACCACTCCACAACCCAGGTGATACAATGTCCCTCTTTCAAAAATTGCTACAAGCCCAACACCGCATCTCTTTTCCTGCCAGGCCAGGCGCAATGCAGCACATGTGCCAAACATAGCCTGTGCGCAGCTTTACTTGTCATGAGCTTTTGGACAAAGATGTGCATAATCAAATTACACAGGTTTTAAAGGCCATAAAAAGGCCATTTTTTTCTTCATTGGCTAGAAAAATATCATGTAATAAACCAAAATTGGGTACAAATTAGATATCCAAGTAGCTAAAATGGAACTCGAAGTCGCAACAAGAACATGAGCATTACAAGGGTTTGAGGCATATTTTTCATCCTCAGATCTAATCTTTAAAAGCCTGGAAATCCGTAATGCATGGCAGCACTTCGACAAATATAATCAACCTTCCCATAATAAAATTATGTTTGATACACTTCAATAGAACTTGGGGGTCTTGACAAAAGCCTCCTGCTCTCTTGAAGATCCTTGGTTAACGATTAGTCGCACCACATAAGCCCATTTACAACTGCAGAGAAGCAAAATAGTTACTTGCATGTATGATGAAACGATAACATGAGGTAAAATGTGGCTTCATGGGAATTCTAGTAACCGAAGAATGAAGACACGTCAATACCACTCAAATTGTGGGCCAACCCATCTTGGGTGCGATCACTCTTAGTGTCTCACAATAACAAGTTAACCCTCAACAAATAAAAGTCACCCAGCATAATATAGAAGTTACCCCTCAACAATATAACAAGACACCCTAGACCAGTTGATCACATCGAAATCTAGAGGTTGGTTGGTCAGAAAGTTTGCAATTATGGAAGTAGTCCCTCCAATTCAATTGCGCATCTTGTTCTTTTGACATATAAAGTTAGTAACTTAAGAACCTATGAAATCCTAGTTACTAAATCCCGCACAGTCGCATACCATACTGAAGATGCAGAAAGCAGCTAATTAAGGCAGTAAATTGTAGAGCTTATAATGACTTATTTCTGAAAAAATCAAGTCCAAATAAGTTCGGATGAGTTCCAATAATTTAGATAAGTCAGAAAAGTACAACACCCCCTGAGGCAAAGATGTCGATCAGAACAGGGATGGCATCTATATCGCGTTCATACCCGAAGAGGTCAAAATATTCTTGCCCTAGTATAATCAATCCAACCAACATGTCCAGACCTTTTCTTATAATTTACGAGAAATGCAAGTCATGTATTATGATTCATGAGTAGTATGTTTGGCCATCACAAAAACTAAACATATACTATGTTGAATCTTTCACTTGCCAAAACACCATCAAAGGTATATTCACCTTATAATACAGCTGCTAAGCTGATATGCTAAACAAATTATGATCAGGCTTTAGGAACAACCTCAAGTAATCTGTAGCTTCAATTAAAAGATTATCTTCTTCGCACAGCAGGTGGAGCCCTTGCTGGCTGCTGCCCTCCTGCTTGGCCAGCGGCCTGCTCCTCTGGCATGTTCAGAGCTTGCGTCATACCATTCATGATCATAAGACCTAGAGGGATTAAATACATCCACTGCAACAGAGACAATAAAAGATATTTAATCTAAGTATTAAGTCTATGAACCAGGAAGGAGGGTATATCTTCTTCAAACAACTACTCACATATTTAGCCCAAAAGGACTTCTCTGGTTGCATCATGGCTTCAGCCTCTGCATTCTCCTCGGGAGTTTCTTCAGTGAAAATAGGGGTTCTGTTGAACAAAGCCCACTTTCAGCAGATGAGTTTGGCATAACAGTAAAAATATTGAGTAAAAAGAGCCAAAGAAATTGGCATATATGTGCTCCAGGGTAATAATTCAGATAACGGATAACTTTGACAGGACAAATGGCCAACATATTTTTGGTCTTATAACACATACTTCTTAGCCAGTGGCTATCAGCAGATATGTGAGGCAGAAAAGTAAAATAATTGAGCCAGAGAGCCAAGTAAATTCGCATAAATGTGTTCTTTGGAAATAATTTAGATCAAGGATAATCCTGACATGACAAATGGCCAATTTGGGGTTGTTACTTCATAGACACTGTTCTCGACTTCTCGTCACCTTATATTTATTTACTTCAAGAAACATAAGTTCAGATAAGTTTCTTAGAAGAAAAATTTCCGAGAAGTTCTGTTCAGGAGAAAGTAGTTCTGGTAAGTTAAGTTTGGGAGAAATAGTACGATAAGTCCATGGATAATAAGTTCAAATAAGTAAAAATCAAGTGAAGACAACATAGATGCTAAGTAATCACTCCATAAAAGAAAAAGAAAAAGAAAGAAAGAATTGACAGACAGTGATGCCCTAAATACTTTTACTTCCTAGCCAAAACTTAGGTATACATGTGCCGTTTCCCAGAGCTCCATATCAATTATACATCAGCTAAGAATTCCTTTCTTTCTAATTTTGGAGGGGGGTGGAACCTAAGCAAGAAGAACTCAATAATAAACCTACACTCAGACTTCAAGTGAAGCATCCTTTGTCTCTACTAGCTGACACAATTACATGTTCAGTGGTTTATCTGCACAAGAGAACAATATATAGGCATAAAGCATCATACCTTGGTGCCATCTCACTATATTTCAAAACTGGATATGAATTGAATGACCATTTGGATGGCTGCAACAACAAAATGAATAATAGTTTCTTGTCAGAAACGTAATAGAATAGATATAGAAACTAGTGATACCTGTAAGTATTACATAAGAACACAACATATTACATGTTTCATCCTTAACAGCTAAACCCATAAGGCAACTCATAACTTATAAGGAAGACACAAAGCCAATACATTCTGTCAGAAACCAACTCTCAGAAAGGCATATCATGAAGCTAGAGAAGTCAACTTGCTACACTTGCCTAAGATTTAGAAAACGCAGCAAACTGTCTCCATAAAGGAGATTATAAACAACAAGTTGGAGATACAATAAACATGAGTGAGCCATTGTGCCATACCACACAAGGCGGAAAGAGGAGAAAACCTAACAATGGAATCAATAGGCCCAGATCAAGGGAGTGAATGAATTTCTTGACTAGCAAACATCCTAAGAAGTTACAATTAAGATTTTGTGGAAACATACAATGGTAGTTCTTACAATTAAAAAAAAATGATGCTTTAATGCACATGCAAACAAACAAAACGATAACTGGAAAGGCTTAAGTTACCATTTTCAGCTGCCGAGGATATGGGCATGCCCCAGGAGAACCATAGTTGACTGCCAAAATATTAACACCTTCCTACAGACGAACGTAAATGAAAGACAAACAGTTTCATTATTCAAAAACATACTTCATGAATTAGCTACATCTAATAAGTTACTAAAAGAAAATCATTGAGTAGAACTGTAGAACGACACAAGCTGGACTGGAAATATACAATGCAGATTCACCAAACAATAACAGAAAAGATATCAGCAGCAAGCATTTAGTTCCAATACTAGCAACAATATCACAAAGTCATTGAAGAAGTAGACAAACATAAGTAGGCTCGTACCATGTGTATGACAAAGTGTTCATCCAAAGCCTCCCTAGCAAGACATCTCTGCAGTACAATAGCAATTACTTAGCATAAAAAGAAAAACCATTGCACAATAGTAAAAGCACTTGGCATTCAACACCATGACCTTCACTGACATAAACCCAGCATCACACAGACATTCTACTTGGGATCATTAAACTTTCACAATAAACACCAATAAAGTGCAGCACAGTTTGCAAGACCTAAGTAAAGTCAGCAGAAACTGATGACAATGGAAAAACATAACATAGGCGAACAGAGAATTGTAAAGGTAATAAAATCATTTTTTTAGGTAAAGGCCCTATCTACAGTGTGAAATCTTGACAACCTATGTAATTGATGAACTAACAGCGAGATAAGTCCTAATCAACAACAATAAAGCCTCAAATGTCACAAGGTACATCCTCATTGCACAATCACGTGGCAAGTATGACAAAATCCAATAAACAAGCAGTGCTACAAACAAAAGTAACAGCATATACTAGCCACTGCCTTACACAAATGCTAGACCCATAAGCCAGAAGCGCAACAAAACATACAACTGGTTATAGCAACTAGCTCAATAGGAGCTTACCGCCTTCACAACAGAAACAGTATAATTCCTTCCCGGAGGACTCAAGACATTGGATGGAAGTCTTATTTTGTAGAAATCATCTGTTTGCAACAGCTCCTACATTCATGGACAATAAAAACCATAAGAAATTTGTCAAAAACATGGGCAGCATGAGCATCTTATAGAAGAGGCTAGATATTAAATTTCACCTTGAACTTCTCCTGCTCCACGTCTGTCAAGGTATTCCTCGAAAAGCGCAACTTGGTAAGGGTCTATAACACAAAACATCATGTCAAACAGCTGTATAGTCACCAAATTGCAATAACAAAACCAGAATCCGATACTCTATCCAATTTGATCCACTGATCTTGCAATAACACTCTGGGTAGCAACTTATTAACTCAAGCTATAACAAAACTTCCCCCAGTAAGATACCCTCTACTTCAAGGCAGCAAAACCTAAAACTGTTAGATATCTGATTTCTGTTAACAAGCCTCATTGAGTCATTTCAGACATTGATAGTTAGTTTTATCTAAGCCCGATAAAAAGAATATGTTCATGGAGTCCATAGGAAAAAGTGCTCGATAAGGGTAAGGGCGTAAGGCTACAAATATTTCGAAGTCTGTCATGCAAATGCCAAATGCCTTAAGTTGTTTGCAAACATAAGCTTCCACCATTACACAATTTTTATGTCTTACCAGCTACAACCTTGCGATGCATAAAATCCTGACCTCCGAATTCTTTGTTCACTCAAAGAATCACTAATTACACATCCTGAAGCTCAGTTTTTGGTACTTCATCTCAAAACAGTTACTCTGCTAGACTAAGAGAGTGTTTGGTTGGGAGGAAAAAAAAACTTCCTTTGCTTGATTCATAAAAGGTAAAATAACATTTTCCTTCTCAAACAGAACCACAGTATCTCCCTATGCTTCACCTCCCTTCTATCCACCCTCACCTATTCATTTACATTCTTCCTAATCTCTCTAAAGTTTCAATGCAAGTAATCAAACAAAGGAAAAGTTGCAATTGTGCTTTCCCTTAGAAAACAATTTTTCAAGGAAAATCACTATCCAATGAAAATGTTTTCCCTTGAACCAAACGGACCCTAAGTACAATGATCATCAAACAACACTAAATCAACCCCATCACCACCACCAAAGAAAAGGGCAAAAAAAGTATAATTATTGAACTCCAATTCCAACTGAGACTACTTATAGTTTTACTATACATTTTCACCATTACAGACCTCAAAGGTCACATGCTAGATTGCAAAACATAATTTTTGTAGGCAAAAAGTGGCTTACAAGCCCAATAATATCAAAGATTGCTTCTTTAATTGCCTAAAACCCTCCAAATCCAGTCCACTCGAAAAAAAATTAACACAATAAATAATATCCAGATTCAATCCACACACAGAAAAAAACCTAGATTGCATCAACCCACAACAAAATAAAAAATGAAAAACCCAAAAATCAAATCAAAAAACGAAAAAGTGGGTTTTGAAATTAAGCTGTGAACTAACCTGACCACCATGAGACCAAGACTTTAAACGGGCAGAAAAAGTTCCAGCAGATGAAAATTGTGAATCTCCAAAAGCATGTTCAAGTGTAAATTGCAGCTTTGAATCAACATCTGAGTCTGAAGATCTCCTCCTTGTTGTAGTAGTGGTGGGAGTTGTAGGAGAAGGAATTGACGATGATGATGATGATGGTGTGGAACGAGGAAGATCAGATGAGTGTTTTAATGGAAGTCCTTCGAATTCATCTTCGTCAAGGAGAAGTTCATCGGATTGGAAGGAGAGAGAGTGAGAGAAGAGGAGAGCGATTAGGAGGAGAGAGAGAGATATTGGAATTCTCATCGCTTTGTTTTCTGGGTTTGACGTCGCCGGAGAGAGAGTGAGGAGGGAGATGAGACTTGTTAGACGTGGTAGAAGCTAAAGAAGTAGGAACGAGAGGTGATCAAGTTTAGCCCGCCGGCCTGGAGGGTTTTTGGGTACGATTTTTCGGCCCTAAACGAACTACTTTTTTTGGCCAAAGTCTAGTTCGGTCCGATCCATGATTACCTCTTGTAGGAATTATAGCCGGCAAAATAGACTCGTACTCGATGGGCCGACCCGAGGCTCATCCACCACCTGAAAATAATGTCCTGAAATAAAATCGAAACCCGATCTGGCTGAAGTAAAACAAAACTAAATATGACCATAACCCGAAGTGTCCCGATCCGCAAGTGGTCGACCCGAATTGACCCGGTAATTATGACCTGAATTTGAACTCGACCCAAAAGTTTTCATATTAATTACTTTTAAAACAAATTTAAGGAAAAAATTGTTATCAAATACTATATATGATTTATCCATTGTACAGTAGTTATTTAAGCTACTCTCGTTAGTCTTATATGTGTTCAATTTATTTGTGAGATTGAAAACCCGGTTCAACCTGACTTGATCTAAACTGACCCGTTATTAACCTGACATGATCTAACCCGACTCGACATAGCATAAAATCTCATGGGCCCGAGATGGACCAACACACGCCTCAACTCGTTTGGGACCTAACACAAACACAAAACTGACCCAAATATGACCCGACATATATGACCCGTTTGTCACCTCTAGTAGGAACTAACGGAAGTGATGTAGGCGAGATTTTGCCGATTAAATTAAAAGGCATATGCTTATTTAAAGTTTGAAACTAGTGTGGTGTTATAAAGAGATGATGCCTTGTTTATGTTGTGTGGAATTAGTTATTTTTCAATTATATGTATATTGAAGGTCAAAATCTACTTTGTCTAATATGTTTGACATCGCTGGAGAGATAAGAGGAGGAGATGAGACTTATTAGGCGTGATATAACTTAGAAGCTAGCTAAGGATATGTTTAGTTCACCTGAAATTTTCTGATCTGAACTTATCTGATCTGATCTGAACTTATTTTTTATGATCTGATCTGAACTGATCTGATTACAAGATCTTATCTTTTAGATTTTTCTCAATATATAAGGAAAAATATAGTCATGTGGGCTCTTGTTTGATTCGTCTCAATGAGTACTTTATTAATATTCAATTATTATAATTTTTACTAATATGTAATGAAAGATATAATGTTTTTTAAATATAAGCATGATCTGAACTGATCTGATCTGATTAGATCTGAAATAAGCAAAAATAAGGTGAACTGAACATAGCCTAAGAACTATCAAGGGAAAGAAAGATTAGTGGGTTAAAAAGGGATTATATTTGTTAACGACTAAGGACATTGATGTAGGCGAAATTTTGCTGATTAAATCAAAAGGCATCTGATTATGTAAGGTTTTGACTAGTGGTGGAGTTATTAGAGAGAGATGATGCCCTTTTCTTTTCTTTTTTAAAGCAAAAGTCACACATAGATGATGTCTTTTAGGTTGTGTGTGATTAACTATTTTTCGATTAAATGTATTTAAAAGTCTTTATGAGTAGTATTTATTATTTTTCGGTGTTGCAAATTATTGTTTAGTTGATTGGGGAATGATGCATCTACACTATTATATTAAAAGGCGTACATAAAAAAGTTTGTGTGTCACGTGACACTCTCCTCTAGGCTCTAATGCAATACTTCAAGTCAAACCCTCAATTTAAAAAATAATAGTGTGTAGTTACAAGGAATCAATCACGTGACCTTTGAAATGAAAAGTGGAAGCTTAACCATTAATCCAACATAACATCGTTGTTTAGTATTTCAAAATAAAACATCATAAAGTCTTATTAATATATCTCATTAGAAGATTTGCACAAGTAATTAGATAGCTAAGATTTTTATGATAACGACAAGACTATTATAGACATAAATTCTTACCTCAATTCCATGTATAAAGTTAAGTTATTGCTTTCATCCCCAAATTTGAAAGGGTTTATTTTTCAGAAATCATGCAATTACTTATTAGGTCAATACGTCAATTTTTCCTAACTTGACAAAAACGTTACGAAAAGTAAAAACCCGGAGCATCGCCCGGGACACTCACTAGTTAACTTGTAAAAAGTTGTATTGACACAAAGATGTGAGAATATACTGAATTGTCAAACCTTTCAATGCACATTTTTCTCACAAAAAGGATTATTGTTATTTGGTTTGTGTTTTCATTGTTGTTAACACTCTATCGTTGATTTTGTATAGCTCTAATTAATAAATCCTATCTCACAACCAAACAAGTGAAGAACAAGTTAATATTCGGAGATCGATTAATGAGAATGGTAACATTTGCATGCTAGAGAAATATAATCCTTCCAACTGAAGTGTGTGAAGCAAAAGAACAACACCATTTAATTTTGAGAAGGTATTGTGTCAGACTCGTTTGACACAATGTAAGTGGTCGGACCAGCCTGACCAATAAACCAACAACCAACTAAAAGAATAAAGGAACCAACTGAAAGAATAAAGTAACCAACTGAAAGGATAAATCAACCAACTGAAAGAATAGACCAACGAACTGAAAGAATATTGTTACCATAGCGTCATTGAAAGAATACCTGATGAAACTCAAATACATCTAAATGAAACTCAAAGAGAAACTAACTGAAACTTACAAATTCATACCCAAACACCATTTTTTCGTCCAAATCTATTATCTAGCGCCACTACACTACAATCTACACTACTCACTCTACCTTATTCTCTCTCTCCTCTTGCAAACCTTCTTCTCTCTCTCCATAGGAGTTGTTGATGTCTATGCTTTTGTAAGTCGACCTCAATAACGTCGGATATAAATTTGTTGGCGCTACATGAGAGACTAGATCGAAGCTGCAGCAGGTGTTTACCCTTCGACAAGTCTTTCACCTGGAAGAAGCGTGATAATGGCAAAGGGAAGGAAGACTCGACTTTAGATGGCTCACTTGCTGACTTAATCTCCGATCGAAAGTTTCGGTCAGACCGTCTGACCCAATACTTTCACTTTAATTTTAGTATATTGTTAACCTCATACAATTATAACTTGAGAAATATATAAAAGAAACACACGTTTAGTTTAAGGAACATAAACAAAGGTCAAAATCCACATTGTCTCGTATGTTTGAATGTGCTCCTTTTTAATTACTTTGTTTCAGTTTAGTTTGATAATTTTCATATTTGTAAAGAAGCTACTACTTTTCTAATACATTTTAGTTGCATGCCATTTTCTTAAAAAAGGTATAGTGCCACATAACGCTCTTTTTAAAGGCGTTTTACTCCATGTAATTCACATATATTAAAAAAAATAGATTTACATAGTATAGGATTTGATTTTGTGATCACAGTTTATACATGAAAGTCTTAACCACTAGATCAAATGATACTTATTGTTATCATCTTAAGACTTAAAGTATAATATTAATAAATAAAATTTTCCTTACCCGGGCATAGCCCGAACATAATAATTAATTTCATCATAAAATTGTGTGCTTCGAATGTTTTACAAACTACGGAGTAAGGGAATACATCTCATAATGGTTACATTAAAAAAAATAAAACTTCACATCCAATGAGTAGTTTATCTATTAAAATATAATGTAATACAAGAGTCGGATGACTTTAATCCAAGGCATGATAAACAATTATTTTCAATAACTAGTTAAAAATGAGTATTATACCAGATGAATCAATAGATGCATGTGCTTGAGAAGAATTATGGATAAAACATATATTTTTCAATTAAAGTCCTCATATTTGGAAATTTTTTTTAGAGAAAAAGATTTGTATTATTTGTACTCCCTCCGTTTCCTAAAGATCTTCCCTCTTTCCGTTTAAGGGTGTTTCCAAAAGATCTTCCATCTTTTACTTTATTGCTTATTTGGCAAAACAAATTTCCCTATTTACCCTCTTATGTCACTATCATATGCTCCACCATTACATTATTAATTCAATTTTACTCCCTTTCTCTCTCCTACTTTAACCCCTTTTTATTTGTTTATTTATCTTAACTCATTTCTCTCTCCTACTTGACTTACACCATGCCCTACACAACTTGATTTTCCTTGGTATCTGTAGGAACAGTAAGTGAGAAGATCTTTAGGAAACGGAGGGAGTACAATATAAAGGAAGAAAAGAAGACTTAGGCTATGTTCAGTTCACCTTATTTTTGCTTATTTCAGATCTAATCAGATCAAATCAGATCATATCAGAAAAAATAAGTTCAGATCAGATCAGTTCAGATCATGCTTATATTTAAAAATCATTATATCTTTCATTACATATTAGTAAAAATTATAATAATTGAATATTAATAAAGTACTCATTGAGACGAATCAAACAAGACCCCACATGACTATATTTTTTCTTATATATTGAGCAAAATCTAAAAGATAAGATCTTGTAATCAGATTAAATAAGTTCAGATCAGATCAGATCAGAAAAAATAAGTTCAGATCAGATCAGATAAGTTCAGATCAGAAAATTTCAGGTGAACTAAACATAGCCTTAGTGTCCACCCTAAAACTATAAAATTATCCTCAAATAAAAAACAGTCAAACATATATTAATCAATTATAAAAAAAAAACAACTTACATGACAGTTTTCCAACTTCGTTAACTTACCTTTTCTAGTTGAGAAATGAATTAGATAGATGTAATTATACAATTTATCTTTTTATTTGATTTCGCACGCATCATAATACTCGACAATCAAACACATATAATATAATTACATAAATTCTTCTCTTTCCGTCTCAAAATATATTTCATGTTTCTATTTTGGGAGTCAAACTTTAAAAACGTTGACCAAAATACTCTCACTAATGTATATAAAAAAACATACTCATGTGAAATCTTGTTAGATTCACCTTAATGTCGACATTCATACTATCAATTTTTTATATTTTTTACTAATACGAAATATAAGATATACTAGGTCAAAAATATGTCAAGAAAACTGTATAAAAAGAAACTGAAATGATATTTGAGGATGGAGGGAGTATAACATAGCGACGAATCGCAAATCACAATCCCTAGTAGGCTAATACAATAGGCGGGTAGAATTATCAAAACCCAACTTGGCTTAGCCACGTTTAGGCTATGTTCAGTTCACCTTATTTTTGCTTATTTCAGATCTAATCAGATCAGATCAGATCAGAAAAAATAAGTTCAGATCAAATCAGATCATGCTTATATTTAAAAATCATTATTACTATTAAATATTTTTTATTACACATTAGTAAAAATTATAATAATTGAATATTAATAAAATAGTCATTGAAACGAATCGATTAATCAAATAAGACCCCTCATGATTATATTTTTTCTTATATATTGAGAAAAATCTAAAAGATAAGATCTTTTCAGATCAAAAAATTTCAGATCAACTAAACAAATAGTCTCGTGTTGTTTCCCCTAAAATCTTACATCATTACATCTTAACTCTTAAGTGCGTAATCCCCCTAATTCGCGAAACACCAAACCCCCAAAACCAGAAACCCTAACTTCCAAAAACCCGCTTCTTCTACCGAAGAAGTGAGAGAAAGAGCGAGAAATGGATGCGATTCGGAAGCAACTCGATGTGTTAATGGGAGCAAATCGAAATGGAGATGTTCGAGAAGTTAATCGCAAGTACTTCGATCGAGATGTTTGCCGCTTATTCTTGTCTGGTCTTTGCCCTCACGAGCTTTTCCAGTTAACGGTACTATTTTTTCAAACCCTAATTTCTTCGATTTTTAGTTTATCAAATTGTTCTCTATCCTTCTGATTGCAAATGCATTGAATTTTTGGAATTTGTTTCATCAAAATTGTAAGTTGATTTCAGTGCGTTTTGATGAGCATTAGCTTTACTATGTGATGACTGTATGTAAGTGTGATGGACTTTGAATTTTGAAGTGGAAAGAGATTTGAGTATAGGTTGACAAATTGACAGGAAGTTGTTTAGTTTTTGCTACATTTGATTTTGTTAGAGCTATGTAATGTTCGCAAATCAAGATTTAGTTTTTCAAGCTAGGGTTCGGTATGCAAAAGGATTACTGTTCGTTTTACTTATATTTAGATGAGGGACATGAAAAAGTTGAGTATCGGTGTAGCTTTACCAAGGTTCTTAAGATAATTGGATGTAAACTACTTGAGATAGAAGAATGGGACTCTGTCTTTTCTGGATGATCTTTCGGTTGGATTTCAGTGCGTTTTGATGAGCATTAGCTTTGCTATGTGATGACTGCATGTTCTTTGTCAAGTAAGTGTAGTGGAGTGTGAATTTTGAGGTGGAAAGAGATTGAGTATAGGTTGACAAATTGACAGGAAGCTGTTTAGTTTTTGCTACATTTGATTTAGTTAGCGCTATGTAATGTTCGCGAATCAAGATTTAGTTTTTCAAGCTAGTGTACGGTTCGGAAAGGATTATTGTTCGTTTTACTTATATTTAGATGAGGGACATGAGAAAGTTGAGTATCGGTGTAGCTTTACCGAGGTTCTTTAGTTAATTAGATGTGAACTACTTGAGATAGAAGAATGGGACCCTGTCTTTTCTGTATGATTTTTAGGTTGGATTTAGGGTTACTATGCGATTGTCCATGTCAATGGCTGAGTGCTGAGGACTTGTTTCGCAATGGAATTATGGTTCAAAGTACCCCTAGGAAAAGGAGAGGTCAGCATCCATTTATTGTTGGTGAGAAGCCACATGATTTCCATTATGTCAGCGTCCATCTATTGTTATGATTCAATTATGATTCCAGTTATGAGTTTGTTATCTATTCCTTAATTTGTATATGTACCGGTGTCCAATGAAGTCGTTCATTTGCTTATTTTGCTTTCATTGAATGATACTACAGTACTTAACTAAGCTGATTCTCTATTTTTCAGAAAATGGATATGGGGCCTTGTCCAAAGGTGCATTCTTTGCAATTACGGAAAGAGTATCCTTTTGCTCATTCTGCTTTCGTACTTTCATCGTTATGGTTTTTGATGAGAAATTTTCTGCTAAATACATTGCATGTTTGTATTCATGGAATATCTCTTTTATGGGAAATATATTTGATATCTCTTTATTTAGAATAGGGTTAAGATCTCTGTTTGGAAGATGGATGGGGTGCAGGCGTAGTTAATGAAACATGATGCTCTTCACTAAACGAGGAGTATTTTAGATGATGAAACCGTTGTTTGAAACGATTGTAGTGTATATTTTTCTTTAGTTATATTTTTTGAGGTGTTCATACATGTACGTTTTCCATTGTTGAAGCAACGCCAGTTCGTTGTCACAAGAGTTGTTTAATTTCGGTTACTTGTAAAGTCACCTTTTGTCCTTATCATAAGGCTATGACTAATTGCTTGAGTCTCCACCACTGTCTGTAATGTCATCGTGATTTATTTGGTCTTGCATTCTGTTGGCGATATATTGTGAGGCGAGGACAAGCTGCTTGTCTTGTGGTGTTTTCTAATTTGTTCATCTTTTCAAGCTTAAGAAGTAACTGCTGTAGTGCTGTTAGCTGGTTGGAGTTTTGATTACTTATTTGCATGTTGCCGGCATACAGTTGCGTATCTGATTACTGTTCATTCCTTTTATTGCATTGCCGCGATTTCACTTACTCTGGAACTCTTTGGGTAATTATACTTGGCAGTAGGCAATAGTGAAGATGGACATACATCCCTATCAGTTTTGTTTGTTTAGCTCCTAACTCATATTAGATATGAAGAAGCAAAGGCCAAGGGTGTTGACAACTATGACAGGGATTTGGAGGATGTCATAGACAGGCTTATTGTTGAATGTGACAGAAAAATTACTAGAGCTCTCAAGCGTCTCGCAGACGAGGATGCTAAAGCAGCTATAGCAATTTCTGTGTCTGAGGTGACTCAGGTAATGATGAAGCCTTTCTTTGAAGTCCCTACGTGTTCCCTATTGGTATCATGTTATATAGGATTTATTTTTAATGCTTGCTGTAGACAGAAGAGATCTTGGAATTGTCAAAGGTGATCAAAGAGAAGTTGAAAGAGGCTGATCAGTCTGGTAAGTTGCTATTTTGTTCAGGAATTATGATAAATTTGTACATTAAATCTTCTGCATCATGTAAAACAGAGTTTTTGTGTGTTCAATTGCCTACTTGAGTTAGTAGTATATGTATGTTTTCATCTTAGACTATAGCTAGAGGAGGAGTGCGGGAAGAGCTAGAATTGTGATTGGGAATTTTAGGTGTTTGTTTTTGAGCTCATGTGTATAAGCTCACATTAAGAAAATCTATGATGAATTCATGATTGGGAGTTGGATCAGTTCTTTTTCAGTCATGAATGGAGTTGTACTTTTTCCATATAGGTTGTAATCATATGAGGGTGGCTGAGGGCTCTTAAAATATGTATTTTTCTGTTAGATTCGAGCTAAGATTTCATATCTTTCGATTTTACTATTGCTGTATTTTTTTTTTTTTTAAATCCGTTTCAATTCCCTTTTGACATTCATAATGACCACCTCACCAGTCATGTTATTAGGTATTTGCATTCTCAGTAAGAGTGGCATATTGTGGCCTTTGTCAGCTGATGACTGTCCTGGATTTTGTGTTTTCAGATCTCGAAGGAAAAACAGATGTTAAAATCCGGGCTTTGGAAGAAGTTGAAGAAATGAGAACAAAAAGAGCTGATAAACAGGTTTGCTCATATGCTTGTTACTGTATCCTGAATTCCTGACATCCTGAGTCCCATTAGAAGATATTGCAGAAAGTATTTGCAGTTGAACTAGTACATGATATTTTTTATTTTTTTGCAGTCTATGCTTCTTTTGGACGCTTTCAACAGAGACAGGGCCTCTCTACCACAGCCACTTCCCAATCCTCCTCCATTGGCCCCCTTACCTATGCTTGCCCCTGATGCTCGTACTCAAGAATTGATAAATGAGAAGCTGAAGAAAGCGGAGGATCTTGGTAAGAGTTCTTTTATTGGTAGTTTTAGGGAGGTGGGCAATAGTTTTGCGTTTTACATTTAGTATGGCAGTTTGCTTCATTATGAGTCTTTCTGCTGGCGAAGTCTCTTAACTCATACTATATTACAGTTTTCTCAGTTTGTCTCCTTATGATGTTTTTTAGAATTTAAGTGTATTGGCCCGTATAATGTTGGTGAACATTTGTATGCTTCCATTTGTTTCTGCTTGCTGTGCATATCAACTTGACCAGCTGTATTATAAATTTGTCAGTATTATTGATTTGTTCTTGATAACTATGCTGTCAGCACTTTTAGTTGATTTCATCCCGGTGTCAATAATTCATGTGGATTTAAATGTGATTCAAGTATTAAGCATCCCTGAGGATGATGTTCATTAGGACTATGAGATCATTCCTGATTCATTTACTTTTGCTCACTATATGAACCTGAAATTGAGCTCTAAACATAGATGCTGCCTATCTTCCTGTGAGTAATAATGGATGTATAACTGGAAAGAAAGATACTTCTGCTGCTAACTTGGGCAAAGGACTTGAAATTTCTTTTTTTTATTATTCTTAGGTGTCTAATTTTGGGAAATATGCAAGCTCCCTTCGGGGATACAGTGTTGTATATATATTATGAGAAGCCTGGTTAACTTAGTCTGTATTTGTGCTGTAAAGTTCTGAATATTCTGGGTGATATTCAGGTGAGCAAGGAATGGTTGACGAAGCACAAAAAGCGTTAGAGGAAGCAGAAGCACTGAAGAAGGTTTTTATCATATATCTTTTGCTTTCTCCTAACATTACAGTTTCTATTTCACATTTCTATGCATGTCAACTTTCATTAATTACTCAACCTGTAAAATGTTGGTCCAGCTTGCACCAAGGCAGGAGCCTGTTGCAGATTCGGGGAAGTATACTGCAGCAGATGTTCGCATTGTAAGTCCTCATCGTAGCTTTTGCAATCTATGAAGTTACTTTATTGGCTTTTCAATTCCTTAATTTGCTTTCTTAGGCAGAAGGGAAGGTTGGGGCTGGAGCTAGTTTCTAGCATTTGTTGGTGTAAATTTGAGAATTGTAAGTGAGTGGCTCAACTTACCAAAGCCCCTGAAAAGATATTTCCTCCACTTTTTTTATGTTGAGTTGTTAGCATTTGAAAGTAACACAGTTAGGGGTTGTTTGGTTGGGCAAGGGGAATGAATGAAGAAAGGCTTAGATGAGGAAAGAAACCCAAGCCGGCAATTTTCCTACATGTTTGGTTGATTCCAATGGAAAGGGCTACAGAAATCCTCCCTCCTTCCCTCTCATCTCTTTGTCTCTGACAAGGCTACAGAAAGCGGTGGGCTTGGGTCAATGGTGACATCGGCAGTCGACTGACAGTGGGCTTGGGTTGACGGTGGGGTCGGAGGTCGACCATGGTGTGTTGCTCCTCTCTCTCTCTCCGCCAAATCTGGTACAGTGGTGGTTTACTCGTCTCTGTCTCTCATCAGATCTGGTAGGGTGGTGGTGGGATGGACTATCTCTCGCCAGTTCAGGTAGGATGGTGGTGGGTGGTTTGTCTCTTTCTCTCGATCCAGATCTTGTGTGGTGGTAGTGAGGTGGCGTTGGGTTGAAGGTGGGACTAGCACGGTCAATGGTGGGTGGTGGACCAGTGGTTAAGCCTGGTCAAGGTGGTTATGATGCACAAAGGGAGACGAGGAAATCCAAAACCTTGGGGGGGGGGGGGGAGGAGGGCTAGAATCAATCTTACACTCTAGAGGACTTTGGGGGTGACTGATTCTCTGACGGGGGTAGAGGGAATTGAAATTTGAAAAAACATCCATACAAACAACATAAAAGGGAAACAAGATTTCTATTTCCTTTTCCTTTCTTGGAAAACCATAAGCGAGCAACCCACTATTAAGGAATAGAAACTTGAAGTTAAAGGACACATGAGATTGCCATGAGAATATAGTTAGACTTAAAGGTCTGAAACCAACACTTCTAATATACCAATGGGTAGAGGGAATTGAAATTTGAAAAAACATCCATACAAACAACATAAAAGGGAAACAAGATTTCTATTTCCTTTTCCTTTCTTGGAAAACCATAAGCGAGCAACCCACTATTAAGGAATAGAAACTTGAAGTTAAAGGACACATGAGATTGCCATGAGAATATAGTTAGACTTAAAGGTCTGAAACCAACACTTCTAATATACCAATGGGGGTCCATGATTTGAAACGAGATTTCTCTTTTGTCAATGCTGGGTGTGAAATTTTTATGTATTGGCTTATAGAGGTCTGGAGAAATCTTCTCTCCAGCTTATGAACTACCATTAAAAGTTAAAACCACTTCATCACAACAACCCATTTGAGATCTCATAGTCTATGTTATTCTTCTTCGTTGTTACGATGGCTTTTTTTCTTTCTAATGCGGTTATCACCATAGATGGCTTTGTTTTCAAGAGTTCTGTTTTCTTCAGTTTACTTTTGTCCAATTAGTTTTTTGTACTACTAGTTTATACTTTATCCATGTCACTAAAATAGTTACACTTTGTATTTTTTCACTTTTCACAAACTCCACGTTGACCCTCATTTGTGATTTATAAGGGAAAATATAGTAACATCAGATCTTGTTAGATTTGTCGAATTTATTTTATACTACTAGTTTATGCTCATTTCGTGTCACTAAAATAGTTACACTTTGTATTTCGCCACTATTTCAAACACCGTTTAACCCTTGATTGTGATTTACAAGGGAAAAATTGTAATTCTACTATATGAGACCTTGTTAGGCTCGTCTCAACATATTTTTTCGAAATATCAACTTTTCATAATTTTTGCAAAAAATACATTATTGACAGACCTTAATGCTCAAAATTTGACATTGGCAAGCATTAAAGGTTAAAGTGCAGCTATTTTATTAAAATGGATGGAGAATTAAGGTATAGGTTGCTCATTATTAATCCTTTGTTTTGTGCTTTGGCAGACTGATCAGAAGCTGCGTGTCTGTGACATATGTGGAGCATTCTTGAGTGTTTATGACAGGTAATAGTTACATCTTCCTGTTTTAAACATATGCCTTTTGCCAGCAATTTTGTGAGGGTGACAAAGCATAGTGTTTTTGGGGTTTCAAGTACTTCAGCTTTTGACTGGCAATTATACCTCCTTGTCACCAGCAGGCTTTTGGCCCCAGTTTTACGAGGATAACTTTTGCAGCTAAAGAATGTGCGTTTTTATATTTATGCTTGTAGATCATGCTGTTATTAGCTAGCCTCGGGAGATTTTGAAGTGTTTAGAATATGTACTGGTTTTTTTATTGATATCGAATGGATGAACTTGATATTTGCGTGTGGTTTTCAGTGACCGTCGTTTAGCAGATCATTTTGGGGGAAAACTACATTTGGGCTACATGCAAATTCGAGAAAAATTGGCTGAGCTTCAGGTATTATGGCTATATCATTAATTTCATGTGTAAATTTATTGAAGTAATATTTGCGTTACTGTGATTTTTTAATGAGCATCTCTTGGGCAGTGAATTTATAATTAAAATTGTGGTCTTTGTGGGATGTGCATATGGATGGGAAATGATGAAGAATGCAGGATCTAGGCCTTTTTTATTGTTTATTTTGGAACTTTCTACTTGGGTTTCTATAGCTGTTGTGCATGAACTATGTTCTTTAATTTTGGCGTAGTAGGTAGAGGAGATAACAATAATTAATAATTCAAACAGTTGGTGAACTTGATTTAGTTTCTAGTGTTTCTGTTTTTTATCTGTGACAATGGGGAAATTCTCAAGACTATGTATGTGATCCAGGTGCTGGTCTTTTATCACATTGTTCTTCTGTAAAAGATGTCGGTTGTGCCATCTGTGAGTTCTTCTTTAACTTAGAAGAGTGGTTATTGCATTTTATTATTTTGACTTGGTATCTGTGCCCATCTGAGTTCGAGGGGGACTTGAAGTAGAGAATAGTGCCCGTTCAATGGAACTCTTAATAGGTTGAAAAGGGAAAGGATAAACCTCATTACCTTTGGAATATAGCTGAGAAGATAAATTAATAATTGATACACTAATCTCTATGCCAATGGGGATTTGAGATATCTGTAAGTATGATTGCTTCAGTTGAATTTCTATCAGACATCACATACTTTTTGCTGGACTTTAGACATGAAATATAAATCTAATGCTGAGGTCAGTTATTAATGAGATTGATCTTTTGATTTCATATTCCTTTTTTTCTGGTTAGATTTCATTTTCCTATAATATAAAAAATTGTTGTTTGCATGCCTGATAAAGGCTTATGTGAAACTAGTCCCAGCCTATTATGTTATGCTTGTGTGCTTTTTTTCTTCATTTTGTAAGCTTGTACACGAGTTATGCTGAACATAGTTGCCCAGCATGTATACCTGCTTTACTTTTTCTTTTGTTTGGGGGGGTTCCTAAAGGGTTTCTTATAATTAGATAATCTGAAATGAGTTCTGCGTTTGTACACTACCTGTAGTGCCAAAGTAAACGTTCAACTTTGGTGGTCTATGACAAATTATTCATTTTTAATAAACATCTGCTGTGAGGAAACAGCGCTATTGAGGTGGACTTTAGGTGCTTGTGTTCGGGTCATCATGGGTGCTGGGTTTCTGATTTTCCGTTGATATACTCTCTGGCTCTCTGCAGTGTTCCCCTTCCTTCCCTTCTATCCTCTTATAGCTTTACGCGGTGCATGTGCATGTGCTTCGTGTTTGACAATTGTGCCAGACTATTGTTTTACTTTTTCTTGATAGAGATTCTTGGTTGTCATATATGCTTTCCTTTGTGATTGAGATGGGGGTCATGGAGTGGCTTCTTGGCAAATATACTTAAAATATTGGAGCACATCGCGTGTGATTAGAAGTTATCTAATATTAGAATATAGCAAGTTTATGCTGGTCGCATACATATGCCTGTGAGAAACCTCCGAATGAACAAGGTATTGAATTTATTGAAGAAATTTTATATTGGATTACTAATATTTTCAGGAAGAAAGAAACAAGAAGCGAAAGGTACATGAAGAAGATAGAAGGTACATCCCAATTTCCATTAGTTCAATCTTTTATTTCTCTGTTGTTTTTTTACTTGCCTACGTGTCACTTTAAAATATTTCAATCTATTGTGCTATTCATCCCGGAAAAGTTCTCCTGATATTATATCATCTTCTAGATCCAGAGAGCGCAGCCGAGAAGCTGAGCGTGCATCCAGTAAGGACAGGGATAGAGGTGATAGTCGTGAACAAAGGGATCCTGATCGCAGAAGCAGGGACCATGATAGGTACAATGACAGGGATCGTGGCTATGACCGTGATCGTGAAAGAGAGAGGGAGCGTTCACGCAGCCATGATTCAAGAAGTCGCCGAAGGTCCCGTTCACGGTCCAAAGAGCGCTCCAGGGATTATGGTCGTGATTATGATCGTAGCAGCAGGTATGTTAGTTTCACTTGATTAATCTGTGTCCATTTGGGCTAAGTGACTTTGACATCTGCTGAACAGTTCATATAATTTGTTGCTATGACCCGTGCTTTTAGGCTGGCAATTTATTTCTGTTGCTAAGTAATATGAAAAGGTCATTTATTAAAACCTTCTCCACATGATAAGAGGTATATTTTACATTCTTACCATTTGTTTTGTGAACCTCGGTAGAACTAGTATGGCTTAGAATTTCAATATACAGTGGTTGGTTATATAGTCACCGTGGTGTAATATTCTTCTTAAACTCCATTTATCTATGTTCTGATGATCTGTCTAGATTTAGTTTTTTAAAATTATTGAATTTTTTTTTTATTCTGGAAAAGAAAATGGGACAATTACAGTGAGTTTGAATCTACTGGCTCCCATCTGTTTGCTGGTTCTGCTGGTTGTGGTTGTGAGCCGTATTTTTTTTCTGGATGTTTATCTTTTTTTTTTCCTAAAATTTCTCTTCATTTGTGTTTTTTGCATTGCAGACGTTATGATCGAGATCGATACTAGAGTTGCACGTGCTGTATTTTCAGCATGAACGAGGATTCTATTGTCGTGGTGGAGCTCTTTTTTTTTGCCTTGCAGGCATTATGTCTCTTGCTTCTGTGAGACGAGAAATTCTAAAGTATTTGGGTTATATGAGTTGGTCTCCTGCAGTTGGGTTGGTTTGTCGTACAAACAAGTAGATGCTTTTGATAGTTGGAGAAGAGTGATCCTTTTTCTGTGTAACTGTGTAGGATCTGTATGAATAGCAAGATATCGATTACATTGAGATAAGATGATACTCAGTGTAGCCCTCTCTCTTTTTAACCTTGTTTCGGGTTTCACTGGCGCTCTTTGTTCAAAGAAAACTGACCTTGTGATTTATCCCAAGTCTTCAGATTGTCAAAAATATTTGCACCGTGAAGATGAGTGTTAATAGGCAGAAATCAATTTCGTGTGGGTCACAATTATGATGAGAAATCAATTTTAGTCCAACCAGTCACAGGATCAATTTCCCATGAAAATTTTACATAACATAGTTTCCATAATAATACATGTCAAGATGTTAAAACTACTAACGCAAACTAGTAATTGAAATGTTTTGTTCTATCACATTAATGGTTGTTTACAATTTTTAAAGTCAAGTTGAGTTATAATTTTTTAGATAGAGTTGTCCTGAATTGAAACGAGCTGCGCAACCTAAGCATGAACAAACTAAACATATTAAAGTTGTCAATTGAGTTTGAAGAATGGTCCAACAAATTAATGCAAGAACTCCGAATGCCTGATATCTTTACTTAAACTAGGGCTGAGCAGAAATTCTGGGTATCCGGACCCAGACTTGTCTGGACCAATTCAACTGGGTCTGGGTCCAAAAAAAGAGATCCGATTACATACAATTTTAAGTTTTAGTAAATTTTTCAAACCAAGTATCCAGTGGATACCTAGTATAACATTTTTTGTGTATGGATACCCGGTGGAACCTGTTCTAGAAATAGGAACCTGGTTCATGGAATTGATTTTTAGCATATGAGATGGTCCGAGGACCCAAATATAATTAAGTAAAAAATTACTAAGTAAAAAGTTAGTATGTCTTTAGGTCCATTTAATATTTTTTTTAAAATTTTATAGCTCAATCGACTTATTTTGTGTGCTGTTAAACTGACAATCGCGTACACAATTCCGGACCCAGGCCCGCCAATTCCTGTTCCGTGTCTAGAAAATTCCACCGAATATCCGGCTGTGCTCACCCCTACTTAAAACAATCGGATCAAAGGACATTGTTCACTTTGCCTAGCCTAGTGAAATTGGAGGTGTTAACAGTTAATCATTTAATCTTAATATCCATGCCTTGATCTATACAAAAATCAAATCAACTTTAGACAGCTCTATGTTGCATCCTTGATCATATAACAAATCGGAGTAATATAAACTTTCGTACATATAGAATTTCAGTGAGCTTGATTGATCAGCTACATGAATCAGCTTATAATACATTATACAAGCACAAACATAATTCAATTTACAAAAAGAGGACATAAAACACAAAATGTAGAATCACTATACCAAAATTCTCCAATTCAATAAACTATCACAACATACATAATCAAAGTAGTAACGATTTCAACTCAAATCTACCCACAAAAATTGAAAAAACCCCCAAAATTTTATTAATCAAAACCCTAATTTCTCGATTAA
The DNA here is from genome assembly GCF_026745355.1 of Beta vulgaris subsp. vulgaris. Classification (NCBI taxonomy): domain Eukaryota; kingdom Viridiplantae; phylum Streptophyta; class Magnoliopsida; order Caryophyllales; family Amaranthaceae; genus Beta; species Beta vulgaris. Next base: position 60,992,971 of record NC_079205.1, on the reverse strand, counting down.
AATCAGAGCTGTCTTCCTGCAGCATCAGCAACAAAGGGCAAATACGGAGTCTTCCCCAAAAGAGAACAAACAACGCCATAAACAAAACACGAAACAACAAAAACAAACAAAAAATTATGACACATAACCATAATCTTAAACCCTAATCCTTTCCCAGGAGTAAAAATCTTCTGCAAAAGCAAAGGAAGAACAAGAAGAACATCAAGAACAAGAGCTTGCATTGCATTAAACCTAACATAATGAGAAAAACTAGGGTTTCTAACAACACCTAAATAAATCGCGAAGAAAGAGACGAAACTAGCATATGGGATTGATTTGTAGAGAGAGAAAAATGGGAGAAAAGGTTCGAAGAAGAGAGATAAAGGTGGGAATTGCGCGAGGAGAAAGCGGCCGTAATGGAGGCCATTAAGAAAGGGGAGAAAGTAGGAAATGGAGGAGATTAAGCGTTCTGTTGCAGGAACAGTTGAAGAAGAAGACATGGAAATGAGTTTTTGAGTTTTTAGGGTTTTGGGTTTTGGAGAGATTGGAAATTGGGTTTTTGTGATTGGGGGTGATTTGAGAGGGTGGAAAAGGAGAGAGAGTGGTGGTGTTAGGGTTTTTCGGCGGTGGTTCAAGGTGGTGGTGGTGGTGGTTGAAGGGAGGAGAGAGAGTCGGAGGAGTGGGATTGACGCCATTTTTAGGGTTTTTTTGGGGGAATTTGAATTGGGAGATTTTGAGGAGAGAGAGAGAGTTTGTATGAATAGTGATATTGGCGTAAGTTGTTTCCACACTTTTGGACAACAGGAAGAGGATATTACTCAAATTTTGGAAAAAGTTGTACTTCTATTACATAGGTTAATAAAATTTTGGAAAAAATTGACGATATTAGTAAATATGGACGATAAGTAGTAATGATCTTTTAAAAATGTCTACTGAGAACTTTGTGAGAAAGTACTACATGAGAAGTTTTTTATGTCGTACATAAGTTTAAAATATGGTTAAAGTTGATGAACTTTGACTTTCGGGAAAAGACATGATTCTAGTATTTTAAAAGTTGAAATAAATGTAGAAGAAAAAATTAATGTGAGGGATGTTAATTTTGTTTTGCTCATATTCGTCCAATATGATAATTGTTTTTTTTGAAGTGATCAGAAATAGTAATAATTGTTGAAGTTATCTTCTAAAATGGTTTGATTAATGATATTATTTGATAATAGGGAATAATTTGGTTAAGAGAAGTACTACTAAATTTCTCAAATTTTGAGAACATTCATTATACAATTAGGTTTATCATGTGTAAGGTATACCCAAAGTTCTTTTCGCTCATTTAAAACTCTACCTATCGTTTGAAGTTTGTTCATTTAGAGGACTTGAAATGAACATGACTATGTAAAAAAAAAAAACTTCACAATCTTATGTGAATTTTTTTAAAATTTACCACTTAACATGATTTTAAACAAGTAAGCTAGAAAATATGTTGACACTTGTCAAGAATCGAACTACAACTAGTACTACAAATTAACCCGAAATTCACTAGGGTTTTCGTTTGGTTAAATTACATGGCTTGCAGTGGTGGATTCAGAATCTGACCCACGTAAGTTCGAAGTACACAACATGGCTTGACAATGTATCTAGACACCTACAATCTTAAATATACAAGCATAAACCCGATCCGATATGATTAGTCATATAATTGCATCTAGCTTGAACGAAAAGGATGTACACAAGATGGAGAAACAATAGGAACACTGTTGAATTTACAAAGGTCAATAGTTATATTTCACAAGCTTAGCAACATGAACATATACTCTCTATTAAATTGCATTTCTCTTCCTAAATTACTGTAAGCTTGACAATATAGTAACAACGTCGCAAAAAACCACAAGTTGGCTTAGTGAAGAAAAAATATACAAAGTAAATGATACAACTATAATAAACCAACTTCTAATAATCGCTGGCTCTTCTTCGGAGCTCATTCAGCTCGTTCTCGATTTCTGTGTCTCGAAATGGCGATGCACTTGAATTTGAGCTGGCAACCGCTGTTCTCCCTGGAGGGAGTTCTCCTTTCTGCTCAACACCATTTATAAGAGAAGAAAAAATTACAAGCTACCTCCATGAAAACAAATCAAGATTTACATGGACACAATGAACTGAATTCTAAACAATGACCCTATTTTTCAATTTTCAATCGATTAAGATTTCCTAAAAAAAAAAAAGGATATGTATACCTTTGAGCTCCCAGACAATTCCTTTTTCAAGCTAGCCAAGTCCTCGTCAACAGAAGAGCCTTCCAGTAATGCAAACTGAAAAGACAAAAATAGAAGCTCAGTAGTCAGTACAATTTACTACTGCTATTCCGACAGTAATCACTGGAGCTGCTCTCTTGCGAACCACTGTTATTCAAAGGAATCATGTAATGAAAAGGCTAAAGGGAGGACAAGTTCACCGGTGAACAAGAGAGAGAAGTTGCTATGGGCCTCTGGGGTTCATGCCAAGTGGATTTTATCAAATTACTCGCCTCTGACATATTCACCAGTGAACCATTGTCCATTTAGCATCACGCCGTCACTCATTTATACACAATACATCACCATTTGTCTTTTCCTCTTTTATCCTTTCACATATTTTATTTGATATTTTTTGGCGCTCCAAGAGGGGGGGGGGGGGGGGGGGGGGGGGGGGGGAGGGGGGAGGACCTACCTTTCCTTCAAGCTCATCACCGGTTAATTGATTAAGTGCATCGGCTTCTGATTCCATAGCCATCACTGTATTGAAAGAAAGCAACACATCAGAAAGCACAGCATAAGTATACTAACTACATGTAAGTAATAAATCATCATTAGCTACTACTGTGACCAATACAGATGATAACACAAAAAAGCCTCCACATATATGAAGGAAACAGTGTAGGAATGAAGGATTTATTCATTTAGCTCGTACAAAGTAGATCTATAAGCTCATTCTCTTCAGCATATTCATTTTAGGACCTCTAGTCAACAACCAGCCTTTTTTTGCATTTAGGGACAGTGTTGCTTGGACCTAAATATGGTGTCTCACATTTGACTTCGTATGTCTTTATGTGACAGGGTACAGGGACTTGATCAAGGAATGAGCATCGTCTACAAACTACAGTTTGGATGTGGAAAGTTACATATTCTATAAAGAAAGAATAGGCGTTACTGCATTAGGGTGTGGTTAGAGCCTTAGGGGAACACCAAATTACATTTTTTTTGACGAGATATTAGGCGTTAGGGCATGGTGCAGAACATTACATCTAAGCCCTAGGGCATCAGTTGCAATTCAGTGAAGGATCTTTTTCTATTGCATGTATCAGAGACCAAGAGAACATCACATGCAAATTACCATGTAAAAGAACAAATGCCAGCCAGGAAAGTATGGAATAAAACATTTCCGCATTCAATAGGTATTCAAGAAAGTAAAACGTGCAAAATTTTATGTTCTTTACCTTAACAACTGCCAGCTCGTATATACACCCCCAATAAAAGAAAAAAAAGAGGGGACGGAAAGGATGAAAAAAACAAAATATTCACATTATTTACTTTTCACACATTCAAATGGGCATCAAAGAAGTAAGGCTTGCCTTTTTCTTCCATTTTCTCAAATGCAGCAAGAGCACCACTAGTATTCACTTTTCCCACCATCTCATTTACTTTGGTAGCAGTCCTGGAAATCATTAGCAGAATCCACATTCACTATGATATACAACCAGAAAGAAAAGAAACAGTTAACTAGATAAGTGACAAAGAGGGTGTGATGCAAGACCTTGCAGACTGAGCACGTGCTTTGAGTGTGTCTTTCTTTGACTTTGCCTCTTGTATCTTGCTTTCCAATAGCTACAGAGAAGAAGAAAACCAATGCATCAAAATTTTTTCCACTCTCTTTCCAGCTGACAGAGTTGATTATTTAGACTATTGATCATTTAAGCAATCAAGCTATGATAACCTAAACTCCTAATAAGCTTCAACATCCAAGAACAAATATGCATCGGCAAGTTGCAACAAGCAGGACAAGTTTTTAAGGGCTTAGATTCAAACCTACGCTAAGATAGAAAGTTTAGCAAACAAAATCAGGTAAAATTAACAGTAACAACTAACAAGTAGAAATTGGGGATAGCTATTGTCTTGAATGATCGGAGTAATCCTCCAATTACAGCCCTTAACTTTTGAGAGGTTAAAGACCCTATAGAACAGTAGCTACTTTCAGAATGAATCCTCTCTGTATACATCACTACATCAGTCAATCACTAATCACTGTGTATTAATTACATTTCCTGCTTTCTCTTTCTTACGCCCCGTTCCAGTGTAACATAATTCGCTATATAATTCACTCTTTTAGTTCACGGTTCGCCCAAAATGGGAATACAATAGACAAACACGGGCCATAATTCGCTTTTTTCGGATCGCAGTTCGCGGGGAGATTAGGGAATTATGTTACACTGCCCCGTTCTTTTGGACCGAGAGAGACTGAAATGCAGAGAGTAACTGAACTAAAGTGAACTGAAAATAAGTCCAAAAGAACGGGGCCTTAGACCAAGAGAAACTGAACTGAAATTAACTGAAAATAAGTCCAAAAGAACAGGGCCTTACTCTTTCTTGCCTCCAACTAAATCTGTAACTAATTTCTGTTATGTATGTGGTCAGAATATTCCTCTAGCTCATATTCTCTATCTGGTTGATTAGTAACTAATAGAGGAGGTGTATAGGTGTTGGTGGGTTACAGAATTACAATCTTAGCTTACTAAGTTACAATTATGCCTTCGACATTCTGCTGCTTCCTTTTTCTAGCATGTGTACAATAGAGGAGGTGTAGGTGGGTTCTTAGCAAACTACTAGTGCAGTGAACCACATAATCAACAAGTAACATCTTCAATGATTAAGGTTTCATCATCCCTGTAACAGACTAACAGTATACCCTCCCAGAGTGAAGATTTCCAATTAGAAGAGAAAGTAAGCTAAAAGAATTTCCATTCTCCCAATCCAATTCTCAAGAAATGATATAGTCCAATGCTTTACACAGTTTAGTTGTCCAAGTATTAATGCAATCATCTTTTGTCAGGGGTCATGTTCCATCAATAAGGCAAGATCACAACTTACTTTAACTAAAGCCTAACTTCCCCTTATATATATGTGGTGCAAGTTAAGGAAGAAACACCAATCTCGAGAAATAAAGGAAAATGCAAGGAGATGAACTATCGATTAACTATTAAAATCATGAGATAGTGACAAAAAAATATTACATCAGTGATAGCAGCACACCTTAGTATTTGAAACAAGACTTTCAACTACACCCTTTTGCTGATCAAGCTGAGTCCTTAAGGCATTGGCATTATCCTGCAGATGAATAAACAAGAGTGTAGAAAACAAGTGAACAACTGATCATATGGAAATAGCACCCATCAAGCTTCAATTCACATTTAGGGTATAATAACACCTTAAGCACAAAAAATTATTATAATCCTTTTTTCCCTAGGACAAACTACAATGAATCAAAAGGGTCAATAAGACAATCATTTTTCCTAACGATGATGACATAATTTTACTGGGAAAAGAAAGATTAAATGAAATAAAGCAACTCTTCTTAGGTGCATATCCATATACACTTTCTGCAATACGCAGCCGTATGGATTTATACTTTAGCTTCATTACTCATCTCAGTTTACTTCTCTTCAAAATCACAAACTCTTCAGCTCCTCTATATGAAATCTGTCAATACGGATTTAACGTCTTTAATAAGGTTCTCTCTCCTAGTATCTCATTTTTCTTCTTATATCTTAAATATTCCAGCATAATCTTGTACCAATCTGAACAGGAAAGACAATAGCTCGGACAAAGACAAACCATCCTAAGCTTCCATGTACGTTGCAGCCCTTCTTTCCCACCATCACACAAGGAAACATAATACTCCCTCCATCTTTTATTAGTCGAAACACTTTAATTTTTGCACTATTCACAAACCTCACCTTAACCATATTGTTTTGACTAATCTATAAGAACAGTGTTGTTATGTAAAATGTTGTTGGATATGTCTCAATGTATCTTTTCAAATATCAACCTTTTTTCATGATTTCTACTAACAGGTGGGTTACTGATATTAGTTGATTACTGATAAAAAGAACAATAAGTATAAGAGGAACAAACTACAAGTAAAGAACGTAACAGCACCATGACAATTTGATGTCCTGCCGGCGAAGATAATAATGTGATGACTGATACCCTATGATGACAAACTGTACAACAATTTGTTCGAAATAGCCTCCCAAATCAACACCCCAATATCTCAATAAGAACTCTCAAAACTTCCATCTCCAGTAGACAAATAAAAATTTTAAAACTTCCTTAGTTACATCCAATTTATGGTAATCCATCCATTGAACACAGAGAGAAGTTAAGTCGAGACACACTAAAATTGAGTATGCTAATTTAATAAATTTAGAACATGTGCCATAGTTATCGAGAATGCTAATGAACCCGGTTCAGTTCCGACGAAAGGAAACAAGATTTGGGGGGCCGGGGTGAGTTAGGTAGTGCAGAAAATACAAATCTAAGGACTTGACTATGATATTATCACTTTCTCATTTTTCTACGGCCTCTGATGTCCACTGACACAAGAAATATCCTTGTGGTCATAAGGGTTGTCTATCGGCATTAAGACAAATATGTTCCTCAATTTTGCCTGTCAGAACTTTCAGAAACTGCCATTTAATACGTTTCAAACTGACAAATCACCCTGGCATACTTCATACTTAAACTTAATGAGACCAATCAAGCACAAGTAAGCACATGAGGAATGACCAATTGATAGGGCAGTGTGGGTGAAAACGCAAGTTCAAGAAACAAAAAGGGCCTGGGTTATGTTGGAATTGGGCATTCATCATCCTTGAAAATCAGAACAGCTTTAGTCATTTGGTATACTTCCTCATTTGTCCCCTTTCTAGCTCCCTCGGAACTGGAAATTTCTTATTCTTTGACTACTGAGGAGGGGGGAATGTTATACCATACACCAACCCAGATACAAACATTGACATCCAAGGTTCAGAAAACAAGACAGGAAATCACAATGAAGCAGAAAGATGATCAGTGACATATACGAAACTTACAGCATAAGATTTGCGCCTTTTCAAAGCTTCGCGAGCAAGTTCTTCATCCCCTTTGCTAAGTGCAAGCTGTGCCCGTTTATACCTTTTAACCCATGAAAGATATAATCAGTATGATTAACGAGGAAACAAAATCTGATATTGAATCTAATTCAGCCCCATGATCAACTTACCAATCGTCTGAAGCCTGCTGAGCGGCTTTACACTTGTTCTCCAATTGCTTTTGAGACGCCAAAACCTTCAAAAAAAAAAAAAAAAGGAAAGGTGAAAACATTAACCTTATTAGGTGGTGGCCGTCAAGCAACACACTTGGTGTCATGATTAAGCTCATGACTTCGAAGCCAGGGAATAGATAAATCCAAAAGGGGAAGAAAGAAAGGAGAAAAGGGAAATGTAATATCCCACTCAATCTAGGAACTATCAAGAGAAAGATGTACCTGTGCAGTAGACTGACGCATTTTGGTCAAATCTTCATTCATCTCAAGAACAGTCTGTTCTAGAATTTTCTCTGGATCCTCAAAACTGGTTAAAACTGCGTTTGCATACGACTATGAATGAAAAATACGACAACCCGTTAGGAAAAAAATCAAAAATGTCAAATGTCATTACTGAAAAAGATAACAACAGTCAAGAAACCTAACTTCTATAGACAAGTAACTTTAAAACTCAAACCTTGACAACTCGAGCAAATCGATCAAAGAGGTTCATTTGTGAACCAAGAGAGCCCCCACCAATGCCATTACATCTAGACCTATTAGAATGTAATAATTGAACTCCACTCAATCTCAATGCTCCAACTGCAAGCTCAGCAATGTAACATGTTTCCAATCAGAAGAAAATACTACCACAAGAAACATTAACTCAAACCAAGAACACGAAATTCAACATAATTCATCAAAACACCCACTAAAACATTACCCATTACAAGTAAAGAAATAACTAATTCTCAATCATTTTGTCCCAAATCCCCTTCAAATCACACACGAAATAACCATTTCACCCAAGTCTTCAAATCACATTAACTAAATCCCACAAATATATTACTAATTCCTCCAAAGTGAATTGTTATACATAACAATTTCAATTCAAAGAGCATACCCATTAATCATAAACATTCAAATTGAACAAAAACAACAATAACAACAACAGAAAGAAAGAAGTAGACAGTATCCCATTACACCCAGAAACCAAAATTAGCATAAAATCCAAGAAAAGAGAAGAATTAAAGAGAAAATAGAAGGTGGGTAAGTTACCATTGTTGCCAAAAATAGAAGACCTCAAAGAAACTCTAACAACAGAAAGTGTTTGAGAAGCAGCAGTTGCAGTAGTTGATGCTGATGCAGCCAACCGAAAACCTGTCATAGGTGGTGCTTTTGTAGCCATGTTTAAACCTTCCAAAATTAAAAACCCAGAAATTATTCTGAGAAAAATAAGAACTTTGAAGATTTTTTGGGAGGGAGGAATAGTTTGATCGAGTAATTTGTTCCACACTCCCCAAATGGCCAAAAGTGTTAAAACTGTGTTTTATTTTGGTTTTGTGTCTATGTGGTGAGAGATGAAGGAGATGATGGGATTTTTGACTTGTTTTGCGTTTCTTTTTTTTCTTCTTTTTTCCATGAATTTTTTTTGGTGGGTCGAGCTTAACTTGGATAGATCAAGGATCCACTCAAATGGGCCAAACATACATACATATATGAATTTTTGATATATCATTTGTTTGTTAGATATGCAACATCTTGAATACAAACTCAATCCGCGAGCAAGAGCCCAAAGCACGCAGACCAAATTAACAAACCATGAAACAAAACCAATCTTGTTTAGAGATGGTAATGGATCTTGGACCCGTCCCAGATCCGTGGATTCAGATCCGTTTTGAAGGATCTGGATCTTAGCATTTTGGACCCTGCGGATCTGAGTCGGATCCGGATCCCACACAAAAAAACATATCTGAATCTTACGGAGAGGATTCAGATCCGATCTGTAGATTCGTTTTTTATAGTTTGAATATTTTAATTTTTAATTAGTAACTTAAGGCTACTGTTTATCTCATTCTCATACAAGATTGAATATTTTAATTGTTGGGATGTTGCTATATTGTAGTTTGGTGAATGTTATAATAATTATATCATTTAGCAATAAAATATTGGCAATTGTTTGTACAACTTTTTGGGAGAAACATCAAATCCAGAACCGTGGATCTAGTGGATCTGGATCCGGGTATTGCCTTTTGAGATCCATGGGATCCGGTCCGGATCTGGCACCACCAAGAACCGGTCCAGATTCGACCTGTTGCACTTTTTTTTTATGTTTAACTGGTATTTGGCTTAGGTGGTATTTTTTTTCGAATTTGATATACACTTTTTTCATTCGAATTAAAATATAATAAAGAAAACTCAATATTTAATTTTGAAAGGATACAAATATAATAATGTGAACATATAAAGTATGATTAAAAGTTGATCAAGATGATAATTGTGCTATATATCATAGCAAGACGTCACATGTTCAAATTTTATTGCAAGCCAACCTACTTTTGTTAATTAACATAACATATGTATACATTGGACAATTCTAGTGTGGTAAGAGGGGTGCCACATGACGTGTATACGTTGTCAGACACACATTTTAATATATTAGTACTGGTATTTTTTTGCACGCGATGCGTGTGTGACATCACGTGTTTGTGATTTTGTAGAAATTTGAATTTGATATTTATTTATTATACTGGGTTAAAAAATTACTGTAAATAAAATTATACGAATAAGTGTATATCTATATATATATATAAAAAAAAGCTTGATAAATTTTAGCGAAAAAATACTCCTAAGATATAAGTGTATAAATATATATTTGTAATGAATGAATAAAGATTAAATAGAAAAATTTATTTACTACTTTTTCTTTATTTTTTAAAAAATAAAAACTACCCACATTTTCTTTCAAAACTAGTTATTAGGCCCGGGCTATGTCTCAGGTAAGAAAAATTTCATTTATTAATATTGTACTTTGATATGGTATCACTAATTACAACTTGGTCTAGTGGTTAAAACTTTAGTACATGAACTTGAGGTCACGGGATCAAAACCTATCCCATGCAATTTCTAATTTTTTTTATTGTACATGGATTACATGAACTAAAACTCTCTAGGAAGAGCGCCACGCAGGGGCGAAGGGAGGGGGTTTTGACAGGGGCCATGGCCCCCCTCTCCTTGTCAAATTTCTATAGAAAAGTGGTGAAAATCTCGACCCTCCGAACTTGCGATTAGTTATATTGGCCCCCGTAGCTTATATCGGCCCCCCTAGCTTATGTGTTCTGGCTTCGCCCCTGGCGCCACGTGGCACCGTTCCTGATTTGCGCACCCCTTTTAATATATTAGTATAGATTCATTGGCATCTGAATCTAGTAAACCACAGTAGATTCGCCCTTGATTGTGTCAGATCTTTAATACGCGGACTGTAATATCTCGAACTTATTTTTTATTTTATTAATTATCTTTATTAGCTTAATTACGTCTTATTTTTTTTCAAAGAACTTCCTTTACTATATATGACTTCATGACTATGTGTTATATTGTTTATGATTACAAAGATGTAATTTATTTTATAAAAGAAAAAGGAAAATCAAAATGGTAATAGAAAAATGAGATTTGGTGACTCTTTTTCCCCAATTTTTCTTCCTCCATGTGACTTGTGAGAGCAAGGACAATAGTTTTGATTCCCTGAATTTTGCCACTCAAATGGAGTCCTTTGTTTTTTCTAGAAAAACATCTTCCTCCCATTAATTCTTGCACCCACTTATCTACTTTTGGTTTTAGCCATCACTTTTATTGACCTCATTAACCTCTCCTTCTATTGAGGAAACTATGGATAATCCAAAACCTGTTTTTCTTTCTCTTAATTAGTGGGATTAATTTAATGCTTCTTACAAAATTGGTTTAGCATTTTATTCTAGTGGAATCAAATTACATAAACTATTTTAATTGCGTAATTAAAAAAAATACATGTTAATAAATGCTTCTTGTCATCTGCTGTATGACCTAAGAAAGAAAAACTCTAAACCTACTACTCCCTCTGTTTCACAATATAAGGCACGCACGATGTTCGAGGTCGAACTTTGACTATTAATTACTTTCAATATACGTTGATAGAAAATTTTAAAAAATAATATTATTATAGTATTTTTCAAGACGAATCCAATGGTATAATTTTTATTTATCGTATTTGAGAGATATCTATGATCAAAGTAAATTTTCGTAAAGCGTCAATGCCTTATATTTTGAAACAGAGGGAGTACTATTTCCATCACCGTCATTAGTTACTTGCCTGTTATTTTAAATTGCAAACTGAATTAAGCTAAATTAAAATTGTGAGAGAAAAAAGCTAAACTGAACTGAATTGAACGGAACTGTACCCAATAACCCAAAATAAGGGGCCTTAGTGGCCATAAAATAGACCATGATAATAAGTCAACGAAATCCTTTTATCACGTTGTGCGCAATTACTGACGATCGTTCATGTTCTTTGGTGGCTTTGTCAAGTTGATTAAAACAAGTAGATTTATTGCCAAGTTGTTTGGTTAGGTGAAAATTCTTCTAGGATAAACTTAAACAACTTGTAACTTTTGGCTTCATGCAATGTGTCAGTTTTTCAATTCTCACCTATATAATATCCTCTTCTCCAAACATTTCCTTATATAAACCCCCTCAATTTTCCCCAAACAAAATAAACACACAACTCACATAAACAAAAATTTGCAACCAAATTTGTGAGAAATGACAAAGTCTTTATTTTCTTTTTTTAAATTCGTGATATTCACAATTTATGTAGCAAAGTTGGGCTTTATTTGGGCTGATCAGCCCGAAACATTTTCATGGGCCAAAACCCATCCTTATGGCCACGAGCATAAAACTACCATACAATTTTACTACCATGAAGCTGCATTAGGAGAAAATGCAACTGTAGTTTTAATCGGTCAGGCCCAACCACCACAGCCCAGCCCAACATTCACAGCCTTCGGCAACTTGTTTATTGTTGATGGGCCACTCACTGTGGGCCCAGATATTAACTCTAAGCTTATTGGTGGGGCCCGAGGTTTCTTTGGGTCAGTGTCCAAAACTGAAGTGGACTTTATGTTGGGCATAACTTTTAGCCTTAGTGATGGGCTATATAATGGAAGTACCTTCACTATTTTGGGCCGAAATTCATTTGTGAATTCGGTTAGAGAACTACCGGTTAGTGGTGCAACGGGCCGTTTTAGAATGGCCCGTGGATATACTTTGGCCCGACAATATTCTCTTGACCCAACTACAGGGATTCTCATTGTTGGGTACAATGTTACCTTGATTCATGAAAAGATCCATGGTGATATTGTGGATTTGGAATCAATTGAAACCATTAGTTCTCAAGGTCATTCTTCTATATAACTTCGCAAGGCGAGAGTGAGGGATAGCCTAGTGGTTAGCGCTTGTCTTTCAGTTTCAGGAGTTTCTGATATCGATTTTCACTATTGACAAGTTGGGATCCCTTTATTCCTCCAACTTGTTGAGTTTTCTATTCTATGAGATTTCGAGTAAGTGTTTACATAATCTTCTTCTGTTCGTGATCCTTAATATGAACAACACTATCTCATCATCTTATGGGTGGGTGGCTTGTCTAAGAATGAATTACGATGATTATTGATGATATTAGTTTTGTTAATGCAAGTTACCCCATTGACTTTGATTTTAATAATGTACTCTTTGCTATCTCTAGAAAGAGTTTGTTTATTTTCTAAATAATTTTCCGATTGTTTAATAAGGAAGTAGTGTATAGTTAAATAATATGTACTTTTTCAATTTTGGTGTCACATTTATTTTTGATGCTTATTCATGCATAACTTACATTGGAATAAGACAAAAAGTCATTGTTTATTTTCAATATAATTTTCCATTCTATTTGTTTATTTTCAAAATAATTTTTCGATTAATTAATAAGGAAGTAGCGTATAATGAAATAATATGTACTTCCTCCATTTTTTTTTATTGCAATAATTGAGTTTTCAGGCTTGCCAATGCACAACTTTAAATATTAATATCTTTAATTACTTTTTAGTTAAAATTATACAAATTTGCTATTATGAAAGTATATATCGAAATAAATTTAACAAGACTCTACAAGACTATATTTTTCCTTACATAAAAATCACGTAGGTAGTTAAAGGATGGTAAATAAATAGTGTAAAAAATCTCATTGTTGTAATAGAAAAAGAATGGAGGAAGTACTTTTTTCAATATTGGTCTCACATTGATTTTTAATGCTTATCCATGCATACCTTGCATTGCAAAGAGACAAAAAGTCATTGCTCTACATTTTATTTCATTTTCACTTTATCTCACGTCTCATATACTAGTATATAATGTCCTAAAAAGTTTTTTTTGATATATATGAGTCACGAATGCAGTACAAAGTAAAAAAAAGGAAGAGAGATTTGATCCTGTGACCTATCGTTACACCTACTATTAGCATATAGTGTACACAGCAGAAGCAAGAAATTCAACAGAATATCAAGCATTACAACTAACACATTTCAGCACATAACCAGATATGGGAATTGTGACAACACAAATCAAGTACTCCCTCCGTCCCAAAATATAGTTCCCATTTCTATTTTTGGAGTCAAATTTTAAAAACTTTGACCAAATATTCTTACTAATGTATACAAAAAAAACATATTTATGAGGGGTCTTGTTAGATTCGTCTCAATGTATAAATTCGTAATATCTACTTTTTATATTTTTTATTAATAAGAAATAGAAGATATCGTAGGTCAAAGGTACGTCTTGGAGACTGTGCAAAATGAAATGGAAACTATATTTTGGGACGGAGGGAGTAAAAGCTATTTCACAGTTAGTGTGCTTGGGGAATAGAGTAGAGATTTAGATACACGGTCACGAAACCAGGAAACGCATAGGTGTTTGATATAGCAGCCAACAGATGATAGTTTTCCTACAAGAATCAAGTAACATGTGAATGCAAATAATTCTCTTAATAGTACTCAAATGATACTTCTAAGAAATCGGGCTTGTAAGAGCATATAAAACTAGACATAAGGTAATGTGAGAAGAGGGTCGACGTGAAAGACCATATATAGGAAAAATAATTTTGGCACATGTAACCAACCTTATTCTATTAGAATTTAAGGTTTTGGCATTATTGTCGTTGTAGGGCTCCAGAAAGCTTAACCTTAACTAAAAATAGAGCAGATATTTGATTCAGCTCCAATATATTCTTTAGAAATTGGGAAACCTTACCTCCTTTTGAGTTTTGATCTATTTGAACATCTTACTCATTTTATATTACCTTGAACAATATGGCCCAATTATTCGTCAATCTAATCCGAATATCCGACCGATTTTAATTTTAAATATTTCGAATTGGGTAGTCGAAAGAAATGATATTTGGATCGGATATGTATTAAATCTTTTAAATTTTGGATAATCCAAAATATATGCTTTTTCAATGAATATGATCTTTTGTTCTTATAAATGATTGTACAGTTTTTTCACCAAGTAGCCCCGAATTTTCAAAAAATTCACGAGGTACCTCCCAACTTTTCAAAATACACAGGATACCCCTCAATTTTTGTTTATACTCTCAATGCCCTTAATGACTAACGACGTTAACCGCCGTTAGTCCTATATGAACTGTGAAGTATAATTTCTCAAAATTTAAATTGGAATTATATAAAAAAAATGATCGAATACGAATATTCGGATTAGATCATGTATCCAATCCGATCCATCCAAATAACCGAATACTCGAATTTTTGTGATTGGATGTGGATCACTTCTTTGTTGATCCAGCTTTTCACAAAATGTATTTTACATTGATCAAGTTTTTCATTTGCACATCTTTCTTTAAAATTGGGTTCGTACATGGTAGCACCATCACTAAATTCCTGTTAGGTTCATATGGCCCAAATTTTATTTGGCCCAACATAACAACAAAAATCCAAACCATCAAAGTATGTCGGTGATTTGCTTTGGTTATCATGATTTCTCTAGAAATCAAGAGAAATCATTTGAAGATAAATTTGGGTATTTTGTCGGCAAATCAAGGGGCTAGAGTTATCTTGAAAATTCTTTCACTAACCGACTTAAGCAAGGCTTAAGCATTACCAACATTACTTGCATTATAAATAGGATTTTTTGTCCCAAACTACCTTTAACTTTCAAGTTTTTGCGAGAAACTACCTTATAAAAAAATTGTTGTCCTAAACTACCTTACTTTACAATTTTGTTGTTGACAGCTACCTTATGCCGGTTTCCGGCGTTGACTTTTGTTTTTTCAGTTCAAAATTGTGGGAAAAACAAAATTACCCATGTGGGAATTGAGGAGGGTGATTGTTTCAATTTTAGTTTAAGTAGAAGAGGAATTTAATGGTGGATTGGTGGTACAAAGTGTCACATAGATATGAGGGAGAGAGCGGCGCACACCGGAAAATGAGAAAATTAGGGTGGGGAAAATTAAAAAAAGGGTTTGAAGAGGTCAAGTGATATAATGTGACAATAAAAAAGCAGAAAAAACAAAAGTCAACGTCGGAAACCGGCCTAAGGTAGTTGTCAACAACAAAATGGTAAAAATAAGGTAGTTTGGGACATCAATTTTTTTATAAGGCAGTTTCTCGCAAAAACATAAAAGTTGAAGGTAGTTTGGGACAAAAAACCCTTATAAATACATGACTTTTGGCATTTTATGATTTATCTACAAAATCCAAGAAGCCATACATGCTAAGTCTTTTTATCATATTAATCATCTTTGTTTATAACCCACCTTGTATAATTAATCCACTATTTCTCTTTGTAATACTCTTTTGTGAGTTTGTATTATAGTGAGAGTTTTATTGTATACTCACCCTAATAAATTTTAGGGTTCTTGTACTCTCCTATTTTCATATAGTGGATTTTGGGTACTCGTCGTTCGTGGATTTTTTTGTCTCTATTTGATGACTTTTCCCACGTTAAATTGTGTGTCCATCTTTTACTAATTTTCTTGCCATATATTTCCAACTCTATTTAGTTATCTCAATCTCTACATCTTTAATTTGCTTCCGCTATGCACTCACAACCCTAACAATTCCTATATATGCCAGCAGTACCATCCCTAAACATGTTTTTCTTCTAACCATTTATTATCTATCATCTCTAACGTGCATGACAGCATGGTTATGAGTGTCTTGAAGCCTTGAAGGGACATGATAATCTCATAATATATGAAGACTTATTTTTTACGTTGCAACTTTTACGCAAAAAAAAAAAAAAACTTTTACTTTCAACGAGAAGATTGAAGATCTAGGTTGCACAGAGACGGATACCGGAAACAGGTACAGATTCGGATACGAGACGGAAAACAACGAGATTTTGAAATTTTAGGAATGATAAAGGATACGTATTATATCGGGCACGGGTGCGGATAAAAGTACCCGTACAATGACTGGTATCGAGTTGAAGATCATAGATATCATAGTAAATAGTAATACTACATATATAGCATGTATATTGACATAAAATTTTGCGCAGAAATTACCTATAAAATCTATTATCGTTATCTGTTACCATTAAATAAACCATGATGATAAGTCAATGAAATCCTTCATCTGCGCATGTTCTAAAGATCGTTCATGTTCTTATAGGTGCCCTTATGTCACAATTCACTGATATTACGGTGAAGAGAATTAGAGAACTCCATCATATGTATATATAAACTCACAATATACAATTAACATTTGAACATCAACTTAGAGTAATATTTTTCTGATCATACAACATAGCTGATTACCATCAATATATGCTAATATGACTTTTTTTTTTCTTGGGTTAAGATAAGGAATAAGTCCAACCAATACGAATTTTTTTTTTTTTTTTTATTCAAATGAGGAACAATTCCCATCAATATGGTATCCTTTTTTTTTTTTTTTTTTTTTTTTTTTTGTTGTTGATTCAAATGAGGAACAAGTCAAAGTATTATGAATCTATTCAAATGAGTAACAAATCTAATCAATATGACATCTATGATATATACTAATTAAACGATTTGAAAAGCTTATTAGTAATACAGAAGAATACCTATTTCATTATCTGTTTTTTTGCGCCCGGGTGATGGTCCGGGTTAGTTACAATCATCAAATGTATTATTATTCATAACTTTCATGATTAATTTTATTAGTTATTCGAAAATTTCTATTTGGTGCAAAATTGGATAATGGATGTTATGGCATGATAAATTATTTTTAAAAAAAACCTTCAAAACATAACACTTTCAATTTAATTATAAGACTTTATTATGTTTTATTTTGAAACATTAAACATTGAACTTGTAGTAGATTGTTGGTTAAACTCTCACATTTCATTTCAAAGGTCATGAGTTTGATTGCTAGTAAGTACACATTGTTAATATTTTTAATGAGATCATAAACATGTGACACATTTGTTGGAGAGTGCAATGTGGCACCATTCCTTGGATAATACTATAGCTAGTTATGTGCTTTTTTTGGTAAGGGAAAAATTCCTTAACAGACCCTCTTCACCGAGGGAATAAAATTTGTCTTGTAAGAGACTGCCTACTTTTAAATTAAAATTAGGCGATAGTAAACCCAATATTAAAAAGAGAATTAGTCGAATAGTGACTAGGTTAATTTCTTTCGGTGACTAATTTAATCGTCCATTTATTGACTAGGTCTATTTTGTTGGAACATTTATAGGGTAATGGGTTTGAAACTCATATGGATATGTACTAGAAGAGGAGGAGGTCTAGTATGCAAAAGGCTAGGGTGCATCAAGTGGCAAAACGCATTGATAAACCAAGGGAGACAGAAGACTGGCCGCGAGTCGCGACAACCGTCGCGAGTCGCGACCAGTGGACCGTCGCGAGTCGCGACAGTTGTCGCGGGTCGCGACCAGCGCCTCGCGACTCGTGATCTTCTTCGCGAGTCGCGACGTGTCTTCTGCCTTGGAATGCGAAAAGTTGCCTCGACGGTTTTATATCCGTTGTGATGCTTTGTTGATCATTTTAATGACTTTTAAGGTCCTTTAATCAGTAGATTAAAGACCTTTGATGAGTGATTAAGATGGGGGTTATGTGATTAACCTCTCTAGTCAATGTGCCTTAAGATGGGGGTTATGTGATTAACCTCCCTAGTCAATGAAAGGTTTATTCTTCCTATATAAACCTTGGGATTCCTATGAGTGAAGGGTTAGAAGAAAATCAGAATTTTCTATTCTATACTCTCTCAAATACTTCTTGCTTAGCTTTAGAGAAAACTTGCAATCTTCTCTTGAGTGTTCCTCACAAACACAAAACACAAGTTCTTGTTGATTCACTTAGAAGATCATCTAAGTGGATTGTTTCTCTCCATTGTATCTCATTAGTTATTTCGTGTTAACCCGATGATCCTAGAGGGGCGAAATTAAACTAATAGGAAAGCGTAGTTTCCGTGCCTTGGTGTGGATATCCGGTTCTCTCATTGATCACACATCTAACATATTTTTATATTAAAATTAATTAGACTGTCTCTTTTAATAATTTTTAGAAGGGATAAAGAGGGGAATAATATTTATCTCTATTAGATAAGTCAAGGGGGAGCAATGGTGTCTCTCTTTGAATTTACATATTCAGCCCACCACAATATAAAACCATAACACACATAAACTTACCATAAAATTCAACCAAATCTCTATTAAATCCAATCAACTCATATAATTGTCAATCACGTAAACTTGCCAATAAAAAAATTCAATCAAATTAAATTTAGATCCAATCAACTAAAAAATTCGTAATTAAGAACTTACCAAAAATTAATACCACGGATAATAAAAATAATATGGCATTCTCACTACAAAGACAACTCATATACAAAATTAATCACAAATATAAACTTCAAAAAAACAAATAGTTTCTTCATTACTTGGATATGCAATTTCTTCACTTATAGTTACTTTAAAATTTTTTTAGATACTATTTGTAAGTATATAAATACTTCTTATTTAAACACCAGATGAAAGTGAACATAGATACGTACTTTCATAATTTTATTTTTTTCATTTATTTTAATACTGAGCAATAGTTATGCCTAAAATGTCACCGCACACATAACGCGCAGAAAAAGCTAGTGACATTAAGGCGATTTAGTGATGGTTTAAATCATTTTTAAAAAAAATATTTATTTTTAAGATTTTCTATAGGATTTGAAAAAACTGAAAAGATACATAAATATAGCATACTATAGTAATCTTCCCAACACATTAAACGAGAGAATTATTGATTTTAGTTATTTAATTTGTATAGATAATTGATTTTAGTTATTTTTAAACATAAAAAATCATTTCAATTCAAATCCGACTTTTGACCGGATCAATTCTTATATTTTTTCGACATGAAAACTGAACCGGTTGGCTTCAGTTGGAGTCCGGTCCATTTTTAATCCGGTCTTGTTTTCGAGCACCCATAATAAAAGTTGCACCTAAGTTATCCAAAAATAAAAGTATCAAGCCAATATCATCTTTCTGACTAAGAATGAAAAGGATGATAATGATGATATTTAAGTAGTAGTATACATGATATCTAACTTATTTTATTTTTTGCAAAAGAAGATAAAATACTTTTCTTAACATATCCATATGCATAATACTTCCCCAATACATAACCTAGCATTAATTTGCCAAGTTGTCTTGAGAGTTGATTTTTTTCAATAAAGATTAAACAAGCTAGGTTGTGACTTGTGGATGCAGTGTCAATTATCATCCATCATACACAACACATAAAACAAATAAAAGTCAAATACATATAAAATTCACTTCCCCCCAAAATTTCCTTATATAAACCCCCCTAAATTCCCCAAAAACAAAACAAAACATAACAAAACACAAGTTATAACAAAAAGTTACAAAAAAAAGTTTGTTTGCAACCAAATTTGAGAGAAATGACAAAGTCTTTATTTTCTTTTCTTAAATTCTTGATATTCACAATTTATGTAGCAAAGTTGAGCTATGTTTGGGCTGATCAGCCCGAAACACTTTCATGGGCCAAAACAATTCCTTATGGCCATGAGCAGAAAACTACCTTAGAATTCTACTACCATGAATTTGCATTTGGAGAAAATGCAACTGTTGCTTGGATCGCTCAGGCCCAACCACCACAGCCCAACCCACCATTCACAGCCTTCGGCAACTTGTATATGGTCGATGGGAGACTCACTGTTGGGCCAGATGTTAATTCTAAGCTTATTGGCCGGGCCCAAGGTTTCTTTGGGTCAGACTCCCAAACAGAGGAGAACTTTATGTTGGGCATAACTTATAGCTTAATTGATGGGATCTATAATGGAAGTACCTTCACTTCTTTGGGCCAAAACACATATATAAATTCGGTTAGAGAACTATCGATTATTGGAGCGACCGGACTTTTTAGAATGGCCCGTGGATATAGTTTGGCCCGAATTTATTCTATTGACCTAACTACCGGGATTATCATTGTTCATTACAATGTTACCTTAATTCACTCTTAGGTTATTTTTATGACCATCATAGAAATGTCCTTCTAAAACGATGTCCTATTTCTTTAAAAAAAGAAAAAAAAAACATGTTTCATTCCTTCAAACGCTATCTAATTATCTTGTGTGCATGTGACTTATCTAAATACCAATTGTGATTTAAGATGATAATATATGTTGGTTGTTTTTGCTAATGCAAGTTACCGCCGTTGGCTTTAATTTAAATAAAGTAATTATGCCATCGCATGATTAAGTTTATATATATCCTAAATAAAGTTTTCGTTGATGTAATAAGTATTGTATAATGAAATAATATGTACTTTTTTTCATTTTTGATTTCGCATTTTATCTCACATTAATTTTAATGCTTGTCCATGCATAACTTGCATTGCGAAAAGTCATTGGTTTGATATTTTATCTCAAATCTCGTATAATAATGTTATAAGTCAATACTAATATATGCATTGTTAAATAAAAATAACCCTAAAAAATGAAACTTTATGAAGACCATAACAATTCTTAAAGATTATATTGGGATTTTATTGGTAGGCATGAATATTCCGACGAAAAGGCTTTCCATTTTTTCAAATGAACGATTTGAAGACCTCCAAAAGGTGATTTTAGTAAATAACCAAATATAATACTTGCAAAAAGGTCTCTGAGCTGTCAAAACTCAAACCTTGACAACTCTAGCAAATCGTCGTTACACTTACACGGCCTGAATATACCTATTAGAATGTTAGAATGTAGTAATAAGGGGTCGTCTGGTTTTGTTATTTTTAGGTTTTAAGAAACGGAATCAATTATCGATTCTTTTTTTTCTTGTTTGGTTGAACCCCACATCAATCACGTACCATTACTTAATGGTAATGGATTCCCCCAATTTGTTACCTTCCCCTCCCCTTCAAGTAACAAAATCCATTACTTGAAGGTAATGGTTACCCTTCATTTCCATTACTTAGCTTGAACCAAACACTCAATAAAGGTAACCATTTTTGTTACCATTCTCCTACTCTATTTGTATCCATTCCCTTTTTATTTCATATATTGAACCGAACTACCCCTAAATATAGTAAATACTGACACAAGAAACACTAATTCAAGCATAAGCAAGAAATTCGACAAAATATCCCCTAAAAAAAAAAATTCGACAAAATAACCACTAAAACATCAAATATTAATTTTTGCGTTTCAATTTTATCTGTTTATTCTTTGAGGGATTGAATTACGTTTGTGCATTATGATTAGTTTAGCTTTAATTAGTTTTATCATGTAGTACATCTCTGAAGTATTTGAGTTTGAATAAAGTCATTTTCTGCTTCTTTTTGCAGCATGTTTTGTATTTTTTATCACTATGATCTGATTGTTAGGCCTATTTTCCCCAGTTTATTTTCAGTTCAGTTCAGTTTAATTAAGTTCAGCTTTGGACAATACTTTTACTCTCACATATCACTATTCAATTCAGTTCAGTTCAGGTCAGCTATTTTATGCCGAAAAGAACAAGCCCTTAATTCTCCCAGCCTTGTTTATTTATCGAGTTTCATGTTTTGCAGTGTTTCTTCACCTTAAGGATGCAGAAGGCCGTGATATCAGCGTTGGGGAGGTGGGAGTATCGAATCATCACTATTATGATGGCTGGTATAACAGGCGCATCTGTTCAATTGTGCCAGGCGAAGACAGTTTTGCAGCAGTGCACTATACAATCTTCAGTTGTGTAATAGAATGTTTACCCAACGTTATTTTACATTCTGATAATAATTGTGAAGTTAGTGGAAGTATTCGTGGTTGGTTAGAGCACCACAGATATGATACTGACTAAGCGAAGACATACTATCAGAGTATTTTATTCTAAAAGGGTAGGTCAGAATCCGTGACACTAGGTAGCAGTATTGTTAACCAAGCTTGCTTGATGAAGGTGGTAGGGAACTCAGGTCGAACCCCACTACCAACTTATGTGTGGGAGTAGGGATTCTCTTATATCCCCTACTCTCAAGCGTTGAGCTATATAGCTGGGCTGGTTGACCTGAGCGAGGTGTTGGTCCAATAGGATTTTTCTTCTTACCAACGGGTCCCCAGTGGGGCCGAAAAAGAAAAGAGTGGTGCTGTTGAATTGCCGTTGTTGAAGTGTTGTGTTGTTGTGGATGTATGCACTTGTCGTGTTATGGAAGTAGATTTGGGTGTTTGTGGTCCAGGTAATGTTGAGAAACTGAGGCGTGATCTAACATATGTGCCTTCTGCGGAAAAAATTTAGTTGATTTTTGCGGAAAAAATTGAGCCTGATTCTCAGACAATCAATGGTTCAAACTCCTGTTTGTTCGTGTCTGTGAGGTGGTGCTGCTGATTGCTGAACTCTACTACCTGACTATCTGTATCTGTATGCCTATCTATATTATGACTCTTTAGTTTTTATGCTTGTTGATTTTTCTTTCTGGTTAGATTGTTGATGTTAGTTTGCGACAATTGTTAATTTCTTGTCCTCTGTTTTGAGTTATGCTAAATCCTTTTAAAGCAATCATGAGGGTTTTAATACATAAGTGCGCCGTGGCAGCAAATTTGTGTTCTTCAAAACATTAAACTCTCGCAAATTTCAAACAATAACGTTTTCTGGGACTTGATAGCTTGCTGATCTTTGCAGAGTGCAGCCATCATCTACTCAACAAGGGACACCCTATGAGTTTAAGGCATAAATCAAACCATGAATAAAACAGTATTAACACAGCACATTTAAACACATAACCAAATATGGGAATTGAGACAACATAAACGAAGTAAAGCCTATTTCAGTCTTTGGGATGAGATGAAAGCAATCAGTATTTCATTAGTGTGCTTGGGGAATAGAGTAGAGATTCAGATATATGGTGACGAAACCAGGAAATGCTTTTGCTTGATATAGCAGCCAGCATGTGATAATTTTCCTATCAAGAATCAATTAATATGTGAATGCAAATAATTTCTTAATAGTACTCAAATGATACTTCTACATAGTAGAATTCAGGCCTTGCTTAAATACCTTATAGTGGAAGTGGAACAACCAAAGGGTGAAAATTGAAAAGGGTATTCTTACACTTGATTCTATCGCGGAATTAAGGCGGAAGGGAAATGAATGATATAAATTAAGAAATCGGGTTTGCAAGAGCATATAAAACTAGACATAAGGTAATGTGAGAAGAGGGTCGATGTGAAAAACCATATGTAGGAAAAATAATCTTGGCACGTGCAACCAACCTCATTCTATTAGAATTTAAGGCTTTGGCATTGTTGTCGTTGTAGGGCTCCAGAAAGCTTAACCTTAACTAAAAATAGAGCAGATCCAACATGTTCTTTAGAGTTTGGGAAACCTTACATCCTTTTGATCTATCTGAACAAATTACTCATTTTATATCACTTTGAACAATATGGCCCGATTATCCATCAATTCGATTCGATTATCCGGCCGATTTTGATTTCCGAGTATTTCGAATTGGGTATCCGAAATAAATGATTTTTGGATCGGATATGTATCAGATCTTTTAAATTCCGAATATTCCGAAATATCTGTTTGTTAAGACTTGGATTTTTTTTCAATGAATATGATATTTTGTTCTTATAACTGATTGAATGGTTTTTTCACCAAGTATCCCGAGATTTCAAAAAATTCATGACGCATCCCCCAACTTTTCAAAATACATGGAATACCGTTTAATTTTATGCTAATACTCTCAAATGTCCTTATTGACTAACAGGGTTAACCGCCACTAGGCTTATATGAACTGTGAATTGTGCAGTATCATTTGGAATCAAAACTTTGATTGGAATCATAAAAAAATGATCTAATACGAATATTTGGATCAGATAGTGGATTCAATCCGATCCATCCAAATAACCGAATACTCGAATTTTTATGATTGGATGTGGATCACTTCTTTGTTGATCCAGCTTTTCACAAAATCTATTTTGACATGGATCAAGTATTTCATTTGCACATCTTTCATTTGCACATGTTTTTCTTCTAATCTTTCATCTCTAACTTGCATGACAGCATGGTTATGAGTGCTTTGAAGCCTTGAAGGGACATGATAATCTCATAATCTATGAAGACTTATTTTTTACGTTGCAACTTTTACGCAAAAAAGAAAATTTACGCAATCAACGAGATGATTGAAGATGGACATATATATCATAGTAAATAGTATACCACATAGCATGTATATTGACATTAACATTTTGTGCACAATTTACCTGTAAAATCTGTTATCGTTATTCGTTACCATCAGGCGTCAAATAAAGTAATAAACCATAGATTTTTTTTTGTCCTACTACTACGAGTTCTCCACCGCCTTCAGCGAGTAGACTAATATTCTGCAGGAGTTTGCATGAGTACCTCAAAAGACAACATCTCTCCCAATTGGGATTTTTTCCATACCCAAAACTCGAACCCGAGACCTTGGTTAAGGAGCAAAACTTAACCACTCACGCCAACGTAAGTCAATGAAATCCTTCATCTGCGCATGTTCTGCGATCGTTCATGTTCTTAGGTGCCCTTATGTCACAATTCACTGATATTGCGGTGAAGAGAACTCCATCATGTGTGTATATTTAAACTCACAGTATACAATTAACATTTGGAATTCAACTTTGTGTTATATTTTTCTGATCATACAACATAGTTTATTGCTATCAATACATACCAATATGACATTTTCTTTTTTTTGGGTTAAGATAAGGAATAAGTCCAACCAATATGCCACTTTATTTTTTTGATTCAAATGAGGAACAAGTCAATTCATATTATAACTCTATTCAAATGCGGAACAAATCTAACTAATATGACATCTACATATGATATATCTAAACGATTTTAAAAGTTAAGTTAGTGATGCATAAGAAAACCTATATCATTATCTCTTTGTTATTAGTATTAATTGATTATTGTGGTTATAAATAGAAGTAATTGGTGTATTTATTTGACTCGTTTATGTTCAGTTGGATTCTTAATAGAAAGAGTAAAGCATAAGAGAGCAAAGAATTTCCTTCTTTTCACCGTTAAACTAGTTATTAGGTCCCGGCGATACCTCAAAATTATTAATATGTTCATGTCAAAAGAGTAGCATCTTAAGGTGCATAGCTCATTGATTAAAACTTTATTGTATTAACTTGAGTTCACGTGGTTAAATCTTGTATTGAGCATGTTTTCAATTTTTAATGTATGTTGATTACATGAAATGAAGCAAACCTGAAAAGATACATAAATATAACTAATTGTTCTAGGCTTTTTGAAAGTATAATATGAAATAATTCATAATATAGTAATCTTCCCAACACATTAAATGAGAGAATTATTCATTTTAGTTATTTAATTTGTATAGATATATTTAAACGAAAAAAATCGTTTCAATCCAAATCCGATTTTTGACTGGATCAGTTCTAAAATCAAAATTTATATTTTTTGACCTGAAGACTGATTCAGTTGGCTTTAGTTTGAGTCCGGTCCATTTTTAGTCCTATCCTGTTTTCGAGCACCCATAGTATAAAGTTAGACCTAAGTTATCCAAAAATAAGAATGATCAAAGCCAATACCATCTTTCTCACTAACTTGAAAAGGACGATAATGATGATATTAAAGTATTAGTGTACATGATATACTTATTCTATTTTGAGTTTGTCTTGTAAGAGACTGCCTACTTTTAAATTAAAATTAGGCAATGATAAGCCCAATAAAAGAGAATTAGTCCGATAATGACTAAGTTAATTTCTTTCGGTGACTAGTTTGATTCATTTAGTGATTAGGTCTACTTGTATATTAAAATTAGACCGTCTCTTTTAATAATTTTTATTCTATTTTTTCCAAAAGAAGATAAAATACTTTTCTTAACATATCCATAATAACACTTCCCCAATACATAACTTAGCATTAATTTGCCAAGTTGTCTTGAGTAGAATTTTTTCAAAGAAAGCTAAGTTGTGACTTAGCTTGTGGCTGCAGTATCAATTGTCATCCATCATACACAACACATAAAATAAATAAAAGTCAAATACATATAAGATTCTCTTCCACTAAAAATTTCCTTATATAAACCCCCCTAAATTCCCCAAAAACAAAACATATCAAAACAAAACACAAGTTATAACAAAAAGTTACAAAGAAAACTTTGTTTGCAACCAAATTTAAGAGAAATGACAAGGTCTTCATTTTCTTTTCTTAAATTCTTGATATTCACAATTTATGTGACAAACTTGAGCTATATTTGGGCTCATAAGCCCGAAACACTTTCATGGGCCAAAACATGCTCTTTTGGCCACGAGAAAAAAACTACCATACAATTCTACTACCATGAATTTGCATTTGGTGAAAATGCAACTGTTGCTTTAATCGGTCAGGCCCAACCACCACAGCCCAACCCACCATTCACAGCCTTCGGCAACTTGTTTATGGTTGATGGTAGACTCACTGTTGGCCCAGATGTTAACTCTAAACTTATAGGCCGGGCCCAAGGTTTCTTTGGGTCAGACTCCCAAACAGAGGTGGACTTTATGTTGGGCATAACTTATAGCTTAACTGATGGGATCTATAATGGAAGTACTTTCACTACTTTGGGCCGAAACTCATTTGTGAATTCGATTAGAGAACTACCGGTTATTGGAGCGACCGGACTTTTTAGAATGGCCCGCGGATATACTTTGGCCCGAATTTATCATCTTGATTTTACTACCGGATATCTCATTGTTCATTACAATGTTACCTTAATTCACTCTTAAATTACCTTTATGACCATTATAGAAACATCCTTCAACAACGTTATTTCATTCTTTGAAAAATTAACTCTATTTCATTACTTTAAATGTTGTCCAATTATCTTGTGTGCATGTGGCTTATCCAAACACTAATTATGATTTACGATGATAATCGATGTTGGTTCTTGCTAATGCAAGATAGCCCCATTGACTTTGATTTTAATAATGTAATTATGCCTTCTCATGATTAAGTTTGTTTATATCCTAAATAAAGTTTTTGTTGATGTAATAAGTATTGTATAATGAAGTGATACGTACTTTTTCGTAGTATTTTGGTTCCGTATTCTATCTCACATTGATTTTAATGCTTATCCTTATACATGCACAACTTGCATTGGAAAAAGTCATTCGTTATACATATTGTCTAATTATCTCACGTCTCATATAATACTCATAAACAATACTAATATACTCCGGGCCTGTTCTCGCCAGCTTATTTTCAGTTCAATTCAATTCAATTCAATTCAGTTCAGATCAGTTCAGTTCAATTCAGTTCAGTTCAATTCAGTTCAGTTCAGACCAGTTCAGTTCAGCTATTGACAATACTTTTACTCTCACATATCACTATTCATTCCAGTTCAGTTCAATTCAGTTTAGTTCAGTTCAATTCAGTTCAGTTCAGTTCAATCCAGATCAGTTCAGTTCAGATCAGTTCAGTTCAGCTGTTTTATGCCGAAGAGAACAGGTCCTTCCTCCGTTTCTAAATAAGTGCAACACTTCTTGTTTTTACGTTTGCCAATGCATTATTTTAACCATTAATATCTTCAATTATCAATAAGTAAAAATTATAAATAGTTGATATTAAAAAACTTCACATTCAGACGAATCTAACAAGATCGCACATGACTATGTTTTTCCTAAAATGTAAATCACCAAAGCTAATTAAAGTTTAAACTGTGAATAGTAAACACTATGCAAATGTTGCACTTATTTAAAAACGGGAAATTTTATTTAGCAAGCCTAATAAAATTAAACTTTTTGAAGATTATAACAAATTCTTGAAGATTTTATTAGGATTTTATTAGTAGGCATGAATATTCCGAGTCTCTTATTAACAAATTACCACACTTGCTATCAAAACTCAAACCTTGACAACTTTAGACCTATTTAAATGTAGCAATAAATGTAGCAAATACTAATTAGTAACATGAGAATCATTAATTCAAGCATAAGCAAGAATCAACAAAATATTCACTAAAAACATCAAACGTACGTTACATGCAAGTAAGCAACCCAGTACCCAATCCCATACAATTTCACGTGAAATAACCGTAAAACCCGCATGTGATTTTTCCAAGTTGTATAAAGAGAAAGAGAATGACTAACATATAATATTAGCGAACTATTTAACTAATCCACCTATTTGCAACTGGTGTTAGGATGGATGGAACGACTCTCCTCCGATGTTGGCTTGTGTTTGGCTCAATTTTAAAGTTTATCAATTGCATCCAAAATCAAGAAAAGAGAAAATTTCAAAGAAAATATATAGAGGGTAAATAAGTTACCATTGTTGCCAAAGAAGGAAGACCTCATACTGAGAAATAGCAGTTGCAGCATATGGGGCAAATGGGAAACCTGCCATAGGTCATAGGTGGTGTTTCGTAGCCATATTTAGACCTCCCGAAATAAATAAATAAAAACCCAGAAACTATTAAGGAGAAACTTATTATTTTGAAGCTTTGCGAAG
Source organism: Beta vulgaris subsp. vulgaris (assembly GCF_026745355.1). Lineage (NCBI taxonomy): Eukaryota > Viridiplantae > Streptophyta > Magnoliopsida > Caryophyllales > Amaranthaceae > Beta > Beta vulgaris. The sequence continues at coordinate 60,963,898 of NC_079205.1, read as the reverse complement.
GAGAAAAATATATGATCGAGTAATTTGTTCCACATGATTTCCCACAGCTTCAAACCGTGTTTGTGTGAGTCCGTGTGTTTTTTTTTTCCGAGCCGGTTCCAGTGGCGTATTTAGGAATTACGGGATGGGGGTACGGATGAGAAAAATTCAAATAAAACAAAATACAATACTTGAGTTAAGTTACGACTAAAAATTCAAATCAAAATACAATGCCAATATTAATTAATGATTCAGATTACAACTAATTTAAAACGACAAAAATACATAAGTTTTCTAAGTTACTTATCACGCGTTGCTAAGCACTACTAACAAATTCGGTTATTAACATTCTTACTAATAATTCGCTACTAACAAATGAAACCAGCTAGATAGAAATTAAGAAAATAATATGTGCAATGGGGTTTTCTAACTAGTTTCCCAAGGAGAGAGAAAATGAAGAGCTACCTCTTAATTTCATAATTCACACTTGCACAACATATTAATTCTGAATTCATATCAAAATGAGAAATCTATCATTTATAAATTATCAGAAATTATAAAAAATTTAAAAAACAGAAAGTGGGGCTTACACTGGCGTTCAACTGTTCAAGATTGAGTTGTGCTTTTTAGTTCTTACTGGCTACTGCCGTTCGACGGTTCGAGTGTGGCCGGCGGTGGTGGGTGGCGTCTCATGGGCTCGTGGCGACAACAACCGACAACGTCTACAAGTCGGCTTCGGCACCGGCTGCAAAAAGCCGACAACAACCGACAACGTCTACAAGTCGGCTCACGAAAAAGAAAAAGAAAGAAAAAATCCGGCAGCCCTAATACTGCTCCGGCAGGCGAAAAAAAAGAAAGAGAGAGAAAAGAACAAAGAGCTTTAGACTGACCAGAGGAGAGAGAAAGAAGGAGTAGCATTAGGGAGAATAGGGACGCGTGCGGCGTTAGTGAGAGAGATTAATGAGCGTGCTTTTGTCAGTTTTGAGCCCGTTTTTTTTTTTTCTTTTATTTCCTTCACATTTTTTTTTTGAAAATGGGGGTACAGCTGTGCCCACTGTACCCCCAGTAGATCCGCCCCTGGCCGGTTCGTTATCGTATTTTGTTTTCACTTTTTAGTGTTTTTTAAACTAAAAACAGGGAACCAGAAATTGTTTTTCATTCCCGATATATCACTGTATGTTTCCAGTCCGGTCCCGATCCAAGAACAAGGCAGATTTTTATCCACCGGTCCAGCCGGTTTCAGTGTGGTCCTGAACCGATGCACACCCCTATTTATATGTACTTTTTTCCTTGTAAATTAATAAGGAAAACTTGTCCAAAAAAAACAGATTCAATGGTTTTCGTTCTTCGATTTTTGATAGTTTCCGTTTCATTTGTGGTGGTAGTGGGTAGTAGGTTTCGTGGTGGTGGTGGGGGGTTTCATGGTATTATGGTCATGTGGTGTGGGGGGGGGGTTCATGGGTTATGGTCATGTGGTGGTGGGGGTTCAGATTTTCTGGGTTGCGGAGGGGGCTGCGGGGGGTGGGGTGGGCTTCGATGGGGGGGGAGATGGATGAAGGGAGAGGAGAGGGGGGAGGGGGGAGGGAAGAAGGGAGAGGAGAGATTGTAGGGGTGAAGTGGGGTGGGGGGGGGGGTTGCCGCTTGAGGGGGAGGGATGGGTTGGGGGCTGCTGGTAGGAGTGGGGTGGGCTGCAGGTAGTGGGGGTTGAGCTAGGGGTGAAGTGGGGGATGCAGGGGTGGGTGGGGGCTGGGGTAGGTGTTGGTAGTGGTGGCTTAGAGGTGGTTAACGTCGGAAATTCTATGGTCGACATCGAAAAATGATACTAGGTTTGTTTTCGCAAAAAAAAATTAATTTTGGTTTGTTTTCGCAAAAAATGCTTTATAAGGTTTTTTCGCAAAAATGACTCGTAAAAGGTTTTTGTTTGGCAAATTTTCCTATTAACACTAACATTTGGACTTTTACCCTATTTTTTTTAGGAAATACCTTATTTACTTACTCCTGTTTGAGACTTTGACCACCAATTATGAAAATGATTTATATAATTTAAGGATAAACATATTAAGTGAATATAAATTCTTATAAAAGACTGAATCGCCATGGTTTAAAATAATATGGGGGTAACTCTATAATCCGGATCCGCCTGCTCACCGATCATTGATGGTTCTAAAACCGCTAAACCTACGTTACACGCAATAGTACCTAAAATTACTACAGGAAAAGTATACTTCTTATGCCCCATAGCTTTTGCTATTAAAAGTGACTATTTTAATGTAACTTTTTATCAAAAAAGTTCCCTCTTTAGCTTAACAAAATGACCGCTTTAACTTAAATACCGACCCTTTTATAGCAAAAAATAAATAAAGTGGACTCATAAACTTTATTAAGACGATCTTACACAAGACTTGCTATTATGTGAGATCCTCTTGATGTGCCTCAATATCTATCTATAAATATCAAGGTTTTCATATAATTTTTACTTGTAAACAATTAAAGATAATAATGGTTTAGATCGTGATCTTATTAGATTCATCTCGACAACAATGACACATAATAATATTTTCAAATCTCCAACCCAACTTGTTTGGTATTCTTCTCATTAGAAGAGTTTGTCTAATGTCATTCAAACAACAATATATTTCTCATGTATTCAACGCTTTTATAATGCAGAATCAACCTGCGACTTCAAATACATGAACATGATCTTCAACTCTTTTTCTTACATTTATTATTTATTCTACGCTTTATCAGAGTCAAGCCTTACAATCTGCAAAAAGAAAGCTTGAAAACAGAAAGGAATGAGGAATAACAATTGAATACTCAGTCAATTAGAGAATTCAACTGACTGAAAATATTTCAATCAAGAAGAAAACGATGGTAGAACAAATCAATATCAGAAAGCAAAATTGTAGACAGACAAAAATTTGCCATTCTACAGTATTGGTCAGAGTACTTTGTAAACTAAATAACTAATTTACACAAAAACTCCCTAAAAATCAGAAGAATGTTGTAAGATTGAAGATGACTACAAAGATCATAAGTGTGCTGTGACAACAAAAGCTTCAAAGTCACATTTCTTCAGATATTCTACATTCAACTCTCGTAAATTACAAAAATGTTTTCAAGCGGGGATTAACTTCCCTTGATAGCTTGCTGCATCATCAAATAAATAACGGCCTTGTGTATGTATAACCTGCCAAAGTTGAAATCACCCCGATGAGTTTATCGCATATGTCGAACCATCAATAAATCGGTAACAAAGCATATTCAAGCACAAAACCAAATTTGGGAATTATGACAAAACAAACCAAATACTCCTATCCAGTTTCATAGATGAGATGCAAGCAATCAGTGGAACCAGGAAATGCTTAGCTTGATAAATAAGTGATAGTTTTCCTATCCAGAATCAATCAACAAGTAAATGCAAATAAACCTCTTAACATTACAGGAGATGCACAACATCACACGACCCTGCTTAAACAGCTAATAGCAGAACAGCCAAAGGATGAAAAGGATATTATAAATTTCTAACACTTAGGCTCCGTTTGGTAGGGCGTAAAACATTTTCAGTGTAAAATGATTTTCATGGAAAACAATTTACAATGGAAAACACAATTCCAAAATTAGTTTTCCGTTGTTTGGTTCGATGTAAGAAAAATGATGGAAAACAAGGAAAATGAAAGAGGTAGTAAAAGGAATGTACAAAGAGGAGTGGTGGAAAATGTTTTCCTCCCAATTTTGGGGGAAAATGTTTTCAATGGGGTGGAAAATGGTTTTCCATCCCAAGTTTTACATTTTAATATTTTACACCAAACCAAACAATGTAAAATAGGAAAATAGTTTTCAAGGAAAACGTTTTACACTCTACCAAACGGACCCTTATTGTCAAAGTGTTTACTTTTACTTCAAGTGCGACGAAAGAACTTTCTTTTTTCCAATAGTGCTCCAAAAGGCTTGAATGATACAAAAAAAAAAAATCAGGTTTGCAAGAGCATATAACACTTTGACCCTTGCAAGAGCATCAGCGCCAGCGCCAGATGAACTGTATGCTGAGATACCTTCTTCCCAAAAAAATAGCTCTCCAACATACAAAAAATGGTATGAGGAGAGGTTAGCAAGCCAGCTTAAACACGTGCAAATCCAATTTAGAGACTCAGTGAATACCTAATTGCGATATCATAGTTGCCTAATTGGTCTAGTTTCTGAAATTAAGAAGACGAGAGTTCTATTATTTGTAATTAACAGATTAAAAAGCATTTGAAAAGTAGCCATAACACCACAACTGCCCCTCTTGAGAAAATGTGTCGGTTAACAGAGAAAAAGTTGAGGCTCCTCACTACATCAACCACCCTTTAATTTTACTCAAGTGGCCAAGTGAAAGTGAAAGCCTTACCGCTTAATACAAGAAAATTATAAAGGAACGCGATGTTCTCAACAATTTGTACTACTTCGAGGGATAGAAAAAAGCAACAACACTCTACACTGGTCTTATAGAAGCATACAGCCAGCCAACTTAAGCACAGAACCATGGGTCCATGACAGACCATGAAACATGGTACCAATCAGCCTATGATAAAAAGATGCGCTAGAAATCTTAAGAAATGAAGTAACCTCAAACACCACATAATCTGCTAAAACCTATCCACTTCTAAAACAGCCAGCCAAACCTTGTCAACATGCATACTCTCCTATGCAAGATGCACTATAAGTTGCATTAAACTTAAGTCCGTAATCCACACTGACACACATATAGCATACTCTATGCGTTGCATCAATCTTAAGTCCGTAACACATACATATAGCATACTCTATCCCATACTAGACATCACAATGATGCACCACCAAATACCTGCAAACTGACAAACACAACACAACATCTACGATATAAAAGTAACTCCGTAATCCACACACATAACATACTCTATCCTACATTCAACATCACGATGAAGCACATTCAAAATTTACCAACTGACAAGCGTAACACGAGCAATAAAATTTAGAATTAACTACATAATCCACACATACAGCATACTCTATCCTAGATTTCACATCAAAATTGTACATGCTCAAAATTTACAAGCTAACAAACATAACATAAAACTTGTAGTTTTGAATTACCTCCTCTCCTTCATATCACAATGGTAGATTCCGTCAATTCTTTGACTTGTTCTTCGAACTAGACGGTATCTTCCCATAAGCAATGAGACGAGATTCAGGCAGCTTTTTCTCTTTCATCCGGCGCCTCCTCCTAGCTGCTCGTGACAACTTGCTCTCATCAATACTTGGCTCCTCCCCTTCTGCTTTCTTAACTTCCATGGATTTCTTTTCACTTGTTTCACCAACATTACCACCATCGTTTCTCTTTCTCTTCTTTTGATTCTTATTATCGTTCAGAAGTCCTTCGAAGAGCATCTTTTTCCGCATTTGAGGCACCTTCCACTCCTTCTCTCGGTAAGGTGCAAGCTTCTTCAATGAAACATATTGATTCAACTCCTTCTCATCCAACATCAAAATCTCAGCAGCTGTCAATCCATATTTTGCAGGTCTAACATCCCTGTATTTAAACCGGGTCTTCAAATCTCCTATAGTATCCTCATAATCAAGCTTGTAAAGTTCTTCTTCAAGTTCCTTATCAAGAGCTTCCTTAATTGATGACTTCTTCCGCTTTCTCTGTTTGTTACCCTCGTCTAATTGTTCACCATCATCCTCTCCTCCTTGCACTTGATCAACATCAATCTCATTTTCCACTTTACTTTTCTTCATCCTTTCCCTTTCAGCTACAAATCCATCACTCGATTTGATCACACCCCAATCTTCAGGCAATCCAAGCAACTCGTCTTCTTTCTCGAAATCTGGCTTTTCCAAGTCACTATCACTCTCATTTGCAAATTCAGGATCATCTGCTTCATAATAATCCTTCCCAAATGCAGCATTCATCTTCTTATCGAACTTCTCAGGGTCAAAATCTTCCTCCAAATCATCCTCATTCACCAAAACACTCTCCTTATCAATACCCGCGATTTCCCTGATCTTATTAATCTTCTCCTGCATCTCCTTCCTCTTCAAATTCTTCAACCTCTTAACCTCCTCTTGCCTCTCAATTTCTGCTTCAGCCATCCTCTCCTTCTTCCTCTCTCTCTGATTCTTCCTCGCATTCGTCTCCTTCCTCACGGAACCAACCACAGACCTCGAATGACCCAATACTCGATCACTCACATTCTCCTCAAACCTAAAATTAAAATCTCTCTCATAATCCTCCTGCTTCTCCAATGCCTCCTCATCATCCGAAATCGCCACATCCTCCTCAATAACCTTATTCTTTCCATTTTCCTTATCAATCCACATCTTATTCTTAAAAAATTCCTTCAAAAACACATCATTCTCATCCAATTTCTCATCCTCCCCAAAATACTCATCCAACCTCTTCTTCACCTCCTCATCTTCATCTTCATCTTCATCTTCATCCCTCTCCTTCTCCCTCAACAACTCCCCTCCCTCTTCTTCATTTTCTCTCTCTTCATCCGCCATCGCCGCCAAAACCTCCTTCCTAAAATCCTCCTGCTCCTCCGCATAACTCTTCACCTTCTTCATTTCTCTCTCCTCTTCTTCACTCTCCTCTTCTTCTCCCTCATATTCAGGCCCTCTCTCAATCAATTGCTCCGCTATCACATCCTTCAAATACTTCGGTTTCTTCTTCTTCTCCTTTCTATCTCCTTTGACTTCATCATCTTCTTCACCACTGCTACTCTCGAACAATTTCGCATCTTTTTCAAGCAATATTGGATCTTTATTCCTAACTTTTAACAATGCATCGAGAAATTTCACCTCGTTTTTCGTGCTTTCGAAATCGTCGTCTTCCTCCCAATCGGAATCAGATTCTGATTCCGGAAGTTCACCTTTCTTCTTCATCTCTTCAAGTTTCTGCAAATCTTCTCTCTTTTTATTGTGTTCATATCGCTTTGCGAATTCCTCGTTAATGCCGATGTTTGATATCTTTTCTGTGTCGTCGTCATCGACGTCGTCGAATAATTTCATCCCCATTTCTGTTTGATTGGTTGAGATTATTTAAATTTTAGACGATTGAGCTTCAATGGTGGAGTGAGAGAATGAACTAGGGTTTTCAGAAATTTTGGGAGGGGTGTCAGGTGTGTGCTGGTTTATGATAAACCCTAATTTTCGCAAAAAAGGGCGATTTCAGGAGAGACTAGATTCTTTAGTTTTCTCACTAAACGACACCCTACAATTTCCTACTAATGTTCTAAATACAGTATTTTTATATTGTACTTATAGACTTCCCTAAACCCTCTTTCAATTTCAAAAGTTCACTTCCCGCTCCACCACTATCACCACCTTTTTCTCCACGGCACCACCAACACCACCGTACCTCGACACACCACCACTACCACCATCTTCTTCTCCACGGCACCACCACTACGGCACTACACCTTCTTCTACACGACACCACCACCACCTTCTTCTCCACGACACCACCACCACCATCTTCTTTCCACGGCATCACCACAGCCACCATACCCCGACACACCACCCTCTTATTTTCTTTTCTGTTTTCTTCGTTTAAAAAAAAAATCAGAAAAAAGGGCGCCCACCAAGGACTCCCCACCACCGGTAATGGCGTCCTTGACAAGCGCTCCACCACATGGTAAGGCGCCTGCCAAGGACGCCTCCGTCAGTGGTGGGGCGTCCTTGGTGGGCGCACCCTTAATTTCTGATTTTTTTTTAAAAAAAAAAAGGGAGGCGTCCACCAAAGACACCCCACCACCGGTGCAGGTGTCCTTGGCAGGCGCTCCACGACATTCAGAAAAAAAGGGAGAAAAAACAAAGAGAAGAAGGTGGTGTCTGTCGGGGGTAAGGTGGTGGAGGTGGTATGTCGGGGGTGTTGGTGGTGGTGGTGCTGGTGAAGGTGGTAGTGTGGCGGGAAGTAAACTTTTGAAATTGGAGGAGAGGTTAGGGAAGTGAGTTAAGGGGAGGAGAAAGAAAATAAATGCAGAGTATATAAATACAGTATAAAAATACTGTATTTAGGGCGTCGTTTAGTAAAGTCCTTAGTTTTTCGGGTGAGACAAGGTGTGGAGAAATGTACATATCAAAGTGGTGTTTGGCATCTTTGTGAATTGGGAGCACTATTGTTGACTCGACTTACAAATACGCTAATCAATTAATCTATAATTTTAAATTAGTATTTGAGGGGAAAAAATCTATTTAGAGACAGAGTAATATTTCTCTTTTTAGAATAATTAAATATAAATATATATATATTAATACTTATTAATCTAATGTTAAGAATGGCGTAACATTTTTTTCAAGTATCTATACTAATATATTAAAAGGCGTGCGTAAACTAATAGTATAGGTTTTGATCCCGTGACCTCAAGTTCATGTACTAAAGTTTTAACCACTAGACCAAGTAGTATTTAGTGTTATTATATCGCAGTACAATATTAATAAATAAAAAAATTCTTACTCGGGGCATCGTCCGGGCCTAATAACTAGTTCTTATACTACAAAGACGCTCTTACCATTTTTATAACCTTCCGAATTAACACTATTGCATAATTTAATATATTATTACACATTAACCTAAATTTATAAGTATATATGTATTCTCTTGAAGCCGAGAGTTATATTAATATTTCATACTATAATTTTTTCTAATTTATTACTCCCTCCGTCCCTTAATAGAGTGCCCATTTCTTTTTTGGACACTATTCAAAGGTAAAGAAAGGCCTCAAAAAATATTTCTAATATATAAGAAAAAACATAGTCATGTAGGGTCTTGTTTGATTCGTCTCATTACGTACATTAAGAAAATCAAACTTTTATAATTTTTACTAATATGAAATTAAAGATATTAACGATACAAAACGTGCATTGGCAAACGTGCATTGGAGAAATGGGCACTCTATTAAGGGACGGAGGGAGTATATAGAAAATTTTAAAAGAATCGAAAAATTATTTCACGAGCATAATTCAATGCCTATAACTCTTTCTTTTCACTACTCTCAAATGTTTGATTTAACACTTCAAATTCACATTGGTAAATGATCGAGGGCATCACTCAAGTCCACAACTAGTTTATACTCAAAAGGGGAGTTCTTAACGAGTAAAATGTTACACCCAAGTATATGACGAATATACTATCATACTATAAAATTTTGTTTCGATCAATTTACTTGTTTACGTGAAAATTAAAGTACTATAATGTCTCTGTTTAAATAATTCACTAGTTTTTACACTCGGGCTATGCCCGTGTTATTATTTTCATTTATTAACATTTTACTGATTTTAGCGTATAAGTTTGAGATCATGGGATCAAATCTTATAAAATTCATTTTCTATTTCTTTTGCCTTTTAATATATTAGTATAGATTCGTTTTATATTAATTGAAATTATTTGGCTATCACATTGCCAATATACAAGGTTGACCATTAATATTTTAAATAACTTTTAGCAAAAATATAATCCATTTATATATAGAGACAAATCTGATATCTTTTACACTTACATGTATACGATAAACTATATCGATTCTTTGCTCGATATATATATACGAGTGTCTTGACTATTGCGATATGTTTAGTAGGCAGTTATTTAGTTGGATTGATTATAATGAAGATCTCACAAACATTTTTTTTGTTTGTTTGGCAGCAGAAAGTGGTTCATGTAGAGTGCCCCTTTTTTCTTCTCTTCAATATACAATTACAACTCTTGTTCATGCAACGATCTCAGCGGATACAGTGGACAGTGGTTACAATTCAGTACAAGGCTACAAGCCATTGTCAAGGTACTAACCTTTCCCTCTTACAGCGTATATACACACACGACGCAATGACGCAAACACAAATACAGCTCAACTATTTTGAACTGTTTGAATGGCTGCAACCAATGTGTCGTATTTAGCCCCCGTCACCTCTTCCACAATCTTGCCTTCCTTTAGAATCTTGAACGTAGGAACTACTCGGATGCCTAATTCCTTAGCCAAGGGCTGCCCATGTTTTACAAAGTCAAATTAGACTTGATATTGATCTAACTTCTAAATTACTGCATCATCATTCTTTTTCATTGTGATAGACAAAACAAACATAAGTAATAGGATGTGATCATATAGTGTAGTACCTTGTTTTCTTGGTTACAATCAAGCTTAAGAAAAACAATGTCAAGATTGTCCTCTGCCAATTTCTCGTACTTTGGCGCCATTGCTTTACAGGGTCCACACCTGAATTCCCGGTGTGCAGAACTTTGAGTTAGAGCTTACAGAGAAAAGGTGTTAAACTTATGCTGAGGACAAGCATCATACCATACTACATGAACAAATGCACGAAGTGGGTGGATTATAATTAAAATCCATGAAAAACAGTAAAACCCATTTGTGTGAAACTCAGCAGAATTATAGCAATACAGCATAGAGATCTCTGTATAACACATGATTATACCCAACATGAAGATCACCGCATCTCTTAATAAAAATATTTTTCCATGTTAAAGATACATATGATCGTTAGAAGTTAGAACAGTCTTCTCTCCAGACTATATCACGGCATTTAATAGCAGTATGGCGTCTGGACTATGGACAGTGGAGGATGGAGCTCAATATGCTAGTTTGCATCTTATCTAACCAGTACTCTCTTTACTACTATCAAAGTCCATTTCTTAGCTCATAGACAAGTCTTCCTAGATCACTTGATTATCCTAAATCCTGCAGGTCTATACATTCTTACTGAACATATCAGCAGAAATTTGCATACTTCTTACTGAACATATCAGCAGAAATTTTCCAACCCAGTTGATAGTATTAGATTCATAAGAGTAAATGGAAAGGTTAGAAATTCAATTACCAACAACCTACAGTGATTTTGGGACAGTCCAGATGGATCAAAGAAGCAGCTAGCCTAGGCTAACTATGACACTATCACAGAACAAGGTTCTTCAATCTTCAAGCCGGAGTCTACTCTCAAGTACGCTGCGAAAGAAAAGAGTACTAACAGCAAAAATATGCCAAATTACCCTAGAAACTATGATACACAAAGGCCAAAGCCTAGTTTAAACTATACATAGTTATCGTCTGAACCATATACTTTTAGGTATAGCAAGTCTAATACACCCAAAATGAAGTCCAAGTTATAACAACCTCAGGCAGGTGGTTGATTAAAAAACTCAATTCAAACAGTACTTAAAATACTATGGAGCTCGACTTTGGGCTCTCTTACACGCCACAGCTAGCCGGAAAGTATATTGTGGTAGAGACCCTTTCCTCCCTCGAAAATTGTTTACCATATTGTCTCAACCCCGCCTAAGTCCTAATAGCAAACGGCAAAACTCTTCATAGTACTTTCTAATCTCTACTCTCTCCCACCACTCAATTCAAACTTCAAAGAGCACTCCTAAAATTAGTATGGAGCTTGAATTTGGGCTCCCTATACGGCACAACTAGCCAGAAAGTATATTGTGGTAGAGACCCCTTTCCTCCATCAGGAATTGGTTTTCGCATTGTCTCAACCACTCATAATTAAGCACACGGCAAAACTCTTCATAGTACTTGTTAATCTCTACCCTCTCCCACCACTCAATTGAAACAGTACTCCTAGAATTAGTATGGATCTTAAATTGCAAAGATCATAATCTACCATCCTATTAAAAAAAGAGTATAAATCATTCCAAGATCCTAAAATAGTATATCTGACTATCAATTCCGCACGGAATTGAAACCTTATGTAGCTCTCAATCTAGCTTATTACAAACAAAATCTTTCATAAAACTAGTTAATAAGTATAGAATGGTGAAAAGAACATGCTTATATCAATAAGCAGAGAAAAGTACAGAACAAACCCATCTTAAATTCATAATCCAACTTGCATTTTCACAAATTTGCTGGAGTAATTATAAACCATTTAGCTTAGATTACGAGCTTTAATTTTAAGAAATTATATCTCTAGTTTTTTATCGTTCTCCCTTAGAATCTTAACACTGTTCATACTCAAAGACAATCTTCTCAATTTTTTTCAATTTATAAGAAAAAATATAGTCATGGGCATGGCATGTATTATTTGATTCGTCTCAATTAGTACATTATTAATATTCAACCGTTAATAAAAGATATTTAAGCTCAAAGATGTGCAATAGGAGATGCGCACACGAAAGTGGGAAAGATAGCAAGTAACAAGTAAAACAAGCAACTAAAACAACCAAATTAAGCAAATAATCCAGTTGATCAATAAAGCACAAATAAGATTAAATATTGATTAATAGAAATTACCATTGAGTGTACATATCAAGAACAACAGTTTTATCTCCAGCAGCCTTAACAATAGGCCAAAAAGTGTCCTTATTAACTTGGGTAACCTTCCCAACAATGGCTTCCACTTGGGTACCCACATCCATACTTGCTCTAATTTGACCTCTAACTCTATCATTTCTTCTCACAATACCTCCTATACTCTTAGAACTGCCACCAAATTCGACCCGCCTCGAAAACCGGGTGCCCGGAACACAGCAACGGGCGGGATCCGATGAGGAGATCGGATTGGCCGGAGATGACCATGATTGATGAGAGAGTGAGATGTGGAGAGCCATTAAAGTTTCGATTTTTTTGGAGGATTTTTGTGGTGTTTTTGATTTTTTGAGGAGGAAGAAGGTAGTGAAGGACCCTACTAGTGTGGAAGAGTGAAAGTGTTATGTGGTGTGTAGGGGAGAATGAGAAAAAAGGGGGGTTCTATTTGGCTTTTGTAGTTTGTGGTAGTGAGGCAATATGCTGTTTGGAACTTGGAATATCTTTATAGGGTCAGGGCTCTTATAGGATCAAATCTCGTTTACGTCATTTTGTTGAGTTGCTGATTACACATAACAACAAAAGTTTTTAGTGTCGGATATAAGACTTTTCCAATTTTTAACTATTGCAAATAAATTTTGTCTAGCTTTTAAATAGTAAATGGGGGAAATAGAGGAATGGAGGATGTTGAAGAAGAGCGTAAAAATAATGAGTTAGTTCAGGAAAAGCTTGATTAGAGAGTTAAAGGGTTCATTCTTTAAAATGATCTTATTCCTATTTATTTATAGCGTCTAGAGAATTATGTTCATGTAAGCGTATAAGATATGCATTTACGTGTGATGGATTGATTTATAATCGATTATGATTTGTATTAGATTGTATGTAATATTTGTAGGTTGTTACACAATGGTGTCACACGAATTATGAAATTATAGGTTTCCCATTTTGTTTTCTTCATTTCTTATAATATATTAGCAATCTACTACTTTTTACTTCATACATTGCTAATCATTTATTTAAGAAATGGATCGTACAATGAAAGTGCACATTTTACCTTAAAATATTACTTGATTCTCAAAATTATATTCTATTGCTAACTTTTATGAAGATAGAATAATATTTGTGACTTTCTTTTCTCGCCCTTTTTATTTACTTGATCGTTTTATTTATAAAAAAAGTTACTTTATGCAAATATTTTGAGTATAAAAATATTATCAAGTGTATGAATATGTGTTGGTCAGACGACTCTTCTCTCTTTTTTTCTCTCTTCTTTCTCCTCTCCCACAAAACCTTATTTTTCAATCTAGAGGCTACCAGGGTGGTGGTAAGTCCCTTTTCTCCTTTTTATTACTTTTTTTTTATGTTTATGTTTCTAATAAATTTCAATCTCTCTCTAATGGAGAGTTTTTCTACCCATATATATATTGGGTTATCGGGTTATATCTACCATATATTGGATTTTATCTCTCTCCATGTGAGAGTTTGGAGACTTTGTTATTGGGATTTTGTGAAATTCAAGAGGTTGATGTCAAGACTTCGTTTACAATCACTTTAATTGAATCTAATTCTACTTCGAAACTACAAAAGATCCTCAGGCCCTCTTGCTTCGCTGCATCATATAGCGATGTGAAAGTCGAGGATTTTCATAATTGTTAGATCTACTCAACTATTGTGGTTTTGTCATATTAGAATTATATTTATTTCATTTTGATATGTATTTGTTTAGTTTTGACTTATATTGTAGATGTCATATGACTTTGAATCAATGAATTAATGTTAGTTTTTTTTTAAAAAAAAGTGTTTGAAGATGTGTGCCCACAAAGATCTATAAAATAATTATAAGCTATTATTTGAAATATCGTCCAATCAACTAGGTCAACCTTGATTATTGTCCGTACAAGTTAATTGATAGGTTCTCTATATGATCATCCAAGAAGGACTTACGTGTGTTTTGTTGGAGGGCATTTCTCTCCACCATGTTTCTCCTCCTCTCATTACCTGAAATCATAACTGAAAGACAAAATGGTCCATCAAGAAAAAAAATAAGAGAAACAAAATGACAATTTTGATATCATTCACTGTATCATCATCTTTTGTTCCTTGTCAAAATTTTCTTCTTCCTTATAAAGGAAACAAAAGTTGTCATTTTCAGCCTAATCTTTTGATCAAAAGCTTCTCTTATGACAGGTTGATGATAGATTTCCCCAATTTTTGGATATTTTACTACACTATTGTCGCCAATATTTTGTAGCATCTCCTCCACAAACTATTGTGGGAGAAATTAGTGGTTCTTTGAAAGATTGCCAAACTTTTTTTTCTCATGAAAATTTCTGATTTCGTAGGATCTGTTCTTTTCGGCATAAAACAATTGAATTGAACTGAATTGAACTAAAATGAATAGTAATACGTGAAAGTAAAAGTATTGTCCAAAATTTGACTGAATTGAACTGAAAAGGTCAGACTCATAATTAGTAGATAAAAAAAACTGATCCAAGTTGTCAATAACAACCCAATTAAAAGTGGGCCTTGAGATAATTGGGCCTGGATCTCCCCTCTGGTCGAGCAAGCTTGAGCTACCATTTTGCATGCATGTAACTTGATACTAGGAGTTATTCAGTCTGAATGTATTGTATCTACTAGGTTTTGGACCCGTGCATAATGCACGGGAACTTGAATACAATAAAAATGTTTATATATCCCCTACATTGAAAACATATAAACGATTATTTACGTCTACTTGATCAAAAACTTTGTGTTTAAGAGAAATACACATTTATATTAATTATAAAGTTGTTTAACAGATACATGATATTCATATGTTTTGGAAGACTTCTTTTTAGAGCAAAACAAAATGTTTTAAGAAGCTACTTCATCCGTTCGTAGTCTAATATAACAATGAGATTTTTACACTATTCATTCACTATCATACCCTTTCACTATATATTGTTATTTTTATGTAAAGACAAATATAGTCATGTGGGGTATTGTTAGATTCATCTTGATATATACTTTCAAAATATCAAATGTGTATAATTTTACTAAATAGTAAATAAAGATATTAATAGTAAAAATTGAGCATTGGCAAGCGTGAAACCCCAATTGCTGCAGTAGAAAAAGAACGAAGGAAGTATAATATAGTCAGAAGCAATTATATCATTATAAGTAAAGCCAACAACACCTTAGGAGCTAGGAAGATTGGAATTCCAGATTTTCTTCCACACTTCCGATACAATAGAATCGCCAACAACTGTATGGGAATTCTTAAAAAAATTAATAAAGTAATGGTCTTATTTAGTAGAACAAACCAATTTTGGTGTAGCCCCATAGAAAGCCATCATCTAAGGGTTGAGATGGTAAAGGTTAATGATCTCAACCGCCTCAACAGGGAGAAAATTTGCACGAACTTGGTTTTCATCCAAGTAACCAGTGGGGGGGTCAATCGTCTCAGAAACTCTCTCTACATTACATCTTCATTTTTTCCTCGAAATGGCCTTAAAGTATTAGACTTCCCATTATCTTTCTGATATAGGAATACTATTAGGCAATTTTTACCAATGACTGAGAAATGGCTACATAAAATTGGCCATGACTGAGAACTGGTCTCGGAGATACAAACCCACCATGCGATAGGGATTGTCCTTGACTTTTGACACAGACCAACTAAAATTGCCTTTTTTGAAACCTCGAGGAAATTTGTTCATCTGACGGAATGAGTACCATACGGGGTATAAATACCTTATTCCACGTTGCTACCTAAAATGACCACAATTTCGATGATATATTGTATCATACTTTATTCCCCATTTCATCTGGTGGAATGAGTATCATACAGGGTTTCCCCACTACTTTTTTCCTAAATACCTTATTCCCCGTTGCTACTTGAAATGATCACAATTTCGATGATATATTGTATCATACCTTATTTCCCATTCCATCTGACGGAATGAGTATAATACAGGGTTTCTCAATTTACTTTTCACCTCCCAAAGACTACCTCAAGTGACTTCAATGGTCCACAATTAACCCTTATTCATTAATTTCTTCCTAAAACCAATTTTCGAATATATTAAGCGAACTAAAGTTTTAATATTCATTAAGACTAATTTAGAAAATGTAAACAAATATAAATACGCACTACTTGTATAATAATTTGTGTTTTATAGGTTCTTTATAAGATGTACATTTCAATATTATCTTCTACATCAAAGAAAAAAAAAACCAAAAAACAAGTTAAATAAATTAACAACTTTTCCAATTCAATAACTTTATTTGATCTTTTCAAAACAGTTTCACTCTATTATAAACCAATTAAACTTGAATACTTATAAATCCCCCTTTTTTTTACATATAAGCTTGACAATTAACTCATCTTGTTGATTCACCTTCTAAATTAGTGTCGCAATGCTCATTAGATATCTCTCTTTCCAGTCTAATATCGTCCACACGATTTATGGTTTAAAAATTGTAACATTACTTTTATATAAAATTATAAGATAATTATTTTACTTGTAGTTCCCTAAAATGACCACAATTTTGATGATATATTTTATCTTACATCATTCCCATTTCATCTAACTGAATGAGTATTATACAATATTAATTATATAAGAAAATCATGGCGCTGCTTAACTTTAATGATGAATAAGTGAGAAATATCTATTTTAGCAAGGAAACTATATTTAATCATGCATATAAGAAATAATTATTGATATCCTATAATGTCAACTACTTCATGATTCACTCATACTTTCATATATAATTTGAGTTTAGGATGTTAAATTTATGAACAGTTATATTAGTTTTTTTTTTTGCAAGAATAATTAGTTAAAGAATATTGGATTATATTAAAGAAATATAATTACTATTCTTAGTTAATTTCTTAATACACGCAACATATTTCTTTTTGGGATATTTCATAAAACTTGCAAAATAATTCGCAAACTATTATAAAAATTAAAAAAGCTTTATTTTATAATTTAAGCACATGTGTCATGTTTTCACTCTCTCTCCTACTCTTTTATTTTATAATTTTTATAGAATGGGCCAAATTCAAAGTGTGTGAATTTTCTTTAAAAATGATATTAGTATCAAGCGTAAGTTCATAAGTGTATGTACTTATATCGTTTGTTTCATTTGAATGTAAGAATGTGGGAAAATATTTGAGTGACCCTAGTCCCTAAGCCTAAGGTTGTCAACCTTCTTAGTCGCAATAATAGAATAATATATTAATATATATCCAATAAATTGGAGAGAGAATTGCCATAGATTAATGTTTTAATGTACTCTTGACCTTAACTTTTTAGTATGAGAAGAATATCCATTTTTATCTTTAAACAACTTATCTTGTACATTTTCTTAATTTTCCCTTAAGTTGTCTGAAAAACACTTAATTATTATATCTAAATTTGTTTAATCTTATCTAAATTTTCCAAACTTATATTATCATAGTTATGTCAAAATTAGTTATAGTAGACAGATGCTTATATATTGGTTTTCATTTTTTTTTTACCTAATTCAATTTCTTGAACATATATATAGATGAACTCTTATTTTACTCTCTCACTTTAACTTTGTTTTTTAAAAAAAAATACTTTTAGTATGTATTGGTCATGGATATGATTTTTTTATGATTATCATATTAGCTTACCTAAACCACTTTGGGACTAAAAATTGAATATTTGAGTTGTTATTGTTTTTGTTATATGTAATCTCTAGTCATAATCATGGTGTGTTATATTTTTTTCAACAAAATCATCTTTTTATTTCTTGTTTGGTAATAAAATAAACTTGCATTACTATTATTATTACATTTGCATATTTTCTTGAAGGGGCTAGCATCTCATGATAATGGTGTGGTATTCATTACCAAAAGTGAATAATATTAAAAAAAAAAACTTATTAGACCAATGTACCCATTGGCTTGAAATTAGGTAATTTTTAAATTAATTATATTATATAAGTTTGATAGGTGTGATGAAAAACTTAAAGTTGTTATACCAACGCACCCATTGGCTTGTACTTAGCTAATATTTGTTTTATATTTGAAATTTCATATTTTGACTTTTTGAGTATCTTGTATTAGTGAAAAACTTAAAGTTGTTATATCAATTCATCTTTTTCATTGTATATTTTCTCTCTCCTCTAAATTGGTATTTAGCTTGAAAATAATTCCATAACTGGTTTTTGTGAAAATAATAAGAATGACGCTAAGATAATATATGATTTTCGTTTTAAAAAAAAATTAATATTTGATTTGTTTCCTTAATTGATAATTGGTTGATTGATTCCTTTAGTTATTGTAGTTGATATTATTTCCTTCATTGTTACACAATCGGAGGAATTAATTGATTATTGTTAAAATTATTTTTAGCAATGCCACGTGGCGTAAGCAAGCATTAGGTCGAAAAGTTGAGGGTGAAGGAGAACAGAGGAAGGTTGAGGTCTTGACACGTAGGACAATTTTTTCCTGCTTTAATATTATATATGATGATATGTTTAAAATTTTGCATTCTTCTCAAAGCCTAATCCCTAATTCTATTAAATAAAGCATAAGTTTCTCAATCCCTAAGCAAGAATGAAAACCACATGTGGTGAGATGGAAGGAATTATTTTGTTTATCATATACTACCTCCGTTTCATATTAATCTACACACTTTGACATTTTACACTATTCACAAATTGCACTTTGACCCTCGTTTGTGATTTATACGTGAATAAAAACATAGTCATGTGAGATCTTGTTAGATTCGTATTAGTATGTATTTTATTAATATGTACTTTTTATAATTTTTACAAATACAAAACTAAAGATATATGTCCTCAAAGTTTTGCATTGACATGCGTGAAAAGTGTAAGTGTGTACTAAAAAAAAAGTGTAAGTGTGTAGATTAAATTGAAACGGAGATAGTATAATATTAGGAAGATGAAGAATTTGATAGCCATAATACAAAATGAATTGCCTTTGCTACTATATTATAACTATGTTGAAGAATCATACGTTTTGATCTGAAGAAGAGCCCAATATTTGGAAAGAATCATCAAACCATGTTGAAGAATCAATTATAATATAGTAGCAGCACATTTGAAGAATTTGGAAGGAATTGATTTGGTGCTAATTTTCCATACACACTTCATTGCCTCAATTAAAAAGGATTTGCAAAATTACTTTAATAAGTGACACGTGGCAAGTGAATGAGAGGGGTGGAAAAATCAAAGAGCAATGAGAGGTGAGAAAGAATATGGGACTGCCACGTTGGATGTTTTTTTCTTGCTTTAATATTATATATGATTAATTTACATAGTTTAATTTGCACTTTTGTTAACATAAAAATTTGATTAATAAATTTTTTAATTAACAATAATTGTCTATATATAAAAACTTAGCCATGTTTAAAAATATATGTTGACAAATCTAATAACACCTCTTATTATGTTTTCTCTTTATACATATATTACGACTGTGGTAAAAGAAAGTATGTGAAGAGTGTCAAAGTATAATGCAAAAATATTCTCATATCACATTACTCTACTTCCCAACAATAGAAGAATCCTCGAATATTTAACATGGCAAATATAAGGAAATTTATCTTATTTATTGATGAAAATGTAGAGGTGATCATAGGCCGGGTCGGGCCTCAAAAAAATTGCCCGTTGGTCGGGGTCAGGACGAACCAAAATTTTGTGCCCAAAGTCCGCTTTTTCGGACCAGAATCGAGTCGGGTAAGAAAAAAGACTAAAAAGTCATTTTTGGCTTGCCCAAATCCCGTCCAAAGCAATAAAAAATGAGGCCCGGCCCGCGGGCCATAAGATAAAATAAGATAAGATAAAATATTTGGTTCAACTTATTTTCATTCATTTCCAGAAAAACATAAGATAAGATAAGATAAGTTCAAATTAGATAAATTAATTAGGAGATGGAATAGAGTGATAGTAACACAATACTCTAAGATTGAATTAACCTGAAACTAAAATCTATATATTAAGAGAAATATAATATGCAAAATTACCTTTATGATTTTCTACGACAAAATCATATCGTAGAGTTGTATTATCGTATTATTTTTTAGAAAAAGAGTCGTAGGATCGTATTAAGATCGTATTAAGATCATATCATATGATTTTTTGTGGTTGGTATCAGAAGATCCTACTAATTAAGATACTGCATAGAATCGAAAATCGGGATCGTCGAGGTACTTCTAGATTGTAGAATCATAGGATCATAAGATTTGGATTAAGGTTTTAACAACAATAAACCTACCTTGTTTTTTCTTATTTTTACTGAATTGAATTCATTTAAACTTACTTTTTTGAATAAGGATTAAAATAATGTAAGGGTAAGACAATTACTATTTTGTTATACATAGCTATTGAGTAGGGGTGTTCATTTCGGATATCTGACACGATCTGATTCGAAATTTCGGATCTGGGAAAATGTGTTCCGAATCCGATCTTAAAAATCGAATATCCGAAAACTAAAAAAATTTGAATTTTTCAAAGGAAAAGTTCATAAAATAAGTTTGGGATTGGATTATCGGATATTTCACCGGACTTGAAAATGAATATTTCGAATTGGATATCCGAAAATTTCCCATGCTTTGGATATCCAAAAATGAAAATTCCGATATGTATCCGATCCGAATTTTTTGAATATCCGATCCGAAATAATTGAAAACTAAAAAATGGGATCGAATATTTGAAAAACCACATTGGGTCGATCGTATTACAAATTGAATCAACTAGATCAAATATTTTTGAACCCTCAACACCCCACAATTACATAAAATCGCCCAAAAAATAGTTGAAATTACCTCTATAACCTTTGCTCTTTTTTTCATAAATCATCACCACCCACCTCCTGCCAAGCAACCACCTCCTGTCAGACTGCCACCACCACCACCTACCTCCTAACATACTGCCACCACCACCCACCCACCTTCGATCCTGCCAGGACAAGCCCTTAACCCCCGAGTTCTCTCTCTCCTTCTCAAGCCCTTAACCCTTGAGTCTCCCTCTCCTTCTCACTCGCCGACCACCTCTTGCTGTGGCGCTGTACTCGGACTTTCGACGGCCTCACTGGTCCACCACCCCCGACAACCTGAGACCAGGACCACCAGTAGTGGACCGCTCTCCCTCGACCCTCAATTGAATTTCGCGAAATTTTTTTAGGCTTGGGCGAACGTCCGCGGTGGACGTTCGCTCCATGGCCGGAACGTCTGGCGGCCTGGACGTTCCGGCCATGGATGGAACGTCCACCATGGATGGAACGTCCACCGCGGACGTTCGCCCAAGCCTAAAAAAAATTCGCAACAATCGTAGGTGGGTGACGGTGGTGGTTGAGGGAGATAGGTGACGGCAGTGGAGGGTCACAGGTGGCAGTGGGGAGGTAGGGGGTGGTGGTGGGGGTGGTGGGTAGTGTGGAAAAGAGGAAAGGGTTAAATAATCCGAAAAAATAAATTTGAGACGATTTTAAGTAATTTTAGGGCGATAATTAACAAACCTTCACCCCTACTATTGAGAGCCAACCCAAAAAAAAAAAAAAAAGTGTAATTGAATGTTAGGTGATCCACCATAGCAAGCAAGTCAAGGTTCCATATGCGCAAATTCCAAATTCCAATACAACTCCACATTCCACAAGCATGATGATGCTGATTGATGATGCTTCACAACGTGGTTAATGCCTTATGTGGGGATGACTTCCAAAGTCATATGATCTCTTTTTTCTCTTTCTTTCCTTCCTTTACGTGTTTTTTTTTTGTTTATCTTCAATTTTTCATTGATTAAAATTGTTTTTTAGGTGTCATGCGGATGACTTTATTCCAATGTCAGAAGTCAGAAGCTTTTCACACAGAAATCCTATATTCCATCAATTCTCAAGAAATTTTTCTCGAGAAAGAAAGATTGATATGAGAGAAAAAATTTACCTGAAAAAAAAGGGGAATAATAGCATGCAAACTAACAAACCTACCACAAGAATCTACTCTGTAAAGTACTAGAACTAGATGAGTATATTTTTTTTTTTTTGGAATAGTTTAGACTTTTCCCTAAACAAACACTAGTACTAAAATAAGTGAATATTTATACACAAAAATTGAATGTACTTGAGTTTAGAGTAATTTTTTTCTCTCTTTACTCTTTGTTATGGAACCCTAATTTTTATTAATTTATCCGTTTTAACTTTTGAGATTATTCACATATATAATTTTGACTATCTTTTATGATTTGTACTCAAGGAAAAACATGATCATATAAGATCATGTAAGATCTTGCTAGATTCATCTCAATGTGTAATTATTCAAATATCAACTTTTTGTAATTTTTGCTTATTGATAATAAGAGATATTAAGGTTTGAATTAGTGCGTCGACAAATGTGCCTCATAGAAATAGGTAAACTAATACAAATCAGAGGGAGTATTTTGTTTTAGATGATTTTAAGTTATACTCCCTCTATTTCAAAACATAAGGCACGCACAATATTAGATATCGAACTTTGACCATTAATTACTTTCAATTTATGTCGATAAAGATAAATTAAAAATAATATTATTAGAGTATTTTTCAAGACGGATCCAACCGTATAATTTTTTATAATTAATGTTTATCATATTATGAGAGATATTTGTGATCAAAACAATTTTTTGTAAAGCATTAATGTCTTATATTTTGAAAAGGAGGGAGTAAAATTTTTTATTTTCTAGTCAACAAAAAAATATGATTTTCAATTATTAGATCAATTAAATGATTAAAAGTGACGAAGATATTTTGAAATCAATTATTTTATGGAGTTTGTATTTGTTCATTACTTGTGATAATAATTGTTCTCGTTCATAACATGAAAATATTATTCAAGGTGATCGGTTATCAGAGGATGATTTCATTTTCATTCTTAATAGTCTTCTATGCACGCGGTGCGTGCATGCATTATTTAGGCGATTATTATTAAATTTCATCTAGATGTAATTTATATTCATTATTAGTACTAATTTATAATCATTATTAGTACTAATTATTAAATTATCATGTTGTACAAATACAAAATATAAAAAATATTTCATGAAAAAGTTATTTCAATAGGAAATAGCAAAGAAAGAAGATTGTATTTAGTGTTTAAAAATTACGATGCACATTTAGATGTAAAGTTCTATTGTCAATTCAAATAATTTTTTTAGTTTAAAATTTGGCTCGACTCGATCTTGGCCTAAAAAGTCTGTTATTAGCCCATCATAACGGATTTCGGGCACAAATCTGAACCGAAATTTCTCCCAACGTCATATGTGCGTGAGCTGTTTTTTAGATGCCACAACTAAAACCCCGACCTCCCAATGATCACCTCTAATATCATAACAACTAATAATGTAATATATATCATATCGAAATTTTTTACCACCTTTTGTATTTTGTTTATTTATTTTTTTACTTTGCAATTTCTCTTTCTATAAAACAAGATATATTATATCATTTAATATACATTTTTAAATAACTTTCAATAATATTACTTTTAAATAAGCAAAATCCATATTCCAAAAATGTAATACTAAAACAAACCTAACAAATTAATGAATTATAGAACACTAGAAGAAGCAAAATTAGATATTTTGTAGAAGCAAAAAAAAAATTAGATACTTCCTTGCCTCCTAAAAACTAGAATTTTTTGCACGCGATGCGTGCTTGAATTTTTTTCGAAAAAGAAACTCGATTTTTTTCGACATAAGAGTCAAAATTTGAACATTAGACATACGAAGTATAATTGTTTTTTGTTGCGAAATTTGATTGGTTTAGTTTTTGTCACTTAAAGCTCTCACCATTTTTTTTTTTTTATACTTTTGAAAGTTTAATTATATTAACAAAATAGAAATTTTATTGAATTTATTTATGATTTATAATATTATAATTTTTTAGTTGATTTTTTAATTAAGTACAGTACTCCATAAATTGTAAAGAAAGTATACACTTTGATTTCAAGTCAATTTTTTCATAGGTTGTAGTTTGTAAGTGAATTTTTAAGTTTTTGTAAAGTTTTCTCATTTTAGTGATTTGCATAACGTAAATTATGCAATTTTATGATTTTAGTTGACTTGTGAGTGATTGTTATAATTATATTTTTGGTATTTTTGTTTGAAGCCCCCTTTGATTTGTAAGTGAATTTGTGATTTAGAATGGGAAGGAGGGCAAAATAGGGATTTCAAAATAGGACACCATTGCTCCTCCCTTCCCTTATCTAATAGAGATAATGAAATCATATAAAAAAATATAAATATATAATAATAAAAAAATATAAATAGTCCCATTGCAGGTAGAAGCGCAAACAACATCTCTCTCTTTTCTTCCCTCTCTATTTTCTTCTTCTTGTCATTTTTTCTTCCTGAAATTCTATTCTCTTCTTCTTTCTCTCTCCTCCAACCTCAAAATAAAGGAAGCTGGTCAATGGAGGAGCAGCTTCCTCTCTTAATCTCCACTTAAATTTACAATAATAAAAAAACAAATCAAACCCAAAAAAATTAAAAATTTGAAATTTTGAATCTGGGGTTTTTCTGGGTTGTTTACATAAAAATCTGGGTACCATGGATCTACGCATTTTAATGGTTTTATGTATTTGCATTTTGCAAAGTTTTCAACTTTCAATGGTTTCAGGAAATGCATTTTTTAAGGTAGAACATAAATATAAAGGTACCAAAAGAACGTTGAAGGAGCTTAGAGCACATGATGTTCGCCGCCATGGAAGAATGCTTGCTGCCATTGATCTTCCTATGGGTGGTAATGGGAAGCCTTCTGATGCTGGGTTTGTTTCTTTTTTCTCTCTCCTCTTTTGTTGTTTCAATTACCCTTTTTTTGTTTATTTTTGATTTTGCTTAGAATGTATGCTTCTATTAGTTGTTTTATGATCATGCTTAATGTTTTTTTTTAATTTGAAATTGATTAGAATTGGTTAAGTGGGTGTAAATTGGACATTGTTTTAGGCTTTATTGATTGATGGTGTTTAAATTTTGAGGTTTGTTTTGTTATGAATATGTCTTGTTATGAATATGTCATAGTTTTGTTGGTTAAATTAATGGAAATAGGAGAAATGTGATGGTTTTATGAAGAAAAAACATTGAATGGCTAGTTGATAGAATGATAGGATTCTACTACATTTAGAAAATTAGCATATTTACTCTTATTCAATCAACTATGAAAGTGAAAAGGATATAAAGAAGCGAGGGAAAAAATATACTTCATGTGTTCTGAAATAAGTGAAACACTTCTTTCGTTTATGTGAGAGCTTTTTGAGATAAGTGTTTCATTTATTTCAGAACAAAGGGGGTAGAAGCTTTTTCTAGACCTAATTTAGATTTTAGCCTTGTGTGGTGGATAAGATTTAGCCAAAATAGACTTACTTTTGAGGAAATGTAGCTCATTCTAAAGCGGAAAAATGATTTACTTTCGGGTTATTTTGATAATATTGATTATTCACTCCTAGAGAATGATGAAGATTTCCTATTCATTGTTACCCCTTCTCGGGGTGGGGGTTCTTGTGTACATAATATTTCCTCACAGGACTGATTTATAAGAAAAAAGATGAAACACGGTGTGTATGTTTGAGTTTGTTGTAAGGGAGCTACAGTTGAATCATAAACTGATTGAAAGATGGCGAGTCGCCTTCTATTAAATCGTAGAAAATTTATGGCATAGTGTAATAGTGTATGGAGGCTCCTGGTCTATAATATCCTTTGTCTCGAAAGGAAAATTATTAATTTCTAAAACATCTCTTATGTGTTTGTAGGCTATACTTTACGAAAATTCAGATTGGAAAGCCTCCTAAGGAGTATCATGTACAGATTGATACAGGAAGTGATGTTTTGTGGATTAACTGTGCGGGATGTGACAATTGTCCCAAGAAAAGTGGGCTAGGAGTATGTTATGCATAATCTCTTGACCCAATGACAACTTCATTCTTCTGTTTATCAGTTTCGGGAACTTATGCTACTTGTGATCTTGCAGATAAAACTGAATTTATATGATCCCAAAGGTTCATCTACGGCCAAATTAATCAACTGTGATGATTCGCAGTGTACTATGATATACCAGGGAACTCTATCTGGTTGCCAATCAGATATGCCTTGTCAATATGAAGTTACTTATGGTGATGGGAGCACAACTTCTGGATACTTTGTTGAAGATGCTTTTCATTATGATCAAGTCTCTGGAGATTCGCCAGCAACTAGTGGGAACACCTCTGTAACTTTTGGGTAATATCCCATTCTGATAAATTTCCTTATCTCGTACGATAAATGAAATATCCACGGAAAGTAAAGAAAGGAATGAATATTTTTAAGAAAAATAAAAAAGCTTTAAACTTTCAGAATGTTCTTTTGGGGACTATCTGTCTTTCAGTTAGATTAAGGTCATTCTATTCTCCCCAGCATTCTCACAGAATATGTGCACGATGTCTTGCATGCACATTTTTTTCTTAGGTTTGGGACATAGTCTGACGTCCATTGTTTGGGGGCAATTTTCTGCTACAAGTGAAACATTTGATGCACAGCTTTAGCATTTAACTCGTAACTGATGAGATGTTGTGCCTGCATGTTAGACCTTCTTATTTTTAGCATTGCATCTCCCTTAAAAACTTGATTTTTTTGAGCTTTAGCTAAGTTTTATTTTTCTTTTTGTGTTGTTAAGCAAATCACAATTCTATGCTCTTCGACCAGAATATTTTGAGATCAAGATTTATAAACATTCAGTTGCATAATTTTCAGAAATTTCTGTATGAGTTCATTTGTATATTCCTGTTTAATGGGTGTATGTTCAGAGTTCTCTTTTAGTAGGATATGGTTATTTCTGCATTATGTCAATATCGTAGTGTATTTGTGTTTTTGCATATGATGCTTTGAAGATTGAGCTAGAGGTCTGCATCCCTGGTGGGATTTTGGTGTTCATCTGAGTACATAAAGACATTGTAATTATTTGCTTCGAGCATCATAATCTTTGCTCTTTTTGACAATACACAGATGATGCTCTTCTAAGAAAATTGATTGTCTCTATCAGGTGTGGGGCTAACCAATCTGGTCAGCTCAGTGCAAGTGATGAAGCACTTGATGGCATAATTGGTTTTGGACAAGCAAACTCATCTATTCTTTCACAGCTTGTTGCAGCTGGAAAGGCACAAAATATGTTTTCTCATTGCCTGGACAATCAAAAGGGAGGTGGAATCTTTTCCATCGGGCAACTTGTCGAGCCAAAGCTGAATAGTACTAAATTAATACCGAACCAGTATGTGATGCTAATCTATTATTCTTAATGCTTATCTCACTTTTTTCTTGAACCACTAGGACTGAATTGCATTGTTTCTTTGCTACAAATCGTGAACGTGTTGGCTAGTTGGCTTTGTTTTGTTTTTCTCAGCCTGCTTTGTCCTTGAGAACATATGTTTGCTGACATTTTAAATCCAAACTGCCTATAAATGGAGTCAAACATTCTCCAATGTTCTATTTTGTTTTGGAATGGTGATGTGGTTGAAGTGTGGACAAATGACATATAGCAACATGTTTGTTCAATATATTTAAATCCCCCCCCCCCCCCGGCCGTTCCTTTGTGTCTCTCTTTCTTGGTGTAGGATGCAGGCCTTTTGATTTATTTTCCTGACTTATAAGCTTGATGATTTGGTTTATTGAGAGGATGCTTCTTTGAAGTTGCTTGAGGATGAAAACTAGAGTTATGAATTACTGGGAGGATAATGATGTAGCATTAAGTTAAAGGCTTATGTTGGAGTATACACAAATTATTGAGAAAAGACGTGCCAGTAAAGTAGTTGGATTAATACGTCAAGGTGAACCCGGTTGGCACCATATTCATCTTACAAGGTAAAGATGGGAAACATATAATACTGGATTAGCGGGTAGAACACTAAATCAAATACTGTAGCTTTTGTTTTTGGTGAACAAGGAAAATAGATTAAAACTTCATAGAGTTAAGACTTAAAGAGTTACATAATTCGAAATATTTAAGTAGCTTTATCAATAGTTCTTTTTCTTGATGATTTTATTAGAAATATGGTGGAACTTAGAATTAGAAATGCAGGCTGCTGACCAGTTTGCCTCGTGTAAAATAAAATAACATGCTTAAGCTGCCATGTGAATTGTACTATTGTAGTCCAGCAAGTCCTTGCTCTTGTGCGTCCGCTCTTATTAGTACATCTAGAACCTTACAACTGGTTCTCATCTTCATATTTCAATGCCAGAACTCTCTTGATTGATAGATCTTGAAGATTTAGAACTTTTTGATCAGAGACCTGAAGGTATATACTTCTCCATTCTAAATTCACCAATTGGGGTGGGGGGATAATTTTTTAGGTTCCCATATGATGAGGAATGAGATAAAAATAGGGACCCATGTCATGGGGGAGAGAGAAAATCCAATAGTTAAATAAGGAAATGTTCGGTTCTCTTGCAACTTCCGAAGTCGGGAAGTTTGGCACTTATTTTAGAAAGGACGAAGCATCAACTACTAATCTCATCCTCAAATTGTTCATTCTTGAAAATTTAGAACTCTTTTGGTCAGAGACCTGAAGTTATAACTTCTCCATTCTAAATTAAGTGCACCATTTGGGGGTGGGGGGATAATTTTCTTAGGTTCCCATATGATGAGGAATCAGATAAAAATAGGGACCCATGTCATGGGGGGAGAGAGAAAACCCAATAGTTAAACAGGGAAATGTTCGGTTCTCTTGCAACTTCTGAAGTCGGGAAGTTTGGCACTTATTTTAGAAAGGAGGAAGCATCAATTACTAATCTCATCCTCAAATTGTTCATTCTTGATATGGCAGATGATGAGGTGCTATCATGTTTTTGGATTGGTCTTTTCATTTTTTGATTGGAAGAATTGACTTATGAAGAGGATGCAATTGCAATGGGAAAGCGAACTTTCTCTAGTAGCTATTGTTGTCTTGGCTAGGTGGTTTACGATGCTATCAGGGTACACACTGCTACTTCTGGTTCTGGACTTGCTGCAGTGGTGTTTGAAAGAGTTCTGTCTCTAAAGAATCCTGTTCTTCTGTTTCATTTAATGAAGAACCTGTGTCCAATATGCTTATCTTTTGCCACGTCATTTTTTTAAAGCTGATGGTTTAGATCATTGAAATTGGTGAATTGGCTAAACAAGCAGCTGTGATATGTTACATAGGATAGGTATGAGACACAAAGTAGAATTGAGGATCCATAGCACTATGTATAGGAATTATGAAAAGCTTAAGTATATAGATCGTGGGAAACGTGATCAAGATGCTAAATAGAGACTTTTGGTGGAATGAGGGGATGAACTTGAATTATGAAATGTCAAAATCACTTCCTTTAGCTGATGAAAGTTTTTCAAGCTGTTGCTTGTATTGAAGTTCCAAAACCATTATTAGTTACTGGCTCTGTTTGGGGAAGCATTTTAGCTACCTTAAATGATAAGGTGCTAACATATTTTAGGTGTTAAAATCTGATTACTTCCATTCTTCAGTTTGCTACGTTTATGCCTTGCAAACAGTACCCTGGAATGTGATGCCTTCATTTTGGTACAACCTGATTCTGGGGGATACTTTTATTTCTTATGTGCCAGTTAGAAAGTTGATTCTGTGAATGTAATTAGTATATTTTTTCAGCATTCAGATTTCAGACAGAAGGAAGAAGAAAGTGCTTATGCAACATTATAAAGTTTAGAATTATTTTATTTGTTTGTAGATTAAAATCCTGCTGCAAATGGTTCTGAGTTGAAATATTTTGTTTGTTTTTGAGCTGATTGGGCTAGCTCTGATCTGCTCTAGTTTAATTGTGTTTCTAGAGGGAATTGAGAAAAGGCGTCCAGCAAATTGAGATGAAATTCTTTTCTTTTAGAGTGTGTTGCTCAACTGCTTTATCAACATGCTTATGTGTGTAGCCTATAGCTATTGGAGCATGCATATGCACGTGATTACTCAAAATGGTTGTGATATTAGTTTCTTCAGCTCGTCTCCCATGTGTAGTGTGATGTGTCGCACTTCAAATAATGTTGCAAAATTATGAGTGACCCCATCAAGACATTATCAGTGACCTCCCTATAATTTTATGAGTAACCCATCAAGATATTACCAACAACCTCCCTAAAGCTTGTCAATAAGCCCATATATGCATTCTAAGTTTGCCCCCGTATGCTCTTATCAGTAATCTTGATGGTGCGGCATGTCTCATATAAGAGTTACATGTTCAATTTGTTTTTTTACCTAGGCTTCTGTGCTAGTAGAATAGTTTTTTTGGGTTGCATGTTTAATTAGGTTTCATTAAGTCCTGATATGTATGTTGTAATCAGACTGCTACTACCCTCTTAGGGCACATTACAATATTGTCATGAAAAGTATAGAGGTGGCTGGTGAGGTTCTACAACTTTCTACAGAGACCTCTGGGAGCGACAGAGGCGCAATTATTGACAGTGGTACAACTTTGGCATATCTTCCAGATGATGTTTATGACAAGATCGTTGACACGGTATGTGCTCTCTCTTGATATTATCCATCCTCTAGGAACTTGGATTTGATTTGTGAAAGCTGAATATGTTCCTATTTCTGTACCTCTTTGTACTCTATTCAAATAAGCAGATTCTCTCCAAGCAGCCGAATTTACAGTTACATACTGTCGAGGATCAATTCAAATGCTTTGAATTCGCTGGAAAGTAAGTCTCATTTTCACTGAACTTGGACGCTCTACAAGCTTCTTTGGTTTGACTCTAGGGAAACTAATTGTTTAATCTTTGTTCCAGAATCGATGATACATTCCCACCTGTTACCTTCCATTTTGCAAATTCTCTCAACTTGAAAGTATATCCTCATGAATATTTATTTGCGCTAAATGATGGCGTAAGTACTATGGACCTTGGAACCTTTTCTCCTGCACCTTTCTTATCTCCAAAATAAATTTCTAGATGGTTTATGGTGCAACAAATTTCATTTATCCCAATTCCAAGTATGAACTGAAGGTTGATATCTAGGTTTATTAGTTTCATTTCATTATTCTAATTACTTGTTAATTTGGTTTTCCAGGATGATAAATGGTGCGTTGGTTGGATGAACAGCGGCTTACAGTCTCGAGATGGAAAAGATGTTACTATCTTGGGAGGTATAAACACATTATTATTTAGCAATTGATACCGGCATGTTTACAATTCAATATCAAGTTGTTTGCTTTAAAAGATGGTGTGTTTCTTACAACTTGTTTGATTAATCCAACTTTGGTTGCAGATATTGTACTGACTGGCAAAGTGGTGTTTTATAACCTTGAGAAACAAACTATCGGATGGACCGAATACAATTGTGAGTATCCGAGACACTCAGTTCTTTCTGCGCAATTTCTTGTAGTAGACAGTTTGATCTAATAGACCACTATTCGTTAGAAAAAAAGAAGTATAAGCTACAAAAAATTGAATACGAGTTAGTCTACGACAAAGTTACGCATCTATACTACTTAGTACAGCAATATATATGAAAATTATCTAATCGAGTCAGACCCGTTTAATAGGAGATCACTTACGTTACTTGTTAGACTTATTTCGACACAATTTTACTTGAATTTGAAGGTCACCTATGTTTTTGACGAACTGTTATCGCGCTAATTTTCAGGTTCGTCAAGCATCAAAGTAAAGGACGCAGAGTCAGGATCTGTGTATACTGTAGGCGCCCATAATGTTTCATCAGCTAATTCTTTAATTTCTGGGAGGGGTTTATTATTTTTGTTTGTGCTAATAAACCTGTTTTTCACAATTCATCATTAAATTTTTCATAGTTCTTTTCTATATTTTCTTTATACAGAAAAAAAAGGAGTATTTGTCGATTCGTTTGTTTTAACTGCACTAATCTTACATGTATAAATCATAGCTCAATTCTCCTAATGCCTTCTATTTTTCGTGCTTTCATGACGGCGAAGCATACGTATCAATCCAGTGGACAAACAAGAAGCTCCAGTTACCTTCACAATCTATGGCTTTGGGCTTATGTTTCTGTATTAGCAGCACTTGCAGCATTTTCTTAATCCTTCTATAATATTACATAGAAAAGTAAATGACAATTGATTTTTGAAAATTGGAAATACATATTTTTATACAACTATTTTCCTTGCTGAAAAAAAAGAAACATAAAAAGCAATCTGAGCAAGTGGTTTTTTACAAAGTTGTCTTCAAGAATTGTACAACGAAGTAAACAATTGCAAGGAATAATGCAATCTGGTACAAGTCTCTTTGGTCGGCGTCATCTCTTTGGAAGAACTGTGACATACGAAAAAAAAAATGTCATATTTCAGTTTTGGTACTACTTTTATTTAGATGAAATTTAAAATATTGCATCTAAAAAAGACCGGGAAGTAACATCATGTTACATTTTTTAGCATTTGTTGCGTGGCGTATTTTTTTTACCCGTGATAGTTGGGAACTGATTTTCTGATGTCTAATGCTAACTTTTAGAAGCTAATAAGATTGAATACAAGAAGTAAAACAACTAATTGTTAGATGAATAGCTTACTTAAAGGAAGCGAAGTTACCTTAGTAGGATCACCAGAAGGGTCAGGGTACACTTCAATGTTTTCCTTTGGGGTGGAAATCTTGTTACCGAGGTCCTTGATGGAATCAACCACATCCTTGCCAGCTTCTTTTGTAGCGAAGAGGCGGCGCGATGCCCAGAAGTATGCTTGCGCTACCGGAGATGATGCAGATAAATCCCAGGATTCCTCGTGCTCGATTACTTGGCCGCTAATTTGGTTTAAGGTGAACTTAGAGTTCACCTTAATGAACAAATCTCCCCCTATGCTAGCTAAGATTGATTTTGGCTTTCCTTTGATAGTCCACTTGATGTTTAGGACACTAGTTGACAACATCACCATTTCTTGCACTGCCTATAGTTTAAGATCAACTAACAATATTGTTAGCATAGTATAAGAGTTCTAAGTTAATATGAAGGAGTAAATTAGTATGATTTTACCACTTTGGTGTTCTCAAGTGCATCAGTTACCCATAGTGGCCTTTTGTATTTCTCTCGTCCAGTAAAGCTTCTAACTGGATCCTGCAATTTGCATCATGAGTTTAAGATAAGTGTATTAGCTTGCCTAATTACGTAAAGTCTAATCAGTGATGGGTAAGAGCCAATATAGGACTCGTCAGCTAGCGACTCTTAGCCGATTGGTGGTGCGTGAGTGCGTACGCCTTCTGGGAGAGGGTGTGTTCTTATAGAGCCACCAAGACAAAAAGGTCCTGATCTCAATGAGGAGTATTTCTACCTAGACACTTCACTAAGTCGACTAGCATATAATTCACTGGCATAAGCCTAACGATTTTTTTAGGACCTCATACCAAGAACCCCTTTGATAAGAAGAATTTCATCCGAGTTTTCCTCGCACAGGGTCACTCATCTAGAAGCCGCATAGGCATAAAATTGATGGGTGATCCGTGATTATTAGCAGGTAGCTAGAGAAGGGCGTACAGCCGTACCTTGTAGGCCTTTTTATATGGGAGATTCTCTTAGAGAGCCACAAAGCTACAGGTTGTCATGACACCCCTATTAACCACAATGCTCTAATGTGATTTTTCTTTTCATAGAACTCTATATAGAAAAACAAAGTATGTATATTCGAGATTAATGAAGCGAGTGTTGTTCTTAGTTAAAAATTTCTTTGGTAATATAACCCTCATATAACTAAGTGAACCAAATACTAGAATAAATTTAAAAAAAACCATAGTTTAGTACTAGAAAAACTAACCTTGTACTTAACAGAAGTAGCAAAAGTACCAAGTGCACGATTACCTTCCCTTAGTTGTAATATATCGCGGACAAGTTGTCTAGCAGTGGATTCAACTAATGGGCTACTAATGCACTCAAATTCATTGCAAAGTTCTCCAAAATCCATCCCATCCATTAATTTATCCACCTCTGATCTTCCAATCGTTGGATCAAGGGACACCTCTGTCTTGTTTGCATCATTCGTAACTGTCATGATCAATTAAAATTCGATTTCAAGTCAATAATGAACTAGCTTGATCTAAGTACTATGTGTTAGTTGACAATTTGGCATACTAATGTCACAATATTATATTCTATTACATCTATGTATATCTCAATAAGAGATCACGATAGATCTTTATCAACTAAACTAGATGGTATAATCTAAATTTTTGCTATAAAAATTGTACGTGTCACCAACTTACCATGTAATAGTGGAAATGTGCGGTGAGTAGTCTTGATATGTTGCGCCGAGAGAAAATTTTTCTGGCACCGAAAGCGGCCGGGAATGGCAAGAAAAAGTGTATTGGCAGCCAAGATGGTGGCTTTGGTTGAATTTGTGGTGGTGGTGGTTGTAAAGTTGCTCATCTCTCCTCTCCATTCTACAAAATTTTGGATGGGGTGTTTTTTTGTTTGCTTAACTTCTTTTTTCTTTTTTGGTATGTGATTTTTGTGACTATTGATTTTTGGCTGTCTCCTTTGGATAAGGTGGGGTGTGTGTTGTGATTCTTTGTATTCTAAGTGGTGGAAATACCTTAGCTATTTGCTAGATCATAAACTAATTTTTGTGGCATAAATTGTTCCAGCTTTCTCATTTTACAGTCCATGACAAATCATGGTTTTTGGAGGACAAGGGGTCACAATCAAAGGCCTTATCTATTTATTAATTTGTAGGTGTGGTCATCTACTGATCTTGGTGTTCATGTGGACATTGTGGAGAAGAGTATCAACTTCTAAGTTAGCTTTAGACTTTTGTACGTCCGAAAGAAAAACTTGATTAATTAGCATTATATATAAGTATATACATTTTTCAATATATGGCATGTAAGTTATAACAGATATTTATCTCAAGTTCATCTGAATCTAGTATAACGCCACTATCACATATAGATCTATTAATTCTTTCCTTGTCTAATAAAAGTATGTTTGTGCTCAATTTACCAGTTAATTTTGCGAGTTTTGAATGGGACGAGTCCAACTTTTTTAAAGTGACTACCTGCGAGGTATGGCTGAGGATGGAGGGCATTATATGCTTGTTTAAGGGAGAAACCTGTATAAGTTACAAAGGTAGGCATAATTAAATCCTCTGAGGAGGCAGCCAAGGGCGGAGGGCAACTATGGATCCGATCTATCACATAATCCAGGAGAGAGACAAATAAAGAAAACAGATCCCACCCCCTAAGGACTAAGGTTACTAGGTTTTGCACCTTCCTACAGTCTAACTGGAGGAGAGGACCTTGCACCAATCTCCTAATAAGACCAATCATTAACCAATCATCATACCAAAAATCTATATTCTTGCCATTCCCTGGGTTCCAAAAGCTATTACGACGTAACAGCTCCCAACCCTTCCCAATATTTTCCCACACTAATGAGCCATTCTTGAAACTGGTTATAGAGTTCCTATCGAGGTACTTAGATCTGATGCAATCCTGGGCGAGGTTAGGTGGTCCTTGGGCAATCTTCCATCCTAGCTTGGCCATAAAAGCTAGGTTCATATTTACTTGGCTTCGAATTCCCAGACCCTCACTACTTTTGGGTAAGAAGGTAGTTTGTCTATTAACTAAACGAGTTTTTTCCTCCCCCTTCCAAGAAGTTATTACAAATGCTATCGAAGTCGATAGAGCGTATTCTTAGGTAGAAAGGCAGCTTGCATGTAATAAGCCGGAATGGTAGAGTGGGTAGACCTGAGCATTTGCTCGAACCTGAGACTCTGGTAATGGGAGGCTCCGACTGCTCTCCTCACTTTCTGTCGCGGGGGCGGTTTTTTTTTGGTGAAAGGGTGGTTTAGGTTTGGGTTGGTACTAGGTTAATTTGGGGTGTGCCATATAGGCTATGTTTAGTTCATTTGAAATTTTCTGATCTGAACTGAATTGAACTTATTTTTTCTAATCCGATCTGAACTGAACTGAACTGACCTGATTTACAAGATCTTATCTTTTAGATTTTTCTTAATATATAAGAAAAAATATATTCATGTGGGGTCTTGTTTGATTCGTCTCAATGAGTACTTCATTAATATTTAATTATTATAATTTATACTAATATGTAATGAAAGATATATAATAGTAATAATGATTTTTAAATATAAGCATGATCTGATCTGATTTGATCTGAACTTATTTTTTCTGATCTGAAGATCTGATCTAAATAAGCAAAAATAAGATGAACTGAACATAGCCATAATCTATGTAAAATAAGTTGACAAATAAAATGAAATAATACATTCTTTTACCTCCGTAAATACATCAAACTACATTAGATGATAATTATAGATCCCAAAAGAATACCTTTTGAAAAGGTACAATTTAAATCTATTCTTAACTTTTTCTTTTGGGTGTAATTTCAAAATAGTCATATGATGATTAAAGGGATATGCATCATATGCTTAAATATTCATTTAGCAAGATGGTCGATGAGACTGATGAGTAAACATCTTGATTTCATGCTATGAGGTTGTTGCTACAAGGCCTACAAGCTTATAAGAGTTACGTGGGCCAGACAATAGGGGCTCACAGTTTGGTCTGTCCATGACATGTATGGACTAAACAACTGTGGATGATGCAGACTTTGTAGTTTTACAGTTTATATGTACTTCTGCCACTATACGTTATATCAGTAGCATATACGTTACTCTCTCCGTCTCAATTTATTTGCTACATTTATTTTATCACAAAGACCAAGGAGGGAGTGAGGATCATTGTGTCATAACAAGAATTAACAAAAAAGCAAATAGGTAAATTGTGGGACCTATGTACTATATATGGAAATATTTACAAAAACAAGGAGGGAGTGGTGGCAAATTTGTAAATAAAGTGTGGGACCTATGTATTATATATGGAACTATTTACAAATGTAGCAAATAAATTGAGACACACCTAAATAACAAAATGTAGCAAATAAATTGGGACGGAGGGAGTATATCATTCGCACGTTTTTAGTAAGTCATCTGCATTATGTGCATGATACAGTCACACAAAACGTCGAATTTGGAAATTGTCCTAATTGAGAACATCATATATATTATATCTGATAATATATATAAAAGTTGCTTTATTCAATACTTATCTCCTAAACAAAGTTGGCAATATTGAAAAATGTAAAGAGAAAAAAAGCCTCTCTAGTCTCTAGTACATAAGTAGCCTTTCATAGCCACATGGGATATCTAGCGATAGTACTCATGTGGACATGTACTACAATTTTGAATTTTCCCTAAATGATTTTTTTTTTTTGAAGGGACCTAAAGGAATTTTTTTTTAGAGAGGTTATAACTGAAGCATATATATATATATATATATATATATATATATTTTTTGATACGGAAAAGAAAACTAGGACAGAACCCCTAATCTGGAGGCCAGCCTAAAACATCCTAGCGGATGACAGAGAAAAATCCAAAGAGTAAGGAGGAAACTTGTAGATGAGGTTGGTCGCTCTGTGACCTTCATGAGCCATAAAATCAGCTGCCCGATTAGCCTCCTGGAAACAATGCGCAATAGAAGCATGTATATATTAATATATAAATAAAATATCTTGATAAAACTAGGAGAAAAGTAATACTGAAATGTAACAAATTAGAATCGTTAGTTTTAACATGACATCTTTCGAGATAACGACAACACTGCAAAAGTCTTCATTTTATAAAGTATGCAACTTGTACCACTATATGAGCCAAAACTTATCTCTACTGGTCGTCCATATAGATCATTTGCATCTATTTTTTAAAATCCGGTGCTATATGCTCTTACAAACGTATTTTCTCCAACCAACAATATATGATGAATAATCTAGGAAATCCTAATTTGTTAGGGTAGTAGGAGGGAAATTACCTCTAGCTAGCACTTAGAAGTTAGGATAGTAGGAGCACAAATTGTAGCAGGTATACGAAAAATGGTTCATTAAGTCATAAATTAAACTCAAATACTAGGTGATCGAGGGATACAGCATTAGGACATTGAGCTTGTCTTGGCAACCAACCGTTTGAGTCTCTTAGGGGACTCAAACGGTGGTAATTTGGTCATTTTAAGCCTTGGAAATTTCACGCGCGTGCTGTTTGGTACCAATGCTAGGTTATTAGATTGGTACCATTGTCCGAAAATTTTGATACAAAAGTAAGGTTGCTTGGTACCAATCCTGATAACAATGTGATACCAATAACAGGTTATAATGGTACCATTGTGTAACTCTTTGAGTGTTTGAGTCTTTTTTGGACTCAAACAGTTGGTTATCAAGACTTTCTGTTAGGACATTATATAGTAATTATGGGATAGGCTCGAGGCTCCACAAAAAACAAACTAGGTGATCGAGAAAACATGAAACTACATAAAGTGGTCCTAGGGAATGGATAGTGTCTCTAAACTTTATTATAGAAAAGGGTTAATTAGCATGGGGGTTTTACGTAGGAGGGGACATATTGTTCGTAGACAAGGAGGTACAACAGCATTATGTTTTGGATTCTAGCATTACTACTTACTAGAAAATGTACCTGGCTACATGCATCATGCATGTGTAAGGATGCGCAAACGACCTAATTAAACATCCGAAATTCAACTTAAAATTAGGAGATCCAAACCGATTTTTATAGGTTCGAAATTTCAAATACTCGATCATCTAAAAATTTGAGTATGGTTTATGAAAACATATATTACTTTGAAACTTTCAATTATCTGGTTACCTATCCAATAGTAACTTTCTTTGTTTTGCCAAAATTCTTTTCTCTAAACCAACATTCTATTTTTTTAAATTTGAACAAATAGTAGTTTTTGTTATAGGAATTAAATTGTGATTATGTAGTAATGTTGGTAATTAATATTATTTGAAGATGTTATGTATAATTTCTAGCTAGATTTGTATTTTTTTTATTAGGGTCTAATATGGTATCCTAATATGCGCGCTGAAAACGTAAAAAATCGGATTTTGGCTATTCGAACTGTATATAACTGCTATCCATATATATTTCCATTCAATATCAACATCGATTTGGGTACATGACCATGCATGCACAGCCCCTACATGCATGCGTGCATTGTGTTGTTTATCCCATTTGTGTTGTATCCCATATTCCCATCTTAGCTATATTACGTGCATGCTTTGTTTTATTTCTATCTTCCAGCTTTCCCATATTGTCCTTTGTACCAATGCAGGATCAATTAGAAATTTTAGGCGAACTTCTTTTAATTTGTTTGGTGGTCGATTTGATCAACTCTAAATTAAAGTTCACCTACTAAGTACTAGATTAAGTAAACCACATTTTTACATATTGGTAACGTGGGAAAAGGACATGAACATCCTTATGAGGTAGTTGCATGCAAACTTGCAATAATTGGGGGCCTAAAGATTGTGTAACTTATATTAAATATATATTTTTGCTCGTTGTTATTGTCAGTTTTTGGTTGATATTAATAGTAAAAATTGAAAACAAAACGATCACGAATCGGTCCTTAATGTTAGTTATTTTCTTTTCGGTCTTTAAATTTTATGAAAACAAATAAATCTCTATTATCTCTATTATATAAGGGAAGGGAGGAGCTACGGTTTGAACTAACTATTTTACCCCCCTTCCCTTTCTAAATTACAAAAGGAATCTCAAAATTAAAATCGAGACTCAAAAAAAACTACCGAAAATTAATTTACAACACTCACTCACAAATCACTTAAAAGAAGAAACTTTACAAATCACTCATACATAATTAAGAAAATCATGTTATAAAATCACGCAATCAAATAATCAGAAACTTTATTAAAACTTAAAATTAACATACAAAGTAAAACTAATAACCTAGAACGTCAATACATACAAAAAATTTACTACAAAAATTTACTTAAAATCACTGTTCTCAAGAACCATTCACAATTACATACTCACAAAAGTTACCTATAAACACAAATTTGAGAAAAGCATAAGATTTTGAAGGCGATATCACACATTCATCCATCGGCAATTTGCGAACTTCAAAAAGGTACATAATTCTTTTAACCTTCAAAATTATTTCACATTAGTTGAAATAAACAATAGCAAATTAGTTGACTGTTATGTAGTTAAAAAAATGGAGATGACAACAATGAGTTCAAAAGGGTTTTATACAATCAGAATTAAATTTAATTCATTTTCATATAAAAAAATTTAGTTTTTTCTAAAAAAATGCCAATATTTAATTTTTCCCCATAACTTTTGCAAAATGTTCAGAAATAAATTTTGAAAAACAAAACAATATCAAACTTTTTGCGAACAATTTTTGCAAAAATTCATTTTAAAAAAAAAACTAAATTAATTTGCGAAAACTAACGATTTTTGTTCAAAAAGAAGATCCAATATCAAATTGTGTATGAAAAAAATTCAAAATTTTATTTCAAATATAATTGAAGCTCAAAGTGTTAAAATTTAGAAAAGGACAAAAATTGAAATGATGAAAATTTTTAAATATCAATGTGTGCAAACATAATTTAGAAGTTAGACAAGGAAAAAAAAACTGAGGTGTATTTGTAGTGAAATCATAATTTAGAAGTTAGACAAGGAAAAAAAATATTTACTTTTTCATAGTGTTTCCTATATATAATGAAACTTTTACATATTTTGGACTTATCTCTTTCTATTATAATAGCGATTAATTATCAAGGTAAAAAGGTTTATGTAAAATATCATTCAAGAATTAAAGTACAACAATCTCTATTATATAAGGGAAAGAAGGCTATGGTGTCCCCGAATAAAGATACTATTTTACTCATTTTCCTTTCTAAATTACAAATCCACTTACAAATAAACCAAAGGGTGATTCAAATAAAAATATTAGAAATAAAAAATTATAAAAAATAACTCACAAGTCAACTTAAATCATAAAATTGCATAATTTACATTATACAAATCACTCAAATGATGAAAGTTTACAAAAATTAAACCAAAAAATTAACTTACAAACTACCACCAATACACTACAACGTCAATACATACTCACAAAAATTTGACTTGAAATCCAAGTGTCCACTTTCTTCACAATATATGAAGTAGTGTACTTAATTTAAAAATCAACTAAAAAATTATAATATTAGAAATAATAGATAAATTCAATAAAATTTCTATTTTGTTCATAGAATTTTGACCTTGAAAAGTAAAAAAAAAAAAAGAGACTGGTGAGAGACTTTAAGTGACAGAGACTAAACCAATTAAATTTTCTAACTAAAAGTAATTATACTTTGTATGTCTAATGTTCAAATTTTGACTTTTACATAAGTCGAAAAAAATCGAGTTTCTGTCTTGAAAAGAATTCAAGCACACATCGCGTGCAAAAAATGCTAGTACATATATAAACCAAGCAACAAAGAATTTTCCAATATCTTGTTGTTGCCTTTCGGAATAATGTGATTAAGTTTGATTAATTTTAAGTTTACTTCACAATCTACATCTTATGATAGCATGCTAAGGAAATACCCCCACTCCCCCAGCATAATACTGGGGGTAAGGATTGATCCCCTAACCTCAGGGGCCAAGGGGGAGCGCTCTATCCACTTGAGCTAACTCATATCCTTAAATATTATTGATATTAAAAGTATAGAATATTGATTGCTTCTCTTAAATAAATAATTAAAGATATTATTTACAAAATTTAGATTTTGACAGTGTGATAAAATAATAATCTAAACTTTTTTTTTAAAAAAAAAAACAGAAAAAGGACCACACTTTAATTGGTGAAGAAATGATTAAGACTACTTTCAAGAGCTCATGCATTGACCATCCATAAAAAGGACAAAAAGGTGGTCCTTAGATAAGTATTTCTCCTCAGTACTATTCTGTAGCTGGAGAAAAAGTTAGTAGAAGAAAAAGGAGAAATCCAAGATAAAGAAAATGAAAACAAAAGAAGGAAAAAGAAGGGGTAGCTATCAACAAGACAATAAGGCAATAAGGCGCGCATGTTTTACTCAAATTTGTTTTCACCACAAATATATCCTATAATATGATAGATAGAAATTATAAAAATTATACGATTAATTTTTATCAGCATGATTTAAAAAGAGTAATTAATTATCAAAGTATGATCTTAAATTATAGTTCGTGTTTTATATTTGAAATAGATGAGTATGTGTCAGTTAATCATTGTAATTGGGTCCTCAATCGTTTTACATATTCCGATAATTAACAATGATATTCTCATACCTGATATTGGGTAGATTGTTCAATACCATGACATTTTAGTAATTTTATGACAAAAATTAATATGAACAAAATTATAAATAAAAAAATTCATATATTTTTATTTGGGAATTGTTAGTTGAAATCTAGCTGATGTATTAGATGACTAGTATATCATATCATAACACTATTTTATCATATCAGTTAGCTATTATATCATATCAAGTGAATGTTATATTATATTGTATTGTATCAAATTGCTAATAAAATTACAAAAATACAAAGGTGTGAAACAAGTTGTCTAATATCGGATATGGTAGGATACTTTCTCTTCTGATAACTGGACCACACAAACTTTATCGTATCACCAAAATGTTGCGCCCAATACTATGAGAATCATGTGGGAGCCCAATGGTTGGAGCTCCAACCTTCCAACCTCATGATCGGTTGTTCGATTCTCATCAACCTCATATTTAGGGTGTTTGTGTGAATAATTGTTTCTGGATATAAATCCCCAATTTATTTCAAATTTCTGAAAGTTTCCTTATGAATTGGAATTACCTTCTTACCCCCGAATGAAAAAATAACAAAATCGCCAAAATGTTGCGCCAAAATGGTTGGAGCTCTGAATATTGATTGATATCATAAAGCTTCTTCAATGCCATTATTATCATCTTTGCCAATAATGCTTTACCTAATGGTAGCTTATTAGGCACATATAGAGGGATTAACTAAATTCAGCACTAATAAATGTTAATTTTTTTATTATTAATATTATTATAACATTATAACTATTATTATTATTTTATGGTTTTTTCACCAAATACCTCCAACAAATTAAAAAAATTCACCATATATACCCTCAATGTTTCAAAACTTCACCATATAGGCATATACCCATGACTTTTCGAAAACGTGCACCAGATGCCCTTTTTCTAACTTCTGTTAACTCACCATTAGCTTTATTTACCATTTTGCCATTATTAACCCTAAATCCTAATTCTAATCTAACCCTAACCATAATATAACTCTAACCCTAATCCTAATCTTGCTATAATCCTAATCCTAATCCTAATCTAACCCTTAACCCTCCCCTCCATCCCACTAAGCCCCCCACCCCTCCACCTCAGGCCAACGCCCCACCTTCCCCCTCCCCTCCACTGCTGCAGCACCCCTCATTTCCCCCTCAACCGCTGCAACACTCCTCCCCTCCACCGCCCCATTTTCGCAATCTTTCCCCCTCCTCTGTTTTTCCCAAAGAAATCGTGCACTGCACCACCAACCCCTCCCCCTCCTTCCGCCGAAATCGAGCCAACTTAGTTGGTGCACCACCGCACCACCAAACCCTCCCTATCCCTCCGTCGAAATTGAGCCAAGTAAGACTATTTTCACGCTCTCTCTCTCTCTCTCCTCTGTTTTTCGAGGGTGGTGCTGGGAAATTCGACGGGGAAAGGAAGGGGAAAATCGATGGGGAAGGAGTGGGGAACGGGCAGTGGCGGTGGAGGGGGGAGGGTTGAGATGGTAATTGTGTTATGTATAATAGCAAGAGGTCACGGGTTCAAATCTTATTGCAAGCTAATTTTACTTTTGTTAATCGACATGACTTATATACACATTTGACAATTCTAGCGGAATAATAGAGGTGACACACGGCGTGTATACATTGTCCCAAAAACAGCCAAAAACTGAAGGTTATAATACATGCTTTTGGACTTTTCCGAGGACTAAGCTCTGAGCGCCACGGGATGCCTCCTAGGGATATGGGAGGTCATCGGAAAGGAGTCATGTGGCTTGGAACGTATATATGGATGTATTTACGTTCATTTCGAGGCAATTTTAGGTTTCACGAGAAATGAACAAATGAGGTGTTTAAAGGCTTTTCTAAGCAACGCAAATGGTGTCAAGACTCAAGCACCAGCGCAACGTTGCAAGTCATGTCGGATTTCCTAGGAACGTTTCGGGAAAAAATAAACCAAACTAGGAAAGGTGCAAAAATAACCCAAAAACAACCAAAATTGAAGGTTATAAATACACGCTTTCGAAATTTCTCGGGATCCGAGCTCAAACGCCACAGGACGCCTCCTAGGGACATGGGAGGTCATTGGAAAGGAGTCAAATAGCTTGGAACGAATATGTGGATTCTTTTACCTTCAATTCGAGATAATTTTAGGTTTAACGAGATATAAACAAATGGGGTATTTAGAGGCTTTTTGAGGCAACACAAATGGTGCTAAGTACCCGCGCAACGTTACAAGCCTCGTCGACTTTTCTACGATCGTTTCCGGAGAAAATATGACGAGCCCGGATAAGTCCAAAAATGTCCCAAAAACAGCCAATATTGAAGGTTATAATACACAATTTCCGACTTTCCCGAGATGCCTCCTAGGGACATCGGAGGTCATTGGAAAAGAGTCATGTGGCTTGGAACGAATATGTGATGCCTTTACGTTCGTATCGTGACATATTTTGGTTTTATGAGAAATGAACAAATAGGGTGTTCAACGGCTTTTCGAGGCAAGACAAATGGTTCTAAATACTCGCGCAACGTTACAAGTCACATCAACTTTCCTAGGAACGTGTCGGGA
Organism: Beta vulgaris subsp. vulgaris; assembly: GCF_026745355.1. Taxonomy (NCBI): domain Eukaryota; kingdom Viridiplantae; phylum Streptophyta; class Magnoliopsida; order Caryophyllales; family Amaranthaceae; genus Beta; species Beta vulgaris. Next base: position 60,918,960 of record NC_079205.1, on the reverse strand, counting down.
GAAAATATGACCAGGCACGGAGAAGTCCAAAAATGTCACAAAAACAGCCAAAACTGAAGGTTATAATATACGCTTTCGGACTTTCCCGGGGCCAAGCTCTGAATGCCATGGGATGCCTCCTAGGGATATGGGAGGTCATTGGAAAGGAGTCATGTGGCTTGGAACGTATATATGGATACATTTACGTTCATTTCGAGACAATTTTAGGTTTCACGAGAAATGAACAAATGGGGTGTTTAGAGGCTTTTCGAGGCAACGCAAATGGTGCCAAGCACCCGTACAACGTTACAAGCCATGTCGGCTTTCCTAGGAACGTTTTGGGGAAAAATAGACTAGGCCAGAAAAGTTTGAAAATGTCCCCAAAACTGCCAAAATGGAAGGTTATATAATACACGCTTTCGGACTTTCCCGGGGTCTGAGTTCCAAATGCTACAGGATGCCTCATAGGGCACGGGAGGTCATCGGAAAGGAGTCATGTGAATTGGAACGAATATGTGGATGCCTTTACATTCATTTCGAGGCAGTTTTAGATTTCACGAGAAATAAACAAATGGGATGTTCAGAGGCTTTTCGAGGCAACACAAATTGTGCCAAGCACCCATGCAATGTACAAGTCTCGTCGGCTTTCCTAGGAACGTTTCCGGCGAAAATATGACCTGGCCCGGAGAAGCCCAAAAATGTCCCAAAAACAGCCAAAATTGAAGGTTATAATACACGTTTTCTAACTTTCCCGAGGTCTAAGCTACGGACACCACGGGGTGCCTCTTAGGGAAATGGGAGGTCATTGAAAAGGATTCATGTGGCTTGGAACGAATATATTGATGCCTTTCTGTTCATTTCGAGGCAATTTTAGTTTTCACGAGAAATGAACAAATTGTGTCATGCACGCGTGCGACGTAACACGTATCATGAGTAACATATACTACTAAACAAGTCACAAATAGGTTAAAACTCAACAAAAGAAAACAGACATACAAGCCTAACTCAATTAGGAATAATAAAAAGGTGGACTTAAAATGAGAATAGTGCGTAAAGATTGACTTATTTAAACCAAATTTTTCCTTTGTTTTTTTAAGCCAAAATTGTCAACAACTACCTAATAAATATCACTTTTCATAAACAACTACCTAATATAAAACTTTTTTAATTCAACTACCTAATATAGCTATTCCGTCAACATAACACTACCAAAACCGTTAACTTTTGAATTTTCCGTCAACTTTTCGAAAATCCCCAATTACATGAACACTAATTTCAATCATTTCAATAAATCCCATTTTGTTGAACCTTAATTTCATCAATTTTTCCACAAATTCCAATTTAAAACCCTGATTTCATTAATTCCCCAAAATTCCAATTTTTAAATCCTTATTAAGATTAATGAAATATGGAAAATTAAGGAAATCCCCAATTACTTAACAAATAGGGTTTAGAAATTGGGGTTTTGGGAAAATTAATGAAATATGGGTTTATAAATTGGGATTTGGGGGAAAATTGATGAAATTAAGATTTACCAAAATGGGGTTTGAAATGGTTAAAGTTAGGGTTCATGTAATTGGGGATTTTCGAAAAGTTAACGGAAAATTCAAAAGTTAACGGTTTTGGTAGTGTTATATTGACGGAATAGCTGTATTAGGTAGTTGAATTAAAAAAAATTTATATTAGGTAGTTGTTTATGAAAAGTGATATATATTAGGTAGTTGTTGACAATTTTAGCTTTTTTTTAACAATGAGACTATTTAATTGGACTTAAAACATTAGGAAAACATTATAATCCAAAGTAGTTGAAGAGACTATATACTTACGTCCTAATTTTTTGTACTTATTTCTAGTTCAATTCAGTTCAATTCAGACACTATTTTATATTCATCTTTCAGTTCAATTTCTCTTGAATAGGGCCTTATAGTAAAAGATAAATCTCATCATAATTATAGATCGTTGGATTGGACATAAATATAGATCTAATCATGTATACAAAGACAAATCAAGGGTCAAGAAATGTGTGCTTTGCATGCACTTTTCCTCATTCTATAGGTTTTCATAGAATATACCTCCTTTTAAATGGGCAGTTTTTACTTTCTTTTGCTTTCAAAAGCAAAAAAAAAGAAAACTTTATTCTTCCCAACTTTAATCCAAAACTTCACACCCTTTTTGTTTTTGTCAGTATTTGTGCAAGGTTATTAAGTAGTAGTAAATCCAAAGTAATTAAACTAGCTTCTTCACCCTTTTTTTTTTTTAATAACTCCTCGTTTTCGTCGAACTTCTATTTCTCTCTCTATTTCCTCTCTCTTCTTTTAGAAACCATGAAAATACATCAATTCTTTTATCATATAGTTCTTTTAATGATATTAACTTCTAATTATGGTAATATTATTATGATTAGTGAAGCTGTTCCTGCAAATTCTCTCATCACAAAACTTCCTGGATTTACTGCCTCTTTCCCTTCTAAGCATTATTCTGGGTATGTCTCTTACTTTCATTTTTATGTTCATGTATCAATTGTATACGAATATATAATTTATACTTCTTCCGTTCTTTTTCTATTGCAATAATAAGATTTTTACGCTATTCAATCACTTACCATCCTATTCACTATCATGATTTTAATTCTTGGGAATTATTTCTCTTGAAATCTTATATGATGAGCTTCATTATCTTTTCATTTTATAATCAAATGGATTTTTTTAACTGTTTTAAAATGAAAATCTTAAAAATGAGCTTCTAGTATATAAATATGCGTACGTTACAAATACCATTTTTTTAAGTATTTAGTGCTTTGGATGAATGAAAAGCGATATTGTTTTTATGGGTTGAAGTACAATAATTAGTGTTTTTTTCTGATTTTCGGCTGAAAAAACTACCGTGAATTTTCAGTAACTACCTACTCAATTTTGTTTTCTATTTAATGGCTAAAATACATGCTTTTAAAAAAAATTTGATAAGTAAATTACATGTTATTTGAAGACAAGTGTGCATCAAATACTTGTCCGTCAAATTCTGTAATAATTAATTAGTAATAGAAGTTAAGTTACCAACTTATCACATGCTTGTCATGTCTTAAGAGGTTTTTTTTGCTTATTTGCTTTAACGGCGGAGTAAAATTTTAATATTTATATGCGTTTAGTCATTTACGGAAAAACTTTGTCTATCCACTAAAGAGACATTAATAAAAAGTAGAGTCCAATTCAGCAGAATTATTTATTTTTAATTATCTATTTGAATAATCTACTCAGTAGATGGATGTAGCAATCTCTGTCATTTACTATGAAGATGAATTATACAGTATAAAGTTTTCATATGAAACAACTATACATGGTAATAAATTTATACTCATGTACGACAACTTACTTTTCTGTCATGTCTAAGTACGATAATGAGTAAAATTTCTTTTCGGTCGTTTTAGTCATTTAAATTTGACATTTACATTCGTCAATGTATAATTTTGATGCGACATATTATTAATAATTTTAGTAAAAGATATGGTCAAATTAAATTGAAATATATTGCAATAATTAACGTGCAATATTTTTTTTTGAAGGAAAAGAGTCAAATATCTAAATGCAATGTTCAATGACCATTCTAATCTTGTGAAACCGATTATAACAAAATTTTAATCACTCCTAAACTACAGTATGGCGCCAAATTAAAGTAAATATACATATAATTTTAGATATATGTTTCTTCTTCGTTTCAAAACATGAGACATATATACATGATATTTGAGGTTAAACTTTTACATATGTCAAGTGATTTTTTAAGCCAAATCTATGGTCAAACATAAAAGTATCAATTCATGGTATTTGTCATATTATAAGAGATTTTTATGGTCAAAACAAATTTTCATAAAGTATGTGCGCCTTATATTAAGAAACGGGTGGAGTAATTTAGATATTTAGCCTTTGATCTCTAGAATGATATGTATGCATGTATAGAAATTAAACTATTAAAGACAAAATATGTCATTTTCCTCTTCTTTTTTTAATTAAGGTACATCACATTAAACGGGCATCCAAATAAGCAATTACGGGCTCCCAAAAATCTATTCTATTATTTCGTGGAATCTGAGAGAAATCCGAAGAAAGATGCTGTTGTATTATGGTTGAATGGTGGTCCTGGATGTTCTAGCTTCGATGGCTTTGTTTATGAACATGGTAAATTCTTCCTCTTTAATTTATTTTAGTTGTAAGTGTAACATTTGCTTTTATTTGCTTTTCGGGGTTTAAATTTGTTGACCTAAATATATTATCACTAATATGTTAGAAGAAATTATCGAGTGAGATCTTGTTAAAATTTTGTATTCTCAAAATAGGTATAAGTTATTATTAACACATGATTAAATATATTAATGACAAATTATACATTAGAAAAAAGAATCGAGCTAGCTAGGAGTACTCCTTTTGTTTTTTTCTATCCTTTCTACTTTTATGTGCGCGTTTGCCTTGCATATCTTTGAACTTAAATAGAATCCAATTAGAACTCAGATAACTATATATATATTTTTTTCCTATACATTGAAAAATTGAGAAGATTCTCTTTATGTATGAATATTTTCAATATTCTAAGTGAGAAAGATAAAAAAAAGAGTAAATATATTGTAGTGAACCATTTCACATGAAATAGGTATCTGAATAACCTAAAGTGTCGATAGTTAGCTTTCAGTCTTTCGATAAAAAAGATATTTGAAATTATCCGAATACCATATAGCTCTCGGTCTTCCGGTAAAAAAAAGACGTAGGTACACGTATACTTTAGATATTACAAACTATGTATATAGATATTAATCATTTTATAGTTATTATATTATATATAGTAGGGAGTTATATTGTGTATAGATATTGCATAGTGAAGTCCTTTTCTGTTCTGAAAAAATATTGCAGGACCATTTAATTTTCAGGCTGGAAAGACCAAGAACAGCCTCCCTGTGTTGCATCTCAATCCATATAGTTGGTCCAAGGTATATATTACACTATACTATAAAGTTAAAAAATTCAGAAAAATATCTAGATTTTTAACTTCCTTCTTTATAATTGGTTTAATTTACTGTAGTATATATATTGGTTTTTTTTAAGGTATCAAACATTATTTATTTGGATTCCCCCACGGGAGTTGGGTTGTCTTACTCGGAAAATCAAACCAAGTACCAAACTGGTGACGTACAAACAGCCCGTGATACTCATGCATTTTTATTGAAGGTAAATTGTTGCACACTTCATTAGTCATATGTGCTCGATGATACCAATCGGGGTTGGCGTGAATGGTTAAGGGTCTCTCGCTCCTTAATTAAGGTCTCATGTTCGAGTCTTGGGTATGAAAAAAATCCCAGTTGGGAGCCTGGGAGGGATGTTGTCCTTTGAGATATATACATGCAAACTCCTGCAGGAGATTAGTCCACTTACCGAAGGCGGTAGGCGGTAGGAAACTCCTCGTACTCGAACAAAAAAATAATAATATGTGCTTCATGATTACCAACTACAATTGATAATATGTTTGTAATATACTCCCTCCGTCTCACAATAATATGATGCTTGTTTGCTTTTTGCACGACCTTCAATATGTTCAATTTTGTATTAATAAAAAAAAATATAAAAGTTGATATTATGAAAGTACACATTGTGCTGAACTTGATAAGATCCTACACGAGTATTTTTTTTGTATATATTAATGAGAGTATTTTGGTCAAAAATCGTAAAATTTGACCTCAAAGAAAAAGATAAAACAAGCATTATATTATGGAATGGATGGAGTATTATCTTCCTAGTTGGAAAATAATCATAAGAGAATAGTCTCTTAAAAAGTTCATTGACATAATTTTGAGAATTTACTGATAACATTCTACTTACTTTCTCAAGTACATATACTACTTTTGTATAAATTTTCAACTTTTAGAAGTTTTGTTTAATGCAAGTTTATCATATACCACTTCTTTTACCTGTTTTTGTACGAGGATGGTCCTAGTCCGATGGTAGCAGACCATCAACATAGAAATTTATATGTTTGTTAATTGTTATATATATTCTTGTATATAAGACAAAAATATATATTACTTTCAATTTAAACTCATTCATATGGTAATTACAGTGGTTCAAGCAATTCTCGGAATTCAGAAACAATCCATTTTATGTAGCTGGGGAATCATATGGTGGGATTTATGTACCAACCCTAGCTACCGAAATCGTCAAAGGTAAATGAACTTTTGTACTTCCTTAATCAAAGAAGGTTATTCACTTTTCAAAGTTTTTGACAAATTAAAGTACACACAAGAGAATTGAGGAAAGACTAGAGTGAGAAATTGATAGATAAGCGTAAATAATTATATGGTTTTGAGGTTATTCACTTTTCAAAGTCTTTTCTCATCACCTTTTAAAAAAGTTTCGGACTTACCAAATCAAAGGTTATTCACTTTTCAAAGTCTTTTCTCATCACCTTTTAAAAAAGTTTCGGACTTACCAAATCTTGTAAGGTGTAAACATAGAGTAGTTTCATGTTTGATCAGGTATAATAAGCGTAATAAGTTGATATAAGTTGAATTCAGGTGGAATGAACATATCCTTAATAGACAAAGTACTACTAAAAAAGACGGTTTGAAGATTAGACTAGTAATTGGTTGAATAAAAACAATTATGTTGGAAAAATATTAGTAAAAAGGTACATATAGTTCAATAGCTATATAAAAAAAATTAAATAGTTAAATAGTAGAAACAAAGATTTAGAAGTTAAAAAAGTGGAAGGTTAAGTGATTTAATCAGACCATCTAATAGAAAACTAGCTAAGGAAATGGATAAGATTGTGTTCATCCTTTTAAGTAGACATACAAAATCCATGTTAGGTCACAAGAGACAATTAACACTATTCAACCTATTAGTGAGAAACTTGTCAATATCTAATTAATTTGAATATTTGATAATTATATCTTAAATTTAAATCACTAAATTATCAATTATTCTTCCTCAATGATTCAGTTTTCTTTCTTTTTATTATTGTAGGAATTAAAGCAAAAGTTCATCCCACTATCAATTTCAAGGTAAAGTTGTCATATCATTATAATGTGACTAATACCACTTCCAAGTGGTTGAAAATTGAAATTGACCTTAACCATGATTATTGTCACCAAAAAGGCAAAAAGTAGTCACTTAGATCCGATCATCTTGATAGGACGTAAAATATTTTTTTAAATTTTTTTTTTATTTTCAATTTTATATCGTTTAGCTGGTAAAGAAGTATAAAATCATTTTTTCCATTGTAGTAAAATTGCTCTTTCAATGATGAAAAATCATTTTCTTTTCCAAATAAAAGAAATACTATTTTTCTTTCTTTTCTTATCTCTCTTTTACATTCCTCTCACTACCTCCTTACTTTCCTTTTCATTTTCGATTCATGTCAACATTTTTCTTACATAGAACCAAACAACGAAAAACTGATTTCGATTGTATTTTCTATTGTAAATTGTTTTCGATAAAAATCATTTTACACTGAAAATGCTTTACACTCAATCAAACAAAGCCTTAAAGAATTAAATTTGGATTTTTATAACTAATATAAAGTATGTAATATAATAAAATATAAATATGCAGGGATATATGATAGGAAATGGGGTAACAGCAGAACAAAAATATGATGGGAATGCTTTGTTGCCTTTTGCACATGGGATGGCGTTGATATCAGATGATCTTTACAGGGTAAGTTCTTACCTAATCCTTGCAATTTACAACCCACACGACCACGCCCTTTTGTTTTTTTTTTTTTTTCTACAAAACTTAATTTAAGTACCAAAGTCCAATTTATGCACTTCAAAACTTTACTTATATGTCATTTTCATTTTATGTGATTAGTGTTGATGGGCCAATGAAAGCTTCTTAAACTTAATTAAAGGTGGGTGGTTGTTAATTTTATTAATTCCTTTAGTTCAACCTTGAAAGTGATATAGTCGAATTTTGTAGACTTTAATGGTTGATATTTTAAAAGATATTAGTTAAATATAAACTTTATTATTATTCATCGCACTATCTATTTTTTAGGGGAAAATATTTTCTATTTAATTAGAGCTATTATTGTGAGTTGTTATGTATCAGGTTGTATACGGGTGAGTACTACTATTCCTTCTTTAAGATTACTCCTTTGGATATGCTATCAGTAATACCACGGTTGTATAGTATAAGGTTGTTTTTGAAATTGAAAAAAATGGTTGAATTAACGATTTAACTATCATTAATGTCACAGTTGCATAATATTACTTAGTATAGGACTATTTTTGAAACTGAAAAAAAAAAGATTTATCATTACAAATATTCCATAATACAGGGTTATTAGTGAGAATTTTCCTACATTTTAACATGTAGTTGGGTGGAGTTGATAAGAGATAAAGTTGGTGGAATCAAAAACACTATATATGGGAGTAAAATGGTGGCCCCTCATTGCCATTAGTATTATTGGGCAAAATCAAAGGGACTAAAAAAAGAACAATAAAGCAATCTTAAAGAGATTGTGTGAATAATTCAATTTAGTTTCGGTATTATAGTAATTTTAGACATACTTTAAATATAGTCATTTTAACTTGGGTATAAATTTAAATTAGTATCTGGATTCGAGCATTGCTCCGAGTTGGTATTGTGTTTCCGATTTAATATGCATTTTTTTCCATTTTCACTAAAATATATTAAGGAAAACTCAATATTTTAAAAGTATAAATATAATAATATGGACACTTAAATCATGATTAAAATTTGGTTGAGATGGTCGAGGGAGTATAAAATTGAGATATAACATTATTAAATTTAATTAGGATAATATGTTGATTAGTCTTAATAGACCCACAATGGTTGTTAGACTGATGACTGATTCCCCCCAAAAAAATTCTTGGCCTACTTATAATTGCTGACAACTTTCACTTTCGGACTTGACCTCAAAATTTGTGTTAATTTCATTAACGGCTTTGGACTCATATGCAGAGATGAAGGCCCACTATCAAGTTGTTATTAAAGTCCAAAAATAGTTGATAAGTCTTTCATTCTTGAAATCGACTCCTCTTTTTTAGTTGGTACAGAAAAAAGATTTTGCAGTTAATCAGGAAAAAGTAAACTGAAAAAAAGAAGGTAGTACAAATATGATGTCAAATACATTTACAGACTACAGTAGCCGAATGAGGACATTCTTGTAGTGAATGCCTAGGGAGTTGAGAGCGAGAGTGGTTAGAACTTTCCTCTCGATTTTAAGAGTATTTGGGATTAATTCTTACACCGTTAGTAAGTTGGGATCCTTTTTATTCTTTTAATTTGTCAAGGTTTTTTCTTACTTTATTAAAAAAAAAAAAGGTAATTGTTTAGGGAATACAATTCTTACCTCTAACAAAGTACGACTCCCAAATTTCTCCTCACTTGTGCAAGAGATTTCATCTTATCTTCTAAAAAAAATTTGCCAAACATGGAAAATAATTTACTTGTAAAAAATTAGGGTTAAATAAGTTTAGTTAAATTCAAATAAGTTTAGCAAAGCTCAGACAAGTTTAGACAAGTTTTAACACATTATATAATGAACTTTAAAAAGTCAAGATAAATTTAAATAAATTTCGTTAAGATAAGTTTAAGATAATTCGGGTAAAAAAATTGCACCTTAAGCATAATATTGAACTAATTTATGGTGAATGTAGGAAATTATCTCATACCTTTAATTGGTCGCGATATTAACATTGATAACAACTATTAATATAGCAATTAGGCCTACATCGAACCAAATATAGCCCAAGTATAGTGAAAATCGGTGTTTTTATGAGTTTTTTATCCATATGAGTCACCAAGGCCGTACAAAGTACAAAAAAAGGGAGGAGAGATTCGAACCTATGACCTATCGTTCACAGTACCTTAATCTTAACCATTAGGCTAAAATATCCTTAGTTTGTCCACTCTACAATTGGATTTGCGTGTTATTGTGTGTCAGTGTACGTGTGAGGGAGGAGGCCCAAGCCCAATTGTTATTATTACCTTCTTTTATTTTCTACATTTGCTTTAGAAAAGTCTAAGTATATAATGCTGACCTTTATTTTTCACTAGTAATCTAGTATAATATGAAGTATAAGGAAGAACATTAGGATGTGATTTGTTTTCTAGCAACTTTTTATAATATTTTAATATACAAAAATAAAGGTAATAATGGTTGAAGTGTGTTTTTAAGATTGTGAAATATTTACTATTTTTTATAATTTATTAAGTGTTATTGTCACGTTCTTTTGGACTTATTTTCAATTCAATTCAGTTAAGCTATTTTGTTATGTTTAGCTCATTTCTGTTTAGTTTACTTTTTTGCAGTTCAAAAGAACGTAAACTTAATTTATTTACTTCCTCCGTTTCAAAATAGATGGTACATTGTTGACTAAAACGCTTGTCGAGGCACTACTTTGACTACTAATATCTTTAATTATGTATTAGAGTAAAGTATAAAATTTTGATTTTCTGAAAATATACATTAAGATATATCCAACAACATATTACATTATAACATTTGATTTTACCTAATAGTAAATAATGCATGGTCAAACCTCATTCATGAATAGTGGAAAAGTCAACAATATAGCATCTATTTTGAAACGGAGGAAGTATATTTAATGATGATAATTTTATGCATGAATTTACATGTGAATCAGGAGTTTACAAACAGTTGTGGATTGGACTCAGAAAATGATGGCATTGCTGAATGCAGGGGTTACAGAGATAAGTTATATAATGTAATACCACAAATTACATCATTTCTTAAAAGTTATATATATATAACTTATGTTACTCCGACACCTTTATTTACCTCAAAAATCGGGTGTCGCGGACACGATACTTCACTTTGATACTTCATTTCAAACTAAAAACTTGTCTTTTTTCTACAAAATAGCTGAGTCGGACACTTGAACACCCTTATTCGAATAGACACTCAATTCGTGTCTGAGCAACATAGTATATAATTATATATTGATTATATTTCATAACATAACTATCTTGTTTGATCTAAATTTATTGTAATGTTGATTTCCAGGCAATTGAGGGTTTAAATATCTATGACATTCTTGAGCCTTGCTACCATAAACCAGACAATGAGAATACAAAGAGTTTGAGCTTGCCTGAAAGCTTCAAACAACTAGGAGTTACAGAGAGGCCTCTTCCTGTTAGGAAAAGGATGTTTGGCCGAGCTTGGCCCTATCAAATGGTTGTTAAGGATGGTCTTGTTCCTTCATGGCCTCAACTTAACTCGTTACAAAATGATCGTCGAGTTTCAGTTCCCTGCACTGTAAGGCCGTGTTCTCTTCACCTGAAATATTAATCTAATCTTCGTTGAGTTTTTCGATACATATCTAATCTTACGAGAAAAAAATATTTTCGTGAACCATCATATATACTTCCTCTGTTTACAAATATGTGCAAACAGTTTGGCTTACGTACAATATATTTATTAGTGTCAGTGTGTATTTTTTTTTTGGGGGGCCCTCTTTCGGGGACCCGTTGTAAGATGAATATCCTCTAGACTGCCCTCGCATAGTCGCATAGGGCCACTCACCCAGAGGCCCAACAAGCCCCCTCCCTGCCCCCCCCAACAATATTGAAATTTGCTTCCACCAAGATTCGACCTTGGTCTCCCATGTGGGAGATAGGAAACCATACCATTAGACCCAAGGATCCTTGGTGTGTCAGTGTAATTGCTTGTTCAAAGTACGTAAGTTGTTGCTTGATTTCTCTCAAAGTATATTCTTTAGTTTAACTTTAATAATGAAAGTAGTGCATCATGAAATGTAAAGGCTAAAGTGTTGTTTTTTAACCTTGCTGAAACAAATGCAATGCAGAGTGAAGAAGTTGCAACTGCATGGTTGAACCATGAAGCAGTTAGGAAGGCAATTCATGCAAAACCGGTAAACATATCTTTATTTCTTTTTCTTTCTTACAAATTTCATTTTGCAAATTGATCAGATTATCTTTTCCTAATTAATTAGCTGTTTCTTTTTTGTTTAATTTGTTAATGAAATCTTTTGATTGTGTATAGGTAAATGAGATAGGTGACTGGTCATTATGCATGTCATTAGTGTTTAATCATGATGCTGGAAGCATGATTAAGTACCACAGAAACTTAACTGCTCAAGGTTTTAGAGCACTAATATACAGGTAACTCTTTTACATACACTATACGGCGAGACGGTCTGACGTTAAGCTTAACGTTAGACCTGTTGACAGTAATAACTAATTGAACAAAATCATAACTATTAACCCGAAATTCATAATTAATGACTAGACAATCATGACTTATATCCTAAATATAATAACTAATTGTGTAAAAAGTATAATTGACTGCCTATAAATATAATTAATGGTCATCTGACGTTAAGTTTAACGTCAGACGGTCTTTTATAAGAATTTGTGCTATAGTATTACCACTGTACTACTAAGATTTTATTCTCATTTTTCTAATAAGCTTTTATTCTATGGTGTAGTCCAACTAACCCACAAATTTACAAATGCTAATAGTATTATATAGGCATCAGTTATGTTAGGATCCTCTAACTATGTAGTATATGATATGTTGATTAGGTTTAAGGTTTTACGGAACGTGTTACAAATCGATTTTGTGAATTCAAGTATATATTGCAATATAAATAGCTAATTATATCCTTTGCGACAAAACTGCTTTAAAAAATTCGCGTGCTTCACAAATTTTAATAAATTTTAAGTATTTACGTAGAAGATTTAATTATAAACCTTGTTTTATTGCTCGATTTAGAAATTTCTTGTAAATGTCAATTTGACATTTAAACCATCAATTGGTCAAATAAAAAGTTCAATAATTTAGTAAAAAGATCTTAAAAAGTTGAATAATGAAAAAAAAAAAATACTTAAAAAACTCTAAGCAAACCGTTAAAAAATCTAATCAAATTCGTTTTGTCAAACCTTCTGATATAAGACTAGTCGATTTTTACTTTTCACAGTGGAGACCATGATTTATGTGTTCCCTACACTGGTACACAAGCATGGACCAGCTCACTAGGGTACCGAATTTTGGATGAATGGAGGCCTTGGATGTCTAACAATCAAGTAGCTGGGTAAGATTTCACAGTTAACAATTTTCTGTTTAAATATTTGAAGTTATGTTTTTTCAGTAAGATTAATTCTTCATATAGTTTTTATTTTAAATGAACAATTATGTTTCCTTCACGGATTTGTAATTTTTATTTCAGATACGTACAAAGATACGAACACAATCTAACCTTTCTGACTGTCAAGGTTAGTCGTGATTTAACGACTTTAAAATTATTAAAGTCTTCGATTTTTTTTTTAGACGACTCAAATTACTACATGTTTAGACTTTAGAGTTTATATGATTTTTTCCGTTTTTCGTTTATTGATATTTCGAAATTTATTGTTTTTCTTATTGTTCAAATTTATGCATGGTGTAGGGAGCAGGACATACAGTTCCGGAGTACAAGCCAAGGGAGGCATTAGATTTCTATAGTCGTTGGTTAGAAGGAAAGCCTATATGATAAAAATTCATGAAGAACTATAGAATTTAAATTTGGAAAGGAAAAAAAAGATGAGTGAAACAAAGGATTTAGGATTTTGGCTTAAAGAAAAGCTAAAAATTCCACTTTGTATAAAAAAACACAGATATAAATCTGCAGGTTGTTCCAAAAAGGAAGTAGCTAGTAGTACAATTCAGATATATTACCTGCTGATTTATAGATCATAATTTTAGCACAAATTATTAGAATAGGCGGTCTAATTTTAACATAAAATTAGACGAACTCAAGACTAAATTTTTCTAACAAGTTCATTTCATTTCACTCTAATCCAACATTATCCTAGTCATTCCTTCTCTTCTCCTTCCTTTTTTTTTCTTGATTATCGAACGACAACAAATAATTTTTAAAAAATACTCCCTCTGTTTTTTTTATCATTCATACTTTGACTTTGCACGTTTGCCAATGCACGTTTTAAAACTTAAATATCTTTCATTATATATTAGTAAAAATTATAACGATTGAATTTTAATAAAGTACTAATTGCCCCACATGACTATGTTTTTTCTTATAAATTGAGAACATTTGAGAAGATTCTCTCTATGCATGAATAGTGTCAAGATGCTAAGTGAGAAAGATAAAAAAAAACAGAGGGAGTAACTTGGTAGTTTTACCGCACGGATTAAACTAGTCACTGAATGGATTAAAGAATGTCATTATTGAATACATTGAACTAGTCATGAAATAGATTAACCTGGTCTCTAAATAAATTAAACTAGTCACTATATATTTTTTTTAAAGGAAACTAGTCACTATATTTAAAAAAGGTGGCATTTTCTCCTCTTAATGTTGTGCTTGGGCCGTGTTTAATATTAAGTTAAAATTAGACAGTCTCTTACAAAATCAACGCGGCAACGCCTGTTAGGCTACTAGTCTAAGGCTAAACAGTTCGGTAGTAAATACTCCAACATATTATTAGAATGAGGATTCGAACCTTGGACAATGTCCTAAAATTCGTGATTGTACTCCACTGGACTACCACCTCTCCCTTAATTTGCTTTGTTTATGAACATTCATATTGAAAGTGCAAGTAATATTTATATAGTACTCCATAAGAGTATCTGGACCATCTAGTCTTCCATTGTTTTCCTCCTCATGAACAAACATGATAGAATTGAGTAATCCATACAACTTTTACACACTGTTTTTTCTTTGTTCTATTAAAGTCGAGTTTTCACTTTAGCATACCTAGAAACGAATTTCTTAAGGAAAATTTATTCTTTTTATGTGGAATAATTGTCAAGTATATCATTTGAAGTATCCGGAAAAGGTAATCATATTTTCTATTATAATGTTCTATTATGGTTAGATGATGATAATATAAACTGATATTATATTATGAAAGGAGGCATCTATATATCATTAAAAAAAAAGTAGTGGATTTTTAACCATAGAGGACTGAAACAATGTGACAACTAATTTTCAACGAAGAGTCGATATTGACTAATTATTATTATAATAGTAGTAACATATTGTAGAACACGCATGAGATCCCTTTAAATCACATTATTAATGTTTTTTTTTTCTCGACATGCCTACTTCACTCAAATTGTCCCCTTTGAACTAACCGTGGAATCAGGAATGTCTATATAGATATCCATGACTTTCATGATGATTTTGTTGAAGTTCCTAAAAGCTTCTTTCAACTAAGGCATAATGATTGTGTTTCTTAACTTAATATCTCTAGACTAAACTTATTTGAACATTATAGCATGCGAAAATTATTAAAAGAGACCGTCTAATTTTAATATAAAAGTAAACCTAATCACTAAATGAATTAAACTAGTCATCGAAAGAAATTAACCTAGTTACTATTGGGCTAATTCTCTTTTTAATATTGGACTTACCATTGCCTAATTTTAATTTAAAAATAGACGGTCTATTACAATATCATAAAGACATGAATCTAATGAGAACTTACCAAAACTTAGTACTATTTAATCACTTAGGGGGCGTTTGGTATGATTAGCGTAAACGGAGTGGAATGGATTTTGATAAGAAGGGGAAAGGGTAATATTAAGTGTTACTTTTATTAGTTGTTTGGTATAACAATGGAATGGAAACAATTAAAATTTAATCCGTTTCTTTTTGTTTGGTATGATTTATAATGGTATGGAATGGAAACATTAATTTTATAATATATATATATATATATATATTAAAAAAGAAAAAATATAAATATAAATATGTAGTGGGAGTGTGGGACTTCTTCATTCTCTCTCCTCTCTCTCACATTTCCTCGAGTACAAGCAAGCAAAATCTCTTTTGTTTTGTTTATCATCATCGCATCATCTTCACATCATCAATTCATCATCTTCAATCATCATCACCAAATCACGGCTCATCATTATGAACATCAATTTAGAATCACCACAATAATCAAATCATCGTGAATTCGTGATTGATAATGAGAGTTGATGATGCAAATTAGACCATCTGATTGGGGTTGATGATGATCGTTGATGTCGAATTGATGATGGCGAGGTTGATGATGTTGTTTTGTTTGAGCAGCGGAAACGGTTTTTGTTACCGTAAGTTCTTGACCGGAAACAATTCGGTGGAAAGCGTTTCATGTAGGTAACGGTAATTGTTACCGGTGTCCTCTAACCAAACAAACTGTAACGGAAAGGATTATGTGAATCCGTTTCCAAGCCATCAAAAAAGCATACCAAACACCCCCTTAATGTGAATTTACCAAAGGCCTATTAGTAGCCTTTGTTAGCTTAAAACTTAACTAATATGAACTTGTTACTCTGAACTTAACTTATTTAAACTTGATAAATGAATTTAAGGTGAAGAAAACAAAGCTTACGAGTTACGAAGGAATTGCTATGATCTACCTAAATAGCAATTGTTGAATAACGAACTAGTTCCAATACCATCATCGCTCAAAGCCCAAGATATCTTTCGGACAAAACTTCTAGCCTTCATTAAGGCCCATGAGCCAGTTCATACCAGTTTCGGTCCTCGGGCCACAATAGAAGTTGGATCGCCATTCAAAAATAGGATCGAACCATTTCTTCCAAGATAAATCTCCAAGTGGTCAAAATCTAGAAATGGTATAATATCAATATGGGCGCTCACGTCTCTCCCTTGATTTTTGAAAAATACACATCAAGACGAATTTAACAAGATGGATGAACAAAGAAAATATGACTGTATAATCAATAACCAGGACGTCGAAGCAACATATTCTATCAATCGGAGCGAATTCTAACCAACAAATTACAACTTCCCACCTCAACCCCCCGCCCCCCTCTTTTTTCTTTTTGATTTTACAAAATTTAAGGCTAACCAGACTACAACTGGAGATGATTACAACCCAGGACCCTAATATAGCTGGGCAAGTCTCTCCTGTTCAAATTACAAATTTTGTAGATAGAGATAAACTACGAGAAAAAAAAAGACAACTATAAATGAACAAAGAAACAAGAGAAAAACAATGGATAAGCTCAGGGCCAAAGCTGACTGACCCTTCATCTCTTTGATTTTCAGCAGTAATGAATCACAACCTGTCTCTGCGAAAGCTTTATTTATGCTATTTTCGTGGGTGTCAACCTCGGTAAATTTAACAGGGTATTCACCCGAGTAACACCTTCTAAGGCCGAGTAGTCCTCCAAGAGCATTTCATCCTCTGCAGCATCGTATTCGTCATCCTTGCTAGATTCCTGAACCATGAGTTTGTCAGTTCTAACAATAGAGCCATTGGCGTCCTCTTTCTTGGCCTGTGCTTGAGCCTGTTCTGCTGAAGCCAGCTGCTCTTTCTCTTTGGTCATCAAAGCAGAAGACACGTCATTAGTGTTTGAGTCAAGGAAGAGACAGACTACAGCACAATCATCAATTTTAGAAGTCGGGTATTTCATTTTCCAAGCTCGGACGGCTGTTT
Organism: Beta vulgaris subsp. vulgaris; assembly: GCF_026745355.1. Taxonomy (NCBI): domain Eukaryota; kingdom Viridiplantae; phylum Streptophyta; class Magnoliopsida; order Caryophyllales; family Amaranthaceae; genus Beta; species Beta vulgaris. The sequence continues at coordinate 60,901,537 of NC_079205.1, read as the reverse complement.
CAACCACAGCTCTAGCAGCAGTGGATCGTGTTGGGGCTGCAGCGACTATGTTGACCACGTCTTTGTTTGAGAGAACATCCCAAATCTGTTAGGAAATTCCATTTGGAGTATTAGATAACCAAAGGAGAAAGCCAAGAAGGAATTGGTTCTGCTCAGGGTTGACGAGTCTTACCCCATCTGTAGCCAAAACAATGAATTCATCCATCTCAGTGAGGCGCCTATATGATATGTCAGGAACTGCTATAAGGCCATAATCCTTAAGGCAGAAGTCTCCAAACGCTCGTGCCATTGCAAGACCAGGTGAATCATTATTGGGCAGCCAAACACGAGCAACATCAGGTTCATCTTGAAGTGCAAACACACGACCTCTGCACTTCTTAATTCTCTCTGCTTCCGCTGTTAAATGGCCAAAAAAGAATCGAGTAAATTACCAAAACAGATTATAAGAAAAGGTGTTAAAAAAAGCTAACTACCTAGCAAAGTACATCAGTCAAATCATACTAGAAATTGCGATTTTCATTATTTGCCTCAATATTATGGTAATTAACTATGAACTGCAAGCAAGCACCGCCAGAAGCAAAACCAAAGTTCATGTGTAGAAGCAAAAAAGCCCAGGCATCACTCAGTGCTTGGCCATCGCTGATGAATAGAACACCTAAATTTCCATTCTTTAACCTGATCTATGATCAGCCAAAATAAATTTAAGCCGGAATATATAGCTACTGAATGGATATATCACCAGACGGATACCTATCATCATCAGATACATGTAGAAGAGTTCTTTGCAATTCCTATATTGCTCAATCTGTACAATGAAATATAAGATTGGGCGCCCTATGCCCCTAAGGGCCCTAACCCACACAAAATCCAGAAACCAAAACTTTGTACTAGTTACAACCTTACACAGTGATGATTCATCTGATAATTTAAGGTTTAGTACCTTCTATCTAGCTCTCTCCTCAAAAGGCTTTATTCAGTAAACTCTTCCTCATAGAACAAGTACATTATTAGTAAATACTCAAACTTCTAGTGCACAGAAGTATCAGCATCAGTGCAATAGAATCATCAACAGGAACTGCCATCAACTCTGAATGAAGAAGTGTACATGACCATGACATAACTAGTTTTGTCTGTAACTCTGTTCTATAACTAATTAAAGATGCACAATGGGTTTCACAGGTTGTCAATCTGGATTTCATCGTTTTCTTACACGATTGGCTCACTATCTACTGTCACAAAAATAATCTGAGTGTTGCAAGATAATATTTTAAACAAATGTCACTAAAAATTCCACATGCTATTCATATATATTTTGCCATAGAATCAACTCCTCCACATGTGCATTAAGCCATTAACACAGCAGTCGAGCCCCTTCACTAGATGACAACATAGATCCCCCAGCTAACAACCCATACTATATCACACAGAACAATAGTATCTTTCCCAGACCTTCTGGGATATCATCGAAGAGAACTGGTTATACAGTGCACACCCTGTGCCATAGCATTTTGGCAAACCATAGAAGGATGCTCCCAAAACAGGTACAACTTAACCTGTCTACCACAAATTCAAAACCATATCAGGAAGATGTTCAGACAGTTCACCAGCCCATGCCTTAAGAAAACCTTAAATCAGGAGATATCCAGAATTGTTGATTGAATACTTGATATAAATCCGACTTATCACATGTCTCAAGGACCTAACAATGACAGAAAGCACCAGCTAAGCTCAAAGCAGCCTGCCTCACACACACACTCCTTGGCATCAAATTTAGATTTACTGTGTATCAACGGGAACCAACCCCAGAAGTACTTCAATAGATAAGAGAGCATCATAAACAATATGAACTATTAATTGGTGAAGCATGCATTTTGTTGTTAAAAATTACACACACAGTCAAGAAGCATAAATGCAACTCTATAAGTATAGGTATAATATACAGATAGAAAGATGGTTTTGCCTATTCAAAGATGAAGAAGTTGCAAAGATTCATTTTCTTCAATGAAACAAGACATCCACGAGCAGCCTCCTCCATCCTCCCTTCTGCTCTCCCCCCCCCCCCCCCCAAACAAAAAAAAAAAACGAGCCCAGACATATTAAAGGGAAAAGGAGAGGAAACTAGATGACAAATGTAGATAAAAGCGAAAATAAACTTTGAATATCTTGAGAACGGAAATGCTTCCAAGCAGATGAAAATATGATCCAATTACTCCAAAGGTCATCACCAGCTATCAACTTATAAGAACACCAAGCATATATTTACAGCTTTGTTTGAACAGGAGAAGAGAAAAACCTGGCAGATTTGGTTTCAGATCTACAGTCAACTGCACAGCAACTAGAGTGTTGTCGGTATCTCTGGTTCCAAGCACAGCTCTCGAATCACCAACATTTCCAATCACAAGGTCTTGCCCCTATACATATTCACGCATTCACTTCAAGAAGCTGTTACTACATAAAGAAACCTACAAAAACTAGGAGTTTGTTCAGCAACCTGCTTGATAAGTGTCACTGCTGTTGTTCCACTGCAAAAGCAATCAACACCCGCGTGTACCCTTAATTCTCGGTCCATGATTCTGAAAGCTTTTAGAAAGGATTCTTTCAGAATCTCAAATATTTCTGGCTCCTTATCTGTTTCTTCAAGATCAACAGAGACCCTGGATTCTTCGTCAGCAGATATGAAGGAAGCCTCTTCAGAATTTACGCTACTGCAATTAAGGCTGATCTCCCTCAGAACTTCTTCACTTTTTGTGTTCACTTCCCACTGAGCATTCAGTTTCTGAGGAAGGGAATCCCTAACTCTCTTAGCAACCAAATGGCCATACGGTCCATGACCGTCAAAAACCCCACAAAAGATTGTGTCATTTCTTGAGCAAAAGTTCTGCAATTTAGGACAATTATTCAGTAGTTAGCCAGGAGTGCCTGTTGAATCAATATGGACATCCTCAATTCTCGAACACATGATAAAGGAGCTCTGAGTTCCAGTAGACAAAAGACGCTAAATCTCCTTAGAGTTAGGGCATAACATATATAGATTAAATATTGATAGAAGACAAAACATGCATAAGGAAGACAACGAGACAGAGATCGAAGAACATACGATTAGAGAAGGATGGAAAAAGATAGTCAAACAATACACAAAATAACAATGACAATGTCTCGTATGAGACGGTTTTACAATAGTTTCATGTGAGACTTGGGTGATTTTCATCCAAGGGCGACTCATAATTTATTTATTTTCATAATCGCCGTGGTAATGTTTATTTATTTTATGAATTATCAGCACTTGTACACATCTTTTCACTCATCCACATATAGATAAAGTGTCGATTCTAAAAATATTAGGTCATATAGTTACTGTTTTTCAGATACAAAGGCTGGATCCAGGCATCCAGCCAGATGTAAGTCACTAAAATCTCGGTCAAACTTCCAATCATACAAGTCATACTTAGTATGAAGTTACTAATCATTCTCATTATTGACACATCATGTACTAAAGAGTTTCACTAATAAAAGGATACAATAGATCATCTATCTAAATTCTCAACTAGGATGTTGGATAAGGATGGAAACAGTAGTATGATACTAATCATTAAGGATAAGGATAAAACTAGCTGAAAAGAAACAAATCCCAGATAAGGTATTATAGGTAACTACCAGCATATACTAGATAAATACAAAAAGGAACACATTGACAGTGATAAAATCATTACTCAAACGTAATTAAAAGCTTAGACAAAGAAAGTCATGAAATAATGCATTTTTTAGATGTCTCCACTATACATAAATGATAGCCGTTAAGACAAGGATCTATTAAATATTATAAAGACTAAGAGGAGGGGCCAATACAAAGAGCAGTTCTAACAATACCAGATGATGAACTTAATGAGCAAAATACCAGAAACCAGATGTACTGGTCATTCCAGATGTTTACAGCTAAGATTTACAACCAAAAAACCCAAACATTTCTTGATTTTACTGTTCATTTATCATATAACACAGAAATTTATCAAGGCATGAAATCACTTTTCACACATGTAGATCAGCTTATACACATTGTTAATGTTGAAAGGATAATCATACATACACTAAAACAAAATACACTAAACACAGAACAGGTATGTAAAACTTAGCCAAGAACACTCAATCAGCAGTAAAATCAATGATCAACCAAATCTACCAACACTTAGAAACATTTGCATACTAACATTTCATATCAAATGTAGCATAATATAGATGCGCACACACACACACACACACAAATCACAATAATTTGTATAAAGATAAGAGCTAACCTCCCAAACAACCATAGCATCCTGATTAGTTCCCTTTCTCCCCTGCTGTGTATACAATGAGGCAACCTCAGTGGCCCCATTAAAGAACACCCGACCGGGGATTTTAGAAAGATGATCATCCTTCTTATAATCAAAGGAAGAACTCCGAGACCCGAATCGTTTCTTGGAGTTCTTCCTCTTCCTAACCCCTAAAGCCGCCGACGGAGAACCGGGGAGAGGGCTCCTGCTTTCCGCAGATAAGCAGGACCCCATTCTCAGGGCCCTGATTATATTAACTAAGCAATCCAGACCAGCTACACAGTCAAAACCCCTATATTCAACTGAAGGATCCGTCACTGCTATTTTCACAAAATTCCTTCCTTCTTTCACTATCAATTCACCAATTTTTCAAGCTTTCAATCAAATCTCTCTATTTACCCACCCAACAAAACATATACAATCAAATCAAATGCTCTAAACTTCAAATTTTATGCTTTGATTCTTCAATGCACAAATCAAATTGGAATTGGAATTTATACTCGAATTTTTTTCAATAATTATAATGATAGAATAAACTTCCACCAAAAGAGAAGAATATTAATAAGAATCCCTCTTTCTTCTCTTCCTTTATTTCTCCCACAACACACAAATTTGCATAAAGGTAGAGATCTAAAAGGTACTTCTAATAATCAAAAGACAATTTTTCTTTTCTTTCTTTTTTTTTTTTCCTTTTTTCTTCGAAAATGGAATGTTTCAGTGAAACATCTACTTCATCAGAAGCTCCACCGTTACACCAAATTCCCCCAAATGCGTCGATTCTTTAACCTCGAATCAAATTCGAAACCCTAACTTCCGAAAAATCACCAACAATTAAAAATGATCATGAAACTTTCTCCAATCAATTATTCCTCCTCTAACACAGATCGAGATTCAATTGCGCGATTAAACATTCAAGTGATTGAGTTACTCAGTTGAAATCACAAGAGTATCAACCTAAAATTTCAAAAAAAAAAAATGCAAAAATTCAGCATCAAAGTTTTAGAGCTGAAATCTTGAAGCTTAAAAATAGCAAAAATAAAAAAGAAAGAGAAAATGGACAATTGAAAAGCAAGAAATTAGGTGAGATAATTCGTAGAAAAATTGAATGAAAAATAGAGAGAGAAAGATAGATAGAGGAGAGAGAGAATCGCAACCACCCGAAAAACAGTGATGAGCAGAGCAGAGAACGCAATTTTAGAACGTATGGAGAGAGAGAAGAAAGAAGAAGAAAAAAAGAGTTTTCTCTCTCTACAAATATATTTCTCTCTCTTGAATAAATATTTTATTTTTGCAACCTTCCACCACCATTAAAAATATAGTACTTTTTTTTTAATTTATGAGTATTTTAATCAATAATATTAGCCTACTTGTGTAAGATTTTAGAAGTTTTATCCAAATCTTTATTAGGATGTCTTATCAAGAAAAAAAATCTTTATTAGAATGGGTGATTATGGAGATAAAGAAGATAGGAATGGATGATGAAAACAATTTGTAATAAACTAATAATGAAGATTAATAAGAGTGGATAATTACAAAGAAAATCCTTAATTTTTTTTAGATATTTTTATGAAAATTTGTGGATAATTACTTTATAAGTATGCTCAAAATAAAGAACATTGAGCATGGCACTTTTTGAGTAGTTATGAGTTTATATGAACCTAAAATTATTGGATGATGATTTATGCAACTCTATAAGTTAATTTGCCATGTTGTTTTCTATTCTTTTTTTGTCTCGTATCGTATAGGATATAATAGAAAGAATTTGTATTTGACATTTTGTCGTAAATTAAAAATACTTCTCATAAATGTTTAGTTTAACAGAAAGGGGTATGCTCTTCATTTTGTTAAAAAAGAATCTTCTTATTGACTATATTATATTCGATTGTAATTTGACTTTAGCTTAAAAGCTAAAAGTGGAAATAGTACTCGCTATGTTTTATGAAAAAACTACTCATTTAACTTTAAATCTATTATGATAAAAAAAAAATTGCAATGGATAAGTGATTTTGTTCTAAATTCCTAAGCCGGTACTTTAATTATAAAGAAATTAACGTAAGGCTTGTTAGCCCTCATGATTAATATTGCATGTAACATATGGAAATTAGAAGAAAAAAATTGTTGTCACTTCTCAAAATTACATGTTTAATATATATATGGGTCTATGTTTGATCTTAAGTTTATTATACCTCTTATATCATATGACTTTTTATATTTATAAGATCAAAAATTTGAAACTATCCGCGATCTCCAACGAGCGTCAAGTTTATACACTTTATTCGTTTGTTAGGAGAACCAACATATTTTTCTTTTAATAAATAAATTTATGGATTTAAAGTGTGGATGAAACTTTAATTTTTGAACCTATAAGGTAGATATAAGTATAAATGCTAACATTATAAGGTAGATACATGCCTACATCAAATAATTTTTTAAAAATTTAAATAAAAGTGTATTAAACATAAGGCAATATTTGAAGAAAGAAATCAGACCTTTGTTTTTTGGGAAGGAAATATCTAGAAGGATCTCAACGGTTTTGTACTATATATAAATCTCTTTTTGCTGACTATTTGATGGTAATATCAACATTCAAGATTCTTAGGATAGTACTATTAATTGAAAGTGTTGTTTTTATAGTCAACTAGCACCCAAAGAAATTAGAACTTAGATGATTTTTTTTGTATTAGAGAACGATTAATTGCAATGGTGTAGACGAAATTTGATCTTAGGTTTCATGTAAATTTATGGATATCATTGTGGATCTTAGGATTCATAATCCAAAACTGTAATTGTTCTTTTCTTTCTAGCAAAAGATATAGGTGGAATTTTGCACCTTGATAGAGTAACAATATCAATGTGAGAGTAATAAGTTCAGGGTTTATTGTCGGTGAATATATAAATTCGACATCCTATATTTAAGAGATCATATATATTCAACACATAATTCTCAATCTTTACTTTATTAAATATAGATGATAAAATTGTTAATATAGTCATCAATATCACAAAGTAAGGCCAATATGGTGTTGTAATTGATATATTTATGTGTATATATGACTATTGATTTTAAAACAATTTTGCAAAGTTGTGTCACGTTTAATTCTATTTTTTCAGTAACTATAAGTAAATTGGTTTCACACCCGTTATTTATCACAGTATTTTATGAATTACTCCCTCTATTTTTTTTTTATTGTTCTCACTTAGAATCTTGACACTATTCATATTTAGAGAGAATCTTCTCAATTTTTTTCAATTTATAAGAAAAAAATATAGTCATGTGGGATCTTGTTTGATTCGTCTCAATTAGTACATTATTAATATTCAATCGTTATAATTTTTACTAATATATAATGAAAGATATTTAAGTTCAAAAATGTGCATTGGAAGATGTGTAAATGAAAAGTGAGAAAGATAAAAAAAACAGAGGGAGTACACTATAAAGTACGGTAACAGTAACAAATGCTTAGTCTGAAAATAATTTAAAAACGACTAATATGAATCATCATAAGAAATCATTTCCTTAACAAATGAAATATTAGAAAAGCAAAAGAACAAGAGCTTAAACAAAGAAAAATGAGATAGTCAAAGCTAGAGGAGTAACATTATCCCTAACTAGTTTTTCACTTATTTCTTTAGTTTTATCTGAAACTAATTAATATTACACAATGCATCATTAAAATAGTGAGAGGAATAATTTATTCAAAACACAATACTAATTGCTATATACTTTGAAAAGTGACATAATTTGAAAAGTATCTGTTATGATAAAAGAGATACATTGTTAGCATATACCTTTTCCTTCATTTTAGTTATAACATTGATTTTGAAAGGTCAACTTTATAAACTTTCACCATTCTTTTATACTAATATCAACTAATATCATTTCAAATTATACTTTTTTGAATTATACTCCTCATAATTTATTATATGTTATTTTAGATTCCGTTATTTAAATTCAATTTGGAGGCAATTAGAAATCTCTCTCGATATATTAATTTTCTAACATATACACATAATGCATAAGTTTAACTATTTATTTATAGCTTTAATCATCAAAATTGATAAATATGACACGATTATTTAAAGATATTATTCTCATTATAGAAATTAGATATCAATTATGAGAATAATATCATTAATTAACCATGTCATATCTGTCAATTTTGTTAAGTAAAATTAAAAACAAATAACTAAACTTATTTATTAGGTGCATAAATTAGAAAAATCGATATATCTCTATTATATAAGGGAAGGGGGGAGCAATGGTGTCCTTTTTTGAAACGCCTATTTTGCCCCCCCCCCCCCTTCTCTCTCTAAATTACAAAAGGAATGTCAAAATCAAAATACCGAAAATAAATTTACAACACTCACTCACAAATCACTTAAAAGAAGAAACTTTATAAATTCACCATAAAATTAAGAAAATCATGTTATAAAAATCACGCAAATCACTCAAATAATCAGGAAACTTTATTAAAACTTAAATTAATATACAAACTAAAACTAATAACATAGAACGTCAATACATACAAAAATTTACTTATAAAATCACTATTCTCAAGAACCATTCACATTAATGGTGGTCATGATAAAAATAGAGGTGTATTTGTAGTGAAATCAGAATTTAGAAATTAGACAAGGAAAAAAATTATTTACTTTTTTATAGTTTTCCTATATATAATGAAACTTTTACATATATTTGGAGTATTTTTTCTATTATATAATAGCGATAAATTATCAAGGTAAAAAGGTTTATATAAAATATCATTCAAGAATTAAAGTACAACATATCTCTATTATATAAGGGAAGGGGAACTATGGTGTCCCGAATGAAGAGACTATCTTACCCCCTTCCCATTCTAAATTACAAATTCACTTACAAATCAAAGGGGCTTCAAAAAAAATATAAAAATATAATTATAATAATCACTCACAAGTCAATAAAATAATAAAATTGATAATTTACGTTATGCAAATCACTAAAATGAGAAAACTTTACAAAAACTTAAAAATTCACTTACAAACTACAAACCTATGAAAAAATTGACTTGAAATCAAAGTGTCTACTTTCTTTACAATTTATGAAGTATGTACTTAGTTCAAAAATCAACTAAAAAATTATAATATTAGAAATCATAAATAAATTCAAAAAAATTCTATTTTATTCATAGAATTTAACTTTGAAAAGTAAAAAAAAAAAAAAAGATGGTGAAAGACTTAAGTGACAAAAACTAAACCAATCAAATTTTGCAACTAAAAAATTATATTCGTATGTCTAATGTTCAAATTTTGACTCTTATACCGAAGAAAATTGAGTTTATGTTTGAAAAAATTCAAGCACGCATCGCGTGCAAAAAATTCTAGTATATTATATATACAAATATGAAAAGATGAGTATCTTTTCTATGATGGTTACTTGATATTGGCCGTTATTCTTTTATGTTTATGGTGAAGGAAAGAATACTTTTACAAAATGTACTTTCTCTCCTCAGCAACAAGTGTCAGCTGCCAAGTGCCAACACCCCTCCCTCTTAAGCTTCTCCCACCACAAAAAATAAAGAAAGAAAAGGGGGCACTTACTTAGCTTATAATTATTTTGGACCAAATATTATATCATACTATTGACTTGTTACTCCCACGATATCTTTCATCAAAATTCGATTGCATGCAAAAATCTACATTTTTCGTCGTTCATAGGTCTAAGGTCTGTTCTCCCCAACTTATTTTCAGTTCAGTTCAATTCAGTTTAGTTCAATTCAGTTAAGTTAAGTTAAGTTCAGTTCAGATCAGTTTAGTTCAGACCAGTTCAATTCAGTTCAACTCTTGACAATATTTTTACTCTCACATATCACTATTCATTTCAGTTCAGTTCAGTTCAATTCAATTCTATTCAGTTCAGATCAGTTCAGTTCGGCTGTTTTATGCCGAAGAGAACAAGCCCTAAGACTAAAAATGAAGAGCATTGTAATGTATGATCAAGAGAAGTTCAATTTGATCCTTCGCGCTACAGTTCGCAAATTATTAAAAGAGATAATCTAATTTTAATATAAAAGTAGACTTAATCACTAAATGAATTAAACTAGTCACTAAAAGAAATCAAACTAGTCACTATCAGGCTAAATCTGTTTTTAATATAAGACTCGTCATTGCCTAATTTTAATTTAAAAGTAGACGCTCTCTTATAAAACTAACTCATTGCAGTTTACATATTTGCATGTTCATCGTCATTTGATAGATTATATTCATGGAGTAATATTGCATACATATAAATACATGGAAATTGATTTTCACGAGACTAGCTAATACATATACAATGGTTTAATTGGCAATTAATACATAATAACATAAGGGGGTGTAACTCATTAGGAATTAGGAAGCTTTTACCCCCGACAAATAGATGAAGTTGCGTAATGGGAAGTAGAACTTTCGTTACTTCTTCAATCAAATTCAATTTGCCATATACTTTCTCCGTAACAAAATAGATATTACATCTTAACGTTCATGCTTATCGATATAGTACTATGATCATTAATTACTTTAGTTACCTATTAGTCAAAATTATAAGTTAATATTATAAAAGTATATGTTGAGATGAATACAACAATATTAATAATATCATATAGTAACGGTTGATTTTATCCAAAATTAGAAAATGCATGGTCAAATATAGTAGGTGAATAGTGCAATTTTCAAAGTGTAACATCTATTTTGTTACGAAAGAAGTATAATAAAATTTCGTGACATTATAATTTAATTTTTTATATTCTCGATAAAGTGTTGATTAGAATCGCTAAACTTATATTATCTTCCTATATAAAAGAAACAAAATAATATGAAAATATTTTTAAACATATAATATTACTAGTAATTATATACTATAGTAACTTTTCTTTCATTTACTAGTTTCCATGAGAAACTAGTATTTTGGCCCAGGTGATGCCTCGGGTTAGTTACAATAAATAAATGCTTAAAAATGATTGAATTTGAAAATAATAGCTTAAAAAGAATTGTGGTAAGATAATATGATCGACATCAATAGTCTCTTATTAGTTACGTAATAAGAGTGTTAGAGATGTACACACTAATTTAAGTCTTTTTAGTTAAGTATGATTATTAAAAGCTTTATCATGTTGTATTTAAAATATTAGACAGCAAAGCCATAGTATATCGATAGTTAAACTCTTACTTTTCATTTCAAAGGTCACGTGTTCGACACCTTAGAGTTATACAATATTTATATTTTTTTAATTGAGGGGTACATGTGATCAACATAAAACACTTTGCATTAGAGATTTATAATGGGTGCACTGTGCTCCCACAATACAAAATAGAATATTTACGAATACGAAAACGAACATTTACGAATACGAAAATGAACATTTTACTGTTGAAGTGGAACATTACAAAATTCATTTACGAAAACGTACATTTTATTGTTGAAATAGAACATTACAAGAATTCATTAAAGTGAAACATTACCATAATCCAAATACAAAAGTGAACATTTTTTTGTTAAAGTGAAACATTACTAGACTTCAATTACTTAAATAGAACATATGCTTATCAAATATATAACATATTCTCAGTGAAAATAGAACATATTTTTTTGGTGAAAAATAAGTTTTTAAAAAATATTTTTTAAAATTGAACATTTGCTTATCGAAAATAAAACGGATTCACAAAATATAGAACATAAATTTTTGCTAAAAAATAAGCTTAAAACGAACATTTGTTTATTGAAATAGAACAATTTTTACGAAAACTAGAACACAATGAACATTTGTTAAAATAGAACATTTACTTATAGGAAATGGAACAAATTTACTGGGTGCATAATGTGCACCGTACTCCCGGGAGTACAATAGAATTTTTAAGAAATTTAAGTAAAGCGCTACATAACACATCGACTTTCTTAGACACGTCTTTTAATATATTTGTATAGATTATTATACTCACTCTTGTATTACACTCTTTGATGGAATTTGTGGTTTACTAGTTTCCATGATATTATATGTCTAACCCTAGCATAATAGATGGTTGGACTTTGGCCAAGGTGGTTGAAATCAATTGTTTAATAGCTATTAATTTCTACCAATATGTGTCATTTGTTGATTGAATAAGCAAACAAGAATTTAATTATGCTATAGATGGTAAGTGTTAGGAGTATTAAGTTTCAAATTTCCAAAGGATATGCATATGCCGCGTGGGAACACATATCTTGATGTTCCCTTTCATATATGAATAATAAATGTTGATGTATGTCCATGTAATGTGGGGTAACATGTTGATGAGTTGTGGCCTGTATAAGTATCCCAGATCTTTTTTTCCTGCTGTTTATTTCATCATGCATGTCATGTATAATATAAATTCCTAGGCAAATAAGAGAACTAGCTAGTCGATGTTAATGAAACATAGATTAATATAATGTCAATCAACATAGTTGTCACTCTCCCTCCCCTAAAAATTGTTAGTATAAAGCTTGATGGCATGTTATTGGTTTTTTTTTTTCCCAACCAATAAGAGTTTCTCCATTATTGTCTTTAGCGAGTGAACTAATCTCCTTTCCCGAGCTTGCATGAGTACTTCAAAGGGCAACATCTCTCTCAACTGGATTTTTTCCATATCCAACGCTCGAATCTGAGACTTTGGTTGAGGAGCGAGAGGCATGGCATGTTATTGGTTATGGTTGTTAACTTAAATATATATTTTTGATTTTAATTGTTATAGCATAATTTATATGTGATTATTCAAAAATTAGCTTTTTATTTTGTAAAAGGAATTCAAATGATATGAAAAAAAATAACATCGAATATGTCAATATTTGTGTAATGCATATCATTTTTGTTAGAATAAGTGTGAAGTTTTCTTATTACCCAACATTTTATGGTGTAAGTGTGTAACTGGTAACATGTTATTGTTATACCTAAGACGCACTTTTGTTAATTTGGTTATTTGTTATTTATACATACATTTAAAACATTTTTTAATCTATATTTTTTTATTTTTATAGACATTCTTTTCCAAATGTTGTCATATAGTGAGAAAAAAAAACAATCAAATATGTTAATATACTTTTTTTTTCCTTTAATTTGCACCTTTAGATTATTTGAGTTAATTATAATAAACTCTATTATAAGCTTTTTGAGGATAAAATTTCTCTATTTTCTTTTCTCCTAATTTCAAATGATAAAAGTAACCTTTTTTGTGGGCTTCTGTCCTTTTCACGTTGAACTTCAGATCTCATGACTTGTACAAGAAAATGAGAAATTACATCAACAACTAAGCCACTTTTTCTTATATTTTTCTTCTTTTTTTATTACAAAATAATCCCAACACATGAAAAACGAGTTCACATGTCGTTCTTAATTCAACATTATCATCATATATGTCCTTTGAAAAGTTAGGTGCAAATTACTATATAGAGAAAGTTAGAAACCTTCGGCCTCATGATTTCCATGATTAATGATTATTATTTATTACCCCCATCAATCTATCGAAACCTTACATAATATGAAATTACCTTATAATCCATCACTTCTAAGTGAAAATCCTGAAAAATCCTCAACATGTCTAACATAAAAATATTGCTTTTATTATTTGCAAATTTGCTTATGTACTAATTTGTTTGTGCTTAATTAGGGTTTGTTCTCCACAGTTTATTTTTAGTTCAGTTCAATTCAGTTCAGTTCAGTTTTAATTGATTAAGTTCAGTTCAGTTCAGTTTTAATTGATTAAGTTCAGTTCAGTTCAACTCCAATTATCATTTCTATCAGTTTTAATTTAATTCAATTCAATTCAGTTCGATCAGTTGCAATCAGTTCAGTTCAGTTCGGTTCAATTTAGTTGCAATCAATTTGAGTTCAATTATGTTGAAGAGAATGGTCCCTTAATATTCATGACCTCCAACTCCAAGGTCAAACTAAAATTTGGCTATTAATTAATTTACTATCATAGTAACAGGTTAATTATAAACTAAACTAAGAGGAAATGCAACAAGTTCCATTTCTATCTCAAATACAAAATATCTTAATATTGACCATTAATTTATTTTTAATGTATAAGGAGACACCACGGTGTCCATGTAATCGATATTTGATTCTATGTCATGAACCTACATACATGATTATACCAATTTAATTAATGTAGAGACTTCAAATTAATGTGTCAATGTTACATATTAATGGAGTATGAACAAGAAAGTTATGATACTGGCCTTTGACTATATAAATTACTAGAATTTTTTGCACGCGATGCGTGCTTGAATTTTTTCGAAACAGAAACTTGACTTTCTTCGGCATAAGAGTCAAAATTTGAACATTAGACATACAAATTATAATTATTTTTATTAGTTGCAAAATTTGATTGGTTTAGTTTATGTCACTTAAGTCTCTCACCATTCTTTTTGTTTTTTTTTTTTTACTTTTCAAAGTTAAATTCTATAAACAAAATAGAAATTTTATTGAATTTATTTATGATTTCTAATATTATAATTTTTTAGTTGATTTTGAATTAAGTACAGTACTTCCTAAATTGTAAAGAAAGTGGACACTTTGATTTGAAGTCAATTTTTTCATAGGTTGTAGTTTGTAAGTGAATTTTTAAGTTTTTATAAAGTTGTCTCATTTTAGTGATTTGCATAACGTAAATTATGCAATTTCATGATTTTAGTTGACTTGTGAGTGATTGTTATAATTATATTTTTGGTATTTTTGTTTGAAGCCCCCTTTGATTTGTAAGTGAAATTGTAATTTATAATGGGAAGAGGGGCAAAATAGGCATTTCAAAAGAGGACACCATTGCTCCCCCTTCCCTTATATAATAGAGATTAGAGCAATTTTATGCAATAAATCCTTATATATTTTATATATGGGAGCATTATTCTTACTTGTTTGATTTAGTGGGTCCAACCAGTTATGAAATTTAAATTGTTAAATGCTGACTATAAGAACATTTTAGAGAAAAAATGAAGTTGCTGAAACTTCTAGCATTAATCAAGTTATTACACAAATCACAACTCACAAGTTAAACAAAAACACATGAAATTATTGGTCTAATAGGAAAAACTCCTAATATAAGTAACGACTAACGACCTATATTATATAAGTTTATTATTGACTATTGTAAACTAATTGTATCTATGAGGAAACTCATATGCGAGTTTGATTTGTCTCAGTGTTCCACTTTGGAAGGAGAGGAAGAAGATGAATAACATATACGTCTATTATTAACTATTGTAAACTTAAATCTATCATCAATTGATTTTAGGATAAAATCTCATTAGACTTGTACCTTGTACGTGTGCACACCTTATACAAAAATCAATATGTATGTGCAACTTTATTATCATGGTATTAGCCATTAATAGGGCCGATGAAGATCTTAGCCAAAAGTTAACTAGTCCTTAAGAGAGATAACTCATAATTTAAAGAATGAACCAACCCTAATAGAATGACTTGTACATAGTCCAACTCTCATTCACTAAAACTTGTGTTTGTAAGTTCATTTATCAGAAAGTCATAAATCTTTGTCTGAAATTGCCTTACAATAACTTATTAAATTACAAGTTATCGCTCCAAAAATAATACGTTACTCATAAATTATAAAATAAATATAAATATTTTATAATACATAATTATTACATCACCTCATATTTAATTTTGAGCTGTAAAAATGTAAGAGAAAGATGATATTCATAGAGGTCGTTTGATTCACCTCAAATTCCACTGAAATTTGAATTTCATAGGAAGTACAAAATACAATAGTTGTTTGGTAGGCAGGAAATAGGGAATTCATGAGAAATAGAATTTCCAAGGAAATGGAAATTCCTATAAAGTGTAGGAAATTAATCACCAACCCCCTCTGGTGATTAGAAATTCCTGTGTCAATTACAAATTCTTATACTCAACTAAATACCCAACGCCACTTCCTAGGAAATAAACAAAGAAACTCATGCACTTCCCATGAAATAAGACTTTCTATGAAAATAAAATTCCAACAGTAACCAAACGGCAAAGGACTGAAGGAGTCCATAGTTTGGAACTTTGAACAATGAAAACAGTGGACCTCGACCTATAACTAGCCCATCGTAATCAGCCGTATGAACAGACTGAAAATCGAATCAGGAATCCAAACAAGTATTAGAAGTAGGTAACTTTTAAATAGTCAATTAAGCCTTTGATCCATTAATTATGCAATTTGCAAGGAGGAGAAATTTTCATAGAGACAGTTTTGTCCTCATTCAAAAATCGTGAATCTCGTTGAATTAAGTAATACATATTAGGTTAAATTAAGCTAATGATGCTTTACTATAATTTACTT
Organism: Beta vulgaris subsp. vulgaris; assembly: GCF_026745355.1. Lineage (NCBI taxonomy): Eukaryota > Viridiplantae > Streptophyta > Magnoliopsida > Caryophyllales > Amaranthaceae > Beta > Beta vulgaris. The sequence goes on along the minus strand of NC_079205.1, from coordinate 60,884,912 downwards.
TGCTACGTGAAACATGAGAGATTTGACATCATTATTGAACATTTGTGACTTTCACACCTTGAATATAATTAGTTCTGTTTTCTTAATTAAGAAAACGAAGAATAGTGACTTTCACACCTCAACACGTACAATTTGGCAACTAGGGAATTAAATTAGAATTTCGCCAAATTAGACTGAACTGAATGCAATAGTAGTTGTAGGTTGGATTTGATTTTTTTGTGAATTGTGATAAATATTATTGTATAACTTTGAACAATAGCAATAGCATGTTATTATATAGAGGAATAATAATATAAAGTATAATTTTTTTTAGCATGCTTTTATTAAAATATATACTATTATAAAAAAATTTGCTAAGATGTTTTTTTTTGGGCTTGCTTAGAGACATGTACAAATGCTCGGCATAACTAATTTAAAATTAGTAATTCCTCACAAAAAAAATAAATTAAAATTTAGTAATTCATCTTAATACTGATTTTGGTTTTGGTTCCGAGTACCAAGAATTATTGGAACCCCATCTAGTTTACAATCCAAATTATAAGATTTACGAGAACCAATTTTAATTATACGTTGTGTTGAAAAAAATCTCGAGATACTTAGGCTATGTTATGTTCAACTTATTTGAACTTTCAGGAAAAATAAGATAAAATAAGATCAGATCAGATAAGATGCGATAAGATAATATAGATGGTAGACAACACAATAAACTAGAATATAAGTTTAGTTAATAAGATATGATAAGACAAAATAAGTTAGATCAAACGGACCCTTAATTACAGGGATGTGAACAATTCTTTAGGATGTAGTACTTGAGAATTCTAGATTTTACAGGCCTAAGTATGTCATTCAATTTGATCCATTTGTATTAGTTGTAGTACTTCCTCTTTTAATAAGTTTCAAATTAGTTGCAACATTCTCTTATATGGTAATTAAATTTCTCTATCTCTTTTTATTATACGAGTCTCTCTTTTTAGGGTTGTTCTCTCTCTTCCATTCTTCAAGCTCTTCGCCTCCTTTCCATCATGTTGCAACGAATATTAACATAAGAAATTGTAACTAAAACTAGCAAATCTTATTATTCAAATAAAGAAACCAACAAAGCGGAAAAGAATAATAATAGAAAAAAAAGAAATAGCGAGAGAAACAATTACTTCGTTCTTTTTTTAATGGAAAATCAATTAGATTTAACTAATTGAACATTTTGGTATCAATTTATTATTCTTCGAAACAAACTATAGTGAAGAGGGATTGATCACAGAAAGAAAATTATTTGAGGGAAAATTTTGATGGTATAGTTTAGTTAATTTCGTAATTTTGATTTTCAATTACATCGAGTGAATATTAATATAGTCATGATAAGTCAATTTTAGATAGAAGGTAGTGTTAGTGGTCCGTTTTGTATCTCACAATTTCATTTCAGAAGTTGAAAAGGAATAAATGGTTTACAATGCACATGCAATCTCTTCACTTATTTGCACCAATAAATAAAGAAAAACAATCTCTATCTTCACTAATCAGTCTTTGCAATACGTCAAAGTCAGCTGAGCATGGTGCATGCTTGTATGACTTTACTGATTATTACGTCTAGCATGGAGTCAACTGCAATTATAACAAATTAATACAGTAATCACTAAATATAAATATGAATTATAGTGAATGCAACAATCATATTACTGATCATCGTACATATAGTTTCCATCCTTTATTAGTTGTAACATACTTTTTCCATTTCTTTTAATCTACATATTTTTTTTTTTATCTGTTTCTTTTCAATTTACGTGTTATTTTTTTATTCTATTGATTCCTTGTAATATGTTTCAATCCAAATTATAAGGCTCTTATTTAATTTTCCCACGGTACATTCATTATAAATATGAATTTAGATAATTATAATTTTATCAAAGGTAGCATTAGAAGAAATTTTCAATTCTTTTATTGTCATCTTTGTTTTTAATTGTTTGTTCCATTTTCAAGTAGTATTTTTTAGTGTTAAAGTGTACCAACTTTAACCATTAATATATAAATTCATAAAAAAAAAATTATCGTATAAGACCTTGTTAAATTTATTATAATGTCTGAGGATGGTTGGATTTAGGGATGGAGGTAAAATTTAGTAAAGTACTCCGGCTTACCATATCTTAGTCGTGGATGCTAGGTCACACTGCTAGATTACGCAGGTGTTCAAGGGTGTGTTCGACAACAATAGTTGTGATAGTAGTTTTTAGTTGTTAGAGTATTAGTTGTTAGTTGTGCTGGTAGCTGTTAGTGGTCGATGTGTAGCTGTTAACTGTTAGTTGTCCATGTAACGGATTAAATATTGATGTTAGGTGAAAGAAACTGTCAAAGTAGTTGTTTATAAATAATTAATTTAAAATTCAAATAAAACATTAATATATAAGACATGTTCGGCACAAGCTTTTGAAATCAGTCAAAACACTAATTAAGATAAATATGCATATGAATTGAAAATAGTAAAAGTATATCACTTATTGACACCACAATCAACATTTGCAAAAGTGAGGATGTAAAAGTGGAATCTTTTCTTCCTAATGATATAATATGCCTTATAGAAAACTAATTTAGATTTTGATAAAGCTTTTTGCTACAAAGTACTAATATCTATATTATATAAACATCAGAAAAACAAAAAACAAAAGAAATCCATATCAAATAGAATAAGTATATAAGCCTAACTTAACCTTTAGTCGATTAGGTGAAGAACATGCAAAACATACAAAATAATGTGCAATAATGATCAGAAAGGCTCTTTTGCGTATCATGTTAGCCACAGTTGTCTCTACTCGAAATCTCTCAAACATTCCAAGTAGTTCCTAAATTCTGGATCACCCAAAAGTTTGAACTTTGGACTAAAAAAAAACTTATGTTGCCTAAAATAAGATAAATCTTGTTTTACTTTCATTAGAACAAATCTCATCCATCGAATGTGGGTGTCGGTGTTGTTGTCATGCTCTTTGCCTACTGAAACTTGGACATTGCTGTACATTTTCTTTTCTTTTGAGTTTGAAGATTTTTTTTTATAGAATCTACTTATCGGTTTGTTCGGCTAAAATAGTTGATATAATAACTGTTATAACAAATACAATAAAGTAACAAAAAATTAAGAAATAATCGGATCAAAAATCAACATGGTTAACTAACAATGTGTTCGTTACATCCACTTATAGAGAAAAAACATTTTTATTATCGCTAAGAGAGAGTGTACAAATTACATAATATTTAGGCAAAAATTAATTATAAAGATAGTATATATAATTAACCTAAGCAAATAGGCTACACCCAAAACTAAAATAATTTACTAAATTGCATATATAAAAATAATTCAAGACATATTGCAACAATAACGGCTAACTATCACTCGCTATTAAATGTTAATGCTAAGAGTTCAATTGATAAAATCCCTTTTAGAACAATTAGAGTCTAATAAAATATTGAATTTTTAAAAGAACAAAAGTTATAAACTATATACATCCAAAAGTGGTTTAAAGCTACTTATATCCTTGAGAAACTATCTTTTAGTAACTTCTATAAAAACACCACCTCTACTCCTCTAGTCCTCAACCAAATAAAAAAGCCACATTAACTCTAATTATCCAAATATCAATTTACCCTAAATAAAAACATAATTAGTTTTTAGGCTCGAGCTATACATCGAGTAATTATATCTTTTATTTATTAATATTTTACTCCCTCCGTTTCCTAAAGATCTTCCCACTTTCCGTTTAAGGGTGTTTCCAAAAGATCTTCCCACTTTTACTTTATTCCTTATTTGGCAAAACAAATTTTCCTATTTACCCTCTCATGTCACTATCATATGGTCCACTATTACATTATTAATTCAATTTTACTCCCTTTCTCTCTCCTACTTTAACCCCTTTTTATTTGTTTATTTATCTTAACCCCTTTCTCTCTCCTACTTTACTCACACCATGCCCCACACAACTTGATTTTCCTTGGTATCTGTAGGAACAGTAAGTGGGAAGATCTTTAGGAAACGGAGGGAGTACTTTGGAATAAAAGCATCAAGTATTACTTGATTTAGAGGTTAAGACATTAGTCTATATGCTTGTAATCTTGGAATTAAATCTTACATAATGCATTTTCTATTTTTTTTAAGTGTACGTCGATTATGTAGTATAAAATACTCCAAGCGAAGATGCCATATGGCATCGTTCCTTGCTTATTAGGAAACCCTTTTAATCTATTCAAAAAAAAAAAAAAAAAGGAAACCCTTTTAATATATTAGTATAGATTTAGTGATTTTTTAAAAAAAAAGCATAATTTGGTAAAAGATCTAAAAGTTACTTGAAATTTTGTCGCCACTTTATAACCTCTTAAATGAAAATTTATTTAGTGTTCCTATTTAAATATATAATCTGAATAGCAGATATATATTATATAAATCCAGATGTAGATAGTCTTGACTTGGTGTTGTCTCCCACATGTGTCCCTACTCTCTTGTAACATGAGTCATCTCCTACTCATGTAAGGCTTTATCTATTATTGAGAAAATTTTCCTGTATCTTTGTAGTTTTTAAGCAGATATATGTTGTGATTGTTTGGACTTTGGAAATATAATTAGTCGAGATTCATGTTCTACCAAAAAAATTAATTTGTAGAGAATCTTTTGCATGTTCATGGTGATCCTCTTATCTCTTGTGATAATCATCTATCAGTATAATCTATGCTCTATAGCCAACTTTGCATATCATATTAACTAATGTTAAACAACTAAGATCAGGAATGATAATTATCTTCAGTTACAGAAGTATAATTTTAAATGACTGTGAATGATAGACTTGGAGGCTATATAAAAGGTATGAAACAGAATATATGCAACTTTCTTTTTTTACCATATTAATGTAGCCTATCTTAGGAACCTCAACCCTCAAGTGAAAATGAGACAGAAAAGTGTCATTTCAACTTACAAATTCTAGTTTCATTATAGTTTCTTATAGTTTATCCGAAGACGAATTTGATTTAATCTTGTTTAATTGTATCTTGTTTTTCTTTAATATCTATTGTAGATGTCGTTTGACCTTCAATTAATGAAATTTCTCTTTAAAAAAAAAAACTTACAAATTCTAAAATTGATCTTTGTTTTGGAATTCCAACAAATTCATAGATATTTTAGTAGCAATAATAAAGTTTGTCAAACTCTTTTTTCTCTCTCTAAGAAAACAAAGGCACAAACCCTAAAAAAATTCAGCCACCTTTTGCCCTCCGCCCTAGTCTCGTCGGTGGCTGGAACATCAACATGTCGCCAGCGAGCCTAGCCTCCTTGCTACGTCGTTTAGGTTGCTTCTCGTCCCCTTCCCTAAGGCTGTTCAAAAATACCCGATCCGAAAATCCGACCTGAAATTATGGATATCCCGATCCGATTTCAGATATTTCAGATCGGATACCCGGAAAAAATCTTGGGTTTTAGGATTGGAAATTTTCAAAAATGTCAACGGTCCGATCCGAAAATCCGGTGATCCAATCCGAAAGTCCGGTATCCGATTCAAAAATTCAGTGATCCGATTTTTGGAAATATGTGCTGAGGGACAAGGTGAATCAAGAAGATTGTGAGCATGGACGAGAAGATGATAGTTTTTCATGGTTGAGATGTTTGTTTTCTGATTTTGAAAACCAAAGATGAGTTCGAGGCTCAACTTGTTTGACTTTTTTTTAGCTTGGCGCTGATCTTAATGGTCTTTGCTTTGACAACTTCAAATATACAAGCGGCACCCCAGTTGCATTTGGGGGTTTTCAGCATGCCCATTCACCGGTGTTTCTCCTATCTCATGGAGAAACCTGAAATACTCTCGATCGAGAGTAATGAGTCACATTGGAACATGACTCCTTACATGATCAAGAGCTCAAAATCCCACGCGGTAGCAAATCGTTGGGATTGCTCATGCGGCGAGACGCAACAGTCGTTGTTAGTTGTTCGTTGTCCAGATCGTGATCGTCATCTGCTTTTTCTATCATTTCCGTTAGCCATCCGAGCTTCACATCCACCATCACAGGCACTTCCCAATGATGCCCCCCTTCCTACCGTCTTTGTATTGGTTTTATTTCTTTTTGTTTTAGGTGGACTATATGAGCTCTTAGAGCTCATTTAGGTTGGTTTGTTTGTTTTAGTTTGTGTTGTATTAGCATTAAACTATCTTTCCTCTTTTAATTAATGTTTCATTGTAAAAAAAAGAATACAATAAAATTTATGATCTTTCTAATAGAGGACAAAAGGAGTATACGATGTTAGAATTCTTGATATATAAATTCTTGGTAAGCAGTGAGCATAATTTGAAAATCTAGTCATACTCATAAAAAATCTGCCACCCCTCAAAATTCATCTATTTTCCTTTGAAAATCCCTTTTTCTCCATTCTTTTATGTGATAATTCAGAGCCTGCTAGACTTCAACTAATCCGGATTCGAACCGGGACAAACCAAACTCAGAGCAAAGCTTTCATATCTAGTGTTACCACAAGCCAAGCGCTCAACCACGAGATCTCTAGAAAACCTCAGAAATATTTCCAAGAAATTCATTGTGGCCTACAAAGTACCAGGAAACTGAGAAAAAGTACAAATATCAGATAATGTGTGTAAAAGTTAAGGCCTAGATCCAAATTCCACGCCTGTTCAGAAATTAGAAGCACCAGATCAAGGCCTAACATTTGATGGAATCCATAACTGAGTTTAAGATCTATTGCTGCTGTTTTACTCTACTTCTCAGAGAAACATCATATCACATTATTTTAGTGTTGGATCAAGTACGAGCAACACTTGCAAAATTACAGAAAGTTCACAACAAAATTACTACAACATAATCAATGATAAAACCGTGGACGAATCATACAAAACTTTGCCTCCTATAACCCTGTTCCTTTGGGGATCCAGACTATAGTACAAGGCTACAAGCTTTGCCTTCTCTATATTTTTTATGGCCTTTTCTATGCTAAGAATATATATGTGGAACTAATGCGGAGGAAATTTCAATTTATGCGGAGGACTCTCCCGCAAACTCTGATCTCAACTGCATCAACAACCTCCCTAAATAATTAAGGCCTTCTCCCTCACGTCCACCTCCCCAAAAGAGATCATGTGGTGAACCTTCGACAAGAATAGACCCAACAGTTGACAGTAGCATGGAATTCAAGTGTGGGTAGATCGAGAACTTACATTTCAATGCCTTGTACATAGTATCAACTTTTGCCGTCTCCCAATCCGGTCTTACCTGAACATTAAGAAAAAGGAATACAAAGAAAAGTAAAGAGAGTGATATTTATATTAATGAGACTAGAATGAGAATAAGAACTGAAAAAAGAAAGGAAAAAGAATCTGAGATCAAGCAAATCCTGTGTTTCACTATATAGCATATACTATCAGATTTGTTCACGGTTTATAATGTAAAGCAAAAAAAAATTTGATTAATTGAAACTCCGAATCTAATATGTAGAAACTTACACATATCACATATGTGCTCTCTTCACCTTTTAGAGAACAAACTACTAATAGTTTCAGAAAAGATAAGTTCAATTAGTTCCAAATAAATTTAGAAAAGCTCCAATGAGTTAAAAAATAAGCTACAATAAAATCCAATAATAAATTCAAAAAGGTTCAGCAAAATTCAGGCGAGATAATGCACCCATAATGTTATGAAAATGGAATGACCGTCTTTGCTTCAATTAATTAAAGGATAGACTAAGTATTCCACAAAATAGGCACAAAAACTAAAACAGCACATCATCAGTTTGTGCAACTAGAATAAACAGCGGAGATTCGTGTCACTCAAGAGTCAAGATATGATCCGAGGTAGGGTGAACCTCTGCTGGAAGTGGTCCCCTAAGAAGGATTGTTTAATATATAATCTTCAGACATTCCAACAAGAGTAGTATGAGATTTGACATTTCCTTGTGCAATTTTGGAGACAAAAAGTTGTAAAAGCAGCTAATTTTAAAGCAGCAATGATAGTTTTATTGGACTCTAATTACATGAAAACATACCAGATCAGGTCTTTTCCTCTGCATCTTCCTTCCTATCCTGGCTGCTTCCTCAGGGCTTTTTGCACGTTTTATGGCCTCAAAACAGTCATGCGCCACAGGATCTTGTACACCATAAAACTTGTGTGCCTGCAGAAGAAATACACTTATAACATCTACAAAATGCATCTACAGCCAACAAAAGAAGTGAGGATTAGTACAAAAAAACCAGTCCTTGATTTTTCATTTTACTCTAACCCACACGTCTTCAGAGTTTTCACTTGCCAAATGCTTTTGTTGAAAATTTCTCCTCATCTATTCAAAGGTCAATTTTTAACTTAAATCCTTTCAAAAAATTCCAAAAATAGATGTAGATTACAACCTTTTAGTGTGCTTCACATTTACTATTGCTACTCTTGGTTAAATTTCAGCGGTTTTATTTTTTCCCCAATATAGCTATCATAAGATATATATACACACTTGAAGTCATTTCTAAAATCCCCTCCTGCCCCCCAAAAAAAGAGATCCACCAAAACGAGGTAAGAATAGTAAATCTGAAGTGTTTGAGAAGGTAATGATTCACAACTTCTTTTAGAACAAATTGAAAAGGGCTATAGAATAAAAAAAAAAGGAATGGGAGAACAGACTGACTGAATGCTTTTCTCTGGAAAGACGAAGCACATTACCTGGTAATAATGCTCAACACTTGTCCAGGTTGAATAATCACCACCCTCATCTGGCATCTGTATAGGATGAGGTGAGAAATTGGAGAAAGAACCGTAAGGATCCCACGTCTTGTAGAAGGATATAATTGTCGATTCATAAGGGTTAATAGATGGATCAATTTTCGATATTTCAGATAAAGACGGAATGCTAGGTGTCAAATCAGGAATCGGCTGAAGAAATCCACTAACAAGCATGTCCGGTCCAACCTGTGGTGAAAATACAAGAAACAATTCTGTATCAGGAAACATGCATGAAGATATTACCCTAGGAAGCACACCTATTTAGCACTAAGAGTTTAGTTGTACTAAAAAACCTTACAAGTTAGTGGCATCAGAAATCCTATATGCTCCCGCACCAACACTCAAAGGATGTATATGCTATTATGATGTTTTCTCCAGAGAATTAATGAAAATGGAGCTCAGTTTCAAACAGCCCTTCCTTTACAGGAAACAAAAGCTTCACTATCAGGATATTACTAGTGACTTCTGCACCTCAAGTCCTGAACAGACAGATCAGATTAAGACAGACAACAAATGTCCTGAGTCTTCTTATTAACATCCCTTGTCCTTTTTTATGCTTCTATTCAGTTACAATATGTTGACACGGGTTACATGAAGTATTATGATTGAGCACAAACTTCAGCAGTGCATCTGCATCTCCCTCAGGTCAAGGCATACCCCCAAATGCACTATCACCAACTTATGTCTTTATCTACAGTAACTTTGAAGTGAAAGGCAACCATAACTGATCCCAATTAGGAAATGCAAAACATCACCTGCGGTCAAATCAACCGCTAACTACTCCTTCCCCATTTGTTTGCCCCACCAAACTTTGATTACTTTCTAATTTTTGGTTGGGTGGAGTTGATGATTGAGAAAAGTGGTGAGACCAAACAGAGTGCATGTGAGAGTAAAGAAGTGGTCCCATGGTCATTTCTAGTATGTGCAATATTTGGGGACATTCCAAAAAGGAAATTGGGGCAACAAACGGGAGCAGAGTGAGTACAACAAGGGATCAAAGGCAGCAAGAAGTAGAATCACAACGAACCTGCTCATAACTGACATCGTGTAAGTTAAGAGCTTGATTCATCTCAACCATGCCAAGTTCACCAACAGGAGATGGGGCACCCTTTCCACCAATAATTTTTGGAGCAATAAAAGCATACACCTGTTACCATGAAAAAAATGAGCTTAGAGAAGAACAGTTGAATATCTGCACAATGAATCTTAGCAGCGTAATAAGATAACCTTTTGGACGAAGCCAGACAATGAAGCATATAGGTTTCAAAATAAGGTCTTGAGTATTACCTCCCACATACTTTGATCAACTAAGCTAATAGGCTAAACTACTCGACTGCAGAAACTAGATAATTTAGTGTTAACATCTAGCAAAAAGAGAAACTTCAATGTAGTTATCTTAAGCCTTAAGGTTTGACCTTATTCAGTGAGGTACCCCAACGTTTCCAGATTATGAGAGGCATCCTCGTTTAAGTCTATTTCTAGTTATGGTGTACTCTGAATAGTCCACAGTCCAAGGTCTATATTACTGCCTTTTTTCAAGTTAACCAAGTATCAATATATAAATGCCTTCACTCAGTAGAACCTGTTTGGCAAAATAATTCAATTGAAATAACAAAAGTTAGACCCCATTAGGCATCTATAATAATAATAATGATGAAAACAGGCAATCAGCCAATCCTTATCCAAAAAAACAGATAGAGAAAGAAACCCTAACAGGTCCTCTTTCCACCCCCAACGGATAGCAAAATCTTCTTCTAACCCCCCCTTCTCTCACATACAACAAGTCTGTGCTTACTAGTTACAACCACCAAATAAATCGATATATCTTTAGAACAGGAAAGATCATTCAAGCACACACGGATATATGAAGAGAGAGAGAGAGGTATGAAAAGATTGAACAGAGATGGCACCAGGATTTGTTAAGGCCTTTGCTTACCCAGTACCCACATGGCCACATTGCAGGCAGCATCTCTGCTGACGAGCGACTACTTAGCAGCACTTCAGTGAGCATTGGGGCTTGAGGGGGATAGGATAGACCAGCAGAAAGGTCAAGAGAGAGAGTAGGTGTATCATAAGTGTATGTCAGCCACTATGAAGTTCCCCAGCAGCTTGGCAAAAGATGCAAATGGGGATGGTCATGAGACAGAAAAAAAGAGGGAAACATAAATATTAGAGGTAAGAAGCCCCCATCAGAAATAGCACCTACAAGGCCTCGGAGTGCCAAATATTTACAAGTAAAGTGACTACATGAAACCCATGCCGCTTGTAATTAAGTTAAAGAGAGAACAAAAAGTTCTCATGGTGAAGAGAGGAAGAGAAGCAGGTCACTGAAGAACGGAAATGATTTACTATATAGCCTGTCGAAGTCTATTTTTAGGACTGCATTACTGCTGACAACCAACTCCTTGGCGGCACTTCAGTGAGCATTGTGACTTGAGAGGGATAAGAGAGAACAGAAGGGAGCTAAGCTGGGGGGAGGAACAGGAGTGACTACTGACTGGTAAGTAAAGGCCAGCCACGAAAAACAACTCCCTAACAGGCACAGCTCACCAAAAGATGCAAGGCTATTATTCAGTGGTCTAGGGGGTAGCAAGAACTTATAACCAAGATCACCTATAAGCCCAAGGACTTCCAAGGATTCACAAAAAAATATATAAGACCTGCAGCAATTGCCGTCAAGAGCATCCGCATTGTGTTCAGCAAGCTTAATTTTCACTCACATTTATCAAATAAGATCACAATGGGATATTTTTCCAAATCTCAAGTTAGCCCACTGAAAGTTTACTCAATTGTTATTGAAATTATAGAAGCCCCTTTTTAATTAAACTATCTGACTAGAGTACTAGACATATTGAGATGAGCACAAAAGAAATCAAGCAGAGAGACTAGCTAAGAATCAGCAACTCCGATAGATGCCTAACGAACTTCTATAAGCTTTGGAAAAAGAAGCAAAGCGAAAATGAGGAAGAAGAAAACACAAGCATACTTTATGTATAACACCAGCAGAAATAGCGGAAGCAGCCAATGTCCCACCACACTCCCAGAGGACCGAAAGATAACCGCACTCATAAAAGTACTCCATCACATCTCTAGGATTTAAAATATCAAATTCAACCACTTCAACACCTTTGGAAGCAAGATACTTCTGAAAGCTCCTTCTAGCACCTTTCTGTGTTGCGACAATGGTGTGCACTTCGGAAGTATCCCAAAGGTGTGCTATCTCAGGGAGATCCAGCGACTGTGACACAACAATCCGTACGGGTGAGTGCCCACCTTGTTGCCTTGCAGTTAACCGAGGATCTTAATTCCACATATTTAAAACACGGAAAAAAAAAAGAATTATTAAACATATACGTGATAATCTCTTGAGCACATGTGATGCAACTAACAGCTCAGATCCATACTATCGTTTCGTACAGTGTTTCCTCCAACAATAATAGCATCACTTCGACCCCTGAGTTCAAGAACCCTGTGCCTCGACAGATTGCTGCTTATCCATACTGAATGCCCCCTATTAGTAGCTATCTTCCCTGAGAAGTGACAACATAAAAGCATGTAAACAGGTATATTATGAAGCAACTAACCATTTAGAAATTATCCATATAATTCTCGTAGCTGAGTTTGTCGAGAAAGTATTCTATAAGAATAAACCTGTAATTTATACCATCAAGGGTCATTGCATACTTGAGAACTGAGTATGGGACCTGGGAAGCAGCCCTGACAACCAGAGGAGCATTCACGAGAAGGCAAGATTTTAAAGCTTCCTGCAGGATTCAGAAATTTGTTAGATGCCTCGGACTTGAAAGTATACCACAAGACTATTAACACACACTCAGTCCAATCAGTTTTTAGATATTACTGAATAGAAGGACTTGAAAACACCTTTTAATATATATTGTACAGAATCATGACCTTGCGGCAAATGAGCCATCTCTCCTACTACCCCCTCGCAATCCTTCAAACCCCATCCTCATCATCATACGACTAATCCCGCTGCACAATCATCATAAACCAATATGCCTTCATTGCAGATTTTACAAACTTCTAAAGCTCATTGAAATCATCTTCTAATGGCATCATAAACCAATATGCCTTCATTGAAGATTTTACAAACTTCTAAAGCTCATTGAAATCATCTTATAATGATATGTATTTCAGCTTCACATTACGCCAAAGTTCTTCCGTCTCAGTTCATCTCACACTTATCAAACTACTCCAAGCCTAGCTCCCCTAATCTACCGTTATCATTATCCTCTAATGTCAAATTACCTCAAGAACTTAATATCCTTATTTCAAAGAAGAAAACAAAGATAACACAACCAGCTAATACAATCCAAAATAAAAGCACAAGCATATTCATATGCATTCAAATAAAAGATGAAATTGAAACAAAGATAAATATAAAGGACCTCGACAACATCGCTTTGCAAATCCTCACCAAGCACATCAACTTGAACTCCTTCGCTTCGAAACGCTTGAATCGCGCTTCCTCTCAGATGTTTCGACGGATGTCGTAATCCGATCACCACTCTCTTGACTCCTGCCTACTCATTTCAATTCACACATACACAAAAATCATCACATTATCAATTCATCCAAATTAAAACCCTAGGAAAACAAAAACCAATCAAAAGAGAGAGAATTCAAAACTTAACTATCACCTGAACAATAGCAGAAACAGCAGTATGTTCACCATGGCAATCACCAGGTTCCATATTAAGATAAGCAGTAGCACCTCGACACCACACACCAGCAGCTTCAACAGCCTGAAGTTCCGCCGAAGTAGTTCCTTGAGCGTAGAGATAACCTTCTCCAACGACTCTTCCGGCTTCGATTACGCAGCCGAAATTAGGGTGAGGCGATGAAAATCCGGCGGATTTGTCGGCCAATTCGACGGCGCGTTTAATGTAGTACGCGTCAACTGCGTGTGAACGCGAATACTTAGGGTTAGGGTTAGCGATCGACATTGTTGGGAGAATGCAAGCTCTAGTAATGAAGGCCGCCATTTTTGTTTTTGGTGGTGAAGAAATGGCGAGTTTCTTGGCATATGACAGTTTGACAGGGAGTAGTACAGTAGTAGATGTATTTTTCTACGAGTGATGAAACGGTATGGAAGTGTCCGCTTTATTTTTAGGGAGAGTCAACTGTTTTTCCCACGCTCAAATTTGCCACCTCCATATTTTGGTTGGTTGGTTGGTTGGTTGGAGCCTTGTAGGCATCTTTCTTATTATGACTTGTGAGTCGAGGTTAGAGGTTCAATTTCCACTCCGGGTAATTATAAGAGACGAAATTTCATCATTTTATACTCGAGTCAGGTTGATTCGTGAGATGTTATAGTTTAGTAAAATCTTTTATCAAATTTATTTAAATAATCAAAGACTCTTGAGTTTAATGGTATGACTTCCTATCTTTTACATGGGAGACCAAAGTTTAAATCTGGGTGAAACCAAAATTTCAATCTAGGTGAGTGACTTTATATAAGGGCAACCTAGGGGAAATTCATTTTACCACGAGTTTTCGAAAGGGGTCCCAAAAAAATTCTATCTAAATAAAAAAATTAAAACTATTATCATTAGAATCACATAACAGAAAAATTGATAGCTGCTTAAAACAGTCTCATCTTCAATTAATCTCAAAATAATTCCACTATTTCTCACAATGGTCCTAATATGTTGATAAACGATTTAATAGATAAATTTTAACACGTGTCATTTATCTATAGGCCTAGAGTTTTATATGCATGCAAGATTAACTTTTTGTACTAGTTTAACCCTTCCTAGTACCAATACCAATTTTTTCCAAGATATTGGTACCAATAAAATTTTCGACTTAAGGTTAGTAGAATTCAAAACTGGCCTTTTTTCTTATTTTGTATATTTTTGCTCATTTTATGTTTTTTACTCATTTGTTTTTGTTCATTTTAAGAAACTTTTGCTCACTTTATAAACTTTTGTTCTTTTTACAAATTTTTGTTCATTTTATGTTTTTTGCTCATTATATATATATATATATATACTTAAATTGTTTTCAACGTGTACTTTGATAATATCAACTATTTACAATTTCTGTTACTACAAAATTGAAAATATTAATGGTCAAAGGCACGTCTTACCGGCCTTACAGAAAGAAACAATCACTATATATAATAGGATAGAGAGAACTATAATATCATGTTAATATGTAGGGATACTGAGATGTTATAATCGCGAAAATACGAAATTGCCTCGAAAAAAAAAACATAGTGATGCTACAAAGCTATTGGTAGCGTATGTTGACATATATAAAAAGGGGATTTTATTTAGCTTGAAATTGGTCTAAGTCTAATGTCCGTTCTACATTTTGACTTTTGAGTTGGTCTTGCTCTACAGGTTAATAGCCTAGTAGTCCAATAGCCAAGGACCTACCTATTCAACATTAAACATTATGAAGAACTCCCGAGTTACCCTTGACCAACTTGATTAATTTTGAAGTGGTCCTTGATCTTTTTTTTCACTATTCTCTTCTCTCTTTCTCTTTGGTATCAAATCAACCAAGAGCTCAAATAAATTTTGGTTAGCCATGTTTAACAGTTGACATGTACTGCGCATAATTCAGTCATCTAAACATCTTCACAATATACACACAAGAAAACTCAAGGATCTTCTTTCAACAGTTTTAAAACCTAAAATTTCACACGGAAATTATAATACTTCCTCCGTTTCGTTTTAAATGCAACAAATAGGTAATATTTGTGAGATATAAAATATTCATTTGTTACATTTAAAATGAAACGGAGGAAGTAAATGACTTTGTAATATGCCAACCATATACAAAGAGCAACTATGCTGCAACACCAGATGTAGTATTCACTTTGTTAATTGTATAACAAGCCAGCTTTAATTTCACACCAAAGAAGAGTATTACAAACTACTACAAATTGAGTTCACGTATAAAATTGATAAAACGTTATACAATAATAAGATTAGAACATCATATAAATCAAAAGGTTGAAGTACACAACTTACATATGAAGAATTAATGCATCATCTTCATGTGAAGAGAAGGTGCTCATGCTGAAGGGAGCTGTATCTACCTTACTCATATCAGCAATCACTTGATTCTCTTTAGGGAACGTTTGATTTACTAAGGAACTTCCAGTACGAGATTGAAGCCCGTCAAGTACCAAAGCAACTTCTTTCATAGTAGGCCTTAACTTCCCATTTAAGTTCAAACATTCTTTAGCGAGATTGGCCACAGCTATGAGCTCCTCTTTTTTCGCGTCCTTTGATACATCAGGATCAAGAATATCCAACAACCAGGCATTCTCCATCACAAGAAGAAACTCTGTGGCTAAACTTCTCCATTCTTTAGATTTGTCCGGAGATATTGGCTTCTTGCCGGTCAAGAGCTCAACAAGGACAACTCCAAAGCTGTAAACATCACTTTTTTCGGTGAATTGGTTTGATTGGAAGTACTCGGGATCCAAATATCCAAATGTCCCTTGAACTTGAGTGGTCAAGTGAGTCTGATCAATCATTATTGTCCTTGAAGTTCCAAAATCAGAAACCTTTGCTCTATATTTGTCATCCAAAAGTATATTAGAGGACTTAATATCTCTGTGATAAATTGGAGTAGACGACGATGAGTGAAGGTACGCAATTGCTCCTGCTGATTCTGCTGCAATTTGCACGCGCATTCTCCAAGAAATGTGAAGCTCTTCACTTGGGTTATGGATATGCTGAGAGAGTGTTCCATTTGGGATGAACTCGTAAACAAGTAAAGGTACTTCAGTCTCCAAACAACATCCTAGTAATTTAACCACATTCCTGTGGTTAATTTGGGAGAGGATAACCACCTCGTTAATGAAAGGTTCCAATTGGCTTTGATCGACCTTCTTGGATTTCTTGACTGCTACAATCCTTCCATCAGTCAACATACCTTTATAGACTGTACCTTGGCCTCCTTGGCCGATTATTCTGTATTTCTGTTCACATTAAAATGATCTGTGGCTACCACCAATTCTCTGACAGTAAAAACTTCTGTTTTCTCCATAACACCATCATTATAACGCATTTGTTTTTCTAACAGCAAACCACCATTTTGTTTGAAGTTCCTAGCTCTTTGTTTAATCTCTTTCCTTCTTTGCAAATACCGCCACAACAAATAGCAACCAAGAGACACCAATAGTGATCCTAATCCAACAGCGAGTCCTATCATAAGGCATTCTAGTTATTAGCATGAGATGGAGGTACTTTTCTCTTTTTATCCCAGTTCGAATGGAATAAGAGATTAAACAACACAATAAGAAAGAAAAAATACCCAAAAATAAATGCAGATTTTGTCCTACATCAGACAATAGAGCAGCAGAACAATAGTTGGTTCGTGTTTGAAAATTGGCAACTGCCTCAACTCTGGCAACAATGTTTAATCCAAGAGTATGTTTCAAGAGGTAAAAACTATTGTGTTGAATTCATTTACCTTTTATAGCAAAATCTAGCTGTTCCTGAACCATAGTAACTTATCATAAGGAGTAAAATGTTTCTAATAGGATTTATGATGCGGAAATACAAACAATTTATACAAAATCCTATTCCCAACAACACCCTGAAAGGCTGAAATACTAGAATGAATCTGCAAAGGGTGCAGAGAATTATAGATTTGATATGTGCCTCGTTGATAAGTGAAGTCCCTCTATAGATAATCCACCACTACTTAGAAGATTAACCTTGTGGGTTTACTAGAACCTTAAAACAACTTTTGTTTTGTAAACTACGTTTTAGAAAAAAAAATTCTCCTTACTTTTCACTATCACGGCAGTGGAGTAAGTCTGTAAGTAAAGCAATTTTCTTCACACTTATAAAACCATTTTGCCACCAAAGATGTCTTGGCCTAGTCGTTAAGATTGAGGTGCTGTGAACGATAGGTCACAAGTTCGAATCCCCCCTCCCCTTCTTTGTACTGCATTCGTGGCTCATATGGATAAAAACAAAACATGTTTCCCACTAGAATCATGTATAATAAAGGTAGGATCAAATCCTTCCTTATTCAACATAATCAATTAACATTTGACTGATTTTCTCAATCAATCAATGATTGATACTTTACCCAAAATAAGAAGATATTAGGATTATCTTATATATTGGCATTATCAGATAATATTAGTCTCAAATAGACTAATTAATCAAGATTGTAGTTAAGCTTGACCATGTATGTCCAAATCAGTTTAGTAGTAAATATTAATCTTTTATTAATATTACAAGTCAAGATTGGCTTCTAGCAAAGCATCATGCCTATCCAAACTATATTGGATTAATTTGATAAATTTACAACCTTATTATCAAAATGAGTAATGCACTTGATAGTAGGACATACTCCAACAATTTCATCCTGATCTGCATGCAAAGGTTAACTCTAAAAATTGTAATCTAGTGGAGTGAAACTGTGAACTGTGAAAGTAATATACTTTCAACTTTCAACAGTTAATGTTAGTGATCAATCCTTTGATGACCCAGTAAATTATTGGTACAGGCAAGAAACATGACAAAAACAGGGAACATATAAGTTAAACTGTCAAATATAATGGTGTCTTGCCTAAGATAACTTTGGACACTGAGGCAAGCATATGAGTTGAACTGAAAAGTAATCAGGCATTGCATTGCACGCATTTAAAGTATGAAGGAATAGAGGAAAGTATTACCTAAAACAACTCCAAGAAGGTGTGTCCACCTTTTAGAAGCAAAGCATGAGGTTTTGGTATAATCATCGCTATTGACGAGACAATCACCTTTGCAGCTTCTACATTGTGGCATCTCTGCATAGAAGACATTATATCTAGAATAAGTTTGGTTCTTATCTTTCTTTTTTGAGGGGGGGAGGATGTGGAGAATTTGGTTTGGCAATCATACCTTGGCATCCATTAGGAAGATAAGGATTCCCACCTTGACCTAAAGGGCAGCTACATTTGTAACTACCATCAGTATAACAGTACGGACTGTAGTAATTGGATGAAGGACTAGGTCAATACTTGTACGTCCAATCAAGAACTACAGGAATATGACTTCCATTGCTGCGAATGGGCAAAACTGATTGCTGAGGGTCGGACAAGTACAATTCTTCCCAGAAACGAGTACCCACCAAGAAGACATAGCTGTAAGTCCCCTTAGATCGAGAGATGTTCACACTGTAAACACTAAAAGAATAGGGGAGACGAGTTAAGCAAATCGACTCCTGAGTCATCATCACATTTCCCTTAGCGGTCAAACCACAAACTGATCCACAATGAGCCACTACTTTGTCTAGTCCGTTAAAGAAAGAAGTGGCTGCACAATTTACAGGAGCAAAAACATTCTGTAGAGAAACTATAAGGGCTTCCGCCCAAATTAGTACTTGTCCATGCTGCATTTCCTGTAGTACAGTTGATAACCATTGGAGCATTGACACTCATTGTTGATGACCCTATGGAAATTTCAAGCGCCTGAAGACTGAATTTTGTGAGCAGAGAATTGGAAGAATCACACGTAATCTCATACCATTCATTGTAATAGCAATTTGAGCCGATACCAAACGGGTAAGGAATAGTAACATTCCCACATTTGTCTGGACAACCAGGTTTAGCCATTGGCGGAGCTGCTGCGACTATATAATCTGACAGCCATAGCCCATAGGA
The DNA here is from genome assembly GCF_026745355.1 of Beta vulgaris subsp. vulgaris. Lineage (NCBI taxonomy): Eukaryota > Viridiplantae > Streptophyta > Magnoliopsida > Caryophyllales > Amaranthaceae > Beta > Beta vulgaris. The sequence goes on along the minus strand of NC_079205.1, from coordinate 60,865,537 downwards.
CAAGTGCCAGAGATGCAAGCATCATATACATGGTTACAACCCAACTTCCAGCAATACAGTTTAGGCTTGAAAGAACTCAAGGGTAAGTACGTAACATTATGAAGTAGCCAAAACATACTAAAACATTGAACCTAAATATCAACAAAATTTGATAAGATGGTGATGGTTTATCATGATGCCACTAATTCAGTTACTCTAGCCCAAAACTTGACCAAATTAGACACTTGGAGCTCATATACAGATAGGAAATTTCATTAGGTAGCTGCAAAACATTGAATAGTAAGAAAATATAGAACCATGACAAAATTCCAGACCAATCTGATATACTTTTCTTCCTCACTATCAAAAAGAGAAAAAAACATTCAGACTTTTCCAACTTCAGAGCTTTCAGCTAATCATCATGTACCATCAGATAGAATGATCTACAGAACTTGGAAATGTCTTTCTATGTAGTAACACGGCTGTAGGCCCCATCATTTCACGACATTTAGGAAAAAAAATCATAATTCACAGATCTTGTGACATTAATAGTTTCAATTCAAATAAAAATACAAGTCTACATAAAAGCTTAGGAAAGTTCTTAGCACCCAACATTGACAGTTGACATGAACTGTGCAGAATTCAATCATCTAAAACATATTTTTGTCTGCCAGACTGCGCAAGAGAGATTTCTGGTTAGAGAACGGGCAGAGGGAGGGAAGATCGGGATCATGTCCAAGCAGTTCAAACCTTTTTTTTTTTGTTTTTATTAATGTCGGTTAATATTCCAGTAAAACCCACCCCTTTTAGTAAATAAAACAGATCCTGTGAGAAGCAGGGAAACAATCAAAAGTTGACCAGAATGTTAAGAAAAAAGACATATTTTTCATTGAAACAATATTGTGTAAGCCAAGCTAGCGTATCTCAAGGAGCTCGATCAAAAGGTCGTGTATCGTTGTAACAAGTATCCCAGACAGCTTCCATTGCATCCTTCGCAGCTGTTTCAGAACAATAAGGATTAGTCATCACTGATTTAACCACCCTTCTCTTCACACAATCTTGTTCATGACCTCGGAGCTTCATATAGCCACGCAATAGCTCTCGTTTGAAGTGACAGTCACCACTCAAATGGCCAGCACGAATTTCACTACAAGCATGATGAGCACAATTAGCCCAATTCAAGTTTTTCGCTGTACAATCATCATAAGCATGAATGAGCTCATGGATTAAAACTTGGTCGACCTCATCTTGCAAGTTCATATGATTGCTACATACTATTATCCCTCCGCCACGAGTATAACCACCAGCAACTTTCTGCTGGCAATTAACAGCTTTTATGAAGTTATCTCCAATGGTACACCCACATTTCTCCAAATTCTCCATCAGAAATTTCACCATGGGGGATCGCAAGCTTTTCTGGATCATTTTTTGGCAATCCTTCACAGTTACACCATCACCATTCACAACTGATGTTTTTGTCGCCCCTTTTGCATCATTCCCATTTCCTTCCATTAAGGCTTTCCCACCTGCGTGAATTAAATACCCTCATTAATTATATTTTTATATTGACAAAAATACTTTATCGCTCTTTTTGGCTGGGAAGAAGGGGAAAAGACATGCACCACATCCACAATTGAACAGAATGTTTATGCAAAATGGTAAATTAGATAACTGAAAATCCGCTGTACAGTAGGAGCAGTATATGATGTGCTAGTAGCCTAGTACCCATCAACCATTGCAAACCAAACCTCCACCAATCGGACAACCAAATCTGCAATAATTTTACTGAAAATGGGAGATGTTTTTCCCCCTTATTCAAGTATTGGCCTGGATCTCAAGTTCGTAAACAAGCAGAGAGACATACTTTTTCTTTTATCATAGCAACAAAAAGGAACTATTGAGTATTGAATAGTTTAAAGGCGGCAAGTGAATGATATGGCATATCATCAAGCTAAATTCTCTCCTTTAACATAGAAGGCTGAAATCTATCTATAATATCAGCCAGATTATTCTCCTCTCTCCCAACAAAAGATGAACCACAAAATGAAACTTTAACGACCAAGACTATATCTCATTAATAACTAGATCAACAGGAGATAAAGGAACTGAATGTGTTTCTTTATTGATCAAACCGAAGATAACAAACTCAGCATCCATACTCCGATATCATCAGCTGTGTTGATACCCACGAATAAAGCACTCATCTCATAGTACTCCACATCAAACTAACCCTGATGCTTCACCTTCCTTGACCCGAACAACAAAGAAATTGGGACCAACTCACCAAACACCAATTTTAGTTTCCACACATTCCAATAACCAAGGGCCTCCGTGATTCATCTTTTAGACAGAGTAATTAAAAATTATAGACAAAGCTGAATGCATTATGAGCTATTGATGACATATCTATCTTCCTCAACCATCTCATATATGATACTTCTTCCTCCGTTAAGATATAAGTAAAACATTCTCTTAAAAAGCTCTCACATAAAACAGAGAAGTGTCTCACTTATTTCAGAAGTGAGAAAATATATGATATATCCACCTGCTTCTTGCATTTCATACAGCCCAAGCTACTATTAAGCTCTCTTTCCAACTTAATCACATCCATTCAATGTTGCAACGAAAGGAAGTTGTTAATCCAAACTACCTCATTCATCCCATCACACCTTCAATTTCTTGCAATCGTTGATCAATAACACTTAGATTCACTAATCACAATTCCACAAACTAACACATTTTACAAACCAAATATCTATAAATTCACACAATTCACCAATCCATAAATTCACAATTCATAGTTCTACAGTTTCACAGTTCATAAAACCATAACCTTAAAAATCAACAATTAAAAATCAGATGCAAATGCAAAACAAATTTATCCTCCTAAAAAATTCATTTTTGATGGACTAATTTCAGTTCTAAAAAATTAAACCTAATCATACAAAACGCATTTCACAACAATTCACCAACTTCAATTCACAATTAACAACAATTTATCCTCATAAATTCATTTTTGAAGGACTAATTTCGATTTTAGTGAACCAAACAATCATTAAAATCATAAATATGACTTTAACTAGATTCATTTTTTGAAACGCAGAAAACATACCGCTTACAAAAATCAGTTACTCGCCGTAAAGTCGGAATTATCAGTTACTCCGTTGATCTTCTCGAACTTTCCGACGACTTGACGCCTGAGGAGAGAGACTAGAACGGTTAGTAGCGACTAGTGAAGTAGTGAGTACTGAGGACTGAGGAGTGAGGACTTGAGGAGTGAGTATTCTCGTAAATTTAGTCCCATAGGCCATAGCACTGTTTGACTGTTGAGTGTTAACTCGAAGCCCCAAGGGGGGTAAAATTTGACCTTTTAACAACCCGTTAATAGCAGTGAATAATGCTCTCGTCCCGATTGTTTTATTTAAGGATGTAGGGTTTATCAGAAATCTCTTTTCATTTTCAAGGTTGAGAATTGAATTTCCAATTAAGTGATTAAGAGATAAAATGAGCAACCAATATTTCAAAACCACTCAGTTAGGGTATGTTCTCTTTGACATAAAACAATTGAATTGAATTTAATCGAACTGATTGCAACTGAACTGAACTGATTACAACTGAACTGAACAAAATGAATTAGATTATAACTAAAAGAAATAATAATTGGAGCTGAACTGAACTAAATGGAATCGAACTGATGACAATTGAACTGAACTGAATTGAACTAAACTGTGAATAATTGCAATTGTACTGAATTGAAAATAAGTTGGGAAGAACAAACCCTTAAATGCGACAAAATTTGTTCCAATAAATTTGCTGAAAGAAACCCATACAAAGTTTGTTACAAAATTTGTTTTAAGCACTATATCAATATGCTGAAAGAAACCCATACAAAATTGAGTTACAATAAATTGAAAATAAGTTAGTCAAATCTAATAAGTCGACCCTTTGGATGGGGCCTTGTGCGAAAGCAGCCTAGAGGAATTCTTCTTACCAATTTTTTTATAAAATATATAAAACCGTATAGAGTTACTTAGAAATCGACACTTTATTCATCATTTAAAGATCAAGTGCCAATGTGTTTTTTTAGGATAGTAAATATAGTATAAATAATAGTTTATGAGTGCGTCTTGGTTGTAATATGTTAGAAATTACACTATAATGTATTCTGTGACAACATCTCACATGTGAGCAATGGCGGATCCAAAATTTGTGTATTGGATGGACGAGAAGTAAAGGCGAAAAATATTATCATGTGAGATTCGGTTGGATTTTTGACAATAAATATTTTCATAATTTCAAATTTTCATAATTTTTACATTGTGTTGTTTTTCAAAAAAGAAAAAACACATAAAAACAAACAAGAATTATAAAAAGTTGATACTTTGCAAATTTATTAAGACAAATCTAACAAAATTTCACAGAACCCCAATCTTCTTATATACTAGTATTACTTTTTTTTAAAAGAGAAATTTCATTAATTAATTGAAGGCCAAACGATATCTACAATAGGTATTGAAAAAAAAAACAAAATCCAATCAAACAAGGTTATATCAAATTCATCTTCCAAGAAACTACAATGAACCAGATCGAGCAGTACAGCACAACCCCTTGTATTTGCTGAATCAAGCCGCTATTGATGAGGAAGTCTATCATTATGGCATAGTTTGGGAAGAACATTCTTGATCAAGCCATGTTGACCGCATCCGAGATTCTCATACCTTCATGTTTAATGTCGAATTTCAAACAATGAGAACAATTTTTCCTACCTGAAGACAAAAGAACCATACTCACAACTCTCATAGGGGAGAAGGAGATCTCCACAACGGAGACTAAAAATCCCATAACAGGGTTTGAAAAAATCTCATAAAGAGAGACTATTTTATTTAACAAAACAAGAAATAAATTAACTAAAAACTGAAAATAAAAGAGAAAAAAGGGCTTACCATGGATGAAATCATCCATGGCAGTCCCTATTGGTGAAAAAAAATAGGGAAGACTAGGTTTATATACTAATATTACTTTATTTTACTAAAAATGGTAAATAGCTAAAGTACATCGATAACAAAAACAAAAGGAGTAATTAACCAGCATTATCGAGCATTGGCTTGGTTAACACCATTACAACATTCACCATTTTCTCCATCTTTATCCACCTTATTAGTAGCATTCTCTCTAAACTTGTGATATATATCACCTTTGTAAAACTTTCTAGTCCTAAGTGCCAAAATAAAACAAACAAAACACCCAAACAACGTTACTCCAGTGATAATAATAAAAGAAAGCTTATAACATTCTGCACCAAAACAATCTAGATCTTCTCCTTCTTTTCTTGTCAATCCCTTAACTTTTAACTGTTGTTTAGCCACTTTGTCATATAATTTGCCAGTAAGTAATGCATTAAATAGATAAGACCCAATTGGTATAGCCATGGTACTCATATTAAAGAGCATAGAAAAATGTTTGAGGCCAAATATTTCTGATATGGTGGCATTTATCAATGGACCTTGTGCACCAAAGCAGAATCCTATGATCACTGAGGTTGCATAGACTGAGTTAGGGACCGCGAACGCGATGAGGAGGTGGCCTACACAAGAGAAAAGAAGGAGAAAAGTTATGATCATAGGCCGTGGACACTTATACTTTGTTAGGACTAAATCGGAGATGAGCCCTGATGTAACTCGACCTAAGTAGTTCCATAGGCTCACTAAGGAGACAAATGTGGTTATGGTACGACTTGTGTAGCCTAATGATCTACCTATTTGGCCCATGTTGTCGATGGCGGTTAGGGATCCGCCTTGACCACAAATGGTAGCTATGAAGAGAAGAAGCATGTCAATGGTAAAGATGGCTTGAAGTATGGTGTAATCTTCTCCTCTATTTGGTGGGTTGAATATATTGGTAAGGCAAGAAGAATTGTTGTTATTATTGTCTTTTTGGTTATCAATTGAAGGGTTGATTGGTGGTTGTTTTGATATGGTTTGGATTATGATCTCATTGATTGAATCATTTTTGGTTTTTTGATTGTTTTGGTGCTCTTGTTTTATGGCTATTGTAAGAGGAAGAAATAGGATGAAAATGAGAATAAAGGCACTTGTAGAGTATCCAACTTTTGTGAAGTTAATCATGTTTTGTGTTATGATTATTACCATGAGAAATCCTGCTAAGAAGAGTGATATGTAGAGGAGATTGTAGAAGACCTTAACCTCATCCTTTTGTTGCTGATCTTTTAGTTTCATAATCCTAATGGCTCGAAAGAAGATAATGATAATCGCGGTAGGAAGCCAGGCGAATAACAATATAAGGTTGGTAGACTTGTTACCATAAAAGGCATGGTAGAGTTGTGTAAGTATTGCACCACTTAAACCCACATAACCCATTAGAAGTCCCATTACAACCCCCCTACTTCTAGGGAAGTTCTTTACACAAGTAACAAATGTGCTTATGTTGATAAAAGTTTGAGAGTTACATGCTATACAAATGTAGATGCACATTTGCCACAAAGGAACTCTCTTCAAACGACTAGTGACGGCTAGCCAAATCATAAAGTATCCGAAGAAGTTCATCGCAGCTCCGATAGAGAGAACCACCCAAGGAGGTGTGACCTCACTAATGAGGCTAGTGAATATGCCTACATAGCAACCCAAGTCCTTAGAGACACTAACCAGATTGAGAGTTGCTTGGTCGTAGCCCATCGACGATTTTATGTCATTAGAGTAGAGGCTAAATAGGTAGTTTACTCCAGCCATTCCCATGATTTGAAGACATGCGAAGACCATGAACCACCTACCTTGTATCACTTGTAACACAAAATCACCCATGTTTCTAATCCTTAAGATCTTAACTACCACATGTAAGCATAAAAAAAGCTCTTTTATAAGTAACTAGCTAGGTTTATGAGAAAGGAAAATTGGCTATATTAGCTTAGTGTTATAGTTAAGGAAGTTTGGATGTCATGGAAGTATGTATTAAGAAAGAAATATTTGCGATATATAGAAGTATATATAGACTTGATGTAGCTAAGGGTTGTAAAAATTTGGGTATCCTCCACTACTTAGTTAATGTCCCATAATCTTGCAATATCTAGTCATGATCCCACATGTATTTAGGCCTTTCATTTTCATGTCTACATCTGTGGTGCTATGCATTTTATAGACTATGGTACTACAAGCTTCTCAGTTCTCACCAACGCAAGAAATCCTTATCCTTGTGTAAAGGACCAACAATTAGATGTATCTTTAACGAGTTTTAGTAGAAAAGAGAAAATGCAATATAATATGGTCTCCCTCGCCTTATGCCCTAGCAAGGCAGTTGTTGGAGAGCTCCATGCTCATCGCAAAATATATACCGTGACAAAGACTGTGTACGACTTTTTCTACTAATAACTTTCAGTACTTTGTCAAAATATGCAATTTATATTGTACACCCAAGTGTATCATACATCTAAGACTATTTTTTCTATAGCTCCAACTGAGCTAAAAATTAAGAGGAATGAGCGAAGAAATAATTTTCAGTGTACAATATAGATTTTGGTCGATATGAAAATTCGTATTATTAAATCTTATTTACCTAAAGTTTTAACAAGACATACATTAGAGCCATACATATTCACCCTTGTGTCTCATCATCAACCTCAATTTTGTGAGTCTTGTTTATGATTAACAATTAACATGACGTAGATGGAACACAAATAAAGATAGCACCATGGTATGAATTGATTGGGAGTTAGGCAAAGCCAAAGTAGTGAAAACTAAGCTAGGTTGGTCTTATCAAATGACATATCCTTTGCTAATGGCCAAACTTTCGTGGGGTAGGATACATTCCATGCAGAAGAGAACTAGATAAACCATATCATATAGCATAAAAGTATAATCAATAAAGTCTATCAATGTCAAGTTTATCTGAACAAATCCTCCTCTATTTACGCACAGATTATTTTTGGTTTATGGTTAAGAATGCTTTTATGAATTATGATTAGACGGTTATTGAATAGGGTAGTCTAATGGCTAAAGGGTTAGGGTCAAATTTAAAGGGCTTTTATCTGAACAAATCCTCCTCTATTTACGCACAAATCATTTTTGGTTTATGGTTAAGGATGCTTTTATGAATTATGATTAGAGGATTATTGAATAAGGTAGTTCAATGGCTAAAGGGTTAGGCTCAAATTTAAAGGGCTTTTATTGGACAGGGCTTTATTGGATAGGGTTGTTATTGTACAGGGTCATTATAGGACCAAATACCAATAAAAAAACCCAATAATTTTGAAAGATAAAATAGGTTTTGTAAAAACAATTACATATTCGAATTCACATTCATTTAAACTCACTTTTGGCTCTCTTTGTTTCTAGTTTTTCTTGCTCGTTTGGCGGTTCGCCCATTACCGACCCGCCATCGGCCCGCTACCCCTTTGACCCGACCTCCTACCGGCCCTCGATCTATGAGGCGACCCTTTTATGACCTGATTCACTTCCGACCCGGACTGACCTGACCTGACGCAACCCGCCCAATAACCAGGTCTAATTATAATGGTCCAACAATGTCTAATTTGTAACGTTTTAAACTCAGAGTGTTTGTAATGATTTAAACTCGAATAATGATTAATTGATCCCTTTCCACTTAAAAGGCATAAAATCGATGTCTAATTATGTGAGGTGTGATTTGAAGTAGCAAACCCTAAGTTGCCTTACAATCAAGTAACTACTACTATATGGCTTTGGCCATAGCTTTTTAATCTGCCTTTTTATCTTCGGGTAATGCAGAATGCTTTTAAATTTGATATTTTTTTTTTTTTTGAGGGGATTTTAAATTTGATATTGATTGACAAAGAAAAAGGCTCTTTCCTGGGACTTTCTAGAGTTACCTAAACTGTTAATGCAAAAGAAAAAAAATATAATTTTGAGAAAAGACTTTATTTTGTTTATGTCTTGGCCCTAAAAATAATAATGGTAATTCAAGTGACAAAAATAACATTTTCAGCCAGTTGAATTACTTATCAACTTTTTATATTTATAATTGGAAAATGATATATGTAGCCCTTAGGGCTATGTATAAGGTGCTTAAAATGGAAATAAAATATTAAATCAAGCATTTATTACCTCAGTTGATGTAAAAATGTGTCTTGAATTCTTAAACTGTTTCCATTTAAAGAAATGTATTTAATGCTTATATGAGCCCTAAGGGCTACATATAACATTACCCTTTATAATTTAAGATTCAAATTGGATTGTTTTTCGATTAATCCTGCTCATCTCAAATTTTAGTTCAACTTTGAGTTGTCATTTTCAACTTAAATTTAGATATTGTCAGAGAAGTCCATTCGAACAATTGGACATAACACATAAGTTAGTTGGTCAAGACTATGAAATCCAAAAATATTACTTGTGGTCTTTATTAGTTTATCCGTATTTTTTTTTTAGAATTTCTTATAGTTTATCTTTTTTTGTTTTTATTTTTTAAATGGGACCACTAACTTTCCATCACACATACATTCAACTTTAACATAAATAATAGATTATTTTTCCTTCTATGTTCCACAATATTGTTTCTTCTAAAACTTATGCAAAAAAACGCATAAATTAATAAAAACTAGAGGGAATAATAATTAATTATACATATGTATATTCTAAAGTTTCTCCCTGCACTTTGTGAGTATGTAAAAAAAATTCCGGCTACATATGAGTATTTTAAATAATTTGCGATGACATGTGAGTATTTAACAAAATTTCAACTTTCATTTTATTTTTTTAATACATTTTTTTCTTTACTTACCATTTCTACCCCTACATTTAATTTATTGATGTCAATGATTGATATCCCAAATAAATGTTCGATAATATTATCTATCTATACAAATATATTAAAAGGTGTGTCCACATCTTGCTATTATGCATAACACAATTACTATCTCAACCGACTTTTACTCATGCTTTGAGTGTCCACATTATTATATTTGTATCTTTTAAATGTTGAGTTTTCTTTATTATATTTTAATGCGAATGGAAAAAAATGCATATTTTAGTTTGAAAAAAATACCACTCGGAACAACGTCTGGGCGAAAATAAGTAGTTAACATATGAAAAGAAGTAAAATTTGATAAAATACAAAAACAAGCTAGCTTTATTGACACCAAATAAATTTTTACTATCCCCTCAAAAAAAAAAAAATTTTTTTACTAGTAATTCATTTTTATCTATACCTTATTCTTAGAAATATTCTTCCAAAAGACCTCTTTCAAAAGATATTATAAATAAAATAATAAAAGAGTTAATGAAAATTGATCTATCAATACTTCACCTTCATTTACAATTTTTTTTTATAAAGGTAAGATGAATGAGAGTTTAGAAGATCCTTCTCATGAGGGGAACTCTTAAACTATCGTTTATAAGGACTGTATTTAACGACGAAGAAGAGACTTGACTAATATAGAAATCAGAACTAAGTGGCTGGCATTGACTATCCAGTCTATTGCTTTGTTTGCTTCACGATATGTGTGAGAAATAGTGTGGACTTGAATTGACGTATGAGTGCTTTTATGTCTTCAATAATGACATGTATTTGTCATGGAGCTTGTCGGGTATTCCTTGACTGTATTTATTATTGATAAGTTGTCGCCTCGATCAGGAGATCATCCTCAATTTGGTTGTTGTTGCTTCAACAACGAAAACTGGAGCAATGCCTAAATTGAAGGTTGCGGCACGAATGAGGTCTCCACTACTGTTGCGAATAATGACTCTTGTTGCAGCTGAATTCTTTGAAACAAAACCATCAAAATTAAGCTTGAACGTGGATGAAGGTGGTGGAAACCAGACAACCAAGATTGATGAAGGTTGCTAGGTCGAATGGAAATGAGTGGAGGAGGAAGAGAAAGGTGTAATATGAGTGTTTTTTTTGCCATCCGTATTTTATTAAAATCGCCCGTACTTTTATAAGTATTATGTATTTGTTTATTACTTATTTTATTTTAAAATATGATTTTTTTTATAAAAAAAAACACATGAAACCATCTCTTTTTTGTGTTTCCACCTTGGTAGAACAGAAAAAATCAATCATTTTCATTGTGATTTGTGACCAATGACAAGAGAGAGAGTTTCTTTTAATCGAAAGTTGTGAGGAGGAAGAAGAAGAGGAGGGAAGAAATCAACCCACCTAAGATCTTCATCAGAGATAATAAAAGCTAGTCAAATGAATTTGCTCTTACTAAATCTTGCTAAAACTCACATCAATTATTGATCTCCACATAGATAATTTTTCATACTCTACCATCTTTTTCGTTTCCTTATTATAGAGTGTGTCAAATAAACTCATATGTTATAATTAATAAAGAACACATGAAATATGTTTGATAATGACTCCATAGACTATACACTATACCTAAATAGAGGTGATTTTTTTAAAAGTACTGTCTTTTGTTAACAGTAAATTCGAACTAATTTAGAAAAATAAATGGTCATCAAAAAAAAATTAGAGAAATAAAATTAAAAAGATACCAAAAACCACTCATAAGTCGAGAACATAGAACATAGAAAAAAGATACCAAGCCACCCATAACTTAAATAATTGTTTAAAATCCCCCTTATTTAAATCATTAGTTATACCGCCAAAGACACCCTACCTAGCTTGCAAATTTTCAGGTGCTTCCGAAAGCACATAGAACTATGTGTTTCTAAGCACATTTGTTGTATATTTTGCTCAAATGTGCAAATGTAAAATATGCAAAAATGTAAAAGGCAAGCAAGTTGCACCTTTGAAGGTATTGACAACTAATTTCAGAAGGGAGAGATTAGTAATAAGGTTGTATCCTCTTGTCTTTGCTCTTGAGTTTGTTAAACTTTTCGATCTTAAAATAAATTCTTACACAAATCCGTTAAGACATAACCAGTTCACATTTTCTGCTTGACTTACACCTAATCTCAAAATCCCATAAAGAATGTGTACATTCTGCTAACTCAACATGAATTTGATCTTCTATGAAGAGTTTGGCAAGAATCGTGTATAACTTTCATATTGGCCAAACTCCCAAACCCAAGTCACTTATATAACTGTGTTCTCTTCCTGACACAATAACACCATATTTGACAGTTCTATCATCCACAATGTAAGAACTTGTCCCTTTCTCTTGGATAAGTGTTTCCCAAATTTCATGTTTCAAACTTAGTTCGCCTTCTTTTGGAGTCATTGATCTGCCATTCAATCTGCGAGCTAACGGCCTACACATATTCCTCCATTGTAAGGGCGCTAAGAGTAAAACCCACATGTAAGTTGCCCCACACGGGAAAATGAGAGGGAGAACGAACAGATAGCTACACAAGTCTATCAGGCTACTACATCCACCTATGTCAGGTGGATGTAGGATACATTCCCAACTAGAATTGCCTGTAATTTGATCATTCATCGATAGGGGCTTGTTCGTTCATATCGATCTATATAAGCACTCAACCGTCATCCATTCTGTTACTTCATATTTCATAACCATCAAGCTAGTTCAAAAACTTTACTAGTTCTCCTCATCTAGTCTTTGCTTACATAGGTATGGCCATTTTTATGTTTAGAGATAGCAATGATGGTTGGACAACCCTGAGGCAGTTAGGGTCACAATTGATCCTTGGAAGATGGTTCATGGCCTTCGGGTCTATCTTAATCATGGCTATGTCTGGTTCAGGCTACATGTTCGGGCTTTTTTCAAACAACATAAAATCCTCAATGGGCTATGATCAAGCCACTCTCAATCTTCTTAGCTTCTTCAAAGATATGGGTAGCAACGTAGGTGTATTTTCGGGTCTCATCAATGAGATCACCCCACCTTGGGTGGTCCTCTTTATTGGAGCCCTGATGAACTTTGGCTATGTCATGATTTGGCTTGCTGTCACCGGGCGTCTCAAGGGAGTTCCTGTATGGCAAATGTGTCTCTACATTTGCATAGGAGCTGACTCACAATCCTTTGCTAACACAGGTGGCTTAGTAACTTGTGTGAAGAACTTCCCTGAAAGCAGAGGAATTGTGCTAGGATTATTGAAGGGATATGTGGGTCTAAGTGGTGCAATCCTTACACAACTCTACCATACATTCTATGGTAACAACTCTAAGGGCCTAATTTTGTTCATTGCTTGGCTTCCTGCAGCTGTTTCCATTATTTTCCTGCCAACTATAAGAGTTATGAAGGTGGATCCAAATCAAAAACGAAACGAGGTCAAGGTCTTCTACAATTTGCTCTACATATCACTCTCACTCGCCGGGTTTCTCATGGTCTTAATAGTAGTGCAAAATAGTCTTATTTTCACTAGGATCGGATACTATACAAGCGCCTTGGTTATTATTTTCCTCCTCTTTCTCCCCCTTGCTATTGTTGCGAAAGAAGAGTACTGTAACTTCTATCTTCCAACCCCAAGGAAGATAGATGATTCCACCCTAGAGATTGTAGCCAAAGCAAGATCAGGTGAAAATCCGCGAATAAAGGAGGACTCGAATGATGACCCAAAGAACCATGTTTCTTGCTTAACTAACATATTCAAGCCACCAAACAGAGGAGAAGACTTCACCATACTCCAAGCCCTCTTTAGCATTGACATGATCATCCTTTTTGTAACTACCATTTGCGGGCTAGGTGGGACCCTAACCGCCATTGATAACTTAGGCCAAATCGGAAAATCTTTGGGCTACCCAACACATAGCATAACCACATTTGTCTCCCTAGTGAGCATATGGAACTACCTAGGTCGAGTTTGTGCAGGATTTGGCTCTGAGATTGTCCTAGCAAAGTACAAGTTTCCAAGGCCCATGTTCTTGACTATAGTCCTGCTTTTCTCTTGTATAGGCTATCTCCTCATTGCATTCGCCGTCCCTAACTCTCTCTATGTCGCTTCAGTGATCATTGGGTTCTGCTTCGGATCCCAATGGCCATTAATATACGCCATCATTTCGGAAATTTTCGGACTCAAATATTATGCCACACTCTATAATTTTGGGTCCATAGCAAGTCCAGTTGGGTCCTATATATTCAATGTGGTTGTCACAGGTAAGCTATACGATAGGGAGGCTTTGAGACAGTTATATGCCAAGGGATTGAAAAGAAAAACAGGAGAAGATCTGAATTGTGTTGGTGCAGAATGTTATAAGGTTTCTTTTATTATTATTACTGGTGCTACATTGTTTGGGAGTTTGGTTTCATTTATCTTAGTGCTTAGGACTAGGAACTTTTATAAAGGTGATATATACAAGAAGTTTAGAGAAGACACTAATAATGTTGGGAATGAGAATGTTATTGTGGTAAGAAATAATGAAAATCTGCCTGCTAAAGAGAGTGAAAGTAGTCTATCTAATGCTGAATAGAAGAACTTATAGAGTGAAAGTTTATAGGTCCAAATCAATTGTATTGTACGTATTTTGTTGCATTTCTTAAAAAATAATGGGAAGCAAGCTATTACTCATCTACACATTGAAGGAGATACCTCATGGTTATCAACTCCATCAAAGGCGTCTAGTCCCCCCCCCCCCTTGGCAGATCGCCCACATCATTCAGGATATTCAGACTTCTCTCCGCTCCTTTTCTTTTTGGACTATTCGTCATGTCTACCGGGAAGCTAACAGAGCAGCAAATTGGATTGCCAATGTTGGTCACCTCATAGATTCTAGTTTTTGTATTGAAAATTGTACTCAGTCAACTCTTCATTCAATCCTTGTAAACGATAAGGTTGGAGTTCTCCTCGTGTGTAGGGTCTTCTAACTTTCTTTTTCCGTACCTTTATAAAAAAAAAAAAAATTGTAGAAATGAATCTTGAAATCCACTGTAATGAGGTCTTAGACCTACAATACTATAACTAGCTAATGTCCATCTAACTCAACTGTAAATAAAATTGGTTGAAATTTCTAAAGCAAGAGTTAAAATTTCATAAACTTTCCATTTACCACTCAAAATGGTTTTACATGCACATAAAAAATGAACCAGTAAGTATTACTCAGTATTTTGACAAGTAAAATATCTCACCTTTTGCCTGCTTTATATCTTTCATTACCAGAGAGATTCCTGGAATGGGAGGAGCAACTGTGAAGAGAGATTAATTGTGTGGGTCTTTTAGTTGAGGGATATTTCATTTGGTACCATTGAATTTTTGGTTTTTCCATTTGGTACCACTGTTATTTTAAAATTCCACATGATAATTGATACCACTCTAATTTAATATTAATCTTTATCATACCATTTTTTAAGTAAAATGTTAGTTAATGGTTGAACAAGAATACGATTTTGTTTGGGTTTGCATGTTTCTATTTGCAGTTGCAAAAGTTTAATAAATTAAAATTTTAGGGTGTCGTTTTAACCCTTAAAACTCTATTTTTCAGTCAAAATTTTCATAAAAATGATCATAATATTCTATGTCTTTTTATTGTCAAATATGACCTCAACTTTGACCTTCAAACTAAAACGATTACTAAAACCTTAACGCAAATTAAAACATGTAAATCAAAGTAAAGCTCTAACCTATTTTGACTTAAATTAACACTTTACTTAGTTGAATACTACAATAGAGAATAAAATCAAATTATAGTGATACCATGTAGAATATCTGAAAAATAGTGGTAGCAAATGGAAAAGCCAAAAGTACAATGGTACCAAATGGAATATCCTTTTAGTTAATTACCTAATTTGGAGTGATTAAAGTAAAATATTTGTCAGTCATTAAGAGCATGTTGTGAATTGTTTGCAAACCTTAGGATACATATGAAGAAATTTATGGCAGACAAGCACTTCAATTAACATTAACATGGAACTTTATTCACAAATGTGAAATTTATAACCATAACCACCATTTATTATTGCCTATACGCCTAGCAAATGGACCATTAGGTTACAAGGTAGTTATGCCAAAAAAATCAAAGATGAAAAGAAGAAACATGGAGATCACACATTCAAGACATAAGCCATTACCGCGAATTAAGGCACTAATGATCAATGAAAAAGCTCTGCTGTAATAGCAAGAGAACAAGACACACTACAAAATATTGAAGAAACAGTCAGTCAAGAACAGTGGAAGAAAACAGTAAACAAAGCAAGCTACATAAGTGCAACATAATCTAACCTCCAAAGGGATCACGTATTCTGCACAGAAATCCGGAATGGCATTCTTCTGTGTTCTGGGGAATTTCTGACAGTGAACAGTTCTCTGCATCCTGCAGGAAAACCATATTCATAGAGCCCAGGAGAGCACATATAATCTCGGTGCTCTTCTTCGACAAAAGTTGAATTACCACCTCAGATAGGTCAAATGGGATTAGTTCATCTTACTCCTAGTCTTGAAACTGATTGACAATCTGGATGACAGGAAATTACGTCACCAGCTAACGCGGGGAACACATCTCAACAATCAAATCTTTCTCATAGTTCACAAGGCGAGACGAATTTGGATCTTGGAAAGGGTGGAAAGGCCTATGTTCACTTAACAAGCCATATTGGCTCTCATTATTATCTTGATTAGACTGATAGTGGTTAGCCTGCTTATTAAATCCTTCTAACACCCTTGCAACATCCTTCATAGATGGCCGATCTTCTCCTTTAACATTAAGGCATTGCTCTACAAGATTTGCAATTGTTAAAAGCTGCTCTTTAGATGCTTCCTTCATGAGTTGAGGCTCAAGGATATCAAAAAGCTGCTTGTTCTTTATTGAACTAATGAAATGCATCGCTAAGTTTCTATCTTCAAGTCCAGTCTCCCATAGTATTGGTTTTCTTCGCGTTAATAGTTCAACAAGAACTACACCAAAGCTGTAAACATCACTCTTTTCAGACAGATGACTCGTCAGAAAGTACTCTGGATCAAGATACCCAAAAGTTCCTTGAACTAGAGTGGTAACTTGAGTTTGATCAATTGGAACTAATCTTGAGACCCCAAAATCTGCTATTTTTGCTGTGAGGTTATTATCTAAAAGAATGTTGGATGATTTGATATCTCTATGGATAATGGGTATCGGGGCTGCAGAGTGAAGATAAGCAATCGCGTTAGCAGCCTCAGTTGCAATTCTTAAACAATTCTCCCACGAGATCCAATGTGCACCATCATTGTGTATGTGTTCAAAGAGATTTCCATTAGGAACATATTCATAAACTAACAAGGGCACTTCAGTCTCCAAGCAACATCCTAAGAGTTTCACCACGTTTCTGTGGTTGGTCTGGGTTAGGATGACTACCTCATTGATGAATTGCTCGACTTGACCCTGGTCAGTTACCATGGATTTTTTAATCGCAACTACTTGGTTATTTGGTAAAATTCCCTTATAGACCGTACCAAAACCACCTCGTCCTAAAATGTTATGCTTGCTGTAATTGTTTGTGGCTTCCCTCAACTCTTGAGTAGTAAATATCTTGGTTGAATCATTGCTGCCTTGGTTTAAAGAAAGCCGTTGATTCAACAAAAAACCGCCATTTTGATGGAAGAACTTCTCCTTCAACTTCATATGCTTCCTTTCCTTAATACAGAGGTATATGCAGCTTATGTTGCCAGTACATAGCATCAAGCCAACGATTGAACCTACAAGAAGAATTTTTATGGCCCATTACCAAGTCTGTAACTTTGTATACTCGAATATGCTTGACATACATGCGTTTCATGTAATTTTTTTCAAAGTTTCAGATCTAAACTCATAATGTCAGACATCATTACCATTATTATTCCATAAAGAGCATAACATATACACTACAGTACTAGTCCTACTATGTTTGAATCCTTATTATGTTCATGGTGACCTGAATGCGACTCCACACTTTCAAGGAAATGTTTGAAGTATATACCAGGGAAAATTAAGTGAAACGCTTACCACCAAGAAGAATCAAAAGGATCAGCCGCGTATTAGACTTTACAGGAAAGTTTCTAACACAGCGATAAAGATCTCAGTCTTTGGTGCACCCTAATTTGCATTCCTTACAATCTCTTGGGACTGCAATTGGACAAAGACTTTGATCATGCATTTGCAATAGGTAGCATAATAAATAAAAAAATCAAATGACATATCAGATATTAGGACCACTTATGCTCACCTTGGCAACCATAAGGAAGATAAGGATTCCCATAAGTTCCATATCTGCAGTAACAATCATAATCATCTGGAGGACCTCGACAATACTTGTTCGGGTCATCAGCAGGCATTGTTATGTTTCCGGGCTTCCATTCCAGTACAGTTAGGACTAATGCAAACTTGGACAAACTTGGATTGACAACCTCGTTTATAATCGATGAGGTCCTATTTATCAACATGGTATTTGTGCAATTAACGGCACCACTACCAAAGTTAAAAATGTTTACACGATAAAAATTAAGTGAAGCAGGAAGATCAATGCTGCAACACCCACGACCAATGCAGCTATTCGTTATCGTATGACTCCTATCACAAACTGTGGTACACCCACCTAAGATCTTATTGCTTCCATCTAACAAGAGGGTGCTACTTCCACAACCACCTACAATAAGAGCATTGAACTCACCTGAGAACATGTAAGGAGTTCCGCTAAGGTCAATGCTGCTTATATTTACATCTTTGGTGCTGCAGGTCCTCTGCATCGGAGTTTTCACAACAATAGTGTGTTTATCCAAAGTCTCTAGACTTATGTCTGTAACCTCGAGATTCAATTTACTCAGAAAAAGTTTCGGAGGCATCTTAGAGGCATTGCAAACAACCGCATATGGTAGGCTGTGGTAGCAATTGTCCCCTATTCCAAAAGGGTACTGGATGCTCACATTCCCACAGATGTCCTGACAACCAGGTTTTGCAATGGGTGGATCAGCCGTCATTGGTGATGAAGATGCCACTATTATCTGCAACGGTTGCACCCACAAAGATACAACTATTGTGATGAATTGAAACAAGTGATGAAACATCATTGTTCCCAAAGCTTATTGAGCATAAAATGGACAGCATACATAATTTGCCATAATTATAGAAAAGAAGCAACTTAACAGAGCCACCTAATTCAGAAATAGTGGGAAAGTCAACAAAAGACATCTTACCTAAGATGGATGTCACTAGCCAGGTCACTGTCACCTTAATACTAAGAAGATTCATGGAATCCACACAAAAGAACGTCAATGCTACATCTGTAAGATATTATACTATATAGTATTGAATTCAAAATCATTAAACATTTGTGGCGGCTTATTTTGGAGGACCAGAGAACTTGCAAACTAACAGAAAGCCTTCCACTATGCTAAAGTTTTGACACTTCCTTATTATGCACTTATTTCCACACTACATCCCCATCCATGCGATCTTGATATCGTTAAGAGCATTTATTACCGCCTACTAAACAGCTTCTATGAGAAGATATACTTACACAAATCACAATAAATCACTCACATATCACAATAACAATCATATAAATGACCTTCAACAATAACACATAATTTTTTTGTTTACTCTCTTAAATCATTACTCAATAATAGTTACCCACCACCGTAATTTTCCTTTTATTAAGGTGGTTTGGCTTTTATTACTCCTCTGATCCATTACCCCCAATCTAAGCATGCTCTAAAAGGGAGCAGATTAGGAAAAGCATCAAAGAAAAGCTATATATACAACAATGAGTTACCTTGGCATCCAAAGGGAAGGTAGGGGTTCCCATAATAGCCGCTCTTGCAGGTACAAGGTATAAGTCCTTCAAGAAAGCTATATTAATCAATCCCACACTGCCTATCCTTGTCCCCAAAAGAGGGCATAGTAGAATGGAAAACGCCCCAAGATAACGCAGTTGGAGCTTCCGATAGCTGAGACAGACTTGGATCGAAAACCTTGACCATTAAGGTGGCCGTAATGCCACTGCAATAGGACATTAGCATATGTTGCTAGTCACAAACTATGATGGATTGAGATAGCACTTAAAAAAAGTTTCCGGGGTTGTAGAGATGAATTGCAACTGATCTCATATGATGGATTGAGATAGCAATCACTCCCAATCGCAAACGGATAAGCAATGCTTACATCTCCGCATCTCTCTTCACAATTACGCTTTGTGGTAGATCAGCTGCCATCAATGATCCTGACATCCATAGTATAGCACTAAGCTGAAACAATGACTGGAAATTCATTGCTTCAAGATATTTTCTGGTACATTTAGTCATGAGGATGGACATATGTTTGTGCGTCTGTGTGTGTGTATGACGCTACTGTTTTGCCTACCATTCAACCTTACTGTAATAGTTAGACAGTTCTGCCTCTTGAACCCTTCAGCATTTACAACAAGCAAAGCGTCTAGTACATTTGAGTTACTAATCAGTATAGAACAAGAAAATGCAATTTTTGTCACTTAGAAGTCAGGATTCTCATTGCATCGGATCATCTTCAATATTGCTGCATAATTCACCACAGATTTCAGGCTCAAAAGTAATGTGGAGCTTACTCTGTCCAATAAAACTAACCAGTGTATGTGTATCTCAATAAGACTGAGTAAATGTGCAAGTATTCTGTAAGTTATTTTATATAAATAGTTGTTCTATTCATTACGTAAGGAGAAAGAAGTGTTTTAATCAAAACCATATTGACTTATAATTTATCACAACATTCACAAGCACACAAAGATCTCTTACTTTGGTACATGAACAAGTTACTCATATCTTGCAGTCACTAACTTACAACTGTTACAAATCTTTAAAAACTAAACAGTTCTAGAAGATAGAGATAGAAATTAATTACTGATATTGCAATATTATCGAGGTGAGCTCATTTCCAGCATTATATCCTGCTCCATAGTGTACTGTCGGGATTCGTTGCTTCTACTGCTGCAAGGTTTTACACTGCAGAGCCTCCTAACTTCATTTTCTAAGCCCTGAGTTTCCTCATCATAAGCTAGCTCATCCTTAGAATGCTTGATATGATTGTTCAACCCTTCTAACTCCTTTGCTACCTCTTTCATGGACGGTCTGTCTTCACCTTTCACACGCAGGCATTGCTGCGCGAGCTTTGCAATTGTGATGAGTTGCTCTTCAGTAGCTTCCTCCATTAACTGAGGCTCAACAATATTGAATAACTGGTTGTTCTTCATTGAGACAAGAAAATAAGATGCTAAGTTTCCTTCTTCAACCCCACTTCCCCACAAAAGTGGTTTTTCGCCTTGTTAAGAGTTCAAGGAGAACTACTCCAAAGCTGTAAACATCACTTTTCTCAGTCAGATGATTCGTTTGGAAGTACTCTGGATCAAGATATCCAAAAGTACCTTGAACCAGCGTTGTAACTTGACTTTGATCAATCGGAACTAGTCTTGAGGCTCCAAAGTCAGATATTTTGGCAACAAAGTTATCATCCAACAGAATGTTGGACGACTTTATATCTCTATGTATTATAGGTATTGAGGCTGCTGAGTGAAGATAAGCAATCGCGTTAGCTGCCTCAGTTGCTATTCTTAGACAGTTTTCCCATGAAAGCCAAGATGTGTCGCCGTTTTCATGAATGTGGTGATATAGATTATCGTTTGAGACAAACTCATACACCAAGAGAGGCACTTCAGACTCTAAACAACATCCCAATAGTTTAACCACATTCCTATGGTTAATTTGAGTTAGAATGACCATCTCATTGATGAATTGCTCAACTTGACTTTCACTAGTTATCTTGGATTTCTTTATCGCAACTACTTGCTCATTCGATAATACCCCTTTATACACAGTCCCAAATCCACCTTTGCCAAGGATATTATTTTTGTTGTAATTTTTGGTGGCTGTCTTGAGCTTAATGGCCTTGAATATTTTTGTTGACTCTGTTTCGCCGTACAAAGAAAGTTGTTGTTTCATCAATAGACCACCATTTTGTAGGAAGAACTTCTCCTTCGTTTTGATAAACTTCCTTTTTCTATAGCAGACATATATGTTACCAGAACATGCCAACAGTAGAACAACAACAAAACCTGTAACACAGCATATGTCAAAACCCAAAACATTAGGAGGGCCATTTTTTGCATTATGCTATAAGTTTTTCTTCGTACATATATAACACAACATATCTATGATATCTAACATGTGGAAACAAAATATTCGGGATTAGACCCTACTATCCCCAACTAAGATCCTCCTCCGAGTACATACGAAGCTACAACCTGTCTACTTTTATCCAATATACAAAAAGCTAACTTTTAATGTCAAATCATCTCAAATATGCAGGCCAAAAAGAGACGCAACGCTAGCGTTTTGTTCTAAGTCTCCTACTCTTTCTTAGAGTGCAATTGAGAAAGTTCTGGTAGGAGTATATATAATCTCAAAGCTTACCAAGAACGATGAGAGCTAATGGCCACCACCACCGATACTGAGCAATATAGTCGCTGCAATGATAAGAATCAGGTCCCCCAAAGCAGTATCCTGTTTTGCATCCTTCGCATTCACTCAACGCTACGGAGGTGTCAGTGTCAGATAAACAGATGTTTAACAAGCAAGAAACGGTTAAAACAAAGGCTGATTCAGGAAGACAGAAATTTAATTAATGTAGCACAGTTTATTCCTAGTATGGACTAATGGGGTGGATTGTGGAGTAGTTTTCATTCTGTTAAACATGTCTTTTGTTCATATTGCAATTTAGACATTTTGTTGGGCTGTTGTACAAATACAACAATAATAAGCAGAAAAAAAAAGTATGAACAACACATCAGCAACACAACCAAAAAACAGATATGGTGATATCAATGTTATTTATAGTCCTTGTTACCTTGGCATCCATCGTGAATATATGGATTCCCGAAGTAGCCGCTCTCGCAGAAGCAGATAATACCTTCCCCCACTTTTGCAGTATAATTGTAATTCTGGCAGTGCCTCTTCTTATCACCAGATAAAGGCATAGCAATACCAGTAGAGTTAGCCACCATCCAGCCTAACACCGTCGGTGCTGCAGAAAGCTGAAATGCATCACTTGGATCAACATGGACCTCATTGAAGTAGGTTTCACTAACCAACATGGTGCTTGTGCAATTATGAAACGACCCCATAAAAAAGTTGAATATACTCAAGTGATAAAAATCAAGAGGAAGACTTTCACTAATATTAATTCTGCAATACCCAATTCCAATACAAGAAGCAATAACCACCTTATCATTATGATCTATAACATGAGGTTGATTAACACAAAGTGAACTGCATCCACCCTGACTTACATTGTTTCTGTTTCTCAAAACCGCGGTACTTCCACATCCGCTCACTATGAAAACATTCTCGGCTTCTGAGAACCAATACGGAGATCTACCAAAGTCGAGGCTACTTATGTTTGCATTTTGTATACCACAAGACTTCTCTACTGGAATCTTCACTGTAATTCTTTGGGATTCCTCATTCATGTTGTAGTCATTGTTGAGAGTTATTTCTTCAACCTCCAGGTTGAATGATCTTAAGAAAGGTGTTGCAGAGTGTATATCAGATGCGTTGCAAATAATCTCAAATGAGGTATCAAGGTAGCATTTTCTGCCTATTCCAAAGGGATAAGATATGCTCACATTTCCACATTTCTCGGGACATCCAGGCTTTGCGATGGGGACGTCATAAGCTGCCATTGATAATGCTGACATCCATATTATTGCTGCTGCAATTAGAACACACGGAGTTGTTATCTGGCTATTCACTGTATTGACATGAATGTGACTTAAGGAAAAAAATTCTACAGAATGTAAAAGGAGTAAGACTTAACTGACTGGAGTATCATCACAAAGTCACCGCAGAAAAACTATATAATAAAACAGCTTGATCTGTAAATGGTCCAAGTTACATAAAACAATACTAGAAGCTATATTAAAAATCTCATATCCTTCATCCACAGTGCACCACCCAATCAATCAGGAGTTGACCTAGTACTGTTAACTGCTGGGGAAAAAATTCAGAACTTGCATCAGCTTCTGAATTAACAGCTAAAACAAAGACAGAAAAAGTTAATATAATGCAAATCTGATGAGAAAATTTAATGCAAGACAATTTGATATAATTAACCTCAAACTTCGAGGAAAACTGCGGGGGCAAACTGAGTTAGTAAAAGAAATTCAGCAGCTAAAGTGCTAAACCCAAGACACCCAGCAAATGATGCTGATGGGAAAAGTCTTTTAACATCTCAGAATAAGTTAGTAAGAAACAGCATCTATCAGAAGTTTAGTCTATGAAATATAGACTGGCCAAGAAACTCTACATGGCCTTATAACTATAGGCTATCGTAACTGGGAGATTGTGAGAGAGAAGGTAGCCAAAAAAATTATTGTCTTATTATATTATTTGCGAGGTTGTTTAGAAGCATATTGTGATCAAAGGGAGTGACAATCTATATCAAGACTGGACAGTCCAGATGATCATCACCGCAGAAACATTTGGGGGCCTCAAATTCTTCTATTTGTCAAATTAGCCATATAACTCAGATGCACTATGGGGTTGTGGCTCCATACTCGACTTACTGGTAGGGCATGGCCTCAGTCTGAATCAATAAAGGCCAGCAACAATCTCAGCAGCTTGCATCAGAATACCTTATTCAACAGAACAAGCATGATATAACAGTGTGCTGCAAAGTAGAATGCAAGAGAATTATGTGTGCCACCGTCCCAGTAATTCATGAGTCAGCTAGAACATAATTTTGAGCAGAGGCCAACAGACGAGACTGAATCAAATGAAGCTCAGGTACATGTAGCAAACATGAAGAGTAACCAAAAAAAACCTAGTACAAACAGAACAAATATGTATTTTTATGGTCATCATGCTTCGTAATGTGAAGAGTACAGACCTAGTACAGCACAACTAATAGCATGATGACCTGTTGTTTTTATGTGTCTTTTTACGGTTGGAAGGTTACTGAAGACTGCAGTGATTAAGGAGAAATTTCGAGGCTATATAACCACGAACTTCTAGTACGAAGAATAAGAAAATCAGAATCATACAGGTTACATCATTACCGAACCAATATTAGTTTCGCAAAACCATATAGAAATGAAGAAACGAAAAGCTAGGTAAATCGACGTTATGTAGACTGGTAGAATTTGTTACTGAACTAGGATGACCAGATCGTGATGCATTATAATACTGATCTAGTCAAGCTGAATAACTTTCAGGAGAGATTATAACATGAAAGAGAATAATGAAGTATTATATATAAAAAATGATACATTTACATTACTGTCCTTCCCTCAATCCCTCCACCCCATAAAAAGAAAGACATATATACATTTAAGAAGAAAGATAAGGCAACACATAGAGGAAAAGAACACCAGAGGTTCATTGAAGTGTAACGAAACCAGTAACTATTGAGTTCTGCAAATGGAAGAATTTAGAAAATTAAGCTCAAAATGTTGTACGTCTTCTATGAGGTCGTCTCATGGTGCTTGATTTCTTCTGCAGAAACGTTGATACCAAGGAGAGATAGATCCTGACGCAACACATCTGCACCTTTAAATTGCAAGCCGACCATTCCAGCACTAATTGCTCCCTCCACATTTTTTGCCCTGCAATAAAATTTCGTCCCAACAATTATATGTAGATATATAAGGCCTAAATACTTTTTCAAGGAGACGACTCTTCAGAGCAAGCATTGTAATACAACAAGACAAATATGAGAATAACCATGAAGCAGCATTTACCTGTCATCAATGAAGATACAGCTTCCTGGATCAACCTGAAGGTATCTGAGAACTTCGCGATAAAAACCAAGGTCTGGCTTCTGTTTTCCTGCAGTGTATTTTTCAGAATAACCAAATGAACACTAAAACATCAAAGAATAAAGAAAGAAAAAAGATAATTCTGGACACATCTCCATACAGGGAAAGCTTATAACAGGGTGTGATAGCAGCATAACATCATCAAGTTAAGTCCTGTTTTTTCAGATTTTTCAGCTGAAGTTCGCAGTAAATCAACATGAAATGAGAGGCACTATCAAGTAAGGAAAATAATCCTGAATGTCATAATGGTCGCTTCGTCAATCAAAAGGCTTGTAACAGATAAATGGAACAGATTGCAGAAGATGGCATAAATTTTTCCAAATTCACATTAAATGGTTTTACCTCATTCATATTTCTTTAGTTTACGAAGTACTCTTCCACATAACATGATCAAGCCTACCACTATATGAGTAAAAATATGTGGTGATTCAATAGTTATATATAAATATGTTTCATTAAGAACCTGATAATAAATAAATAATTGTATGCCAATTTGGCAATACCAAGACAGAAGTAATTGAAAAGATGATCTAACATTGCACCTCCCCATTATACAACGGATGAAGCGGCAAGAAGGACGTGATTGACATTGAATGAATTCTCAGAAAGTCATGGCAATAAGAAACAGATATTCTGTAAAACAATGTTGAAACCGAACTGCGAACTACAACTAAAGTCATTGGACATAAACTAGTAGTGGTAGTGCAATATACCTATTGTACAGGAGCAGAATGTCCAAGATAAGTAAGTTGATAGCTTTAACTTATCCTCAATCATTTGATACCTGTTAAAAATTCATAAAAAACGTAGTATGAAACAGAAGTTAACAGAAAGATACTCCATTTCATAAGAAACTGAAACAGATGAACAAGTACCAGACTGGATAATTTGTAAATGCGTGCATTTCATAATTGTTAAGTTTTAAACCATGGAGCAGTTCTTCAATACCATCTAAATAGGAATATCCACTTTTCACGCAAGATTTGAGGCCTACAAAGACAATTATAAGGCTTCAGTACCGTAATAAAACTAAGTAGCACATAATCAAGATATCTATCATTGTAAATTACAAATGAGCTGTTGACAAAGGAAGAGAACAGGACATTGAAAAAGAAATACAGATAGATCTTCAAATGTAGACTATCGCTCATCCTTTAACAGTCATAATTGACTTAATGGGATAAGAAAAAGGTTCCATCCAGACTCTTATGACATGACACGTAAGCCTGTAAGACACCACTGTAAGAAGTAATACGATCAACACCATATATCTATAAGGCCCACAATAAAGTATTCAGCTGAATGAATCAGCTTCGCCAGAGCACCATCTGTTTGGAATTTGGTCTATACGATCTTCCTGTAACACTTGAATACAACTCAGTTAAAGTTCGATTCTCCTCTCATTCTAGTCTCATACATATTGTTCGAAGAGCTAACATAGATAAACTCTCATTCTAGTTTAAAGACACAGTACACCAGATCTTATCCAATCTTCATATGGTTTTTCCTTTCAACTTCAGCAGGCCTCCATTTCTAAAATGAAGTATATACATGCTTTCACTGACAAAACCAAACGAGTCTCTTTATGACCAATGACGACTGAAGCAAAAGTTCCAGAAATCAACATTATTAATGAGCTCCGAGCCATGACTGTATTGAATACTATAGCATGGTAACTAAAGCAAAACTTTAGAATCTACAATCCCATAAAACAGACTTCAACGTGCTAGCATAATATTTTAGAACCTAAGGTCAAAAACAGACTACACAAAGAATAAAAAAAATCATTAATTTTTCTGAGACTGTACTAGAAAAGAGAAACCAGATCCGATCAAAGGTACCAACAGCAAGTTTAAGATTCGTGAGTTGTTTTTCTGATAAAACACTTCACTGTCCCCAAAAGTTTGTCACTATAGAAGCTCCAATCTTCAAAACATTTGTGATACCCATGCACAAAGGAAATTGTTCAGCAACTCAAAACTGAGACGCAGTCATGTATATCATGATCAATAAGAATTCCAACTCACCTCCCAGATCTAGGTGTCTTCCGTCTTTGAAGAACTTCGTAGCTAATTCATCCTGCAGGCACACTAACAAGTCAAAGAGGATAGGAGGGATGATGAATAATAGTCAACAATCAGATTTGGAGTCAGCAGAAAATCTGAAGTCCTATCTAGATGCCCAAATATACCATATCAATGTTTTAAACTTTCAATAGACTGTCGAAATATGTCCTGACCAAGTTCTCACATATTTTATCCACGATTTTCAACTCTGTCTAACTATTGATTTCACAAAAAACAACATAATTTTAAGCAAGTTACTGGACTATTTTGCCAAATTGTGGCTACTGCCTTGACATTTTTTATCAAACAGAATTAAAAGGGTGCCATACACACTTCAGCTCATACATTAGCCAAAGACCAAAAATAATTTGGCTAAAGCGTTTTCATTTCTTAAATCTTTTCATATAAAAAAAGGCTTTGGCCATTTTATCTGACGTCTTTACCACAATCTACAGTCTATTCCGCCCTAAACTCAGAACTTAATATCCCAAATATATCCAAAATATGGACCCTCAAAAAGCCAGATGCTCAAGGTTTTCTACCCTTGTGAAATTAATATCCAACATTCGGAAAACAGGCATCTCTCTCTTTCCAAATTTCTCCAAGTCTCTAAGATAAATGGGTTAGTGGTCAGTGATGCACGACCTCCTTAGATGGAGAAGGCCTCAAATAAAAGTTACAATGCCCACCAACTGCATGACAGGTGTCAAATCTTTCTAAGTAGCTGCTACTGTTCGCATATCCTTTCAAGCAAGCCTGTCCTGATTGCTTTGAATCGGGTGAGAGCAGATTACTATTGAATAGCTTCATTTGAATGAGATATCTTAAATCGTTCCTGGAATCATGAACGTCTTGTGAAAAGGCATCCCTTTTTAAGGAGAATTGCAGCTCTCATCTTGTTGACTGACTCGAGCACAATACTCATCCAAAGCAAAGTGAAAACTGACGGAAGTATAAAAAGGTTCCCTAAACTCGGTCAAAAATGAAGATATGAGAAACTTGACTAAAGCAAAGATTGTCTTCTTAACTCACAGCTGATAATGGAAAACATATTGGAGCGACATCAAGGACCTAAATACATATTGGAAAATAACTATTTCAGAAAGCCAGTAATAAAGAAATTTTCTCTAGACATGAGACTAAGTTATGCGCCTATACGCAATTAAGCCACTGACCAATCCAAACTGTAGATTATTGAGCTTTAAAGAACATTCTGATTTAATTGTCACTTCAAGCAAGCCCGATAAAACAATGACGTGAAAGCAAACTAAACAAATGAGACCCAGTTTGCAACTTAAAATTGGCCAAATAAAACTTGACCAAGATTCACAATAGGTGTGACAGTGTGAGTCACTAAATGCCACCAGCCCATTCAAGTAGCTGTGGGATGATCTACAAGGAGAAGGGAGTGTAGATATTTGGATTTTGGGCAGTTCGATATATTAGAATGCAAAAGGGTTAATTTAGAATAGATGAAAAGCAAAGCAAACAGGAAGACTGTCACACATCTAGCAACACCCATCTTTGACTAAAGATCAGAGAGAGCCATCAGACTGCTCCAAAATAAAAATAAGTTTCACACAGAAGATATACACTTTTTTAGCATTCACCATATACCTCATTAATCAATCCCTTTTCAAACTCACTCCAGGCAGTTGGATGCTTGCACTCCATCAATTCCTTCATGGACATGCTGAGCATGAAAATCACAACAGACAAGACAACAGTAGTACTTTAATAAACAACCATCTAGCAAATGATATAGCAGTAACACATTGATTCATGACCTCACTTTTCAAATATTACACTGATTCTTCAGGTCAAACGATTAAAATGTACTTGAAAAAAAAAAAGAAACAGATAAACTAAATCAACAGTTTATTCTGCAGAAGCAAAATCAGCATAATTGCCCAAAACTATCCAGTGAGCTACACTCAGAGCAATCTATTACTCCTATTACTGAAATAGTATTACAGCAATTCAAACCCAGAGCGGATAGACACCACGAAAGAAATAAAAAGGTATGTAGAGAAATGTATTTGGCTACAAAGTCGGAATTCTCAAGTTTTTGCACCTTTCACATTAGAAAGATCAGACAAATTAACAGGTTTCCTTTGTATAACTTGGATAAGGAATACTATCAAGCACATGTCAATAAATAACAGAGTCGAAAGCATCTAATATGAACTCTAGTGAACTCTTTAATGACTACCATCTCCTACAGCAAATGAATAATTTTACAAAGAGGCATATGCTCCTATTATCTCTTCTAACCATAAGTCAACACTCCGATTAAGTCACTAGTTTGAGCACTTTCAGCAGGCTCACTATAACCTATCTAACAACTTATAGCACATCTGCACCAATCTAACATTTTCATCCCCTGCTTCATTACACAAATTCATGTGCAGAAAGAGTTCTTCAAGCACAAGATGGTCACTATAAGTCGATTATCAAAACACTAAACCTCAGCCAATTTTTTCCCTGCGAATGAGAATGATTATTCAAACATGCTTTAAAATTCACCATACAAGTGCACAATGCACACATACTATCCAAATCTATTCCATATTAATCCTCCATTACTTAAAATCCATAACTTTCATAAATTCCACCTTATTTTCCAAACTACCACGCCACCACCCCAAAGTCCCAAATGCATCTAATGAAACTCCCCCCTAGAATAACAGATGAAGATCGCGATACCAATACAACGGCCAAAAATACACTTCAGGCTTAACCTGCAATTACAGAAAGGTTAGACCAGAAAGCCAATAAGATTGACCAACTCACATCAATTCAGAAGTACAAATCACTGAATCAGTGACATCCCCAATCAGTTACACCCTACATCATAATAATCTCAACTTCAAATTCTATTGGCATAAAAATACCACAATTTCAGTAACTTCCATTACTTCTGAAGACCATTTCTTATTCTCCAGAAACATATCAGAAAGCTTCAGCATTTTTGCTAATAAACACACAGACAATAAGGACCTTAATTCATCCAAATCAAAATAACTTGTAAAAAAAAATAAACACAGCTATAAAATTCCAAACTTTTCCTCATTTAACCAGAAAAAACACACATTTCCCACATAAAAATAGGAAAAACAATGGATTAAAAATTACCCAAAAAACGCTGGAATATCCTGGTAAAAGGGATCACGGACAATAGTATCCATTACATCAAATAGCAAAATTGGCAACTTTCTCTTCTCCTTTGCAGCAGAAAAGTCAATACCAGAACTAAAACTGCTACTATTATTGCTATCTTTCATGATTGTTGATAATCTGGGATTTGATTTTGGTGGGTTTAAAGAGAAATTAAGTGGGATTGAAATTGTGGGTTTGAAGAAAAGAGTCATTCTATTGTGAAATAATCGTGCTTTTGAGTATATAGTCTGAGATTTTGACAAAGTTGCAGAAATACTTGCTAACAACACAAACAAGTAATAAAGACATCACAATTTATAGGATTTTCATGTGGAAGGTAATTACCAAATGTGCGTGATACTGCCCTTTTTCCAGTGTATTGATTGGACAGGTTAGTCCAGAATAGTATAATAATAATACCAAATCTTAAAACGTGAAACTGGCAGCAACAAATAACGATATGATAAGATATGCTAAGAGAGAAACCAGATATGGCGCCGGTTTAAATGCCTGTTAATTTATGATTTAATCAAAACAATCAAGTGATCAATCTAGGGAGGGCAATATAGGAAGGATCTGAGTCTGATTTTCCCTCCGGTCTTTATTATATTATCCGTTTCTTTTGCGCAAAGTTTTAGGAGAAATAATGTTATAGGACATAGAAGGAAGATAAACTATTATTTTATGTGAAAGTTGAATGTATATGTGATGGAAAGTTAATGGACTCATTCCAAAAATAGAAACAAAAGAAATGGATAAACTAATAAGGGATATCTCAAAAAGGAATACGAGTAAACTAACAAAGACTGGAGGTAGTAATTCATATCTGAAGATGTGAGAATATGATCTAAAGAGGTGTAGCGGTGTAGCCGATATAAAATCCAATAAACCCAACCTGGATTTGATTATTATTGCCACATCGTCGATTTATCGGCTAAAATTTTGAGTTTTGTGTTTTTAAGTGATAAAATATTCTAGATCCGACTCTATGTGATCTAATCCGAGAAAATAATAATCTGTTGGAAATCCAATACAAAGGAGATTGATTCTGATCTAAATAAAATTCGGATAAAGGTGGATCATATATGGAGTTTGTGAAATTCAACTCGGTCTGAACCACTACCTTCTTTAACTCCCTCGCTTCTATACGATATATAGCTTAGGGTAGACCTTGTAAAATGGTTGTCGAATTAGTTTTGAATTTTTTGTAAGTTTGTGTTCATGTTAATTCTGGTATCGAGTTGATAACTTTGATCATAATTCAATATATCTAATTTCGCGTCAACTCAATAAATTAGTGGCTCCAAATTACTTTTTAGTTTGGGCATGAATCATGAGTTGGTGTATCAATTATTTTAATTAGTGAAAGTATTGTATCAGACGGTCTGACCGAAACTTTCGGTCGGACAACAACAACAACCCACAATAACTTTCTCTCTCCTGCGTCTGGGTGTGCTTCCTGTAATTCCAAATTTCTTGGAATTTATTGGGATATTATTATCTTCGGTATGTATACACTTTTATGCTACTGTAGGAACAATTGTGATAGTAATAATTAAAAAAAAAAGGTGGAGGTTTGGCTAAGATTTGTGAAAACCATTCTTGAAGACGCCGAATTCGAAGAGGAAACCGATGGCGATAACCATCAAGATGAGGCAAATACATAACATGCAAATCTTACTAGGACAACACATCTTTCTTTCTGCTTTATGCTTCTTTCTCTCTTTTCCTTTGCTCTGACCATCAAGATGAGGCAAATACATAACATGCAAGTGGTGTAAAGGAATTTGGTATTTGGTAATCTAATTTGGTGAGAGATTACTTGACTTTGAGGGGGAGGGGGAGGGGTGAGGTAGGAGTAGAGAAGAAGATAGTAATAATTTGGTGAGAGAGTACTTGACTTTCAGTTGGTGTGTAAATTCTTTCAGCTTGTGTTGTTTTTCTTTCATTTGGTCTTCTGTGCTCTTTCAGTTGGTGTGTAAATTCTTTCAGCTTGTGTTGTTTTTATTTCATTTGGTCTTTTGTTGACTTTCAGTTGGTGTGTAAATTCTTTCAGCTCGTGTTATTTTTCTTTCATTTGGTCTTCTGTGTTCTTTCAGTTGGTGTGTAACTTCTTTCACCTTGTGTTGTTTTTCTTTCATTTGATCTTCTGAGTTCTTTCAGATGGTGTGTAAATTCTTTCAGCTTGTGTTGTGTTTTTTTCATATGGTCTTCTGTGTGTGACGTCCGATGAGAATGGTTTGTCAGACGAATCTGACACAATACCATCTCTTTTAAATATTAGGTAAATAGATTATTTCAACCACTCTAATTTAGTATTAATCAAAACCACAAGCGACCTATTTCAGTATTTTGTAGTAAATACTAAATTATACAAATAACATTAGTTTGAAATACATCTCCACCTAAAAAAAACCCACCTTGCCAAATGGTAGGCTCAATCAATTTGGGATTGACACGTCAACATTCATGTCAATTTTCGGGTTGGGTCAATTTCAC
Organism: Beta vulgaris subsp. vulgaris; assembly: GCF_026745355.1. Taxonomy (NCBI): domain Eukaryota; kingdom Viridiplantae; phylum Streptophyta; class Magnoliopsida; order Caryophyllales; family Amaranthaceae; genus Beta; species Beta vulgaris. The sequence continues at coordinate 60,832,204 of NC_079205.1, read as the reverse complement.
TATCGGATCAACAACTGCAATAGATGATAGTAATTCAACATATTTAATCCCGAGTCAACAGCTCATGATAAGTTTACATTTTGCACATGAGTTATTTTAGTAAATACTTAAAGAGTTTGTCTTGTAAGAGACCGCCTACTTTTAAATTAAAATTAGGCAATGGTAAATAATCCAATATTATAAAGAGGATTAGTCTAATAATAACTAGGTTAATTTCTTTCGGTGACTAGGTCTACTTTTATATTAAAATTAGACCGTCTCTTTTAATAATTTTTTATTACTTAAAATATACATGAATAAATAGTTATTTGCATATGTATGTGCATAATACAACACAAATTCGTAGATGATATTTCTACAACAACTTATAACCAAGCTTGTTTAGGGTCCGTTTGGTAGAGTGTAAAACGTTTTCCTTGAAAACTATTTTCCTATTTTACATTGTTTGGTTTGGTGTAAAATATTAAAATGTAAAACTTGGGATGGAAAACCATTTTCCACCCATTGAAAACATTTTCCCCCAAAATTGGGAGGAAAACATTTTCCACCACTCCTCTTTGTACATTCCTTTTACTACCTCTTTCATTTTCCTTGTTTTCCATCATTTTTCTTACATCGAACCAAACAACGGAAAACTAATTTTGGAATTGTGTTTTCCATTGTAAATTGTTTTCCATGAAAATCATTTTACACTGAAAATGTTTTACGCCCTACCAAACGGAGCCTTAATGTATGGAACCCTTAAATAATTAATCCATGCTCATGTCAATCTAAATGGAATTTAATCATCTATTTAACATAGGTAAGTTTTTATTTGCTTGGTAATACTCAAGAGGATGATAAGTTACAAATTCTAACTCATAGCCTAATATGACACAAGAACTTGATGCATAACCAATGATTAAAATATGTGTAAGGTTAACTAAATTGGCAAACTTCAAGATAATCGATGTGGTAGCCATGTAAAAATTATTTAAGTTGATAACTTAATTGTAGATTACTCAACTTGTAAGTGCGACACGAAATAAATTTGTATAAAAGAAAAATGTAGCGATTAATTAAAAAAAGGGTAAGAAGAAATATTTGATTGTAGCACCAAGCTTTTCATTTTGTTAAGGTATTGAAATTTGTGTTTCTACCAAATTCCTCACCATATACAATGGGGTTACTAAACGCAACATCACTTTACTAACACAGCCCAAAAAATCCCTATAATCAAATTATGAAGGGTATTTTAGGTATTTTACTGGACTGCGTTAGTAAAGTGAAGGCATGCAATAACATGCTAAAAGCATACACAATGGTTAATCCAAAATTTTGGATCATCAATTATTTTAATATTTCCTCTCTCCTATCCTTTACGAATTATCTTTGTTTTTTAGCCTCTTTCCCGATTACCAATTTCTGGGACCCAAAATATCTTTAATACTTCACTTATTCATCTCTAATCAACGAGTTAATCCACATTATAACTGCTACATTGTCGATTCGACCAATTTACATCACAAATTCACAATTTTCGCTTCTAATTTTCTGGGTTTCCATCAAAACCCTGAATCCTTCCTCATTTTTGGTGGGTTCGACTGATTAGTTGATAATTCATAATAGGGTTCTTAACCTACCCAAAATCCCAAATTTTAGCTACCCAGAAATTCAATTTCTCTCCTTTCAATCAGAATATGTTCCAATGAATTAACTTATCCTTATTATTGCTCAAAAAAAATCTTCTTTTTGGTTTGTACCCAAATATTATATCAATCAAAAATGCTTTCTACATCAAGCTCAGCTTTGTTTCTTTCACCTTCATATCATGGGTATTCTCGTTCTACTATAAATCATAATGTTGAAGTTTCCAACATGTCGAATTTTTGGGTTTCAATGCAGAGGAAAATTGTATGTTCTTGTATGACATCTTCAAGAAATGTGAGCGATGGATTTTCCCCTTTTAAATTAAGTGTAAGTTTCTTTCTTTTTTTTTTTGTGATGCAACAAGCAGACAAGCTATTGATTTTGCAATTTGCTATCAATTTGTGAATCATAGATAAATAAAGTTTGATGCTTCAATTGGTCTAAATTTGCTAACTTGTACTTTATGCTTTTTCTTTAGTTTCAGTAGTAGCTACCTGATAATTATGCTTATATCTGTAATTTATTTGATGGGTGTTTTGGATTATAGATTATAGGACATGGGATTGATGTCATTGACACTTATTAGTTTCTCAATTTGTTTATTTGAATTTATATTGTGTATAGCTTTACTTCAGTTTTCAGTAAAGAATTTCTTGTTTATGTTTGTTTCTGAAAAAAATTAGTTCTATGTAGTTTTTTGCTGGTATTCAAAGTAAAGCTTCAAACTTGGTTGTGTCTTTATTATCTTTGGTGTCAGGATTCTTCTGATATGAAGATATTGAACTCAATCGACGAACCCGAGGATGATTCAGATGTGCTTATTGAGTGTAAAGATGTGTTCAAGTCATTTGGGGAGAAACACATTTTAAGAGGTGTAAGCTTCAAGGTGAAGATTTATCTTCTCCATATGTTATGTCCTTGTAGGTGAAGAGTAAAAGTTTTGACCATGCTTGATTTGTGGAGACTCTCGATTTTCATTCTTGAGATGTTTCTTGATATTTACATCTGCTTGTAGATCAGACATGGGGAAGCAGTTGGAATTATTGGACCTTCTGGTACTGGGAAATCTACCATTTTAAAAATTATGGCTGGACTTCTTGCTCCGGACAAGGTGAACAATCTCTCTGAAGTCCGTTTGCATTTGGATTATAGTTTATTTCATGTAAATTAGTCTGACAATGTGGTTACAGGGTGAGGTCTTTATCTGTGGGAAAAAGAGAGAGGGATTGATCAGTGATGAGGAGGTCTCAATATCCGGCCTTCGAATTGGCTTGGTAATTGTATCTCATAATTACCTTTCTTTATTAGTGTAGTGGTGTAATATGGTTGCTCACTTCTGTACTGTTTGTTTGACAGGTCTTTCAAAGTGGTGCATTGTTTGATTCTCTTACTGTGCGTGAGAATGTTGGTTTTCTTTTGTAAGAGGCTCTCCTCGTTATTCTTTGTCAGTTATAATTCTTTTGAGAATATCTTATGGGTTTGATACTAAGTCTTGTCCACATTCTTTCGTGTGATGAATTAGGTACGAAAACTCCAGGATGTCAGATGATCAAATTTCGGAATTGGTAACTGAAACTCTAGCTGCAGTAGGACTGAAGGTATGTTTTTACCAGTGCACGTGGTGATCTTTTTCGGATTTAGAAGTCTTTGTGGTCATTTTTCTTGTTTATGTCGATTATTGCTACTTGGGTATGTGCATTGCAATGTGGTGACTTTGAACAAGATTAGAGTAATACTGTAATTATTTGCAGGAGGTTGAGGATCGGTTGCCTTCTGAGTTGTCTGGAGGGATGAAAAAACGAGTTGCCCTGGCGCGTTCTATTATCTTTGACACCACAAAGGATACTGTGGAACCGGAGGTATGTTTTTTACTCTCTCGCTGAAACATTTATTTGACAATATTATTGGAAGCATGTCATACACATAGCAGCTATAATGGATAATCTTACATCACCATTAATGTGAATCCATCATCAACCGGTTGATTTATAGTTATTTGGTATCTTCCCTATATATTATGGCTGTGAAATTATTTGAGTCAATCAATTTACTTGATGTAATTGGAAGTATCCCGTCTTTTTATTTTTTTGTTAGGATCTTTTGTTGTAGTACTTTATGATTGACAAGGGGGGCCTGTAGCTACATCATTTGCCTTTGTTACATATGCTCCCTTTTGTATATTATCAACAATAAATAAAATGTATTAGTATTTGAATGGGTTAAGGACGTTTGTTTAATAATACGGTTGCTTGCTACTGTTTCGACAGGTGCTTTTGTATGATGAACCAACTGCTGGACTTGATCCAATTGCATCAACTGTTGTTGAAGACCTGATCCGTTCTGTTCATATAAAAGGTGAAGATGCTGTTGGCAAGGTTGGAAAGGTTGCATCTTATATAGTTGTGACTCACCAACATAGTACCATCCGAAGAGCAGTTGATAGGTAATGTGCCTCATTCAATCTATTATATTGCATGTCCTTTTTGGAGTTTTGATCCATTACCATCACTGATGATTTCTATTGATTCAGGCTGATTTTCCTACACGAGGGGAGGATTGCTTGGGAAGGATTGACCCATGAATTTACCACCTCAACTAGTCCCATTGTTCAACAGGTAAGTATCATATCAGTACTTCGAAAATTAGATGCCATGTCTTAATCATCTTCTGCTGTTGAGACATGTAAAATTTGTGAATGCATGAAATGAACAATTCATATATTTGAAACGGCAAGTTTTAATGTTAGATAGGTTGAACATTGCATTCTTATTTGGTGCACGTCCAGTTTGTATCAGGGAGTCTGGAAGGACCAATCAAATATTAGCAAAGGCTTTTTGGAGAACACGAGTTTATTAATAGGGTGTCGACGTGCAAAGATATTGTGTTGTCTGTTAGAGAAGATGCTGGCGATTTCGCTATTGGTCTATAGAAGCTGGTTGTTCTGCAAATATAACAATGCAAGGTGACCAGAAGCCTCAGTAATGAGACTGAACTGACAATTGCTCCAACTCTCGCATGTCTTACTGATGATGCTACATGGAGGATGGAATGCAAAATCCAACAATGTTATTGTTTACCGTTCATACGGGTAGCCACACTTGTAATCAAGCCATCTGTGTTTGTCCTGTGATCTGAGTATATACTTGTCACACAAATTCATATTTTTTTTGTCATTCCATTTGTAATTCCTTAGGTAGTTCCTGGGTGGCAAGTCATTGTAGAAACTGAAGCATTAGGCTTATGTTAACCTAGGAACTGATGTAGCTTCCTTTTCTTGTCCCTGAACCTGATATCTTGAGGTTTCTGGCAATCATAGCGCATAATAATAATGTGTGCATTTTTGCAAAAAGTTCAAAGCGTTTCTTTACTGGTGCTACTGGCCACTGCCAGACAGGCAGGACCGTCTCATAAAATTAGGGGCCCTGTGCTAAAATAAATTATAAAGATTAATTTTTTTGGTGAACAGAAGAGATGGAAAAGTTATAAATGGGGGGTTTTTGGAGGATAGAAGAAGAAAAACACCAAATAGGAATTAATCTCTTTATATTTGTAATTAGATTTAGGTTTTCTTTTCTTATTTTCTTTAGGCGGACAACTAATAGAATCGGACCCTTATATTTCGGGGGCTCTCTGCAGTTGCTCACCTTGCCACATGGCCTTAGCCGCCCCTGCAGACAGGAAATGCAAGCAAAACTCGTTTTGGAACGGGAGATATCATTTCTACTATTGATTATACTAAGGTGGTCATAAAAACAAATGACCGAAAATCTAATGGCTCATAATGATTTTGGGTTTTAGAGAGTCGGCCTAGAATCATTCTAACCATAGGATTTCCATGTTCATATCTTTTAAGACCACCTATAGAAATACCCACCTACCATTGTAGTGTTTTATTCAACTTATTTCAGAAAATAATTGATCTTTTTTATACTTTCCCAGAGACGTCTGGATAAAGCTGCAACCAATAGGATTTCTCTAACCTTCCCGGAAAAAAAAAAGGTTCAAAACTTCATACTACCTCCGTATTTTTTTAGTTACATCATTTGGTTTTGTGACACTATTCATCAACCAACTTTGTTAAATTATGTCGTATTATTATATAAGAAAAAACATAGTCAAGTGAAATTTTGTTAGATTCGTCTCGATGCGAGGATTCTAAATATCAAATTTTTTATAATTTTTACTTATACCCAATAATAGATATTGACGTTCAAAGCATCGTCTCGACAAATGTGAAAAAGCAAATGTTGCAACTAAAAACATACAGAGGTGGTATTAGTTCTAAAACAAGTCGAGGTGAGTCAAAATTTGTTGAATAGAACACAAGCTATATCATCCACATTACAACTAACTTGAAAAGTTGTTGATTCAAGTTAGCATTAGCTCAAAGCCTCTAACAGTATCACTAAAAACATGACTTTCCTTCTCCTTTAGAGGACAAATATGAATCATAACTAATATAAATCATAACAAATGTACAAAAGTTTCTGTTCTCTATACAATGCACCTAAATTTTCGACCTAAGAATATAGTTTCTTGATCGTGGCCAACAGAAGAGAGCAATCAGGGTCACATAAAAAGTTACAGCAGCAGTTACACAGAAAATCCACACTGACACTGGCCCTCCCTCCAAATCATCCTTGAAATTATCTCCAGGAAGTGCAGGAATGGTTGGTGGTTGGCACTTTCCGGCAGAGACCTCAATGCATAAGGCTGGATTTCCGGTAAATGCATCAGGAAATCTCCAGTAACCCTGCTTCCTCGAGACAAATCCCGACAGAGAATTGTACGAAAAATTTAGCATAACTAAGTCTTGAAGGCTTGAAATATTAGCCAAAATAGGACCAGAAAGATAATTGTGTGACAGATCAAGAACCCTCAAATTCCACATCCTCTCTAAATCCACAGGAATCTGACCCTCCAGAAGATTATACGACAAATTCAAGTAATCCAATCCATTTAAAGTGAATAGACTCTCGGGTATCTTCCCATTTAGCTGGTTAGTTGATAGGTCAATTCCCACAGGTGAAAGTAAATCATAAGCAAAACTTAGCTCATTTCTATCCATTACCATAACAGAAATTTGAATCTCCTTACTTTCAGATGATAAGGAGTTCTGCTCAATATTCATACCACTGATAGCTGCATTGTTGAAATTCTTACTGACGTTGAAGGTACCATCAGGTATAAAGCCGGACAATCTGTTCCCTGAAAGATCAATTGTTCTGATGGACGGGAATGTGAAGAGCCAACTAGGTAGAGAACCTTCAAACTTGTTTTGAGCAAGCGACAAAAACTTGAGATTTAACCATTTGTTCATTGCATCATTTAGAGATCCCGAGAGACTATTGGAGCTGAAATCCACAACTTCCAGTGATCTACATCCAGCTAAGGTTTGAGGAATTTGACCAGAGATCTTGTTGTTACTAATATCTAGTATCTTTAAACTGTTCAGTGCATCAAGCTCTGGTTGTATTTCACCCGAGAGATCGTTGTTGCTGAGTGTCAATGCAAGGAGCTGGAAACACCCAACAATATTCAAAGGAATCGAACCTGATAGAGAGTTGTATGAAAGATCAATGACTTGGAGATACGTCAGATTCCCAATGCTCCCAGGAATCGCCCCAGTAAGTGAATTATGCGATAGAAACAATGCCTGTAAGCTTTTCAACTCCGTGATTTTCAGAGGAATGTCACCAGAAAATTGGTTGTGTGATAGGTCAAGAACAAGAAGCCCTGACTTGTCTGTTGTTTCTGCAATTTTGCTAGGAAGAGGACCTGATAACTGATTGTAACTCAAGTCTAAAGACAGAAGCATATCTGAGAACACCAACATTGGTGAAATCCCATATTTCAACCCATTGTTGGAGAGATTAAGCTGCCTCAGAGCTTGAAATGAGGACATACAAGAGGGAATCCTTCCAACAAGAGAATTGTTTGCCAAGTTAAGGATGCTAAGTGATTGTACACAAGCATTAAAACAAGGCAAAGTACCCGAAATACGATTAGAAGCTAGATTGAGGACCTCCAGAGATTGATGAAACGCACCAAGCTTCCCCGACAAATTATTCTCTGAAAGGTCCAAGTACCGAAGAGACTCCAACCAGAACAAACTCTCTGGTATCTCCCCTCCAAATGAGTTCGAACCCAAATCAAGTTTTCGAAGATTTCTCGAAAAATTACCAACCCACATAGGCAATATACCTCCTAGATACCTATTTCCATTCAAAATTAACTCCCTCAAATGCTTCAACCTCCTCAAAGTATCAGGAACCAACCCTCCAAGACCATTATGACTAATATCAAGCACCCTTAAACCCAAAAGATCCCCCAAACAAGGTGGAATCACAGAACTAAAGTTATTATGAGACAAAACAAGTGTTTGAAGAGATAAAAGGTTGCATAAGCTAGAACTAATAGTGCCAGACAAGTTCATATAGCTAAGGTTCACAGCTACAACCCGACCGGTCCGATTCTCACACAAAACACCGGTCCAATTGGTGCAATTGGACCCAACCCATGAAGCAAACAAACTAGGGTCTGCGTCAATTACCTTTGATTTAAACTCACTAAGTGAAGCTCTATCTTGTGGGTGAACAACAACAGCTGAAACTACACTAGGGTTTCCAAATATCAACAACATGGACAACAAAAATGGCATAAAAATATGTAAACAAATTCCACAACTCTTCTTTACTTCCATTAAAGGATTAAACTTGAAAGCTCACTCAAGTGGGTCCAAAAATAACCCCCACCACTCAAAATTAACAAAAAAAAGGAAAAAATCAACAACCCATTTCTATTACTTCCACATAAACTCAAATGTGATGAAGAAAAACTGAAAATTTAAGGTAAAGATAAGGTCTTTAAGTGTAAAAATGGAAACCCAGAAAAGTTATCTGCAAAAATGAAGTGGGTTTTTCTCAGAACAGAAAAATGAGGAGAGAGAGTGAGAGAAAAGACCTGAAGAAGGAGCTTAACTGAAGCAGAGGACGGAGAAATGAAGCTCATGTGACGAGGAAGAGGAACAAACATTCTTCTTTGTTGTCTACTTTATTGAAACTGAGCATTTTTTGCAATAACATAATACTAGTAACAATCAAATTGAGTGAAACATAAGTATTTATTACTACTAGTAGAGTGAGTATATATGATAAGTGTATAATTATAACGGAATTATGCTCTGTTTCCTAGTAGTAAGAGAATTAATTAATTAATGATGGAAACATTGATGTGAGAATTGAGAGAATTCTGGGCATTTATGAAAGTGATTAGTAATAAAGGGTTTGTGTATTAAATGAACAGTGAAATATTCTCTCTTTCGGCAGCTTTGTATTTGGAAGGGCCCTTTGTTTTTCTGTAAAATCGTGTGAAACTGAGAGTGGTATGTGTATGACTGTATGTGTGTGTGAGCCCCTGCTTTTTTTTTTTTTTCTTTGATAATTGCATTCTTATGTAAAAACTTAAAAAGCTGTGTATGAGCATCTTTTGCTTTCTCTATATCTCGCGTGATGTTCACGCATGTTCTCTTGTTTGCCTTTTCGTCTTTCGCTATTCGTCGAGAAAGTCTGTATGGCTAAATTTTAGTTAGCTAAGGCTCCGTTTGGTAGGGCGTAAAACATTTTCAGTGTAAAATGATTTTCATGGAAAACAATTTACAATGTAGAACACAATTCCAAAATTAGTTTTCCGTTGTTTGGTTCGATGTAAAAAAAATGATGAAATGAAAGGAAAATGAAAGGGAAGGTAAGGAGGTAGTGAGAGGAGTGTACAAGAGAGACAAGGAAAATAGTTTTCCCTTCATTTTGAAAGGAAAATGGTTTTCCATCATTGGGAGAGTAATTTTACCCCAAGGGAAAATGGTTTTACACTCTTTTGCCAACCAAACAATGTAAAACTGAAAATAGAGGAAAACAGTTTTCCGGGAAAACATTTTACGCCCTACCAAACGGAGCCTAAATGTGAGATAGAAGAGTCGTAGCCATGAGAGACACAAATATAAGTTTTGATTCGCCAAACTGCTTATTAGTAGACTATTCAAATGGCAGTAATGTAGTATAGATATTGTAAACTCAACTTAAAATTATGGTACTTGGGTCGCCTTAAAGGTGCATGGGTCAGGTTTGGGTGGGTATTGGCGAAAAAGGTGCCCCATCTCGGGCCAAAATCGCAGGCCGGGCTGAGGTTCTGGTAATAAAAAATTGCATTATATAAGGGGCTTATTATCAAATAGTAGTAGTAAACTAGTAATCCTTATATTACGTAGTTAAGTGAAAATAATTTTTGTCAAAGATAAAAGAGAGGTTAAAGAGAGAAAAAAAAACTCTCAACTTCAGAGAAATATACGGAGCTAAAAATGTAATGAAAATAGTATGTTAACTCGACTCTAAACTATTTCAAAATGATTTATGTTAAGTTAGTTCTATTAATAAGTGATGAGATCATTTAATATAAATCCTATATAGCCTAGCTTGTCTTTTTTGGTGCAAAATTAGCTTAGCTTGTTGATCCATGAGTGACAACCTTCTATCATGAGGTTTGTGCGACAATATTATCTACTTATATAGGTGTTAATTGAGTCGAGCAACTTGAGCTCGACTCGGTCAAAGCTCGATGCAAGTTGGCTCGGCTCGATCTTAACGAGCACGAGTTGAGCAGGTGTCTGCTCGATTTATTAAGCTCGCGAGTAGCGCAATAATTTACTTATATAATTTTTTTCTAAGAACTTATCTTATTTAATATAAATAAAATATTTTTTTGAGAGTCAAGGTCTAAGTTACCGAGTCCAATCAAAATTTATCTCATGGTCCACGTCATACTTCATAAACTAGTAACATGAGTTTAAAAGAAACAACAAATTTTTTAAAAAAAAGATTTTCGAGTAATTGAGTCGATCAAAAAAATATTAACGAGCACGAGTAAAGAAAGAGCGAATTTGACGAGCTTAACGAGTTTTCAAGTCAAGTAAATATTTTACGAGTTTTCGAGTCAAGCAAGGCCTTACTCGTGATTGACTCACTCAGGGTCTGTTCTCCCCAGCTTATTTTCAGTTCAGTTCAATTCAGTTCAGTTCAATTCTGTTCAATTCAATTTAGTTCAGTTCAATTCAGTCAATTCAGTTCAATTCAGCTATTTTATGCCGAAGATAACAGGCCCTCAATTAGCACCTGTATCTACTTATCATTCATACCTTTGTTTTCTTAGGAAAAGGTAGAAGCTAATTTAAATATGGTATATTAATCATAAAATACTCAGAAGATGGAAACTTTGAAATGAACGGGTAGATTTCGAATCAATTATGGAATATATGTGTTTGGTTTATTTATGAAAAACTATTTTAGTGGGTAGGTTCACGATTTCACATAGTATTCTAAATGGATAGTAAAATAAGTTTATATACTAAGGGCCTGTTCTCCCCAGCTTATTTTCAGTTTAATTCAGTTCAGATCAGTTCAGTTCAGACTAGTTCAGTTCAGTTCAGCTCCTGACAATACTTTTACTCTCACATATCACTATTCATTTCAGTTCAGTTCAATTCAGTTCAATTCAGATCAGTTCAGTTCAGATCAATTCAATTTAATTCAGCTGTTTTATACCAAAGAGAACATGCCCTAATACATTCCTTAAATTTGGCAACTAGTATGAAAACGCATTATTCATGAAGATAGCATGTATAGGTTAAAACAAATTACAGGCGGTAGCAAGACTAGCAACTAGCATCACTAAGCAGGCCAATTTGATTTTATAGGTTAATGTGTAGGTGTCTATCAAGATTTACATGATAATTTTTTCTTGAATGTCTATCATATTGTTAAATGTCAACATAGTTTTTAATTGAACTAATAAGTGCATATTAGATGGTCCAAATATTGTCATTTATAAAAAAAAAAAATAATACTATAGTTGTATTTCTATAATGTTTTGTTACTTTTTTTTAGGGGAGATAATTTATTACTTATGTAATTTGATTTTAGATTGTACACTTGATGATTACTTGTGGAGACAATCATGAAAATTTATTTACAACTTAATTGAGCATATAAAACATTAAAAAATCATTAAGATTAGTTATGGAAGTGTAACCTTCACAAGTTGATCAATAAATTACTGATTGGATTTTGGTCGGTACTTATATATGAGAGAATCTTTATAGTAAACCTGGGTGTACCATGCTCATGGTATACCCAAGGCTATTTTCGCCAAATGAGCAAAATGGGCAAATGAGAAAAATGAGCAAATGAGAAAATTAAGCAAATGATCAAATGAGCAAAATAGTAAAATGAGCAGATGAGCAAATGTTTCTACTCATTTAAGAAATTGAGCAAACTTGGTGCAAATGAGCAGTTATGAAAACGAACTTATTACAGGTGAGTAAAAAAGAAAATGAAGAAAGAGATGAAATGAATAGAAAAAAAAAAGACTAGAGCACGTATAAGAGTTGACTAAGCAGCAATAATCATCCAACACAAATTATGCAAATGAGCACATAATCTTCAATCATTCTAAATAAGCATAGATGCTTGACTCATTTGAACATTAGAATTTCAAAATTATTGCAGAATACATTTGCTCATTTCTACAATGATAATTCAAAATCAACACCCATAATTTTGTTCATATCCTGATCATGTAAAACAACCAAAAACATTTGGTTTATGCAATACGAATAACTGAGGGGAAATGAGAAAAACAACAACAAACAAATGAGCAAAAACATAATCAGATCTGGGTCGTGGGTCTTCATCATCGTCGTGGATGGGTTGTGGGTCTCTTCAGTCGCCTCATCATCATCATTTCGAGTCTGCGTCATCATCATCTCATCGTTCATCTCGCGAATTTTAGATCTGGAATTTTTTTTCGCGAATTTCAGATCTCCATTGTTGTGTTTGGAAGGTTTGGAAGGAGGAGAGAGAGAAGAATTGAAAATCAGATTTTTCTGGTGAGAAAGAATTGAGAGAAATGAGCAAGAAAGAAGAATTGGATTCAAATTTTTGCTTTTTGTCATTTATTGCTCCGAAATTACCAGCGTGCCCTTTAACTTGCAATTAATTACAGAAATGCCCCTAGGTGTACCATGAGCATGGTACACCTGGGTGTACCATGAGTGGACTCTTATATATGGTACTTTGATTAAATATTTTGTGTAAAACCATACGTAATGCCGATTCTTTTATTAGTTGTTTAGGATGATAGGATATGTTATGATTATCAATAGGTTTTGGAATTAGGAACTATAGTAAGGAGTGTAAAAACTATTATCTTAACCGATTGGTAATTAGTAAAGGAGAACGTATTGTGTCGGACTCGTTCAACCATAATCTTTGGTCGGACGACTTTCAGGTGGTTTCAATTTTTTTCAGTTAGTCTTAATTTTTTTTCAGGTAGTCTTCATTTTGTTTTCAGTTAGTTTTCTTTTTTTTTGCAGTTGGTTTTTGTACTTCAGTTAGACTTACTTTGGGTTTCAGTGGGTCTTTATTCTTTTTCAGGTAGTCTTCATTTTTTTCAGGTAGTCTTCATTCTTTTTCAGGTAGTCTTCATTTTTTTTCAGGTAGTCCAACTGAAAGAAAACAAAGTCCAACTGAAAAGAAAATAAAACACTAACCTCTGCTTTCTCTCACTTTCTCCTTTTTCTTCATTCCTCTTCTGCTACAAAGTCCTTGATTACTGTATCTGCGTTATACCTTGGACGTACCTGGGAGTTCTTTTGTATATTTGGTGCATGTATTATAGTTATCTTTGCCATCTTCAAAGCCAAAAATCAGTGGAGTTGCCTCAATAAACTAAAGTTTTCTGCAAGAGTATCCAGGGTATCATAGCTCTGAATCAAATGAAGAAGTTATCGCATTTTGTCATTTCAGCGTAATATAACCACACCAACTGAAATGTTGGTTGGAACCGATTAATTCCAAGGACTCTCCCATGGCTTCCGGTTCCTCCTCAAGGTACGATGCGTTTAAGTTTTAACGCTTCTCTTTCTCTCTCTCCTCCCTCTCTGTTTTTCTGCGATCTTTGATTTGATTTTCCATTTGTATTTTTACTCGTATTCAATCTCATTTCTATTTTCTTCATTGATTATCATCGATAAGATAGTCTATGTGAGTTCGATTTTCACTTTTGGATTTATTTATTTGTTTTAGATCTACTTTATCGGTGTCAGATTGGAGCTTTATGTTGCGTCGGGATCTGATTTTTGGTCACTGGGTCAGCCCGTCTGACAGAAAGTATTTGGTCAGACGGTCTGACCCAATACTTTCACTTAGTAAAGACATCTCAACTAATGTTTTCATCTGCAGCTCTAATTAAACCTTATTAACTTTAATGGCTCGTTTGATAGTCGCTAATAAATTGCAGTAATAAGAATGAATTTTAAGTGTTATTTTAGCAGGAAAGCACCCTTAAAATCTCCATGGGGAGACATTTTTTCTTCATGGGCAAGCAATCTCACCTCTAAAGCTCCGTTTGGTAGGGCGTAAAACGTTTTTCCGGAAAACTGTTTTCCTCTATTTTCAGTTTTATATTGTTTGGTTGGCAAAAGAGTGTAAAATCATTTTCCCTTGGGGTAAAATTACTCTCCCAATGATGGAAAACCATTTTCCTTTCAAAATGAAGGGAAAACTATTTTCCTTATCTCTTATACACTTCTCTCACTACCTCCTTACTTTCCCTTTCATTTCATCATTTTTCTTACATCAAACCAAACAACGGAAAACTAATTTTGGAATCGTGTTTCTATTGTAAATTGTTTTCCATGAAAATCATTTTACATTGAAAATGTTTTACGCCCTACCAAACGGAACCTAAATTAAACTTGTGTTTTTGTCTCCAAGGGGAAGCAATTTTCATTACCACTCATTACCACCTACAAGGTGGTATTGGATGGCAATGAAAATTCAAGAAGGAAAGTGGACAATTTAGGATAAATTAGCATTACCATGGGAATGTACAACGATATTTTTCACAAATTCACACACAAATTCATTTCCATTATCACCAGTTTGACCAACTACCAAACGTACCGTAATTTATAATAATAAGTCTTGTGTAAAACCGATTTATAATGAAGTTATTGTAAAATCATGTCACTAGTTGTCCTAAATAGGTCACATTTATAGTTGAAAGGGTCACTTTTTATATAAGGATCACCTTTTTACATTAAATTTAGGATAAAAAGTTACCTCTAACACTTCGACTTATCAAAAACTATGTTGGATATCCATACATGTTATTTTTTTATTTATCAATACATTTATTCTGGGAAACCTAACAAATTATCACTGTGATCTTAAGTAATGCATATCACAATGACATCATATATAATATTAAAGCAAGAAAAAATTAGCTTACGTGACAACTTTATAGAAATTCTGCTCTCACAATTCACCCCACATTCATAGAGCAATGAAATAGATGCCACGTGTCACATCCCATCAAAATGATTTTGTTTCATTATGATATTATTAGTTTCCAAAAATTTTAAAAATCAGTCATTGAATGCTTTAGTAAAACCTCCAATTCCCTTAAGTTGAAGATATATCCGTGATTTTGGATGGTAAAAGAAAGATTCCTCACTGGAAGGAAATCTCCACTTAAGCAAATCTTCCAAGGTTTTTCCTTTCCTGTCAACTATTCTATTCAGCTACTTTTTTTGAAGTTGAAAAATATTTACAGGATGGTTTTAGATTTGATACTGAAATTGTTTAAGAAAATTTAGTTACACACAATTGAATGACTGTATTATAAATTCGTGCAAGAATATACACACATTCCTTCCTATGTTTACTCTTTTACCTATTTCGCAATGTTCATATATGACATAATCATCCTATAATATATCATACTTTATGAAAGAAGTATAAAACAGCTCATGGGTAATGGGTTGAATGAAAAAATTGCAAATGTGAAGTAGTATATGATATCCTGATAATATGTTAGCCAACTAATTAATTTTCTTTTTTCTTGATTCACTCTTGGTAATGAATATAATGAGATGTTAGCCCGTTCAGGAGGAAATGCAAATGCAATAATAACAGTCATGCAAATTTATTTTATTACCAAATAAGAAATAAAAAGATGTTTTGTTCAAAAAAAAAAAAAATTGTCACACCATGACTATGATCACAGGTTACATATAACAAAAACTATAAAAACAATAACAACTCAATCTTTAGTCCCAAAGTGGTCTAAGGTGGGTTGATATGAATCATCATAACAAAACATATCCACGACCAATACATACTAAATTTTTTTTTTAAAAAAAAGAGTTAGGGCATGTTCTCTTTAGCATAAAACAACTGAACTGAATTGAACTGAACTGAATTAAATTATAATTAATAGTAATGATAATAATTTAGGAATTGAACTGAACTGAAAATAAGTTGGGGAGAATCGTCCCTTAAAGTGAGAGAAGTAAGACAAGAGACAATATATGAAACAAGAAATTAAATAAGGTAAAAAAAGTGAAAACCAACATATAAGGGTCGGTTCACTTCAACTTATTTTGACAAAACTATGACGATATAAGTTCAAAAAAATTTAGATGATTAGGTGATCCAACGGGTTGCCAACCCTCTAATTATTGAAATTTTCTTAGTCAATAGTACATTCAAACATTAATTTTATGATTGTTCTCTCTCCAATTTATTGTATATATATTAATATTATTATTTTATTGTGTCTAAGAGGGTTAACCGTTAACCTTAGGATCACTCAAAATTTTCCCGCGCTCTTACATTCAAATGAAACAAAAAAATATAAATACATCCACTTATGAACTTACGCTTGATATTAGTATCATTTTTAAAGAAAATGTACACTTTGAATTTGGCCCATTATATATAAAAATTCTAAAATAAAGGATTAGCAGAGAGAGTGAAACCATGGCCCATGTGCTTAAATTATAAAATATAGCTTTCTTTAACGAGCTTCAAGACATTAATTGAGAAGGTGAATTAACAAAATGAGTTAATTATATATCAAGCTTCTATATCAAAAGAGGGATTTAAAAGTATTCAATTTTAGTTGGTCTATAAGAGAGTAAAACTGTTGTTGAAAGATCAGAAGTTATCGAATTAGAAAAGTTGTTAATTTGCCTTTGTACTTTGTTTTGATAGCTTCTTTTTTCTTTGATGTAAAAGATAATATTGAAATGTAAGTCATATGGAGAACTTATAAAACACACATACATTGTACAAGTACTGTGTATTTATATTTGTTTACTATACAAAATTATCATTTTTTAAATTATTCTTAATATTAATATTATGGTGGCTTAATATATTCTAATTTTATTTTAGGAAGAAACTAATTAATGAGTAAGGATTATTACAAGTAGCAACGGGAAATAAGTTTAGGCAAAAAAGTAAAGTGGGAAACCCCGTATGATACTCAATGTCAGATGGAACGGGGAATAAGGTATGACACAACATATCATCGAAATTGTGGTAATTTCAGGTAGCAATGGGGAATAAGGTATTTATACCCCATATGGTATTTATTCCGTCAATTGGAACAAAATTTCTTATGATGTTTCAAAAAAGATAGTTTTTCGGCCATGTGTTAAAAGTCAAGGACAATCCCTATCACATGGTAGGTTTGTATCTCCCGAGACCAGTTCTTAGTCATGGCTAATTTTATGTAGCCATTTCTCAGTCACGAGTAAAAATTGTCTAATAGTACTAATTTATGAGAAATAACATGAGAAGTCTAACACTTTAAGGCCATTTTGAGTAAAAAAATAAAGACTGTAATGTGGAGAGGGTTTCTAAGACAATTGACTCATAAGTGGTTACTGGACTAAGACCAAGTTCGTGCAAATTTTCTCCCTTTTTGAAGCAGCTGAGATCATTAATTTACCTTTGTCATCTCAACCCTTAGATGATGGCTTTGTGGGGATACACCAAAATTAGTATATTATATTAAAGCATGTCATAACTTTATTATTTTTTCAAAGAATTCCCATACATAAGTTATTAGCGGTTCAATTATCGAAAGTGTGGAGAAAATATGGAATTCCAAAGTTCCTCTTAACAGTTGGCTTTGCTTATGACTATGTTATACAACCTCCGTTCTTTTTCTACTGCAACAATTGAGTTTTCACGTTTACAATGCACTATTTTAACTATTAATATCTTTAATTACTTTTTAGTAAAATTATACAAAATTGATATTTTGAAAGTATATATCAAGACGAATCTAACAAGATCCCACATGACAATATTTTTCCTTACATAAAAATCATAATATATAGTGAAAGGTTATGATGGTGAATGGATGGTGTAAAAATCTCATTTTGAAATATTATAGAAATAGAACGGAGGAAGTAACTTCTTAATAAATTTCGTTTTGCACTAAAAAAAGTCTTCCAAAACATATGAGTATCATGTATATGTTAAACAACTTTATAATTAATATAAAGGTGTATATCTCTTAAACACAAAGTTTTTTTTTATCAAGTTAACGTAAGAATCGTTTACACGTTTTCATTGTAGCTGATATATAAACATTGTTATTATACTAAATAGTTCCCGTGCATTATGCACGGGCCTAAAATCTAGTTTTTGAGAAAAATGAGAAAATTTACTATCTAAAATACCCCCTTGTTTTGTGAAAAATTTCCTAAAATTTCCATAATATTGTCCAAAATTATCCAAAATTATGTTGTGATATGCTAATATTCACATCTATAATCGTTATAAAGAAGTAGAGATGGCAAACAGTGTGAGCCAATCCAGCCCAGCCCGCCTCTTCGGCAATGTGGGTTGAGCCCGTGAAAAGCTCCACTAGTGGAAAAAAGCAGTAGGGCTGCGCTGAAAATGGCATGTAGGGCTGCGTTTTTTGAGGACAACCCTTTTCATCGCAGCCCTTCAGTATTCAAGTAGGGCTGCGCTAGAAAAGCGCAGCCCTTCACAACAAAGGGCTGCGCTTTTTACTAAAAAGCGCAGCCCTTCTAAGCTTGAAGGGCTGCGCTTTTAGTAAAAAAACGCAGCCCTTTTGACCCAAAAAAAAATAAAAAAAAAAATTTTTTTTTTTTGCATTTTTTATACAGAGAAATATTATGAACAACAACATAAAATTGACATTTAAACATCAAATACAAACACAATTCATTATCCACCATCAACATTTGCGCAAAAATTGACATAAACATCGAAATTAAACAGAAACAATACAACAAAAAGTAATAACTGCAGCAAAATATTCAACAAAATCACCAAAATGAAAAATATCCCAAAAACTACAAAAGAATTACAAAAAATTACATAGTAATTACATAAAAAGAATTGAATACAAACCAAAAAAACAGAAATTAATATCCTGAAAAGAAAAACCGAAAAAAATTACATCACAATTACAAAAAAACAAAATCAGAAACGAAAAATGTAACAAAAATTAAACGAAAATGAAAAAAATGAAGAAAAAAAAACCCTAAAATTATAGATCTGAAATTGCTGCAACGAACGACCGGAAATAGAAAAAAAAGGAACGAAAATAGAACAAAAATGAAAAAATAAGAACGAAAATGAATAAAATGCAAAAAAAAACCCTAAAATTATAGATCTGAAGACCAACTCGTCGGGGTTGATGGAGACGAACGAACGAGAGGAAGATAACCGGTGTTTGTCACGGTGTACTTGCAAACATCCTCAAAATCGAACGAAGGAGATGAAGATAACCAGAAAATTCGAACGAAGGAGGGAATTTCTCGAAGGAGATGAAGATAACCTCAAAATCAAACGAAGGAGATGAAGTCACGGTGTTTGTCGTCTGCTTTAAGGCATTTGATAACAGAAAATTCGAACGAAGGAGTGTAAAAGGCATATGAGAGGGAGGAAAGAGAGAGAAGAGAGAGAAGAGAGAATAGGCGTATGAGAGAGAAGAGAGAGAAGAGAGAGAAGAGGGAGGCGTGAAGTTTATGAGCAAGGTTATTTTTTGTGCGTGAGAATGCTGAAGTTTATTAGTGGGTGTTTGTTTTAAGGCCCAATAGGGTTGCGCCTGTTAAAAAAAAACGCAGCCCTACAAAGTTGAAGGGCTGCCCTTTTTTTAAAAAGCGCAGCCCTACTAACTGAAGGGCTGCGCTTTTCTACAAAAGCGCAGCCCTTCTGTTCTGTAGGGCTGCGCTTTTGTAGAAAAGCGCAGCCCTTCATTTATAGGGCTGCGCTTATATAAAAAGCGCAGCCCTTCCTGCGCAGCCCTTCTTTTTTTTTTCCCCTAGTGCTCGGTCCAGCCAAACTCGAACTGTGAAATTGGTGGTTGGGCCGTGGGCCAGTTATTTTAAGCCCAGTCCACGAAAACCCGCTACTAAAACAACCCAGTCCGGTCCACGAAACAGGATCATTCCAGCCCAACCCAAGTAATTATTCAACCAAATTGTGTACATATTAATCAAATTGTATATATTTTAATCAAATTGGATATATTATAATTCAATCAAATTCAAATACAATGAAATTATTCAGTAATAATAATAATTGTATATATTTTAAAGGTTTTATGTAACAATAATAAATAATGATATAACTTTGAAAAAAAACTTTATCATGCCGGCCCGCCAAACCCACAAATCGTCAGAACCGCTTTCCGAACCGTAAAAACCGGTAACAAACTGGTGTGGGCCAAGATTTTTCAACCCATGGACCTGCCCACCCAAACTGTGAGCTTCACGGTCCGTTCCTGAACCGTGAAATCTTAGCCCCCACTAGGGTCCATAAACCAGCCCCCACTAGTAGTCATCTCTATAAAGAGGTCTTCAGTTAGTCATGGTATTCGGGTAAGGTCTTGACTGTTTTGTTTCTTTTGGCTAACAAGGGGCCAAATCGTGACATCATCATCTATTCATCTGCCAAAATATTAGGTTTTGACTATCTATAACGCTATGTAGATGGACCATTTTATGACTATAAGCAAGGATCATTATTTCCATTCTCTCCTTTATCCCCTACCTGGATGATGGAAGAACTCCAATAATCGTTTTGTCAGTTAGCCAATCTAGAATATGCAATCTCATATCATTGATCATTACTAAAGCCGTAACCCATTTTATGCTGAGATTCATCTACTTGAATTTGTTGTTCTTTCTCTTTAGAAGTTTGACATTAGATACCATATTTTAATCTTCATGAATCATGATCTATATATTGCATATCTTGATATGTAGGGCTTGTTCTCTTCGGCATAAAACAGCTGAACTGAACTGATCTGAATTGAATTGAACTGAACTGAACTGATCTGAACTGAACTGAACTGAATTGAACTGAACTGAAGTGAATAGTGATATGTGAGAGTAAAAGTATTGTCAAGAGCTGAACTGAACTGGTCTGAACTGAACTGATCTGAACTAATCTGAACTGAATTGAACTGAAAATAAGCTGGGGAGAACATGCCCGTAGTTCAAACTATGAACAGATTCCGGCGAGTGGTGGCTTCCCACAAGAAATGTGGCTGCGTACTCAATTTTTTTTAAAGGTGGTTTTTGACAAAACAGTGTTTTTAAAAGCGGCTTTCTGACAAATTTTCCTTTTATATAAAAAAGAATGATATACAATTTTCATGTTCAAAGATATTCAAATAACTAAGTTACAAATTTTGATATGTATAATATGAATAAATGGCTTATTCTCTGCTTCTTATTAATACAATTACGCACCACTTTGGCACCGCATAAAAATCATTCACAACAATTGTTTGTCAGTATACAAAATGTATAGGACATACAATAAGAAGGAGATGACGTATAAGTCAGATCAAATTAGAATCAAAGAAGTATTGATTTTGCCAACCAAACAACTTCATATACTTCTACTTCATAGGAATTTGCACTTCCCATGATTTATTTTGTCAATCAAACAAGGCCTAAGTAGTATGTGTAAAATAATGCTATGAAGAATGATTAATATATACAACATTACAACATGCGTTATTTTAAGCCTCCATATTTCATGACTTTTTGCATTGTTTATATACTTCATTTAACTATCGTAATGTAAGAACAAAAACATGTGTTCCAAAAAAATAGACATGTGAATCTCAATATAAAATTTAAAAATACCAACTATTTTATATGACATTATCCTACTGATAATTTAAAAATTTAATGGACAAAATTATATATTGACAAAGTAATTGTCAAAAACTGTTAAAATTAGGGTCTGTTCTCCCCAGCTTATTTTCAGTTCAGACTTTCAGTTCAGCTCCAATAAGTTCAGTTCAGTTCAGTTCATCTCCAATAAGTTCATTTAAGTTCAGTTCAGATCAGTTCAGTTCAGTTCAGCTCTATTCTTTTATAATTATTTTGTTAAATATTATTATTATGTTGGTATAATTTATTTTACTAATTACTCTTATTATTATTATTATTATTATTATTATTATTATTATTATTATTATTATTATCATTATCATTATTATTATGATTATGATTATTATTATTATTTAAATATATATCATTACTATTAAGTATTATTATTATTATTATTATTATTATTGTTGTTGTTGTTGTTGTTGTTGTTGTTGTTGTTGTTGTTGTTGTTGTTGTTGTTGTTGTTGTTGTTGTTGTTGTTGTTGTTGTTGTTGTTGTTGTTGTTGTTGTTGTTGTTGTTGTTTCTATATTATTTTGTTTATTATAGCTTTACTCATTATTATTATTATTATTATTATTAGGAGGATCATGATTTAGGTCAAAGCACAAATAAACCCACCTTTTTTAGCCCATAAACCAATCAAATCGCGTCAAGACGGTTTATGTCCAACCCAATCGTTATTTTTATTACTAAATATTTTTATATTATTAAATTTAATTATTAAAATAGTAATATTAATTTACTTTTTAGATATTATTGTTATTATATATCATCATCAAGTATTAATATATTAATACAAATAATATAAAATTATTATTATTAATTATCATTATTATCATTAATTATTATTATTATTATTATTAATTTATGATTATTAATATTATTTATTTATAATTATTATTTAAAAATATCCAAAATACTATTATTATTATTATTCATTATTATTACTTATCTTTATAATTACTATTTAATATTCATATTATTCTTGTTTAAAATATTATTTATATATTTAATACATTCAGTTTATTTCAATTCAATTCAGTTCAGTTCAGTTCAGTTCAGCTCCAATAAGTTCAGTTCAGTTGTTTTATCCGAAGAGAACACGCCCTTAGAGTAAAACATAGGTAATAATTGGGGAAGATCTTACAAGAAAAGACATACAAGATTATGTTTTACAAGGCAACAAACATTAATAGTTGGTTTATTATACAAGGGGGCTGCGCTGTATTGCTCGATTTGGTTCATTGTAGTTTCTTCGAGGACGAATTTGATTTAATCTTGTTTAATTGTATCTTGTTATTCTTTAATATCTATTGTAGATGCCGTTTGACCTGTAATTAATGAAATTTCTCTTAAAAAAAAAAAAGAAAAGGCAACAAACATTAAAAAATTGCTCCAATAGATCTATATGCTTTCTTTCTTTTTTTTAGGGAATCCTACGATAGAAAAGTTAATGACCTTTTTTTTCTTGGCTTTATTCACTTGCGTCTTGCTGCCTTGAAGAGGCCTCAGATTAGTCAGATCTGGCTCAAAAGCTTGAAGGCTTGAAGCTTACAAGAGTACAAAAGTTGATTGTTATAAAAAAATACTAGTACGATCTGTCTTGTTTAACTTATTTTGTCGTATCTTATAAGATCTTATAAAATCTTATCTTATTTTATCTGATTTTATTTTTTTCTGGAATGAGTGAAGATAAGTTAACATAACATCTTATCTTATCTGATCTATTATATAAGTTAAAATAAGTTGAACATAACGGACCATAAAATGAGAAATGAAAATATAAAGTTAATCTTAAGTATGTCAAGTGATTTGTATGTATTTTAAAATTCCCCCATATTGTTATTTCTAAATAACAACTGTGTTAGTTTATGATTGATTTTCTCATATTTACAAATTTTTACACTCTTTGACATAATCACATGACTTATGAAGTATTAGTTATTGGTGCCTTTTAATATCAATCCCAAATTTATTATTGAGATATGTGAATTGTGCTTTAAGAAATTTGGAGCTTTAAGAAAAGAAAAAGAAAAAAGCTATCTAAAAGACCCCTTTTATTTCCAAAAAAATCCCAAAATATTCATAACATTTTGCAAAAAATGTACTTCCTTCGTTCTTAATCTATTGCAACATATGAGTATCTACACTATTCACACATTTACCCTCACCTTCTATTGCGATATTTACATTAGGAAAAATAGAGTTTTGTATGTTCTTATTAGATTCGTCTTGATATGTACTTTCAACATATCAATTTTTAATTAATTTTTACTAACAATCAATTAAAAATTATAACGAGTAAAGTTGTACATTAGCAAACATAAAACTCATATATTATCATAGAAAAAGAACAGAGAGATTACAAACTACGTTTATACTATTAATATTCACCTATAACGGTTACAAAACACCAAGTAGTACTTGGTCTAGTGATACTTTTGGGATGGAGATTACTCCTTACCATTTCCTCCTACTCTCAAGGAACCTTACTTACAAATCCGAACCAGGTTGATCTGTGCGAGATTTCGATTCAGTTAGGACACCTTCTTCCTACCTTAAAAAGAAAAAGAAAAAGAAAAAGAAGAAAGGGGTTACAAAACAATACAAGACAAACTCCATTTATTGTAGATCATGCAATTCATGTTATGTAACAGTGATTACTAATCAGGACAATTAGATTGCTAAAGCAAATTGAATAGTAAACTCCATTAACAAATCTAAGCCTTAAAAAATCCATCACAAATTTGTTTTCTATAGGACTCTTTTCTCATCCCCACCCTGCCACTCATATGATCATATCCTCTCTCATAATTTTAAAATAAAATTTACTTCTTAGGACAACAAACACTTGAAATAAATAAGGGTTTTCATTGTGGAAATTTAGGACACACTGAAATCAATCCACCATGATTTTTTTTTACAAGCTTCTTTGATCATCATCCATGGCTAAAATTCTCTTAAATCTCAACTTTCTCTCTCTTCCCATTACTGCCCTTCATCTCCTTCTTATTTTTCTCCATTCTCTCTTATAATAATCAATCAATTTCTCTTCAAAAAAACCCTAATTTTTCATCCTTTTATTACTATCTTCATCTTCACTTGATTTTATACCAAATTTACCGTTTTTAATTTCTGGGTTTTGAGCAAAACACAAGAAAAATCATACCCAGCTCATCAAATTTTCGTTAGAAACAAGAATTTGAACTCCATTAAAGATGGCTTCTGTTTTAGTGTACCATGTGGTGGGTGATTTAACAGTGGCAAAACCAGAATTAGTTGAGTTTTTAGAGAGTGAAACGGTTGAATCAGCGATTCAAGCTATTGGAGAGTCAACTGAAGGTGGAATTCCAATTTGGAGAAAAAAACCTCAAAAGGGTGTGATTGAAAATAGTGAAATGAGGTTGCAAAGATTTGTGGGTATTCTTAATCCTTTGGATATTGTGGCTTTTTTAGCAAAAGATTGGTGTTTGCAAGATCAGGAAAAAGCAATGAAAACTCCTGTTTCTGAGGTTGTTGTTCTTAATAATTCTCTTCTTAAGGAAGTGGATCCTGCCACAAGGTTAGAGTTTTTTTTTCTTGGTTTTTGTGATTGATTATAGTTATTGCATCTTTGTTGGATGTTTTTGCTTCATGATTTTGAGTGGTGATGGATTGTTGTAGTGTGTTTCTTGAATTTGCCTTTTATGATTCTAGGTACAATGATTTGTTAGGTGAAAATTGAATCAATTTTAGAGAGTTTTAAGCAATCTTTGTTTGATGATGAGTTAGAATTTCGATTTCTATACTGCTGTATTGCCAATTTGTCAGTTGGTTAATGTATTTAAGTGTGGTTGGAGTATAGTTATTGACATTATATTTTATTAAATTGTGTTGGTAACTCTCCTTAGATCTGGCACTGGTCTTACTTGTTTAGTTGTGTTCCTGGTTGGTTCTGTTAGTTTGCTCGTACTGTCTGTTTCGTTGAAGTACTTAGGTTGATGGATGATGATCAAGCAGATAATCATGGCATTATGTTGTTGGTTATCTGTTAGAAACTAGGAGGAAACCAATGCAGTGATTGACCGGATGATCTCTTCCAAATGTGTAGTAGATATGTTTTCCTGAAAGTGATTAACCGTCTTATGAGTGAAGGAGTGCACGATAATACTTTTGAGATATGAAGAAGAAGCTATTGAATCTTGGTTGTTAACAAGAACCAAATTAACAAAATTTGGGTTTTTGCTTTGTCTGACTAGCAAGATAAATGCTGCAGGAATTTCTCTAAGGCAAGCTAAGCATGATTTTTCGAATCTATTCATACATGTGGCACATCATCTCTGATTTTGGTGATATAATGGTGATTAACTGCTTTCCGATGCATATCGATGTTTCATGCAATTAAGTGACATGGCAAGTGGGATGTTATCTTTCAATTAAATCTATGTTGAAGGCTAGTAGAGGAGACAAAGCTATCGATTGGATTGGATGGTCTGCACTGATTATATTGGAAATCTGTTTGCTTGTGAACAACTCACCCATCACCATATACTGATTAGGTACCAAAGTGGTTAAGCTTAAGTTCCAACTGCGAGTAGAATTAGATTGACTTGGTAAAAGAAGTTTCAGTCATTGTGTAGCAATTATCTTCTCTAAGAACGGGTCAATGGATGAGACAACAAAGTTACATCTTACGTGGCCTTTGTGTAAATTTGAGTGACTTCCTTTTTGAGAATATGAACATCAGAGCAGCTTGGATCTAGTCTGTATTAGTCTCAATGATTCTAATCCCAAATGAAAAACAGTTTGAAACTTTACTCATGGCGAAGCTGCTTCTGCAGAGTGTGTTGCATAGATCAGGGAGAAGTGAAACAATTAGTAACGGCCATGCTATTTTTTTTTCCCAATATTAGGTGTATAACAGATATCTTCAGTGAGAATTGCTCTTCTTTGATGTCTTAAATGTCGAGCTTAGACTTGCTTCAAGCAAATACTTGGGGGAGTAAGTAACAATATAGCATTGCCATTTCAGTTGTCTCACCAATACTGTAACCCAGTCCCATTGTTAAGTCTAAAGCTAAAAGAACCGTACTATAGGTTGCAATTGGCATGTGATGCATGGTTAACTTCTTCCGTGAGGATTTTGGGACATACAATTTCATATAGTCAGATGCATACATCTTGTTGCTAGCTCGGTACTTTTTTTTTTGAATGCTATATATAGCTCCCCAATTTATGTGTGTTTGACTGTATTCTTGTTTGCTCTTCTATGTCTAAACGGATTTATGATGCACCTTTTGTGTCGATTGGTAAATCATCTCTCCTAAGCAAAGAAACTAGAGCCTAGAGCTATTATTATGAGAGTCCCCACTGATTGCCCACAGGCTAGTGTCAGTACGTCAAAATTAGCTTTTTCATTCATTGAACATTGTGATTTTAGCTCATCTTATCAGCATTGACTTAGAAAGACACAAGAAACTTCATTCTAGTTTGTTCTTTTACTTGGATGAACTTATATGAATTGCTTGAGAGTGGTACTGCGAGACTTAAGCAATAGGCAGTGGACACTCATGGCATCTTTGCCCTGACCTATCAAGCTATCAATGGTTCTTTTCACTGATATTCTCAGGTACAGTTGTTGATGTTCGTGTTGAGAACTTGAGATGAGTCGTAACATCATGAGATTATTTGCGTCTGATTTATGGTCTCTTTATTATCAATCTCACTAGTATCCCCTTTTTTTTCCACTAAGTAGGTATTTGAGATGCACAGACAGTTGTGTCCTTTTCCATTTTTGCTTGGTTTTGTCTAGAGCTACAAAGTCAACTGACAGTTCAACTGGTTGCATGTCCAGTCAGGTGGAACTTTTTGACTTAGCTTTCGTCAAGATTGGGAGAATCTTTAATAGATGAATTGTTTGCGACTGTTGAACTGATGCTAGAATCGGTTTAGCTGTAATTTTGCAGAGAAACAAGCACGGTAGGTGTGTGCAAATGCATAGCGAAGCCTTGAAATCTTTCACTTGCACAATTATGTGCACTTGCCACCTGCCAAGAAGATCAGCTTTATTATGGTCTTGGATGCACTTATCTATGTTATAGCCTTATAGGAGAAAGCTTATAGCCCACTCACTCATTCTCACCCTGAATTAGGAAGACTATTTCTCAGCAGGTTTAATCATTGGATTCATTCTTCCCTTTCAATGTGTTTCTTGGTGTTCACTCTCACGCCGTATATCACATAAAACAGAAAGGGAGGGCTGGGGTGAATGTTTGTTTGCTTCTTGTACTTTGAAACAGCATCTGCAAGCATATGAAACTCTTCGCATAACTTTAATTAGTGCATATTTTTACAGCTTGCTTGCGTCCCTTAAAAAAGAAAGAAGTGAAGAGAATAGAAGGAAAATAGTATTTCAGAATGAGACTATAGTGTGATCTTCTGACTAATCCAAAGGGGAAAATAATTAAGTGGGATTTTGTGGTGGAGTTTTTTTTTATGTGATGATGCTCTTGAGGAATCTGGAACAGAATACACAAAAGCAGATGAAACTCTTGTTATTAATATGTCAATCCCTTCCTCAAAATAGTTAAAAAAAAGGATGAAAAGTGAGGAAAGATTTTTTTTTTTTTTAAGTCTTGACTTTGCAAATATGATACTGTAGTGTGATGTACAGACTAAGCATAATGGATAGAGAAAAGTGGGCTATTGGTGAAATTTCTTAAGAGTTGGTCAAGATTGTATGTATCTCCGCGGCAGACATTAGTCATGGTTGATCTATACATTCAAGTTTCTGACATCATGATTTTTTTATGTATTTACTCTTGTTGCTCTTCCTGCTTAATCTGCTTGGTCGAAATGAGAATTTCACCTTTGTGGATGGGTTATCTATTTATTTATATCTGAAATCTTACTGGCGTTTTTCCTCTTCAATCATGCGTCTGTCTGTTGCTGCTGTTTGTGTTTTTGGAATGTCGCTTCTCTTAGCAAACTTCTGCAAAGTACTCAATATTGATGAGACTTCTTGTGTCTCTGGCACTACTGCAATCTGTTTCCAGCTGTTCTGTTATGTTTAAACAAAGAGACTAGGGTCTAAGATTATCTGCTGCTTGATTGTTTGTGATAAAACTGATGCATTAGCCCCGCCTCTGCAAAAATAATCCTACCAAAAGTAATTTCAGATTATTGCAAAACCCCATTAATTTTTTCCATTTACTAGATTCTCCCATTGACACTGTTCATTCTTTGCAAGATTGGTAGATGCATTGGAAATGATGAAACAAGGCGTGAAGCGCCTTCTTGTGCCGAAGAGTGTCGTGTGGAAAGGTGTGAGCAAAAAGTTCTCAATTCTTTACAATGGGAAATGGCTTAGGACCATAGACACGGGCAGCAGCACTAACAATGGCCTTGCAAATCTCAATCGCCCTTCCTCCTCTACCACAAATATCAGCAAAACCAAGTACTGCTGTCTCTCTCGAGAAGATGTTGTCCGTTTCCTCATTGGTTGCCTGGGAGCACTAGCTCCTATACCTCTCTCCTCCATCTCCTCACTTGGAGCAATCAACCCTCATTATTCCTCCATTGAAGCCCTCCTCCCTGCCATTGAAGCCACCAAGAAGCTGCCTCACGACCCAAGTGCTGTTGCAGTCGTGGAGTCCGCTCCTGATGGTGAGCATAAAATCATAGGGGAAATTTCAGCTTGTAAATTATGGAAATGTGATTATTTAGCTGCAGCATACGCTTTGGCCAATCTTTCAGCCGGGCAATTTGTTATGGGGGTCGAAGATAATAATATGACACCAAGGGCGGTTCCTGATATCGGAGGAGTTAATTCAGGTGTTAAAGGAGAGAATAATACGAACAACGGGAGTGGCTCAATGAGGCTTAGGAGATTTAGCAGCAGAAGTATCGGATTCTTTGGAAATGCTGTTAGCCCTAATTCCGGGTCTGCTAGAAGTATGTATCGAGGAAGAAGTGCACCTTTGACGTGCAGGGCTACAAGCTCGTTGGCTGCAGTTATGGCTCAAATGCTATCTCACCGGGCAACCCATATATGGGTTACGGAAGGTGAAGATGATATTTTAGTTGGCGTAGTTGGATATGGGGAGATCATGCATGCTGTGACTAATAAACCACCAACTACAACCGCGTCTTCGAATCCCTAAATCCAAATTGCTCTTCTAGTTGGTTCTGCATAACATTCATCTTCACAGGTTTTTCTCTAAGACTATGTTAAGCAGAGACCTCCAGGTCTCCTAGTATCATTACATGTACCAATTGTATGCCTTGGGAGTCTTTTATGCTGTAAAAATGCTTGGCAGTGTGGGAACGTCTTTAATAACCGTTCTTAAATAGTTGCAGAGTGTATTATTTTTTATTTTTTTCTGTTATGCTTGCAAGATTTGGATTTTTTATTTTTTATTTTTTATTTTTATATCAATCAAATAAGAGTTTACAAAGCTTCCCACAATTTGTCAAGCATTGGTGATCCTTGAGATTTGAATAATTTGATTTGTATATTCATGTCTATCCTAGTGTTCACATTTATATGGATTTCATGATAATTGTATATGGTGTGGCTGGACTATTTTATCAAGTCATTTATCGTACTCTCGGGTGTATGATGCGAATCGTACACTCAAGCTTGTTTAATATCTACTTGCTTATTGAGCTCTTTCATTATGCTTGTTGACTCATTTGGAGCAATTCAAATGAGTAAGAAAATAGCCGTGAAATGCACAATGAGCACGGTACACCTAGCTTGGTATGATTTTGTTACATTGTGTTTTAGAGTATGTATATTGCTATTCTAGTGTTCATTGCTATGATTTGCATTGTGGATCCTCATGATCGGCACACATGAACCTACCTGTCCTACCTCTATCTTCATTTGCTCTTCTCACAAGCGATATATACCACAAAGAAAATACAAATGAGATCCAATTTAAACAAATAGATCATACACACGACCAAGTAGTAATTGGTCTAGTGATTTGGTTTGTATCCACAATCTTGAGGCTGTGGGATCAAATTCCACTAGAGGCACTTAGGGGGTGTGAATTTTCCCTTAACATTCCCCCTACTCCCAAGGGGACTTGCCTGCAAATCCGGACCGAGTTAACCTATTCGAGGTTCCGATCTGGTTAGGACGCTTTCTCCTTACCTTTTAAAAAAAAATAGATCATACACATGTACGCATATTACATATACACTCGAGGGCTTTTTTAAGTAGCTTTTAACATTTGTAAAACTAGTGGATTTCTTCAAAGTTCCAAGGACATATTTGGACTTTGGAGTACTAGCAAGGGTTACGTGCATTATTGAACGTAGTTGCTAACTGATGTTTAGTTATTATATTTTATATGCGGAATAGTTACATATATATATTATTCTTATTTTTTTTTGATGTAAATGAGCGATTAACTATTAGTTTTAGAAATTGCAGGAGTAAAATATTATTTGATATTTTAGGGTCACCAAATTAGTAAAGTTATTTCTTGCGAATTGCCTTTCAAAAATTTCATGACTAAGTTTGGTTATAATCTTTAATAATCTGAACTTCTATTTATCGTCCCAAAACTACTTAAAATCACCCAAAAATCATTTTTTTTAGATAACTTTACCCTTCTTTTTTTTTCACACCACCCACCATCCCCACCACCACCTGCGACCCTCGGCTAGCCCCTGCCATCCCGGCCACCCCTGCCATCCCTACCTCCCTAATACCACCACCTTCGCGTCATACCACCACCAACCCTTCGCGACTTTAAGTGGATTTGGGGAGATGTTTAACAAACTCCAATAATTCGTGAAACTTTTGTAGTATTGATTGGTGGCAATACATGTAAATATAAAGGGAAACAATTAGAAAAATTGACAATAGAGGTCTTTTGGGCGATAATATTTAAAAGATTTGAACTATTGATTAACCTATGTGGTCCTAACATTTGGGGGTCTTAACTTTTAGCGGGCTTCGGTGACTTAAAGCTGACGATTTTTAAAAAAAATCTCACCTAGCTAGTTACTACTTCCCTCCCTCAATTAACCCTTCTGGTATGACCCAAATTTTACAAGTTATGACCTATTAAGTCAGTTTTAAGTCACTAAAGCTCCGCTAAAAATTAAGACCCCTAAAGTTGGGACCTCCGCAGGTTAATTAATAGTTCTTACTTTTTAAAAATTATCATCCAAAATTGAAACATCTATTGTCAATTTTTCCAAATAATTATGACAAAAGAATCAGTAAATGCATCGAATACTATACTCATCATCAATCTTATATGATGTGATTGCATCCAGATCTTGCAAGATAAGCTTTTAGTGCTCAAAAAGTTCGTCTTGAGAGAGAAAACAGAAAAGAAAGAACAAAGCATAATTAAATTAAATTATGAAAATGCCTCATCAAAAACCTTGCTTGATGTCTTATTCTAAGTTCTGAAAATAACATAACAAGATCTTCCAAATTGAAAGTATTGTTTTTTGTTTTTAATTTGTGGGAACAAAAGAACTTCTAAGTGTTCCTTTAAAGGCATCAAAAGTAACAGCATGGGGTAATGAAAACAATTGGAAAAATGAATCTTTTTTTTCCCTTGACCTCTTGAGAATTTATGGTGGCATAATTTTAATGGTCTAATATCTTTTCTTTTTGCATGTGGAAGATGAGTCCCAATCTCAGGTACCCTATACATGTCTATTTTAATTTGGGATCATCGAATCTAAGAATTGGTTCTCCTTGCCTACAAGTTTGAAAAAACTTAGCAAAGATAAATTGAGGTGAAACCACAAAAAGAATATTTGGGAACGGAAAGGCTATTTACCTATCCGTTTTGGCGTTTTTCACTAAATCAAGGTATATTTCAATTACTATTTCCGTTTCATATTATTTGTAACGATTAGAAATTTTCTACTCACGTTTTATGTCAAATCGTTGCAAATAATATATAACAGAGGTAGTATAATCTTTGTATATTGAACTTGTAAAAATATAAATATATTTCTTTGTTTTGTGGAAAATGCTTGGACAGGTAGTGTTACTCTTTGGAAAACGCTAGTTCATTTCAATCGGATATTAATCATCTAACCAATTATTAGGCTCGGTTAATGCTTCAGGTAAGAAAAATTTTCATTTATTAATATTTCGCTTCAAAATGATAACAATAGATATCACTTGATTTAGTGGTTAATAGTTAAGTATATAAACTTGAATTCACGTGATCGATTATAAATCTTATATAATGCAATTACTAAGTTTTTTTTCAAAAAAATGTATATCGATTACATGGAGCAAAACACCTTAAAAGAGAGGGCTAGATGGCACCGATCCTTGTTTGACAACACCTTTTAGTATATTAGTATAGATAAATTATGATAAGGTAGAATATGTATATAAATTATTACAACAAGATGTTAAAAGACACTTACTAAAGCAAGGAAACACCCCTGAAGAAAATAGAAGTCACTCCTATCTTACAATATACTTTCTCCGTTTCTTTTTAAGTGACACATTTGCATAGTGTTTACTATTCACAGTTTAAACTTTAATTAGCTTTGGTGATTTACATTTTAAGAAAAACATAGTCATGTGGGATCTTGTTAGATTCGTCTGAATGTGAATTTTTTTTAATATCAATTTTTTATAATTTTTACTTATTAATAATTGAAGATATTGATGGTTAAAATAATGCATTGGCAAACGTGAAAACAAGAAATGTGTCACTTAAAAAGAAACAGATGAAGTATATTATTATAAGTCCGTGTTATATAAGATTATGTAATTAATTACTAATTAGAGGCGAATGAAGTACTTTATTTCAGTACTTCCCTTGAATAATACTATAACTTGAGAGTAGTTTTTGCACCCAACCCTTTCTCTCTCTAAATAAAGTTTCCTCCGCAAACCTTCAACACCCAGCGGGGATCGATTGTTGCGTGAGCCGCCTCGGGCTCCTCTTAACGGCAGTCAAGCCCCCTCAACCCTCCCCTTTTTGTTTTGTTTGTTTCATTTATGTTCTCTATTTTAGCTTTAGTGTAGGTTTATCCTGCTCCAATTATCCTTGCCATTTTGTTTATGGTTGTGCTTGGGTGCTAGTTAGTCATGATAGGTGGGTAGTATTGGCTAAGATGATAGGAGGTTCTTTCTTTAAATATGTTGTGGTTCGATCTTCTAGTTTAGAGGTTGTCTGGTTGGATCTTTGGATCCCGTAGATGGGATGAATTACTTCAGTATAATTCGCCCAAGCTCATGTGATGACTTTCGGAATCATCATACTTAAAAAATGCATCTTTGTGGAAGGCTCTCCAATCTAATTTGGGGTAAGTTTCGGCCTCCACGCATTTTATTTTCAGTATCGCAAAACTAAACTCTGTATACCCTCACACATGGGTTAGAAGTCATCAAAGAACATGGTTTCTTTGTTACTTCAATCAGTAGGACCCCAGAAAGATACTTTTGTTTAGGTACCTTGGGATATATCATCTAGTAGACATATTGAGATCTCCTAGATGGGATGCGGCAATCTAAATTTGAAGATCGTCTGAGTTTCGTCTCTCAACATGTTCTCTCTCATATCAGGTTTTTTCCAGCAAGAAGTACATATAACTCAACAGTCAACATCATCTAACTTCGCTCGAGACAAGTTAGTTTTTGTTCAATAAAATATGTAAGAGTAAATGTTTGAATATATAAACATTAGGTTGTACTTCAATTTTTAATTAATTTGCAAGTTTTCTCAATACAAATAAAAAATACTACACGTGTTTTTTTTTTACTTTGGTAAAAAGAAATGTCCATCAAAAACTTTTACAAGTCAATTCGGCGTAAATGAATGGGTAAGACCCCTTGCCAATGTGTAAGGGTAGTGAACTAGTGATTACCATCCGACAGAATAATATATTTGATATATAAAATATTTTTTGAAAAGATATGTGAAAATTCTTTGCAATTGTAGAGGAAAATTTAAGGATCCTTTTTGTAAAGGATGAAACTCGATCCTTAGATTTTTGAAATTAAGAGGTGATGTCAAATTATCATTGCCACTAGGTTAGGTATCCTTGTCTTCTTTGTCTCTGGTACTAATTAATTCAGAGTATTACAAAGATCAAGAACATATGCTAATTTGTTAAGGTGTATGATCAATCCTATTAGAGACGTTATGACTTTATGAGGGTGGGATTCTTTACCGCTTCCTCCACTTTCAAAAGGTCTTGTCTGTCTATAGCTAAATTGGGTCAACTTGCAAGAGCATCTGGTCAAGTAAGGCGTTTCTTTTTAGCATTTATTTTTAAAACAAAGGTACCCTATGGTGATTTGTTATAAATTACTTATAACATAATTAAGAGTATTACATATATGATGTGACTAAACTTTGGTTATCCACTAGATTCCTTGTCTTACTTTTTTGTTTTTGGTAGTTTGTAAGGTTTCAAAAACCTCCACAAGAGTACTTCAATATTAATGCTAGGAAGCATATATTCAATCTTATAAACATAATAGTAGTAAGAGAATCATGCTCATTTTTATACACAATTTCATACGGTTATATAATTAAAGGTCTACAATTTACAAAATTACTCCTTCGTTTGTTTTTATCTTACTCATTTTTTTGAGCGCATCTTTCAATGTACATTTTTGGATTTAAATATTTTTCATTATATATTAGTAAAAATTATAACGATTGAATAGTAATGATGTACTAATTGAGACGAATCAAACAAGACCCCACATGACTATATTTTTTCTTATAAATTGAAAATAATTGAGAAGATTCTCTCTAACTATGAATAGTGTCAAAATTCTAAATGAGAACGATATTAAAAACAGAGATATTACCAGCTAAACGGTATGCAGGATTAGGGTTTAGGAGGGATTAGAAGTGTATATTTTACTTATCCCTAAAATTAGAAAGTCTCGTTGCATATCACAGAATTAAGCCCTACTATGATTACACGTTCTTTTAAATGTTACCGATTATGGTCAATGACGCACATCTTCATGCTTCAATCAACTCTTACTCGCTAATTGTTACTCCCTCCAAATTCTATACAATCATTTTTCAAGATGGAACTTCAATCTCATACTAAAATTAAAAGAAATAGATCGAGGTAGTTTTTCTTTCAAATTTTACAAATAATAACATAATGGGAATATCAAATTTTACTTGATTTAACGCTAAAGTCAAATAGACTTAACTTGATTTCTTTTTTATCAACTTAATTAATATTCTTCCCGTTTCTTTTTAATCAACCCACGTTTATTTTTGGTTTATTTCTTTTTAATCTACACAAGGTTGCCTTTTCTATTTTCTTTAACATGTCTCATGCATCTACTTTCTCCTCCTTTTCTACCCATGCCAACCACTTTTTAATATTTTAACTCACTTTTTAACTCTCTCTCACATTTTCTAGTTTTTCTCTCATTTTTTTTTTTATACTTCCTCAGTTCTCCTTCAAAATAAAATGGTAAACTACAAAGAACCGAGGGAGTAGTTGATGAATTTATAGTTGTTGAACTTATCTAATATTTTGCTCTGGTTAAACTTAGTTTACTAAACGTAACTTATTTTTGTTGAACAACTTGTTTTTGCTTAAACTTACTACTCTCTCCGTCTCAAAATATAGTTCATGATTCTAATTTTTTTTACGGAA
This sequence comes from Beta vulgaris subsp. vulgaris, assembly GCF_026745355.1. Taxonomy (NCBI): domain Eukaryota; kingdom Viridiplantae; phylum Streptophyta; class Magnoliopsida; order Caryophyllales; family Amaranthaceae; genus Beta; species Beta vulgaris. The sequence continues at coordinate 60,795,881 of NC_079205.1, read as the reverse complement.
ATTAAGGTAAGTAGAATCTAAAAGGGATAGTAAAGGTTTTTTTGTTTATTTAAATAAATATTGTACGGGAAAAGATGATTTTAGAATAGAGAATGGAGATAATTGGTGAAAGAGCATTAATTATGACACTTGGGTTGAATAAACAAAGCAAAAAACTAATTTCAAGACGCAAATAAATTACAGGAACACGATTTTTCTAGGTAATTACGGAAAAATGTGTAATTAAATATAGAAACAAGAACTATATTTTGAGATACTGAAAATGAAAATATATAGGAACTATATTTTAGAACGGATGGAGTATAAGAAGTTAAAAGAAGAATGAAGGCTTATTGACACTAATCTCCAACATAGAGCTGATCATTTTGGCCCGGCTCGATTTTGGGCAGAATTTTTTGGCAAGCGGTCGGGCCCGGCCTGATTTTTTTTTTTTGCTTTGGACAAGCCAAAAATGACTTTTTAGTCTATTTTTTGCCAGATCTGATTTTTACCCGAAAAGCCCGCACATTTAGGCTCGAAATAGTGGGCATTGGACATAAAATTTTGACCCGGCCCGACCAATGGGAAATTTTTTAGACCCGGTCCGGTCCATGATCACCTCTACTCCAGCATGGGCAACATCTTCACGGTTGAATAATTAGAACTTTTGTGGTGTAGTTGAGAGATATTGGAGCGAATGTCCTACATCTTCAAGATGTGTATATTTGCTTTGCTAAAGATAATACATTAGACATTAGTACCAACAAGTTGGCAAGATATATGCTAGTGACTGACTCACTGAAGCATGATACTGAAGCTGGAATTAATATGCCATTTCACTGGTGAAAAATGTAATTAAGAGTGAGAAGTATATGTTCTTCTTTTATAGTTCACATAAAGGGCATCAAAAATTCAAAACTATGAAAATTGAAACACAAGTTAGTGGGATTACTCAGAGATCTGGTGATCAGAAGAATAAATTTCTGTACTTCTGTCTTTTCTCCACTCATTCCTGATTTCCTGTTCTTAATTCAGAAGTGCTGGAATAATTTAGGAGTGCGTCATTTACCTAAGAATTTCCGAAAAAAAATTGTTGGGTAAGCATATTGGCACGCACAAGTGTTCAAGTGTGCGATTCGACAACTTTATAATGTCCATGATTTAGATTAAAGTAGAGATGATCATGAACCGGTTTTGAGTAGGGTCGGGTTTAAAAATTGCCCATTGGTCGGGCAGGCCCAAATTTCAAGCCAAAAAATTGTGTCCAAAGCCCGTTATTTCGGGATAAAATGAGCAGGCTTTTCGAGTCAAAATCGGACCGTGCCAAAAAAAGACTGAAAAGCCAAAACAAAAAATAGAGTCGGGCCCGACAGAGAGCCAAAAAATCTGCCCAAAACCCGCAAAAAATCGGACTAGGCCCGTGGGCTGGGCTGATTTGATCAAGTTTAGATCAAATGAAGTGGCAGGTTGTCCATATTCGAGTTGGAGTGTCAAGGCTCCAATTTAGTTAGGTACTTGAAGCGAAATGAATAATTCGATTAACATATTTGAAGGTTGTGCACAAACTATTGTAAAGATATACAGATATGGTTAGAGTGGGGATGCGTACTAATTGACTATTCGAGAAATGGGATAAAATTCACTATATATAAGAGGAAAGATGCATATGATGGAGCGAAGGATTCAATTTGTTATTTAGGCTTTGTTTGGAGAAGCATTTCGGGTGACTTGAATGATAAGGTGCTATAATTTTAAGTTACTTTATATAATTAGTGGTGTTTGGTGGAGGAACTTAAATAAAATTTAAGTCCAAAACTTGATTGAAATTGAATTGGAACAAAATATAACGTCTAAGATTAGGTGCTGGATTTTTTATTTTCTTTTTATCTTTTTAAGCCTAAAAAGATATTTTCTTTTTAAGCCTAAAAAGATATTTCAGCTAAAGTCGTCATAAATAATTTTACCAAACAGGTTATGCAATCAGCTAGCTTATCAATTTCAGCAGCTATTTAATTAGTTTCAGCCACCTTATCAGTTTAAACTCCATTTCAGTAAGTATTGCCAAACATAGCCTTAGTTTCAAGGAATGTGGGTATATTTACATAAGAATTAAAACCTCACTCTTTATCAATATCGAATAACTAAAACCCTAAGATTCTGTTCCTTTGAATTGAATTAATGGAAAATGACAAATTCAATTCGGTTCAAATAAATTAATTTCCTTTCATAATTTTAGTTCAGTTTAATTCAATTCGGTTTAATTCAGTTCAGAAAAACAAAGTCTAATAGTCCAAAACTCCACATTCCATCTATGGGCTATCAAATAATAATAAGTCTCAATATATCGAAAGGAACATGATTAATAAATCTCACATAACCGTTTGCTTAACAACAATCGACTGTTGGGTATATGGTAGTATATGAAGCTCATGGAGGTGTATGGGTGTGGAGATGAGGTTGCGTAGAAGGAAAACGTCATTTGGGACATAAGGCTGACTTTGAATGCACATGTCTTCCAATCCTTAAATGATTTTGAGCTGATTCAAATTGAAGGTGATAGCTTGTTCCGAGAGCTTTCCAACGATAGGTCATATGTCCAATTCTGGTGAGAAACGAGAAAGTTATGACTGTTTTACGAAGAACTGGCAAAACTGCGAGAGCTGACCGCGACTCGCGGCCAGCACCGCGACTCACGGCAGGCACCGCGACTCGCGGCAGGCACCGCGACTCGCGGTTTTGCAGGGAAAAGTTCGACGCGTTAATTTTCTGGTTTTGCTTAATGAGGGTATAAATAGGTGCCCTAATTACGATTAATGTATTCTTCATCTTTAAATACAGATTAGAGAGAGAAAAAGCTATAGAGAGAGTTCTTGAGCGCTTTTTTGTAATCTTTCTTGAATATTCATCGATTCCTAGTGCAGATTCGTGATTTTTCTCCCAGTTCTTGGGCTTCCACGTAAAATTTCTGGTGTGTTCTTTCCTGCTTTATTATTTGATATTCTATTATTGTTTGCTATTATTTCTAGATTGATAGTCAATAGAACTTACATCGACCACTCACAACTCTCATGAACTTAAAGTTGCATGCATGCATGGCACTAGAAAAGCAGCACTAGTAGAAAAAAGACGATTTGCGTCCCTCCATGTGCGTCGCACTAAAACGGAAACGACGTAAAAAGGGAATTTGCGTCGCATGGGAGCCAGAGTGCGACGCAAAACAACTGCTCACAAAAATGTCGAGGCCCTATCTGCATCGCATGTCATGAAGATGCGTTGCAAAAAATAGATTTGCGTCGGACGAAGAAATCCATGCGACGCAGATGTGTTGGGCTTAAAATAAAAAAAATTGATAGTGCGTCGCATGGGCTGGAGTGCGACGCAGATAGGCTCCCAACATATAAAAAGCCCACTTCGCGTCTCTAACCCTAGATCCCGCTCCATTTCGTCCGTTCTCTCAGCCTTCACTCCTCTCCTTCACCTTTTTTCTCACTCTCATCAGCCTTCACTCTCTAACCCTAGATCGCCGCACTCTTTTCTCAGCCGCTCCCTCCCTCCTAAAAACTTTAATCTCCCTCCTAATTCTTCAGTCTCCTCATCGTCGCACTCTTTTATCTCTCCTCATCGTCGCGATTGCTGTACGTTCGTTGTTCTGTTCCGTCCAGAAAATTTTCTAACTCATCGTCGCACTTTAATCGCGATTGCTGTACACAACCCCACCGTTGCTGGTTATGTTCATCAAAAATTTTGATGCTGTTTTCAGATCTATGTACACAGAGATATTTTCAGATGTCATCGACGAAATTTTTTCGCTCATTCTCAGGTTTTTAGTATTTTTAGATGTTGTATTACATTAACTGTTGAGAGATTTGTTTTTTAGGATTTTTAGACTATTTTTTTTTAGATTAGCGAATTGTTGCTTCAATTCATCGATGTATTTTCACGTTTTTTCAGATTTATACGCTTCTTTTCTCAATTTCTTTGTTGTTTTTTATTCTTCATTTTGTACATATTTATTCGAATTTTGTATTGTATTCGCTTAATCTGTTGTACATATTAATCTGTTGTACATTCGTTATTTTCGCCTTTTAGAATTGATGAGTTGGATTGTTTGTTGTATTTATGTTCACATTGTTTTCATTTGTTCTATTTGTTTTATTGTTATTCTCAGATCTGTTATTTTGGTTTAGTATTTGTTATATTTGTTTTATTGGTTCAGTTCAACGAAATTATCTTTGCAGTATATTGTAGGTCTAAAAATAATTTTTTTTTTATTAAAATACCAATTTGCGTCGCACATAGCCCGAGGTGCGACGCAAATCACTAATGTGCGTCGCACCCTAGGCTATGTGCGACGCACATTACCCTCTGCAGTACTCTGAGTTGGGCTGGGATAGCCATCTGCGTCGCACCGTATACGAGTGCGACGCAAATAGCTGAACCATTTGCGTCGTTTTCGCATACGACGCAGATGGTTTTGAGTCATTTGCGTCGAGGGCTTTGGCGTCGCACCGGAGTCCGACGCAAATAGGCGCCTCACATCCGATGCAAATCACCTATTCTGTGAAAAGTTCGACGCGTTAATTTTCTGGTTTTGCTTAATGAGGGTATAAATAGGTGCCCTAATTACGATTAATGTATTCTTCATCTTTAAATACAGATTAGAGAGAGAAAAAGCTATAGAGAGAGTTCTTGAGCGCTTTTTTGTAATCTTTCTTGAATATTCATCGATTCCTAGTGCAGATTCGTGGTTTTTCTCCCAGTTCTTGGGCTTCCACGTAAAATTTCTGGTGTGTTCTTTCCTGCTTTATTATTTGATATTCTATTATTGTTTGCTATTATTTCTAGATTGATAGTCAATAGAACTTACATCGACCACTCACAACTCTCATGAACTTAAAGTTGCATGCATGCATGGCACTAGAAAAGAAGTTCAAAATACATATTTCACATGCATTGGGTATGCTGATCTGATCAAGCTAAGGTAACAGTTGTTTATGTGGCACGTAACTATACTTTACTTGAGATTACCATGCATGGAGGTAAGAGAGGGTCTATTACGAATTGTGAAGCAATTGTGTGTAGTTGGGATTATTAAACGTGTACAATTATTCATACAGTTGAAGTTAATTATAATCATTGGAATTTAAGGTCAATAGTTGAGAATACTTTCTCAATCTATAGGTTATTTTGATTCTTTATAAAGTTTGAATAATGGTATTTGCATATATATGTGCGAGAATAAAATACTTGACCTGTGAATTGTTTTAAGCAATGAGGAAAATAAGCTTAACCACTTATGAAAAATTCGTAGGAATAGATTTAGCTTAAGAATAAATCCTAATTTTCGTATATATTCTTAAAGTAATCTATGTTTCAAGCTCGATAATATTTTTTATTTATTTTGCATTATATATACGATATACATGTGTGTAAAACTTGAAGTGACAAAACAAATTTATAATTCTTCCATAATCCATCGATCTACATGATGCTCAAGGTATATATAGTATTGATACTATCGTATCTAATTTGTTATGCCTTTACCCAAAAGGTACAATTAATTATAACAATAGTTTAAAAAAACCCCATAAATTAGACCATACCAATACCATTATATTGCAATATTCACTAGAATAATCTCGATCTGCACCTAAATCTTATTCCCTTTAATTCTCAATCATGATGCACCCTAAACATAAATCACATGATTTAAGAATCCTCCCGTCGGACAAAAAAAAACAAAATAAAGAAAACCCCAGAACCCTTTTCTCTATTTTCTAATCAAGAATCTAAGTATATAAAATATGAGCATAATATAAGCGCACAAATAGTATTGAATCAGCTTTTGTTCAATGGTCTTTCCCAACAAGAAGCAAATTTTTTAAAAAGGTATGGAAGGCAATATTCTCAATTATCTTGTGGACAATCTGGAAAGAGAGAAATGAAAGAGTCTTTATGAACAAAGCAAGTTCTATAGCAGACTCTCGCAATCTCATTCTCATCCGATTGGGTTGGTGGATTAAAAGCTGGAAGGAGCCCTTTCCATACTCTCCCGAAGAGATTGCAAGAACCCCATCATGTCTAAAGTGGGCGAATGAGACTCGCATAATTAAGCCTGCACTTTCCATCTTGAATCCCCATGTTGAAGTAAGGAAGGATAGTCCGAAGGCATCATGGATAATAGGTGTATCTATAAACCCGAACAATTCATGTTTGATAACGGGCGGATTTCTCAGATTGGAGCAAGGAGGGATCTTGTGCGCCTGGTCCAGCCCCATCCCCTTTATGGATTTTAACTCAGCTTCCATTCTTGCCATCCACAGAGCAATGCAAATCACAATTAACAATCCCAGATATAATTCGCTGCCCCTTATTATTGCTTCTGACTCAATGGAAGCAGTGAATTGGAGTTTAAATAATGGTGGGGGGCCAGGAAATTTAAATTTCATCCTCAGATTCATCAGAGCTTCCTTGGGAAGCAAAAGGAATATCTCCATCTCTCATTCTCTGAATAGTTCCCAATTGGTAGGTGAGCAACTCTCAAAACTGAATTTATGGCGAAATTCGGAAGTTGTGGTCTGGCTGTAAATGTGTTGATCTCATGAAGGTTGAAAAGTTCTCAGTAGAATTGGAGAAGCAAATGGAGTAGCAGGTCTCAGAGGTGTGGAGGATAATCGGCTCGATGTTAGGCTTTCACAGTGTCTTTCATTTGGTAGTTCTCATTGCCATTAGATAACTTATCTCAATGTATTATGTAATTAGCTCAATATAATATGTATCTGAGAATAGTTTGTACCTTTATATGGTGGTGGACTCCTCCTTGTCGGGTGTGTTTCGGCACTATAAAAACTTCGCCCACCTAGTGGGGGAATACCTAGCTTGGAGTTAGAGGTCATCTCCATCTCTTTGATATTAATAAAATTATCAAAAAAAAAAAGCGCACAAATAGTAGTTTAACGGTCATTAACTGACGCAGTCGGAAAATTCAGAGAAAAGCAAGCACTAATCTCGATCAAGAACAAACAGATTTACAAGCGATAAATCTGTAGAAATCCGGAATCCACCAAAAAAGAGTAGGAACTCTGAGATATAATTAAAGATCAAAAACTGCCTCCCAATAATGACCTAATAATGTTTAAATACTTAACACAAATCCCTTATACGAAATTAAGGAAATAATAAAATCCGAAAATAATTAAAATGTTATTTTCCGGCCCTAAACGAACTCGGAGGGCTTAAAAAGCCTATAGGTCACGGCATAGCGATGAGTTTGACTCGTTGGCCCGTTCCGCTTCCAGAAAGGTATTACAATAAGCAATCGGACTCCGGAGGCCCAATTAGTAGAAATCATTTCAAGCTATTTTGACAAACTTCGTCATAGAACTTATCTGCTAACCTTCCTACGTCATTAACCAAGGTTGTTTGGTCTAGTAATAGGATTCGAACTTACAGTGCCTTACCATGTGTGGGGTCCCCTCACTATCCCAACCTGATATGTGTGCTGACAGGGTATAAGTTGACTAAAAAAAAGTTCAAGGTCTAGTCCAAACTGTCAAATTGGACTGGATTAGAAAATTTTTGGATTGAATTTACACTCAAATTTTCGAGTCTAAATTTTTTTGGATTGAATTTAGACTAAACCATTTGGAGTTTAAGAAATCTAATCCAGTTATTTACAAACTTTTTATGTAATATGGTCCGAACCATAGTTTTAACTTATGTGTGCCTATTAGCCTAATTCCATTATCATTAATGGGACGTTGATTTGTATCTATTTGTTATCCTCCTTACCATTTTTAGAAAGATTAGAACGGTTACTATTGTCTAACTAAGCCACTAAGGTATCTTGTAACAAATTTTAGTTGCTTACATCTAGAAAAAGAAGTCTATAAATTTTTAACTTTAACAAATTGTTTGAGATGCTTTCTGTCACGTATGCATATAAATAGCTAACAAGCTGATGCTTTTTGTCATTTCAACAGTACCACATCAAACATTCTCTAGCACAAATTCATATATAAGGTTTTGGTTCATATCTCAGAGTTATTAATTAATCATGATAAGCTTAGAAGATATATCCAAGGTTATAGTAGCAACAGTTCCACTCTATGTAGCACTAATTTTAGGCTATGGCTCAGTCAAATGGTGGCGCCTCTTTAAAGCTGATCAATGTGATGCCATAAATAGGCTTGTTTGTTACTTTACTCTCCCTCTTTTCAACTTAGATTTCACGGCTCATAGTAACCCTTTTGAATGGAATTACAAGTTCCTAGCCGCGGATGCCATGTCTAAGGTCATTATAGTCGCGGTCTTAGCCCTTTGGGTTACATGTAGCAGCAAGGGAAGCTATTGTTGGTCGATAACTAGTTTTTCGTTGTCAACCTTAACAAATTCACTCGTCGTTGGGGTGCCCTTACTAGGGGCCATGTATGGTCCTATGGGTGTAGACCTAGTTGTTCAATTTTCGGTTACTCAAGCTATTATTTGGCTTACGGTACTCTTATTTGTTCTTGAATTTCGTCAATCTAGGATAGATTTACCTAGTACTATAAATTGTGTTAGTACTAGTGTAGAGATTAAGGATCCTTCTCAAGTTCATTCTTTTGGGGTTGATCAGAATAAAGATATGGAAGGAAAAATTATTAGTACTAATGATGGTTTAGGGGATGTTGTTAGGCCATCATTATGGTCTTTAATCAAGGGGGTTGGGGTGAAAATTCTTGCTAATCCCAACTCTTATTCTTGCATTATAGGTATTGCTTGGGCGTTTTTTGCTAGCAGGTACAATTTATTTCATAGTGATCATTTGTTTATTATATGATTTACATGTGATTATGACTATGTTATTAGCGTTTGATTTATTATGATTTGTTATATGTAGGTTTCATTTGCAATTGCCAAGCATAGTTGATGGATCTATACTCATTATGTCAAAAGCTGGGACTGGAACTGCTATGTTTAGTATGGGTAAGCTAAACTAACCTCTAGGTCGAGTCTGGTGTCCAAGTAGTTTCGTGTTCATGTTACTTTTTTGAGTCGAGTCACTTTATATAATCAAGTCCATAAACAATTTTTTTTGGTGAACCATATTTGGTTTTCGAAATCTATTTTTGAATCCGACTAATCTGGATTCGAGCCGGGTCAGGCCCCAATTGGGGGGAAAACTCTCTCAGCACACACGGCTGCGTTCCCAGGACTCGAGCCCGAGACCTCTGGTTAAACTAGAATAACTCCCTTACCAGTTGATCTAAATATGTGTTGGTCCATAAACAACTTTTGATATCTGGTTTAAATAACTTTTTTGTTTTAAACCCAGATCTTTTGATATTTGATTTAAACAACTTTTGTGTTTTAATATACCTACCAAAAAATTATGCCGTTAATTACTTCATAAATCACATGTAATTTTGATGAATATAGTTATTCATGGTGAAGTACTTTAATTAAGTATACATATTAAAGGATGTTTATATCCAATAAATAGCATACTTAATTAAAACAACGTAACCATGCTAGTAGTTGGCATGGGCAGATCTAGGGGTGGCTTACCCGGGCCTTGGCCCACCCCACGATCCAATATAATTATAAGTAACCTATCTGGGATAGTAATGCAATTAGGTATGGTGGAGTAGGTGATTTTCAAAGAAATTAATCAACAAGTTCGGCCCATCCTAATATAGAAATCCTAGATCCGCCATTAAATTAGTTGGCGATGTTTTTGCCGAATACTTGAGCTAATCATGCAGATCACTTATGTGTATTATCAAAAGTTACGTAACTCTATACAACCATACACCTCTCTCGTACAAAAAATTCTCATGATGCAACAAATATTTCTCGAATATGCAACATGAGATATACAACAATTAAACATGCATTTATCTTGCCTTTGTTTTATAAAGTGCAATATTAACTAAGGGAGGAAGAATTAATATAAGGTTGTAGCTTTCTTTTTCCTAGTAAAAGTATTGATATTATTATTCTATTATTTGTGTTGTTTAATTAATGTTGGAATATGTATGGAAAATTAAGGCATGTTCATGGCATCGCAAGAGAAGCTAATCTCATGTGGACCAAAGTTGACCATATTCGCGATGATTTTGAAGTTTATAGCTGGCCCTGCCGCTATGGCTATATCTTCGCTTGTTCTTGGTTTGCATGGTGATGTTCTACGTGTAGCTATCATCCAGGTACTTTATACCTCCTCCTTTGTTTACCAGTTGTATCCAAAAGACTTGACATACACGTTTAATACTGCATAATATTGACTCTGTTTGGCATTACTAGCTGAAAATAAATTGAAACTGATAAGATAAAGTTGAAACTGATAAGGTGCTGAAACTGATTAGTTTAACTGTTTGGCAAAATTAGTTGATTAAGTTGATAAATTATTTTAGCAAAATTAGTTAGTTATTGTTGTCAAAATTTTGGAAGGATTTTCCTAAATTTCAGCCACCTGATTGTGAAAAGGTAAATTTTATTAACTTATCATTTAAGTCATTTTAGCCACCTGAAATTTTATTTTACGTGCTCCCCAAATACTACTAATCATTTTAGCACCTAAAATATGTTAGCACCTTATCATTTAAGGTAGCTAAAATGCTTTTCCAAACAGAGAATTGAATATTAATGTCTTTAATTACGATTTTTCTACTAAACTTAATTTAATTTTAAGATAAATTTTAACAACATTCAATATTATTACATTTTTTTTCTTCGTACATATATAGTAATAATACAAGATAGTCAAAAGTAAAAACTATGAATAGTGTCAATAGTGATCAGTGTGGCACAAATATCAAATAAGGAGGAAGTAGCCTACAGATCATATTACTCCCTTCATTATCTGAAAATACTTAATTTATTTCTATATTACAAGCATGTTTGACCAGAAATAACTTTAATTACTCATTAATATCAAATTTAAAAAGTTAATATTTGAAAAAAAATACACAGTGATAGGATTCTAACAAGCTAAGACACTACATATGATCAAAGTTATGGTCTGATAGAGTATAGATCTATTTCTGGGGCGTCAACCATCAGCTTAAGCTTTTGGTTGAGTTGGTCCTTTGACATGGTATCAAAAGCCAGCGTGACAAAAAGGTCACGGGTTCGAATCTCATCCACCCCTCCTTTCTCAGTGGAATATTTAGTAGATCTAATATTTTGAGACTTAGCGAGTACATAATTTATATTTTAGATTCTTTCACAAAATTATTCTAATAATGTGTGTTATTTTCAGGCAGCATTGCCCCAATCTATCACCTCCTTCATATATGCGAAAGAATATGGACTGCACGCAGATGTTCTAAGTACTGCGTAAGTTCTTTCATTAGCAAGCCGCATATATATTGAAGTTGGTTTTTAACATTGTTCACCCCATGACCCTACTACCTTTGGTTTGTTTATTGTACAAGGGAAGAGAGTCGAGACACCCAAAAAAAATAAAAACACAAGTTAGGGGTGTGCACCTGTCCGAGATCGGATCAGATCGGAACCGACTGAATCAGTGAATCCCTTTTTCTTGGACCGGATTGGAAAATTTTAGGTCCGATCTGGACCGGAATTTTTCCGGCCTGGTCGGTCTTGGACCGGAATCTATTTTTTTATAAAAAATTTTTTTTTATTTTATTTAAATGTATTTATAAATTAGATATATTAAAAATTATATTTTTAATAACAATAATCCTAAAGTAATAAATAGTATGTTTTCAAATTTGTAACTTTCTACCTTTTTCTTTATTTTTTTTAACATATAAACTTTTTTTTACTAAAATAATAGAAATCTCGGTCAGGAACGGAATTTTCCGGGTTCGGACCGGACCGGAAACCCGGAATCGGAATAAGCAATAAGCACTAATCAGACCATGAAGAAGTGAACTTATTAGATGCTGTCTATGACATTATCTAGTAGGAGTAATTGGTTTTTTGCATTTCTTTTTCTACAGAAAAACTATTTGTACACATAGCACAATGAAAGGTAGTAAAAAAAAAATTATCTTTCCTTTTTGGGTGTTTTTGGACTCAGATTAGTCACAACTCACAAGTGATAACTATAAAATATCAATTGTGAACATTTTGTTATCATTTTAAACTTTTGCGTTTCTATATATACATTTGCAATATTATCTCTTTTTACAAATTTCTTACACCTCAATTTTATGCATGTTGCAGGGTAATATTTGGCATGATGGCTTCACTTCCAATTTTGATTGCATATTATGCAATTTTAGAGACATTTCACTCATTATGAGTAATGAAGTTCTTTTAGTTTGTACCAAAAATGAATATCCTTAGTCAGCGGATCCACATTTTGAGTAAATAATGTCAGAAGTATTTTTTTTTTTATATTATATACTTCAAAGTACCAAATCAAATTATAAAAGAGAAAAGAAAAAAAAGTAAACACACATCAAATATTATAAGTTTTCTGTAATTTGCTGGATTTCATTCCACATGTTGTACAAGAATGCTGTTACAATGATCACATCTTTTTTGTTCTCTTTTTGTGAATTTTGGAAATTGTACTCATTGTGATCTTAATATAATACTTCTTTCAAATATAGTGGTGTAGTACTAGTAATAGCAGTTAGATCAGATTCAATCTTTGAATCATGAATTTGTTGTTTATTATTTACTGATATGAACCAAGGATGTCTTGGTCTACTAGTGGTTAAGATTGAGGTGCTGTAAACGATAGTCACAAATTTGAATCCCCCTCTTCTTCTTTGTATTTTGTACTGCCTTTGTGATTCATATAGATTAAAAAAACTTATTGATATATATAAACAGCTTAAAGCCTTCTTTTATTTTTTTTTTGAAAATAAACAGCTTAAGGTCTTAAATTTGCTTCATCATCTCTATTACATAAGGGAAGGGGGGAGTTATGGTGTCCCAATGAAGAGATATTTTACCCCCATTTCTTTTCTAAATTACCAATTCGTTTACAAACGAAAAGGGGCTTCAAACAAAAATACTAAAAATAAAATTATAACAATCACTCACAAGTCAATTAAAATCAGAGAATTGCATAATTTACATTATACAAATTACTCAAATGAGGAAACTTTACAAAACTAAAAAATTCAATTACAAACTACAATCAATACACTGCAACGTCAATACATACTCACAAAAATATTCAAAAAAATTTATTTGAAATCAAATTGTCCACTTTCTTCACAATCTATGAAGTAGTGTATTTAATTCAAAAATCAACTAAAAAAATATAATATTAGAAATCATAAAGAAATTCAATAAAATTTCTATTTTGTTCATAGAATTTAACTTTGAAAAGTAAAATAAATAAAAAAACTAGTGAGAGACTTAAGTGATAGAGACTAAATCAATTAAATTTTGCAACTAAAAACAATTATACTTCGGATGTCTAATATTCAAATTTTGACTCTTACTTATGTCGAATAGAAGTTAGAACCGAAGTTCTGTCTCGAAAGAAATTGAAAAATGCTAGTTATGACAAATTACAGGCAGGAAGTAGATTAAGGGCCTGTTCTCCCCAGCTTATTTTCAGTTCAGTTGAGTTCAATTCAGTTCAGTTCAGTTCAATTCAGTTCAGTTCAGTTCAGTTCAGTTCAGGGCCTGTTCTCCCCAGCTTATTTTCAGTTCAGTTCAGTTCAATTCAATTCAGTTCAGTTCAATTCAGTTCAGTTCAGATCAGTTCAGACCAGATCAGTTCAGTTCAGTTCAGCTCTTGACAATACTTTTACTCTCACATATCACTATTCATTTCAGTTCAATTCAATTCAGTTCAGATCAGTTCAATTCAGTTCAATTCAATTCGGTTCAGTTCAGTTCAGCTGTTTTATGCCGAAGAGAACAGGCCCTCAGTTCAGTTCAGTTCAGCTCTTGACAATACTTTTACTCTCACATATCACTATTCATTTCAGTTCAGTTCAGTTCAATTCAGTTCAGTTCAGATCAGTTCAATTCAGTTCAGTTCATTTCAATTCAGTTCAATTCAGTTCAGTTGTGAGGTACTGATAAGATTAGTGAGCAGATCAGAATGAGGGGAAAAGCCTGAAGGCCAGGGATGTGAACTTTTGCTAGTGTACTAATAAAAGAAATAAAAATTTATGTCTGGTGTGTTGAAACCCATTGAAAGTCCACTTGTGAGTGTCCAACATTGGAGAAAGAGGAGAGAATAAACCACTTTATAAGATTAGGAGTTACTTCTCCTATCACCAATTGGTTTTAGGATGGAACCTCCTAACTTGTAAGTGGCCTAAACTCTTCTCCTCCTTATTGGGTCACCCCAAGCCCATTTTCATATAAATACAATAAAAATTAACATCGTGTAAATTGGTAATCCATCTAAATAAGTACCTTAAATAAAACGGATATTATGTAAAAATAAAATAAAATAATAGAATCGACATATATAGACTGGAATCTGTAAGGTTCTCAAATAACTATAATTTATTTTGGCATATACCGTAAATAAAAGTTTAGGACCTTTTTACTTAAATTAAATTTAGATGTTCCTTTGAGGAGTTTATTCATCACAAACTCGATAGTCTGGTATATCTGAGACTAATTTATGCTTATGTGATCATTTGAAACTCTCCTTTTAAATACATTTTGCTCGTTTGAAACTCTATTTATTAATACATTTTGTTCATTTGGATTATTTTAAATGGGCCTATCATATAATTCGTAATTTTAATGAACTTTTAGTGGTTGTTGAATTTAAAATTTTATGAAATATTTTTGGCAATGAATTTTTTATTAAACGCATGCATCTCCATTATTTAGGAGCCCCTTTTTTAGTTTTTGCTTCGAGCCATGAAAATATTTGAGCGCAATGAAAGTCTAAAACTAAAGACATAAGTATGAAAACCATAATAAATGATTTTTCGATTTTTAATTGCCATGTTTCAAAAAATTAACATAATTAATGTAACTCTGAATAATATTAAATTTGTACAACTTATATAATGTGACCTATAAAAATTTTAAAAGTTAAACATTGGAAACTTTTTTTCGAAAAGATTAGAAATTGGAAATTGATAAATGGTAATAAAGGCATGTTCTCTCTGGCATAAAACAAACTGAATTGAACTGAACTGAAAATAAGTTAGTAAGAACAGGCCCGAAGTTTGATTTTGGAACACTACGCTACTAAGTACTAACATAATTTGAGAATATGCAAACGAAGCAAATATATGAGGAATGAAGCAAAAATTGCTAGAAAATCTCAAATCAAGCCCGCAATCATCTGCTTATATATCCGTAATGGAAATAACAGCTTAAGTAACAAATATATTAGAAAATGTTAAAAAAGGATAAAAATCAAGATAAAATACAAAATTAAACTCTCAAAATGGATCCAAAATCTTTTAAGCATCTATTTATCAAGATTTACTACAAACTAAACATTTTAGTACCCAAATGATCTTTTTCCTAGTTTACGTCAATATCCATAAATAAATTCCGTTAATCTTTACTAAAAACGGCTATTAACTCCCAATAAATTCCACCACTATCAATTACTCTAAACAATTAAATCATTTCATCAACTTTAATTAGCCACCAAAACCCTTGAAACTCACCAACATGACTACTCCTAGTAATCTCTCTTTGCTAATCTTACTATTTTCCTCGCTCCTTCACTTATCTTCGCCATCTCTAACGAGACCGACTCTTGATTCGGTCTCCCCATCGTCGTTGTTGTCGTTGTTATCGTCGTCTATTCAAAGCTTCATAAATGTGAAAAATTTTGGTGCAAAAAATGATGGTAAGACGGATGCAACACAAGCATTTCTTAGTGCATGGAATGTTGCATGTACCTCGGCGGTACCATCAATATTGTACGTACCTAAAGGATACTATCTAGTAAAACCGTTGATTTTTGAGGGAAGTTGTAAGAGTAAAAATATTGTGTTACAAATTGATGGAACCCTAGTTGCTCCTGATGACTATATAGAAGTAGCCAAATCTAAGAGTTGGATTGTGTTTCATATGATTGATGGCCTACAAATTAAGGGTGGTGTCCTTGATGCTAAGGGTAATCGTTTGTGGAATTGTAAGGCCTCGAATCAAGGATGTCCCGATGGGGCTAAGGTAACCTTTTTGCGCATCTCGTGATATTTATTAATCCCTCCGTCCCATTTTGTTGTTTGTATTCATGTTTGCGTAAACATTTTAGAAAAATATAATATAAGAATATTGTAATTATACGGAATTTGAATTTATTTTACTATGCATTTTTGAAATACAACACTTCAAACTATTTTCACACACAAATAGTTAAAGATTCAAACAATAATAAAAGATGTGCGTTACATGATTAGGAAGATCAAAATGCAATGGAGGGAGTGAACATTGTTTTAGGTAGACCTATCTAGCTAAATACTTATAATCTATTTGAGTAGATTGTGGATTTTATTTTTATATTTATATGATACAATAGTCATTTTTATATGACGTGATACTAAAAAAATCTACTTAGGTTGCCTCGATCTGTTTGAGGTGAGAAGAGGCTAGGGTTGAGCCGTTGAGGAAAGCTACTAGTTAATTTACTTAGAGTACAATTTCTCCACTAAAATTTTCATGAACTTATCTGAATTGAACTTATTAAAATTTATTTTATTAGATGTTAAGACTTATCAAATTTAACTAAATTTATTTGAACTTAAGAGAACACATCTGTAGTATTATTAGAGGATATCATCCCTTAAAAAATCTAAAGAAATCTATAACTTCCTCCATTTTTCTTGAGTGTGTTTCTTCTATTGGATTCATAAAATGTCTATGGTTTAGTAATATATGTACGTCTTTGATCATATATATCTATCTTATGGATTTTATATATTGAAAATAATATCTCATGTGATTTGGTATCCTCATAGTTTCCCAGAATTAAGGTAATGTTTGATTTACTTTGACTAACTAGCAAAAGAGATTACCATCTACATACAAATTATCTTACTCTCCCAGTAGGCAGTAGTAATTGATTAGTAACATAAAAAAGAAGTATATTATTGTGGTTAGAATGATCTTATCATTTTATTGTCATACTGGAGTAAAGCATATGAGAACAATATACTTAATTTTCCTTACATAGACCTACAATGTTTTGCTATTTTCTTTCTCATCACATTCTACCTCTGTTCTTACAGAGAAATTCTTGGGCAATAAAAAAAAATTAAGTCTCTCAACATAATCCTATAATGAAAATTACCAACATAATATTTCATTTTTTTCCCTGTTACTTTTGAAAATTAACATGATTAGCATTACTTTTACCATTGATCTTGTAAAAGATGGTCTACTTTTAGTTTTAAATTAGGTAACGGCCCAAGCCTAATGTTAAAAAGAGAAAAAAAACCACCATTCTAAATATAATGATTAGTTTAATCTATTTAGAGACTAGTTTAATCATTCAGTAATCACATTTTTGAGTTCGTCAATTAAGTGACTAGTTTAATCCATTTGGTGACTAATTTAAAACATTGCTACATATGCTAGGTTATTATTTAAAATTGCTTGATGTAATTCGATATTTAAAGGAAAACAAAGGAAACAGAAGAAAAGAGACAACTATGTTGGTGCGAGATATCTATAGATAGTATCAGGTTAGAGTTAGATGACATGAGCTTGTACACTTGTTAGGAGAATCTAGACTAAAGTTTGTCTAATTAGACCGTCCATTCTAATAATTTGTGTTACTTTTAAGTTCATAGTAACTTATTCTAAATTACTTAAACTAGAAAAAGAAAACAACAATAATACCTCCAATTTTGCACTTTATAATATCATGATTCATGATCTTTACTTGTATATATATTTACTAATATATATATATATATAGTATATATATATATATATATATATATTATAATATATATATAAATATATATATATATATATATCTCTTCTTGTTTATTTAATTTGTTTTTCCTTTTGAGCAGTCGTTGAGCTTTGACAACTCAAAGAATATATTAGTTGATGGTTTGACCTCAATAAACAGCCAAATGTTCCACATTAGCATTAACGCATGCCAGAAAATAAAGATGACGAGGTTGACAATTTTAGCTGATGCTAATAGTCCTAACACTGATGGTATACATTTGGCACAATCAGATCAAATTACAATTATCAATTCTCTTATTAAAACTGGTGATGATTGTATATCAATCGGTCCAAATAATCAAAATATTTGGATTCAAGACATATCTTGTGGACCGGGCCACGGTATTAGGTATTTTACCTTTTTTTTACTACTACTTCTTTTACTTTCTTTAATCGTATGAATAATTTATAGTTAATTAAGTATGTAATCTACTTTAGACAAAATTGCAACACTTTGACGGTTATGTATGATAATGCACAACTTTGATTATTAATGTTTTTAATATTAGTAGAAATCGTTAAAAAACGAAATGGTATTTTTAGACAAATCCAATAGTAAATATATAGCATATGTTTTTATATGTTAGTTAGGGAAGGATCAAAGTGAAATATTCAAATAGAATAGGAGTCAAAAGTGTTTAAGTAGGAAGCATATACTAAAACAAATTCAATAAGATCAATCTTGCGTAATAACTTTTTTTTTTACATATACTAGTAAAAGAAATATGGCCAAACTTTCAAAAATCCTGGATGACCTCAATCTTGTTGGGTAAATGGGGAAGGGTTTGATCTACAATCCATTATACTATAATGAAAATAATTTTAGACAGAGAGTTTAATGAAATCTGTTAGCATTCGTGAGTGTAAGAGAAGAATGTTTGAATGTAGGTAGGCAGCTCAAATGACGGCTCCTCTTTGTATTTTATAAATGTATTTATTAAGTGTTACAAGCTGACTTACACAACCTTTTATACTAGGGACAAAATGAGGGTGGCATTAATCCCTAGATGAATCCTCACATGATCTAAGATACTTGAATTTACTAAACATGTGCAGCTCACATGTTAGTCTAGTTACATTACTTGAGCACAGCTATAGGGTCATTTACACTCCCTCTAAGAATCGAGAAATACTCAATTAAGAACGCAATTAATAAATTGGGGTGCGATTCTTATTTAACCTTTGTCCCTCTCTTTTAACCACAAAAAAAAACATAATCTTGTCAAAATAAATAAACACACAACTCAATGCAATGGTTAGAAAACGTAAATCTATTACTCCACTAATTATTTTGACATTTTGTTCATGACATGAACAAAAATTATTAAAGAAACGGTCTAATTTAATGTAAAAGTAGACCTAGTTACTAAATGGATTAAACTAGTCACCGAAAGAAATTAACCTAGTCACTATTGGACTAATTCTCTTTTTAATATTAAACTTACCATTGCCTAATATTAATTTAAAAATTGGCGATCTCTTATAAGACGCACTCTGACATAAAATTGTAATATTTATTTACTAATTTAAAGTTTGTGATAATGCATGGTATTTGGAAACAGCATAGGGAGCCTTGGACGTGGATCAGATGAAGGTGTAGTAGTCCAAAATGTGATGGTGAAGTCCGTAACATTTACGGGTACAGATAATGGGCTCAGAATAAAGACTTTTTCAACTCCAGTAACTGGAACAGTCAGAGATATATTTTTTATTGGGGCCCATATGAATAATGTCCAATACCCTATTATCATCGATCAGAGCTACTGTCCACATAATACTTGCCCTAATGGCCAGGTGATTCTTCTCTACTAGTCCAGCCCAATAGGGCCCAATATTATTCTCTTGATTTTTTATTAATTTATTCACTCCATGCTCGGCTTTTTTTTTAAAATAAATGCAATACTTTTTTTAAATGTATATTTTTATCAAAATATAATTAATGATATTAATAGTTGCATATATATATTAGAGACTCCGTAAAGAGAATATGCAATTACTTGAAAGACAGAGAAAATGATATTCAGAAGAGAATGTACCATCTTTCTTAATATAGTATAGTGACTATTTTAATCTTTTTAGTGAGCATTTTAATTTATTTACTGACCAACTTAATCTATTCAGTAATAATATTTTTTAATTCATTTAGTGACTGATTTAATCCATTTAGTGATTAGTTTAATAAATTTCGTAAGACTGTCAGACTATTTTTAAAAATTGTTTTCTGATATTCAAATGAATACAAAGGAAGGAGAAGAGAATGGACGACTAAGATGGTGCAAGATACCTAGAAATAACGTTAAGTTAAAGAGAAATGAAATGAGTTTGTTAGGAGAATGTAAACTTGAGTTGTCTAATACTCCCTCTGTTTTTTTTATCTTTCTCACTTAGAATCTTGACACTATTCATGCATAGAGAGAATCTTCTCAAATGTTCTCAATTTATAAGAAAAAACATAATCATGTGGGGTCTTGTTTGATTCTTCTCAATTAGTACTTTATTAATATTCAATCGTTATAATTTTTACTAAAATATAATGAAAGATATTTAAGTTTTAAAACGTGCATTGGAAGATGTGCAAAAGAAAGTGAGAATGATAAAAAAAAAAACAAGAGGGAGTATTAAAATTAGACAGTTTATTCTTGTTGTTTACTATGTATAAGTAATATAATGTGACTCATGTTGTTTCATTGTATTTCATATAGGGATCGAGAATACAAATAAGTAATGTTATGTACAAGGGCATTTATGGAACATCGACTTCAGAAACAGCATTGATCTTCGATTGTAGTCCCACGAAGCCTTGCATGGAATTAACATTGCAAGATGTTAAACTGTCTTACAAATATAAGATTCCTCGATGTGAAAGTGAAAATGCCCATGGAAAAGTTTTAGGGTTTATGCAACCTTCTAATTGTCTCAATCATCCTCATCTTCTTTACTAATTTTTTTTGGAATTTTTATTAGAGGTTGTAATACTTTCACTTTGTGTTTTTTTTTTCCTAAGAAGGACTTATAAATGATATTAGATGTACACAATAGGATAAAAGTTGAGATGAGAAGTAGTTAATGTTAATTGTTATTCTAATTGTCGTTTGATAATTATTCAATAACAATTAATTAGTAGGTTATGATAAGGATAATAAAATTTCAATATTATATTTAATAATAGAGCTTATTGTTGTTTTTGTACCTTTTGTAACATTGCATTAAAGCTAGTTCTAACTTCTTTTTGACATACGAAGATAGTTCATGAATGCTTAAAGGTTCACCTTTCATCCAATTTGGAAGAGTAGACGATGTATCGGTACATGTCTATTACATTCCTTCGTAATCTAGGGATGTCCATGTTCTAAAATTAGCTAATGACTCTATTTCATTTCTTCGTAACCAAGAAACACCAATGTTTTGAAATTAGCTGATAACTCATTAACTCTATTTCACTTATACTGCAAGTAGGGGTGATAGTTATTCGGATAAAATTCAAAATCCAATCCAATCCAATCCAATCCAAATTAGTAATTCGGATCGGATTTGAACTGTGTTCGGATTGGATTCGGATTGAGATTTTCCGAAAAATTGGATTTCGGATCGGATTGGATTGAGGGTAATCAGATCCAAAAATCCAATATAACCAAATAGTAACATATCTTGTATTATATATCTGGATTTTTTTTTATAAAAAAAACCTACTCCATAGCACAATACACATAGCACTTCAACCCTTCCCCTAAAACACTAAATGCACTTAATTCCTCATTTCCTAAATCTACTAAGTTGTTGTTGTGCTTAATTCATTTCATCAAAAAACTAGAGTTTTAAAAAAAATCGGATTTTCAGATCGGTTCCAATCTAGAGTATGAAGATTCGAATTGGATTGGATCGGATTCAAACCCTAATTGGTTTGGATTCGGATTGAAAAATTGAAATCCAAATTTTATTCTCATCGGATTGGATTAGGCCCTAATCCAAACCGCACACCGAACTTTCACCCCTAACTGCAAGATGCTAAGAAAATATCTATTACTCAAACTACTTTTGTTCATTTTAAATAGTAATTTCCTTTAATTCGGGTCATTTGTTAGCAATACTATGATTTATTTAAGAATTGTGTTGTCAAAACTTTGAAGTAGTCTTAAATTATACATAACATCTAGAATATCTTATTCATAAAATCTGTATTCATGATATCTATTTTTTTTATCTTTGGCATCAATTGTATCATTGCTCTTTCGTAATTGCATCGTATTACATATACTTTATAAAACACATACATCTTTGTTAGTATAAACTATGGTGCACATCACATCACTTGCGTAAAATGCAATTTGAGTTGAAGTGGTCACATGAAAACTTTCTCGACACATCAAGGCTTGAATAGTATAAAGGAAGTGTCATCAAATTTGGAGGAACCGAGTGGTACATGTTTACATTCGCTCTCTCATAAGTAGAGATGTAAATGGATCAGGTTCTGGGCGGGTGGAGCACCACCTGCATCCTTCACCCGCTACCATCCGCACCACTCGATCTATCCATCACCCGAAAAAATCACCACCCGAATCATCCATCCATTTACTTCCGGGTGAACGGATGGATCGGGTTATAATCGGGTGAAATTACCTCAAAATAATGCTAACCATAAAATTTCAGAAAAATAAAGTTTCAACCGACAAAACCATAGATCCACAACCACAATTCAAATTAAGCTCAAAATCACAATAATTCGCATACAGAAATTAGGAAAATTAGGTTCGGCATTGGGCTTTTAGATTTGGACATTTAGCTAGGCCTTGAGGATTGGACCTAAAAAATGTTTCTTTTTAATAAACGGGTGATGGGTAGGATTAACGGGTCGGGTGATGGATGAAAATTGTCCACCGGGATCCGATCCATCACCTGCATCCGTTAATCCGTCACCCGTTCACCATCCGTTTAAAACGGGTTTTCACCCGTCCATTAAGACAGATGGACCGGGTGACCGGGTGGTCCACTGGATATTTCCATCTCTACTCATAAGTTAGGAACAATAATGCTCCGAAGTTAGTTGATGACTCTATTTCACTTATATTGCAAGACTTAAGGAAAATAAATATTACTCAAAATAGTTTTCTTTGTTTCTAAAGTAATTTCCTTTTTCGTGTTATATCTCTTCTAAGTTTCATCTAGAAACATATTACAAAAACAGGTGACTTATGGGGATAGTTGTATATACACCTAGAATATTTTTTTTTAATAAGATCTTTTTGTTTATTCTCTCATAATATCTATTTTTATTATCATTATCAATTGTATCATTGCTCTTTTGTAATTGTAGACAAAGGTGACATACATATATTTTTCAAAAAACTATATTCTTTTACATAAAATCGTATTACATCTCTGTTGATATAGACTATAGTGCTCACTATACAAGAATCAAAAGCTAGCCTAGCTAGTTTAAGATCCTCCTTCCACCCCTAAAACATAAGTTCGATTCTTTCTTTTTACAAGTGGAATCCCCAAATTCTATCGCATTCGTAAAATGCAATATAAGAAGTGGTCACAAGAAACCTTTCGAGACTCTTTGCCACAATTCCCTCATACCCACGGTTATGGACTAAAAATAGGTCTACTACGTGATTAGTGGAAAACTTTACAATAACCAAAACTTTGTTGAAATTCTGGTGGTCCCTTTTTCTATTCACAAAAAAAAGTTTTTAACTCTTTCGATGATTATTCAAACTTCAAACAACAATACTTATCACTTAATCTTTCTAAACACGTTGCATTAGACCAGGAAAATTTGTTGATAAAGGAGAACTTTCTTCATCATCTCAGAAAAAAACAACTTTTGTTTCGTAATTTATTCAGTTTAAACTACCAACTTCTGTGTTATATATACTGTCATATAATTTACAATTTTTGCACCAAAATCAACCAACAACAACAACATAAAGGATTTTTGCGTGACAGGTACGAATCCCAGAAAACATATTAATAAAAGATTGAATCTTTGTCTTCAATTTTGTTTCATTACTTTCTATTTTTGGCATTAATGCTAAAGATCGTGCACTTTGTTCTCCACTTTCTATTTTCTCTCTCCTCTTTCTCTCTCAATATCTTATTTTTTTATGCATCAAATTTTTAATTATTGGATCAATTTTTTTGTTACCTAAACTGAAACCCTAATGTGATAGGTGGGTATATAAAGTTTTGATCTTTATGTGATTTATTGATTTATTTCTATTTTTGTTATGTTTTTAATGAATTTTAAATTGATGGGTTAATATTAGTGATGACATGATTAATAATTTTCAGGGTAAATTTTGCTCCAATATTTTGGGAAAGACTGAGATTGAAGATTTTGTGTTTCTTATGAAACTGATGTTGAGAAATAGAATTGAATTGTAAGACAAACAAACATGGCTGTGAAGAACGTAAGTGTTTTTTCTTACATATTGACATTATTATATTATTGGGTTGTTGTTTTTATTATTATTATTATTTTGTTGATGGAATATTTTTTCTTTTTTCCATCTATTGTCATTTGATTTATCAAAGTCTTTGCTGAACTGTTCATATCTGCATGTGGGTACAAGTGTTTGATTTGTTTTTTTTATGATTGTGTATTTCTTTGTTATATACTCTCTCGGTTTCTATTTGTTCTTCCTATTCGGAATCTTATTAAAAGACGGAAAAAAAAGTCGAAGTAGGAAAAACTGAAGAACATTTTGGAATCAGAGGGAGTATTTTATCATTTGAATCAGTAATTGTTTATCATGGTATCAAATTCGGAATTTTGTTGCTTTTGTTGTTGGATGGATTATTACATTACTATAGTATGATAAAGGGAGTTACATATTTGTGTGGAGGATCATTGTAGGAAGTTTACTGTATTGTTTCAGACTAATTCTCCTCTTATCATTCCAATTGTTTAATGAGCAAGACATTTCTGATTGATTTATCTTCTATTATGAAAATCTTGCCTATTAGTCTATTAAAATAGTCTGCACAAGTGATTTTTCTGGTTTAGACAGCAGAATTCTGCTTCAATGTGGACTTTCTTCGTATCTATACTTAATCCGCGGAATATCAGTTTATGATGTTGCAAACACTGGTTTTGTTTACCATACTTGGTCAAATAATCATACTAGAAAGT
Source organism: Beta vulgaris subsp. vulgaris (assembly GCF_026745355.1). Lineage (NCBI taxonomy): Eukaryota > Viridiplantae > Streptophyta > Magnoliopsida > Caryophyllales > Amaranthaceae > Beta > Beta vulgaris. The sequence goes on along the minus strand of NC_079205.1, from coordinate 60,770,893 downwards.
GAAAGAAGTAGTAGTATCATTTTTGGTAATGTTCAGCTGTAGTTTCTGTGAGTGTAGTGACATTCTTGGTACATATGAGGATTCAAGGGTCATGGTTATTGGTTATTGGTGATCTATAATAAATACTTTGTTTATGCTTTTTAAGAAGGGATTAGAGCTTTAGGTCTTAGGGAAAACGAACGTATATGATCGACTTCTGCATCACCTCCTTAGCACTGGGAATTGGGATGAGACAATGCGATATAGCAGTAGTGAGCTTCTTTGGTGCTACTGAGAACATGTGCTCCTGGATGTTGTGGCAACAATTTGTAGAAGTATGAGGATGGCCGCCTTTATTTTCCTTATTAGATTGTTGTCACATTATCTGGGAGATATATAGTTTAGGTGCATCTATTTTTCTCATAGGCAGTATGTGTTAGGACTTAGTACGTAGTAGAGCAGCTTTTAATGGTAGGTGCTTATCTAGGATAATTGGTTAAATTAACCCATGATTGACTTAGCTTCTTTTTTCAACTCCAGGCTTCTCAGGATAAGGTAAGTTGCACTCGTATTGCTGGCATTTCATGAATAAAATTGTCTATTATAGTAAATTAGTATCATTGGAAATTGTGAACACCTTTGTTAGCTATGCATTTATCACAAACGTTAGAAGATTAAAGAAAGATATCTTCCTTTCAGACATTCGATGTTCTTATTCTCTGCATGAATACGAAGTTTACTCTGTCTATGGACACTGTTGGGGTTTTGATGTATGAATCAAGATTATTTTACTGAATCTTGATTGTGCCAACTGTTCCAAGTCTTTAACAGCACATTCAAGTTATTTCCTTGTTATAAGACTTTACGAAACTGATAATATCATGGTATCTTGAATGCCAGATTGTATTAATTTCTGAAAAAAGCCGAAGATCATGGATTTGCAATGTTTTTCAAGCAGCTTCTGCACTTGTTTTAACTTACGTTATAGGAAGTGTGTTCATTTTACCAGTTTACAGACAGGTATCTTCTGTACCCTACCAAAATTCTACTTATTACGTTGCACTCTAAGCTAAGTTCGTAAGAGAAATTGCTGCTTTCTTCTAGTCCTCCAACAGATGGTTTGCGGTTACACTCCAGTAACCTTACATAAGTAATCTTGTCTTTCTGTGCAGGAGACTCCGAAAATGGCATTAGCTGAAAATATGGACATATTGCTGGGTAATAGATGTGAGGTCTGTTTTACTTCCTATGCGGTAACTAGTAAAATGGGTTCCTTTCATCTTATGCTTTTTCTCTGTTTTAGAACCAGTGCAGACCACGTGGAAGCGAGTCCTTGCCTCAAGGTATAGTTGCAAAGGGTTCCAATCTGGAAATGCGACCACTATGGGGACTACCAGAGGTATATGGTGTTTCTTTACGTTTATTTAGTGAGTGAGGCTATTTGCCAACTGCTAACCACACATGACACAACAAGGGTAAAATGAAGAAAAAGAAAGTTTTTTCCTTATTCTTATCTGTTCTTTAGCTCAGTGTTGGAGAGTTTTTCCTATTTAGCTGAAAAAATCTTTTATGTTTTGATACGTTTTTAAATATCATATCACAACTGTCATGGAACATTTGATTTTGTTGTACATTTACTTGAACAGAAACGTAACTCGTCAGTTAGTTTGCTGGCAATGGCTGTTGGCATTAAGCAACAACAACTTGTGAATGCAATGGTTAGCAAGGTAATTATCTCAACAGTGTTCATCCTGGCTTACTTCTCTAGCTCAGGTACTGCATTACATTTTAGTCTTTGAATGTGGTATTGCAGTTTCTCTCGAGGGGTTTTTCAGTAATGCTTTTCCATTATGATGGTAAAGTCAATCAATGGAACAACTTTAGTTGGAATGATCGTGTCATACACGTATCTGCAATAAATCAAACTAAGTGGTATTACCCTCGTCTAATTTAGCATTGCTTATTCTCATGTGATAATTACCCTTTTGGCTTATTCAAAGCATATTATATCATGTGCTATGCAGATAGTAGGTCCAAATGGTGTCTTTGATATTAGATTAATTCGTATGTTCTGACTTTGCTCAGGTATTTTATGATGGTATAGGTGGTTTGCAAAGCGGTTCATGCACCCAGATGTAGTTGCTGCCTATGAATATGTTTTCCTCTGGGATGAAGATCTTGGGGTAGACTATTTTGACCCTATACGGTGTGTACTGTCCTGCACATTTACAGCATGAAACGTTAGCCTAGGATGAATTATTATTTGTAATTACGTCAATGAGTTAACTTTGTGTAGAAACGTGTGTAAAAATATCTTTATTGTAGGTATGTGTCGATTATTAAAGAGGAGGGGCTTCAAATCTCCCAGCCAGCACTTGATGGTAACAAATCAGAGGTGCATCATCAGATCACAGCTCGTGGAAGGAGAGGAAAAATTCACAGGTTATTGCTATATATATTATTGATACTCCACTGTTTCACTTTGACTTCCTGATGTGCACTTGTACTTGGGTTGCTTACTAGTTGCTTGTGAATCAAGCTGATAGATCTCTAACTTTCATGCATCAATTTTATATTCTGCCTAACTATCTCAAGCTATCTTCCGAAAGCAAGTTAAGAGCTGACATATGAATACTTGAGATAGTGCAGAATCTTTCTATTGGCTCTTCTGTTCTCGGTTGTTGTAAGCTAACTGGAACTAATTTACGCTTTGCAGGAGGATGTACAAGCATGATGAGTGCTATGAAGACAGTAAAGGTCCTCCTTGTACTGGGTAAGCTTATCTCTAACTTTTAGTTGCCAGTACCAACTCCAAGGCCCTTATCTGAACCTTTTCTGCAACTTATATTTTTAGATGAAAAGAACGTGAATATAAAAATGGAAACAAAGGATAAGAAAATTGAAAATATAATCCGTTGGCGCTCTATAAACTTTAGGACGTAGTAAGGAGTCTAAGAGCTGATTCTTCAATAATCTTACATGCTTTGCAGATGGATAGAGGTCATGGCTCCGGTATTCTCACGGGCAGCATGGCGTTGTGTATGGTACATGATTCAGGTATGCCTGCCTTTTAATCTATAGTTTTCCTTCTTGACATAATGTAGGGAATCTTGTGAATCATGTATTCTATGATTGATATCTTTTGCCCCTTCATTGCTTTGGTATCCTGTCACAAAGCTGTGCTTAATTGGCTAGTATTCTAGATCATACTTCCTAACTTGTGGTGAACAGAGACTAGTCTCTGATTATGCTAGTACTGTGCTTATAAGGTGGGGAAAAGCTCATAAAATTGGAATATGGTGTGTGTTAAGAGAGGGGATCTTGAACTTTAACTGTAAGAGAGGATGGTTAAAGATGGTGGAGACGTGAGAGCCTGGTAGGTGCGGGATGTATAGGGCTAGTCCCAGAAGAAACTAAAATACTTAGAACATTATTAATATCAAGTGAAGTTCTTTCGGTGCGGGATGTATAGGGCTAGTCCCAGAAGAAACTAAAATACTTGGAACATTATTAATATCAAGTGAAGTTCTTTCTCATAGACAAAACTAGAACCTTATATTATTAACAAGCCATGTTGTGTTAAGTACTTGGAATAACAATCTTAAGTGACTTTTGTGTATGTGCTTAGTGCTTACTTTCTTAGTTTCTTTCACACATGTATTAGAGCCCTGTAAATGGGGTCTTACGGAGATATTAAACGAAACTAGAATACTTGGAATCACAATCTCATGTGACTTTCTTTGATGTGCTTATTTTCTTGCATACAATTACCACTAGTGCAAAGGTGATCATGCCTTGCATCACTTCCTGTAATTAACTACTAATCACTCACCTTATAGGAACTGCCAAGGATTTCCTACTCTACTGGACTTCTTATATTATTAATTATTAAACTGATCATGCTAGAAGCTTAATCACATGATATATTACAAATAAACAAAAAAATGTAAAAATGGAAAACCTGATAATAGTTGTACCTTCTCTATTATATCTGCGTCACTTGATTTATGGAGTAGCATACTAGAACAGACCATTAGTATATTAGGAAAAATTAGAACTTTTTTTCTGAAATTCTAAATTAGTTGTGTGAATATTAATTCCGAATGGAGGCAATATTATTACTAGTGAACAAAGGTGTGCCTATTGGATGGTGCGGTGGAGACGAGAGACATTATTCATGTTCTTATCCAATGTCATTTGCAGAATGACTTGATTCATGCTTGGGGTTTGGACATGCAGCTTGGATATTGTGCGCAGGCAAGTTCCTGATGATCCTTTTCTGGCACACTTGTTTTGTGCACTTTCCTCGTTTAATTATAAGTCTTTTTTTCCTTTCTCTGTTAACAGGGTGATCGCACCAAAACTATTGGGGTTGTGGATGCCGAGTATGTGATTCATCATGGCCTTCCTACACTAGGGGAGCCGTTAGGGACAAAGGTTAGATGTAGCTCATTCCTTGTTAACCTGTACCCCTTCATTCATCGGACTGCAAATGGTTGATCAACATCTGATGCGGAACTATATTGAGCTATTGAAGTACTAGTTTTCTTATCTAGGAGGAAAGGTCAGGCTCTCAATTGTATCTAACCCTTTCGTGGATTTCTTTTGCAGCCTAAACTTCATGTTCTTGACGAGCGGATTGAAGTAAGTCTTCTGGATGGATTCTTTGCTTTCCCAATTATTATTTATCCTCATATCAAGTCAGCCTTTTCATATGAACCTCTGTTGGAATATGTTACTATAGGCAATTCAACATGGTATCATGCAGCATGATTTGTATGTGTTTCGTCACTTTCGTGTGCTGTGTGTGTATATATAGGTGCATTTGTATGAATGTACTTTAACGACAATAGAGCATAGCATATAGACCAATTTTACATTAATTTGGTTGATGAAATACTGAAATCGGCATCCTTGAACACTTCTCAGGTGAGGAGACAGTCCTACAATGAGTTCAAGATTTTCAGAAGACGGTGGAATAAAGCTGCTCTAACGGATGAATGCTGGACAAATCCCTATCCGGAACCATTGAAGCCAATCTTCCGGTAGCAAGTACAGATTACCAAGATTGCCTTTATACAGAGACTAAGAACATACAACGGTTTATCGATAGCTTTTACAGAAATGAAGACTGCTAACTATTTATCAGGATTCAGGAAGAACATTTTGTACAGTGGAGTTTGTATACTGCCAATTACAGCGTATTGAAGCTTTTGAGTATTCTTTGTTAGGTTTGAATTATGTGCCATATTTGGCTTGCATATGTTATGTATACAACTATATATGATACAATTTTATCATGGCAATCTTAATACATGACCATTTTAATTGTAGAAATTGTTGTGTAGTTCTGTCATGGTTTGAAGACAACCATATAACAGGATATGTACTTTTTGTGTGATAAAATTGCAAGTTCTTTAGCTTGCAAGTACTTATGATTAGAAATCCTACTCCAGATAATACAGGATTTATTTGTACTTGTGATGAGAATATTCAAGTTGTAACAACAGTAATATCGACGAAATTCGATCTTAGGTCATGGACTCATGAGAAATATTTAGTACTTACACATTTTTTCCTTGTAGACTAGAAGTAGTTAACATTCAACTAAGTTGAGTCATTAGTATGTCAATCTTGCATTCTTGTGTTCCAAGGGTTATGTAACCATCTTAATTGCATTAATATTCAAAATTACCTAATAATGCTTAGTACTTTTATTTTTTATATAAATTTTTATTCTTGGAGATGTCCCTTTGTTTTTGCTTATCAATAACTAATCCACTAATCTAATGTAATCTTATGATTCTCATCTAAAAACAGATTATACAAAATTACCACATATATATATATAGAAGGAAATGTGATAATAAAGGACTGGATCACCAATTTTCGTTTTTCAATTCATGATCATACAATATAGTAATGGTACTAATTATGCAATTTCGCATATACTGTCAAATTTGTGATTTTTTTTTTTTTAAATTTTGTTACCATACATTACAACTTTAAAGGTGGTATTGACTTATTGATTGACAATTAAAATATCTGAAGGAAATTACATGTCTTAAGTTATTTCTGATCATGATAAAGAGTCGGAATATTTCATGCAAATTACATAGTATTGCACTATTAAGAAAATGTGCCACGTGACGCTCTCCCTAGGGAGTTTTAATTTGATTCATGTAATCCATGTAAAATAAAAAAATTAAGAAATTGCATAGTATAGAATTTGATCCCGAGACCTCAAATACATATACTAAAGGTTTAACTACTAGGCTAAGTTGTATTTAGTATTATTATTATAAAGTACTATATTAATAAATGAAATGTTTTCTTACTCGGAGTATAGCCCGAGCCTAATAACTAGTTACTCATTAAATTCGTCTACCAAAGGACCCTCCATAGTCCATAGTATTGTTCATCCAGCCATCCAGATTCCAGATATTGCCATGAAAAAAACATGTGGTGTAAAAGAGTTCGTTGATTGTGATGATAATTATAGAATATGAATTGCTATTACTATTATTATTTTAGAGCTATAATAGTTATGTTGCTCAGCCAATTAAAGCACATCTAAAATTTACACTGATCTATAATAAATAAATAACACTGAACATTATTGACTTCATCACATAACATTTCAATGAGTAAATGGTAGTCTAGCTTATAGTATTAACTACTAAAGAGGATGGTTCAATTGGCATTAAAATAGAGACTTGTACCGGTCAGAAGAAGAAGAAAAAACAGACTTTTTAGGGGTGCATTACTTTTGCTTTTTTAGGATAACTCATGTGTTATTCGGACTTTTTATCTCACCTTAAGTATTCGTGTCGGATCTTTGATACTCTGACATAAATGAAAATTTTGGACATTCCTTTTGTAGGCCAAAAAATTAACAAAGTTTCATAAATTAGTCGAATCGGACACTCGAACATATACTCTTGTCATAAATGGGTACCGAAATACGAGCAACATAAAACTTCTTCTAATTAGCTTAATGATGATTTCATCTAAAAATAGAATGTACTTAATTTAATGATATTGGTTTTTTTTATTGGCCATAAACCTTAATAAATTCTTCCTTTCTCTGAGTGTAATAACCTAATTATTACAAATTTTTAAGCTTTCGGGTTCAAATTAGTTCTTGTCGTGGGCGATACGCTTCGGATTATTTACCAACGTGCATTTAAAGTCTTTAAAAATAGAAATAATATCTTATCTTTAAATGTTTTTTCCCTCACAAAGACCAACATGAGTATTGTAGCAATGTATCGTAGTTGGTTAGTGCATTATTAGCATATCAAACGAGAGGTCATAGGTTTGAGTCTCATAACAAACGTTTTTATTGTTTAATGTCTCATTTGATTGTGTGGGGAAGAAGGGGAGTTCATGTGGCAGCATGACATTTGTTTGTCTTGGATTTTAGATATATATAGATATGTGAATCTTTTACCTCAATAATCTAGAAAAAATGAATTTTTTAAACTGAAAAGTCGCAATGATTTTTTTTAGTAAAGTCATTAACCAAATACTCTTTGACTGTAATAACCTTTTTTTTAGCCCCTTTCGGGCACCCGCGGTAAGATGAATTTTCTCTGAGCTGCCTCGCACAGGGCCACTCATCCAGAGACCCAACAAGCCCGAAACCCTCTAAGTTTTTAGGCCCATGATATATTTCGAGTAATAATATCTTTCATTTATTAAGTTTTACTTTAAAATGATAACATCGCTCGAGTATCATTTAGTTTAATGGTTAATACTTCAGTATATATGCTTGTGATCACGGGGTCAAATCTTATACAATACATATTTTATCTTATTTATTGTATGTGGATTACATGGAGTTAAACACTCTAAGGAAAACGTTAGTAGCATCAAGGGGAAAACGTCAGTAGCATCGTTCCTTGTTTAGGAACGCATTTAAATATATTATTATAGATCTTTGACCATTTACAAATAAATATTATAAAAAAGTAATATTATAAAAAAATATATTAAGACAAATCTAACAATATCTCATATTATAGTTTTTATATTGCTCGAGTATTAACCTAGTTCGATAATATAATAAATAAAAGACAAATAGGGTTGATAATCTCAAAAACACTATGCCACCATTATTTATTTGTTACTTGTAATTAGCTTTTTTTTTCATATTTATTCAATTTAAGGGTTGAATTAGTCATACATTATGTTCTTTCATCAGTTTTTCTCCTTTCTCTATCTTAATATCACCTTTTTTCCACAATATTAGTTGTTTATCATTTCGTATTCGACTTACCTCAATTCACATGAAAAATGAAAATTAAGCACCATGCATCTTCTTACCATGTGTGCACCTTATATATAGAAATGTAGTGATTTAGAATAGAAAGCTTAACCTTTGGAAAATCATTGTAAATTGAGGTGTCAATTAGGTTGTGTCGAGTCTACTTCGTATTCGCGTCACTGACTAATCATATTAAAATGCCTCGACACTAACCCCACCATTATAACTAAATAACTAATCGTGTTGAAACCCCTTGACACTACCCCGACCCGTTAATTAAGTGGTTACTATATCAAACCATTTAACCTATTTATTCAACTCCCTAAAAAAATTTAACAATAAATTGGTTTCTATGTCAAATATTCATCAATCCATATTTATTTAGGTAATAACTCAATGGTATATTCGAATGATTAGAGAATTAATTAATGTTTTGCCAACTTACCCTAAATAGTGCTAAAATGTTACATTTCCTTATATGTTAAAGTTAAACGTGTAAAGTCCTGTTAGTTTCGGGTTTCAATCTCAATACTAACCCAACCAATTTATTAAACGGTAAAACATGTGTTGACCCATTTATATAAACGTGTTAAAAAACCTTAACACTAACCCATTTTTATCGTATCATATTGTCGTGTCGTATCAATTTTTGACAGCTCTAATAGTAAACTATATATTTATATGGCAATGAATACATTACTTCACAAAATAGGATGTGATAAGTGTACGTTAGAGCACTATGGACTACATTAATGAAGAAGAGCTTGCAAAGTAGCAGAAAAAATGGGGAATTGTATGTATAATGCCTCTCCAAGGCTCCAACTTTAATTCTCAACAAACTCATTCAACCACCACCCACTTCACCGAGTGATGCATGGACTTTGGAGGCTATTCATCCTAGTCCCCACCATTGAGGATAAACACTATAAAATAATACTTCTTAAAATGCGTTCTTTTCACCTAAACTTCTAAACCAATCCAAAAGTCCTCGTGATGTATCTAAACTCAATAACCTATGGCTTATTAACCCATAACTCATCGATCTGAATCGAGCCTATAATATTATTGTACTTGTGAATTAAAGTTGTGCCGCATTTATTAGTGTTCAAAATAACTTATCTGAATATATTGGTCCTAAAACACGTCATATCAAAACTCATCTAAACATGTTGGAGATGAACATAATCAACATGAACTTATATCTTAAATTGAGTGAAACTAAGGTGAGGGAAACATGATATTGTGGAAAAATGGAGAGTTTAACACCAAAATATAGGTCATATACTCTCCTAGTGACAATTAAAATTGCAAAACAGAGGGCTTTGCAAAACATGATATTGACAATTAACATAGTAAATTTCAATCATAAATATGTTAATTACGTAAACAATGGATAACTTCATAATATTCATTAAGCCAAATCCAACATTTACCCACGTAAATATCTGAACTTTTATACACAAAGTGTTGATTGCATGCACTATTGACTATACACATATGTCTAACGTCCTTTAAAGTTTGACTCATAAAAAGTGGAGGAATTATAATTTAAGAAGACTAGTCATAAACTCATAATGCATGTATATTAATATGTCTAATGCTTCCTCAATCATAATGTTCATTCTTATCAATTTGTACCCACATGTATCAAAAAATATTTGTCATCCATCGAAGACATTAATGAATGAGTCTACATCATGTTATGGTTACAACTATGTACTCATTTAGAAACCATTAGGAGATAAATGAAAGTGTGCAAGAAGCCCAACAGTACAATATTCCAAAAATATAAGCGCCCATAAGATGTATTATTCTAAAAAAAAATGTACTTCATATTTCAAGAAATCACTCTTATTTTTCACCCTTAATAACTTTCTTAGTGATCAATCTTTGAATAATCAACTTTCTATCTTTAATATTCCAACATTCCAACATTCCATCTTTATTTTTTACAAGTTAGGGGACTAATTTTCATGTTAGAATTCAGACTCCAAAATCTTCGAGACGACCCTGATTCAGACTTTAAATCATGGTGAGAATAGAACCCTATACTAAAAGTTGGAGGGTACCGCCTCTACCTAACCCCAGTTCACAAACCCTGTGTAGTGCCACCTACTAACTACCCACACCCATCCATCTACCATGTTTACTACCAATACCATCACAATAATTCAAGGCACCATTGGGCACCATAGTTGCAGAACTTTCAATGTACAAGTACTTCTTACCAGGAATGATTGGAGTAGCTAGTAAAACCACTCATTTTTTATTTTGAATTGGTAAGAAGAATTCCTCCTGACACCCTCGCACAGGATCCCCACGCAGAGGCTCATTACAAGCCAGATACCCCCAAACCCTCTCCCCTTTTAAATCCCAAGCAAATGTTTAGGGTAGGAATTGAACCCTACAGGCCTACACCCTGCTAGAAAATATGGGAAAGCTCACCACTTAAGCCTACTCCAATTCCTTATAACACCACTCATATATAACATGGAAAAGGTTTGGTGACCACATTGGTATAATCTCATATAGAAATTTCACCTAGATCAAGTAACATATGTGATCAACAAAAAGATCCAATACGAAATCTTTTCGCTAAGCTTATTTGCCCTTGTGTGGTCTTAATAAGTATAAAATTATCGCAGCTTATAGTAGTTGTAAATTTAGTGTGTGCTTTCTTTACTTGCTAACTTAAATTCAACTCATCTGAATTTAATTTTGATAAATAAATTGTTAGATATAGTTGTGGTGGACTATAAATATAGTGCATTTACAAAGATGCCTTCTTTATAGACAATATTTAGCTAACTAAGATTTAGCTAGATAGCCCAACTCATTGACTAAATTGTGAAAAAAGCAAATTAAATATAACAAACATCATTAATACCATACCACCACTTGTCCCCTCTATTTAATCACAAAAAAAGGAAAGTTGCCCTTTTTATCCATCTAATGGAGGATGTTTAATCCTTGACTAGTAATTGTAATTTAATAAGCTAAAGTAGAGGTGATCATGGGCCGGATTCGGGTCATGTCGTGCCTTAAAAAGCTCAATGGTCGGTCTGAGCCAAAATTCGGGGTAAAATTTTGTGTCCAAAACCCGCTATTTTGGACCAAAATGAGCAGGCTATTCGAGACAAATCGGGTCGGTCATTTTTAGCTTGCCCGGAGCAAAAAAAAAACGCAGGCCAAAAAATCTGCCCAAACTCGCCCAAAAATCGGGCCGGCTAAAGTTGATCAGGTCTAATGCTAAAGATTGTTCTTCGAGTTGAATCTCACTTTCTTTATAAGCTAATGTGAAATCACTTGTAACAAAAGGTAACACAATGCAACTCATGAAGGAGCAAGAAAAAAAAATTGAAAAGAAAGGATCACATTGAGACTTCATAATTACAATCAATCTTCTTTTAAATCCACTAACAAAGATTCTAGCATAAAATAATAATAATAATAGATAAGTTGTATAAATATAATCCTTCAATTACATTAATCACAATCTCCACTATGCACCTTAATTAACTAATACTACAAAGTACAAACATAAAATATAAAAACTAATCTAGAACTAAATCTTTGGGTCACTGCTTTTTCCAGCCAAACTTTTGCTACTACCATAAACAAATTTTCTTCATCTTTTTGTGTCAAAAAATTTGTTTTTCCCATTTCCCAAGAAGATGATCAGACAAACTGACAAAAAATCATAAGAAGTAGCAAAACCTTACCTGGAAATAGCTGTTCTTCCCAGTGAATAATATAGTAAAAATAAACATAGTAACAAGTAACAACAACATTAATTTGCAAAAATTAAAATTCAAAAAAAAAAAAAAAAAAAAAAAACAAGAACAGATATTCTTCCCATTCACACTTCCCAACTGAATTTCATAATTCAGACCCTCCAAAATTAATATGAGTAGAATTTTCTTTTTCCTAATTTTTTTTTCCAATTTTATAAATTTATTTTTTTGGGTATCAAATATGGCATCCAAAGCAATTACAAACCTTTGGTGTGAAAGAACAAAAACCAAAGGGTCTGTTTGGTATGTTGCAATTGATTGCATAACAACAAGGTGAAGGCAAGCAATAACCTTTAGCTCCACAACAAGTACAAGGTGCACAAATCTGAAAACTTCCAAGTTTTCTTCTTGTTTCATTCATCACTAACATCTTTTTCATTCTTTCTCCATCAATTAATGGGTATAATTTCATCCCTTCTTCAATTGCATTTGTTGTATTTCCAGATGATGAAGAACAAACTTCATTTGCCTAATTTTTTTTTTTTTACAATCGACAATAAAATCAAAGAAAGAATCAATTTTGAGACATACCCACAAAAATTAAACTCAAATTACAAGTGGGTTTGTAAAAAAACTTACATGGGCATACTTTAATTGGTTGGAATTGAAGAGGGTTGAAGAGAACTGCAACAATAGTAAGAGAGAGAAAGTAATCCATGAAATTGAAGTTGCCATTTTTTGTTGATTAGATCTGAAAATGAGGGTTTTTTAGGAGAGTTAAGTAGAGAATATTTAAGGTTTTATGAATTGGTGGAAGTTGGGAAGTGAATTCACATGAATCTAATAAAGTTGAAAAATTAGGGTTTATATTTGGGGAGGTTGGGGGTTTTTAATTTTAATGGTGATGATCTCAAGAGAGGGAGTGTGTGTAATGTGTATTCACTTCTACAGTATAAGAACTCTCACTGAAGAGTGAAATTTTAATTTATTAATTTTAAGGGTTATATTATATACGACTTAATTGTATATAAAACATAAATACACTACTTAAAATAAAAATAAGTTGTGAATTTATAGAATTTTTTTGCATCAACCGATATAATAAATGATCAATTAATACAACTTATTTCAATTTTTAACTTTTTTTATACAGCCCTTAGTGTTGCATATAGCTTTTCTCTAATTTTAATTTTTTAAAAATTTTTTTTTTATATTTTTTCTAATTTTATTTTTTTCATATTTTAAGAGTAGAGGAAAAAACATGAGGGAGATGTGTGGAATTTGTAATAAAGATGTGGGGTAAACATGTCCTACAATACAACTGTGTGGATTTATCATTATCATTATTTGAAGCACCATAAACTTGCATTTTCCCTTTGATGTTGACACGTGTCAATTCTAGAGAGGTGTTAATGATTTTTTTAATTTGTGTCTCATTTTTTCCTTTTTGTTCTTCTTTGAGATTTGACTCTACTTTTTCACATTATTGGCCATGATTCATGAAGCTGATAAGAATGTGATTCCAGGAGTATATGTCAAATCAAATCAGACCAAATCTTGATTAAGGCATCAACATGTAATAAGGCTAGGTTGTGCTTAAACTTATTGAGGATTATTAGGGTGTGTTCTTCTCAACTTAAAAAATTAAGTTTCAGATTTAATAATTATAGATAAGGTATAATCAGGGTAATAAGTTCCAATCAGGTTTAATAAGGTCCAATAAGTTCCAATCAGATGCAATAAGTTCCAATCAGGTGCAATAAGGTCCAATCAGGTCTAACCAGGTTCAATCATATCCAAATAGTCAATGTTCAATAAACATTTGTATTATTATTCATTATTTTATTATTCATAATTTCATATCACTATTAACTTATTTTGTTATAATTAGAATCTTAATTAAAGTACCACAATTATTATACAGTATTATACTTGTATTAGTGTCTATTATTTTATTAAATATTTGTATTATTGTCTATTATTTTATTATTCATATTACTATTAGCTGATTTTATGTTATTATTGGATTTTTTTTATAAAAGTACCACAATGTATAATATTATACTTGTATTATTGTCTATTACTACCTCCGTCCTTTATTAGTTTACCCATTTTGACTTATAACACTATTCATCTTTATTACTTTGACCGTCTTTGTAATTTATATGTAAGGAAAATATAGTTATGTGTGAAGTATTTGATTATTCATATTACTACTAGCTGAGTATAATATTATTAATAATAATATTATAATCATGGTCAAATAATCAAGGTTAACAATAATAATCATTATAATTACAATATTTTACAATTCGTCTTTAAATAAGGAGTTAATGCATTCTACTACCTTCAAGTAAATGAAAGTGGAGTGAGAATTTTTCATATGTGCCAATTTTAACTTGTTAGCAATAGATGTTAATTAACTTTTGATTTTCTACTAGTGCTTTATAAAATCAAAACAAGATTATTAGATATATTAGTGGTGAAAGTTATGTATAGGCAAATATATAAATGGTAAAAAAAAATTGTTAAATTAATTATCATGAAAGATAGTTAATAATTATTATTTTTTAAAGGACGAATTTTAATAATTATTACTTCATAATAAATTTTGAGGGTTAGTATTTACATTAGGGGTAATATTTATGTTATTAATGGTCAATTTTTTTTGTCTAATAAGGTCAAATAAGTTTCAATCAGGTCCAATAAGGTCTAATAAGTTTCAATGAAGTCCAATAAGGTCTAATAAGTTTTAATCAGGTCCAATAAGTTGAATCAGGTCCAAGCAGCTTTAATAAGTTCCAATAAGTTCAGTTCAGGTTAAATAAGTTTAGTTCAGATAAGTTCAAAGCCAATAAGTTGAAGAGAATCCACCCTTAGGGTAGTTTCATATTTATTGTAACAATTCTATTTTTGGTTAAAAAAGTAACTTTAGTTGACCATATTACCCTAGACAACGTCGTGTAATTCGAGATGGTACTCCACTAAGCTACCACCCCTCCCTCATAAAAACTGGTCATCATGTTTCAGGTAAGTAAATTTTAAAAAGATATAAATCCTTATAGTACTTCCTTTCTTATTTTGTGAATCAATTTTTTACCGTTGAGTTGCTCAGATTGAATCTATACTAATATATTAAAAGGCGTGCGTAAATCAGGAACGGTGCCACGTGGTGCTCTTCCTAGGGAGTTTTAAATCATGTAATCCATGTACAATAAAAAAAATTAGAAATTGCATAGTATAGGTTTTGATCCCGTGACCTCAAGTTCATGCACTAAAGTTTTAACCACTAGACCAAGTAGTATTTAGTGCTATTATATCAAAGTACAATATTAATAAATGAAAATTTTCTTACCTGGGGCATAGCCCGAGCCTAATAACTAGTTACTATAATTAACCCTGAGTTATTAATAGCATCTATACAAGTATTTTAAAAGGACGTGGCACTCTCCCTAAGGAGTTTTAGTTCATGTAATTTATGTACAATAAAAAAAAATTAGAAATTGCATAATATAGGGTTTGATCCCGAGACCTCAAGTACATATACTAAAGCCTTAATCACTAGACTAAGTTGTATTTAGTGCTATTATCATAAAGTATTATATTAATAAATGAATTTTTTTTTCTTACCCGGAGCACAGTCAAGATTTAATTACTAGTTTTCATACGTATCTTGTATATTTCTTGATTGGATACAGGGGTATGAGCACTATAGACTGTTGGATCGTTTAAATCCAATAATTGTAAATCACCCCATACAATTAGTAAATAGTAATATTATTGTAATTAGTTGCATATTCTTCAATTAAAGGCTATATATGAATATGTCATGTGTTTTTATTCTTCTTTTGACTTTTTTCTAACTAAAAATATTAAAATAGAAAAAACAGCATCCAATATACTAAAATATTCTTCATGCGTAATTTTTTTTATAGATTCATCATGAGTACTTTTTTTTAAGGAATTCATCATGAGTACTTGGATACATAAGGAACTAGAGATTAGTCTTCTATGTTGTGGAGATCTCCTTCTCTCTTATCGGAGTTGTGAGTCTAGTTTTTATTTGTAGATATGAGAAATTATTCTCATTGGTTGAAGTTCAAAACTTTCAACATGAATGTATTGGAATCCCAGATGCACTCAATCTGGATAGATCAACAATATTCTTCTCCAAACTATGTCAAAATGATAGACGGTTCCGGTTCATTGTAGTTGCTTGGGACAACAAATACAAGGGACTTGCGCCACAATATTCGATCCGGTGCATTGTAGTTTCATCAAAGACAAAATTAATATGATCTTATTTAATTGTATCCTGTTTTTCTTTATTATTTATTGACATTATTGTAGATGTTATTTGACCTTCAATTAATAATTTTTTTAAAAAAAAAAACCACCAGAGATTAAATAAGTAACCGACGCCTAAAAGCCCAAAACAGAGGAGGAACACGGCTAAATTTCCGTAAACATCTACTTTATGCCTAATGGGCTATGGGATAGTGGCTAGTGCTACCCGTTGCAAATTGCACCCATTGACCAATATTAAAATATTAATCACAATGTCTTAGAGTCCATTCGTTATCTTTTTTGTTTTCAATTTCAGTTTTCATTTTTCAGGTTTTTTGAAAATTAAAAACCATAAACCAGAAACCATAAAAAGTTATTTCATTTTTTAGTTGTCAGTTTTCAAAATATTCGCAATAAATTTGACTAATTTTTTATTTATTAGAAGACATATATCATATGATTTTGAAAATCAAAAAACCACCATAGCTCTTATTTTTCATCTTTTGTTTTTCTTTGGAGGTTCATCTCTTGAATATAGACCAACTAAACCAATAAAAAGAAAGAACTATAAATTTTAATTTTATAATGCCTTACTAATGAAATATACTTCCTTCATTTAGAAATAGTTACACAATTTGTATCGTGTTTACTATTCACATCTTACACTTTGTTTATCTTTGGTAATTTATATTTTAGAGAAAACATAATCTACGGGATCTTGTTAGATTTGTCTCTATGTATACTTTTTTAATTTAAGTTTTTATGATTTTTATTTATTAATAATTTACAAATATATGAAAAGGCGTGGCGCTCTCCCTATGAAGTTTCTGTTCATGTAATCCATGTACAATAAAAAATTTAGAAAATTGCGTAGTATAGGGTTTGATCCCGATACCTCAAGTACATATACTAAAGTCTTAACCACTAGACTAAGTTGTATTTAGTGTTATTATCATAAAATTATTATATTAATAAATAAATTTTTCTTATACGGGGCATAGCTCGGGCCTAATAACTAGTTAATGTATGAAATCATGTATTGCCAAGCGTTAAAACATGAAAAGGTGCAACTATTTATAGATGGAGGAAGTACTCCCTCTGTTTCTTTTTAATTGCTACATTATGTTATGCACTTATGCACAAGAATTTAGGCAAGTCACTTTCAAGCTTTTTGGATTGTACTTATAGACCCACTATAATGTAAAATAATAGGTTAAAGTGAAAAATAGTATTTTTGGGTAGAAAAAGAGAAAAATAAATATAATAATATTATTTTTTGATGGACTAAGTAATCCAAATAAGGAAAGTTTATATAATGTAACAATTAAAAAAAAATGGAATATTCAACAAGACAAAAGAATATAACTATATAAGAGCTCCCTCGTTTATCTTGTGGGAACGATTTTCTAATACTTCTTTTCTTTGCTGTCAAGGATATCTTGGCCTAATGGTTAAGATTGAGGTGTTGTGAACGATAGCTCACATATTCGAATCTCCTCTTCCCTTCTCTGTACTGCCTTCGTGACTCATATGAATTTTTCAAAAAAAAACTTATTTGCTTTGGTTAAATGATGACGAAAATTCCAAGCACTTATAGAAATTCAACATATACTTCTCCATACCTCTTTTCACCCCTCAAAAAATTAGCTAAAAGTTCCAACAACTTTTCTTAATTATGTAGTTTACTTGGCCTCCTTTTCTAATAAATTATTTTATTTGGATTTCTGAATTTCATCGTAAAATGTTGTTTAGAGCAAGTTTTAATTTTATGATTATATACGAATATCAAATCTTTCTGTTTGGAGCAAGTCAAAGTAGTTTATTTTAAAGAAATAGGTTAATTACAGTCAAATTTATTTTCTGAATAATATTAGAAAGGGAAATGAATTATTCAGGCCAAATCACCTTTTCCAAGCGTAGGAGTAGCCAAGTAAACAAATTTCATGTTATTATAAAAAAGAACTTTTAGATATTGTTTTGTGTTTCATACATGGGTCCAACTAGAAATACTAGTGTGTAACCAAATAGCTGCATCGATATGTTGATATATCAAGCTTGTCTCTATCTAGTAGTTAAAGTTCGTATTTAAGATTTTGAAATCATGAGTTATTCCTACTAGGGTTACATTTAAGTGTAGATTAGTTCTCTTAACCTTCCCCATAACCATTTTCAAATTGTTAGGTTTCATTGGGCCGAAAGCTCCTTAACAGACAACAGTACACGTCAATTGTACACAATTAATGTATCTAATAATCTAATATAATATCTGTTCTTAAAAAGCAATATAGAAGAAAAGAAAAATAGATTGATATATATTGTAATCTTTTGGACTGAACTTAACTGAACTGCGCTGAACTGACCTAAATTGCGTTAAATTGAACTAAATGAGAATTGTGAGAGGAAATTATTGAACTGAACTGCGTTGAACTGAACTAAATTGCGCTAAACTGAATTGAAAATAAGTCAAAAAGAACATAATCTTTATAACCTTCTCGAGTCCTTATCTAGGAGAATTGAAATGCAATAGTCAAAATGTAAGTTTAAAAGTTGTGTGAAATCAAAAGGTTTGAATTTTGCGAGCATGAATGGGTTGAAGACCATATCAAGTTTGAGATTGTCAGATTTGTTTTCTTTTTCTATGTCTTTTGCTTATGGTTAGTTATCAACCTTTTTCTATGTCAGTTTTGTTTTCTTGGTGTCTAGCAAAGGCGTTAAGTATGTTGTAATACCTTTCTCTGGTAGTTTAGCAAATACTACTTCACTAAGTGTACTGTGCTTTCGTTGATGTGTGATGGCGTGCAACACATGCATATGGGACGATATTAATGTCTTCAACAATAATATTGGATATCATGATATATCGATGAACGTTTTGCTTTAAAAAAGAAAAAAAACCTTACCAGAGAGTTTATGAAGTGAGAAGAAAATATAAATATGGCGGGTTTGAAAAAAAAACGTTCTCGTCTTGTTGAAATATTAGGTGCGTTCGAAAATAATGGCGTTCTCATCAAGAAAAAAGGAAAAATTTGTAGGTTCGAAAAAAATGACGTCCTTGTTTGACCGGCGACTGATGGATTCAAAAGGATTGACGTTTTCATCAAGACAAAGAAAATTATGGATTCGAGAAAAAATGGCGTTCCCGATTTATTGAAATATATATTTGGTGAGTTCGAAAAGAATTGGCGTTCTCATCAAGAAGAAAAAATTTGACGGGTTCGAAAAGAATGGCGTTCCCAACAATATATCTATTTAATTTGATTTGACTTAATTTTTTTGTTTCTTAATCGTAACGTTCTTGTTAATGCCGTTGCAATTACGGGAGGGTGTTATGATAGATTTAGGAGTACTTTCTAAATCTATCTATGTAGAAGTGTTTACCTAGCTAGACATATCTATCTACAAGTGTTTATTTAGAGATAATATTTATTAGTATTAGTTTGTTTTCCTAGTTCTACCTGAGTTAGGTTTTATATGATGTACTATCAATTTAGGTTAATAATAATACAAACTTTTCCCTTTCAATTTATTTTGTCACATGATTATTTTGAACTCTAGTTTTATTTTTATCTATATAAAGTGATCTGATCTAAATTATTTAAAATTTAATCTGCTCCGTGTTTTTTGGGTCTAATATGATATGCTAGTGTAGGTACTTAGTTTGAATTTTTTTTGACAATATAGAATCATAATTAAATCTTTTTAAATTGGTTTCAATGTTCATAATTTTTCATTACCAAAACATATTTAGTAAACAACTCGGCAAAAATTGAGAATATGGTTTGATTATATACGAACAAGATTAGACAATGAGTACCTGTACTTACTAGATATTCTTTAATAAAATTATAGAAGTATATGTTTTATAAATCTTAAAGTTGTCCTAAAACGAGTTATCTTATTATTATTTATGATAATATAGTATATATGTTTTGAAATTATATATATCTTGACAATAATTTTCTTACACAGTACTTAAAAGTGACGGGGAAAATTGGAAAAAAAAAAAAAATCTAATTAAGGCTATCATTCAACTTCAACCTAGGTACTAGAGAAAGATCGATCTACTACTCCTATTAGAAAAGTTGTCATACATTAAAACACATAAAACAAAAATTAAAACTAGAAACTTGGCTTCCAAGGACTTTAGGTTAGTTGCTTTATTTTATAAATTACAACGTTAAACTTAAGGATATTAGTAAAGTACACCTTGTCAAACTTAAACTTCTTGAAAAAACACTCACCTTAATTACTTTCTTCATTCGTTCAAAAAAAAAAAAAATACTTTCTTCAAAGTAAATAAAAGAAAATACCTTAATTATTATGTAAAAAAAAAAAAGGTTAGAGATCGTTATCCTATATATATAGTTCAGATATAACTCTACTTTGTAAAGTTTCCCTAAAACCGATCGAATTCGGATTCTTCATTAATTATATATAGTTTATGATAAGAAGTCAGAACCTTATACTTACATACGTCAAATATTTAGCTTCAATAATACTCACCTTTCCTTAGCTTCTCTCACTTGTTCTCAGTTTTTAGCTTCTTGTCGCCATAATACTCACCTTTCCTCCTCTCACTTGTTCTCAGTTTTTAGCTTCTTCTCGCCATAATACTCCCTCACTCGTACGAATCATCAACGTAACCATGTCTTTTAATGGAGAATTATTTGAAATTATGTCATGGTTATCTGTAAAAACCTTACACAGATTATCAATTATGACAAAAACTTGCAAAGATTTTCTATCTGAAACCTACTTCATTGAGAGACAGTGTCAAAATTCATGTTCGAAAACCGAAGAGTGCTTGATAATTGAAGAAGATTCATGCCTAACTACCAAGGTTAGAAAACTACAATTTTCCTTCTTATCCAAACCACAATCTTACAATGACATCCCAAAAAAATCCCTTAAGTTCTTAGTTAAAAAAGGTCGTATTTTAGCGTCAAATAACGGCTTAATCTTAGGTAGGATTGTAAACTTCAAGAAAGCAACCGAGTTATTTCTGTGCAACCCTGCAACAAGAACTTGGTCGACTATTAAGTTGCCTAACAAGGAATTATCAAGGAGATATCAAACTGATGGAAGTTTAAATATTACGTTGGTATGTGGTAATGCATGTAATAAAGAAAATATTAAGTTTCCATTAGACTATACTCTTTTGATGTTTACCATACATGATATAGAAGATTGGAACAGTGGGTATGACATTTTTATCTTGGAGGCTGGTAGTAATTGGGTACTCAAACATGAAAATGTCATAACAAGTCGAAGTTTGAATTTTGATGAACAAGTTTTTGGTATAGATGGTTTGTATATTTTATCAAATTATGGAAGTTGTTTTACGCGAGATCCTTTCCCTCATCTATTTCATTACAATGTTGTACGTGAGACTTCAAGAATTATAAGAGTACCGCAAGATAGTGATGATCAAGATAATTTTGATATGAATGCGTGTACTTTTCGGATATTTGGATGGGAGCGTAAAATTAGAGATTGTGTGTTCGAGTCTCTTTGTCTAGTTAAGTGTTTTGTTACGATGATCAAGATTTGGGTACTTGAATGCAATAACAAGGAGAACGAGAAGGTGAGTACATGGCAGTGGTTGATTAACATAGATATCGTAGATATTTTGGGCATCAAGGAAATTTCATCATGGACAAATAGCTTCATTATTTTGGGGAAGAATCTGATATATGCTGATATAGATGGCAATGTGTTACAATATTGTTTGGAAGGTGAGAATTATGGTAAGCTGAAAGTAATTTGCAAGTATGAAGATAGTTCTAGCCAAAGGTTGCGTTTCAATTCTTACTCCACCACTCTTCGCCCTTGCATCAAAGATTTGATCAAGCCTTCTCGTAGAATTAAATAATTATTAGTCGATAGTTAGGGTCTGTTCTGTTTTGTTCAACTTATTTTAACTTATATAAGATCTTATAAGATCAGATAAGACAAGACAAAATAAGTTGAACAGAATAGACCGTCAGTGTTTTTTAAGTTTATGTTGTTTGCATTGTTAGTAATTAGACAAATGTTATAGCTATTTTTTTGTTTAATTGCAGTAAGTTTCATTTTTTTTACGTACGATGGAGTATTATTATTGAACCATATTTTACCAATTGATTTTTCAGATTAAAAACTAATTGTATCTAATTTTTGCTATTCTATCTTTTTCTTTTTTTTCCTTACATTGTCTACAAATTAAATTAGCATGTA
Source organism: Beta vulgaris subsp. vulgaris (assembly GCF_026745355.1). Taxonomy (NCBI): domain Eukaryota; kingdom Viridiplantae; phylum Streptophyta; class Magnoliopsida; order Caryophyllales; family Amaranthaceae; genus Beta; species Beta vulgaris. Next base: position 60,748,408 of record NC_079205.1, on the reverse strand, counting down.
GAAAATATTTTTTTTAGTTGAAGTGAATGGAGCATAATTTCATGAATAGAAAGTGAATAGAGCCTAATTGCGTACCTTTAACTTTCCAAAACATGATGTTAACTTCATTTTTCTCTAAGATGAATGAAGATAAGTTAATAGAACATCTTATCTTATATTATTTGATCTTGTAAGATCTTATATAAGTTAAAATAAATTGAACGGAACATACCTAAATTTGCCATATTTAACACATATACAACTCTGGAATCCAGTTCAAATATTTGACATAATACACAAGTTTAAAACTTGCATGCATTCAACATTCCAATACTTAGTTACTGACTGATGATGAAATCCAGCATAAATCCACCAAAAGTTTCACCCTCTATCTAAGCTTTGTTCAAGCAAATATATAACCAAAATGAAAAAAGCTGCATTCTGAATAATGCAAAAAACAAAACTACAAGAAAATCTACACTGAAAAATGTAAGGTTTTTCATAACAGAGAAACTGATCAAATTGTTCACATTGGTTTCACCAAAATGTGACAATAATTTCAGATTTATACAGCACATGAGGGAAGTAAATTAAGAGAGGCGCCGTCAAAACTCTCGGCTGTAAATGTAATACATCCATTTTTTTCAGTGAATATATAGTAGTAAATAGTTATGTGATGAACTTAAACATGAAGGGGAGACTGTACATCTTCAGCAATTGGGAAATGAATATACAGGTAAGCTCCTCTTTATGCTGCAAAAGATTGCAAAAAGGGAGAAAACCCACAAAACTTCTTCTATTAGAAGGAAGTTTTATCTATCAGTCTCAATGTTATCGTCACTGGATTGGATGTCCCTCGTTTCTGACAAAGTAAGCCTTCGATTCTTTCCTGGACCTGACTCAACCAGCCCTTCTGACGTCAATGTTAAGCCACCAGATGCTGAAGATGATCCTAAATAACGCCGCATAGCGGAGGCATCAGTCGCTGTAGGAGATACATTGTATGCGAAAATTCCCATTGGATGGTCGAACTTGCAGTTCGGACCAAATTTGCAAATACCATATCGTGAATAAAATATGCATAATGGTTCACCCTGTTGAGAAATTAAGACATAGTATTCAATGAGTGTGCATCATGAAATTATTGATGCTCCAAAGGAAAAAACAGTAAGTTAACAAACTTGTTCTTCTAAATGTCACTTAACTAAGAAACTTCAACATCTTCCTAAATCCTAAAAGAGATAACAATCGCCTTGTTTGGCAATGATTGCATTGATTGTATTCACTGGTCTTACAATCAGCTGATTGTATTAGTGGTTTGTATAAAAGTGATAGTAAAAAAAGCTGACAAAATATTCCATTGTTTAAAATGCACAACAAGGACAATGGCACAATATATGTGTATTCTTTTTGGTGAGGTAGTAAAACATCGGATGATTTGGCTGGTCTATCCTAAAAAATTATCAAAACTCCAAAGTATGCTCAACCCTCCTTTTGCCAAAAAGGGTCGATGGGAGAGATGCCTAACAGCTAACACGGAAATACCCATTCATCAAACAATATTGGACATGAAGCAACCAACTTAGACTAAAAATAAATTGTACAGCAAAAGAACTAGAAGAACCTACCGGACGCAATGGCAAGCCCAAAGCACTCAAGAGACAGTCAGGAGCTGGAATTAGTCTTTCTCTGGGATGATGGAATCGACAAACTGCGCCAAACTTACAATCACCAGTCTTCATGTAATATTGACATTCAGGTTGTCCAGGTCTCTCGGGGAAAACATTGTCTCTCTGCAGCGCGTAATAACCCACAGGGACAGAGCCAGAGCGATATGAAGAATATGCTCCCTGAGAAGCAGAAACTGGAGATTCACTCTGCCGTGCAGTTCCATAACCTGGACTGTTTCCTGGTGTCTGCTGCTGACCGTCAGATCCCATCTGACCCTAGTCACAATTAATATGTAGGTGAAGTATACAAAAGCGCCAAGATTTCCTTCAAATAGATCAAAATAATAACATTGGCAGCTAAAACTTTTAACTTCTAGCAATCAGCCAAGAGCTAATGAATTAAAGCTTCGGAAGCTGAAGTAATGCATGAAATGCTAAAGAACATAGATTATTCTAGTAGAGAAAGGCAAGTAGAGGCTCTCATTCAGCAACATTAACAGCTGGTTCATTGATGGCCAGTTAAAAATCACAAATTATCCTTATGAGAACGTTTCTCAACAATGCCAACTATCTGAAAATAAAAGAAGGTTCCTATCTTGCTCACAGTTTGGCATCAACTAGTAGAAAAGGCTAGCAGCTTAGCTTACCATATAGGCATTCCATCCCGGAACGGAGACCACTCCTTGTGGAAGAATCATAGGTGTGTAACTTGAAGGGCCTTGCCAGCGTGGACTAGGTATAATTGAGGCTCTTGACAAAGGCCAATTTGTTAATCCCCCTCCTGGATATGACTGCTGTCCAGGAGTTGTTGGAGACTGGACAGGAGGATACACTGAAGAACCACGGAAAGAAGCAGATGGTTGAGGGTGGTGAAACTTACAAGTGCTCCCAAATTTACATTGTCCTGTTCTTAAATAGTATGCACACTCAGGCTCATTCTGTTGAGATACAAGCAATTGACATGAAAATTATATTTAAAACCAATTAAATATTAGAAAGTCAAAAAAAGAAGCTGAACACCAGCAATAAATTATACCGGGCGAAGTGGATAGCCTAAAACATTTAGAGGAACTCTTCCAGCGATCCCAGCTTTGTCTTTAGGATGATTAAACTTGCATGTTGCTCCAAATTTGCAGGTTCCAGTTTTCAAGTAGTACTGACAAGTTGAAGCGCCACAAGAAAAACATTAGGAAAGACTCTAGTAAAATGCAAAAGGGATTACTGTAAGTTTTATCAATGAAGGAACTAGAGAGCGAGGGCAGGAGAAAGATAATCAACAAAATTTTTCGCTTCAACAGTGACTGCGAACAAAAGTCACCCACAATAATCCTCAATCATGCTAGTATTTTCATTGCTTGCAAATTTTCCCGCTAGCATAAAGATATCATGTATGCTCACTTTTCAGAAGAGATGGAAATTGAAAAGTATTGCTGTTAAGATGTTCCTGCAGGTCAATTAATAGAAAGACTCCATGCAGGACATATAACAGAGTTCCTACCCTTCCCTAGACATCCAACAAGACAGGGAGATTTGAGTAAGCCAGCACTTTAATCCCTGTGCTCAATAAGAGCACTCCTCAAGTTATTCCGTAGAATAAAACGACATGAAATCCTGTTTATCAGGCTTCTTGTGTTGAGTATTACATGCCTAAGAATAATAAGAACCCATACATAAACCAATAAATCAAACAAGTAATTCAAACTTGTCCATGGTTATACTGTATTCACAAAAAGAATCACCGATAAAGATCGAAATATACCAATCACTGAAATCATCAATCTTCGGAAAACCTTCTCATATTAAACCCATCCAACCCACTCCACTGAGCAAGACAATGCCAACTATAATCTGTTTAAATTTTCTGGATTTCCTAGATGTCCAGTCCAGGTCTCTCATCTGCAGACTTTCAAATTTTCAAGTACTCGGTGCATTTAATCTTTCATCAACTATACCTTTCACTTCAGACGAGATCTATGGCGTGTTACTTTCCTTTATTGGCACGTCAGGGTCCTCCTATCTTGAAGGGATTTATTGAAGTGGCTAGATTATTTCACTCCTGAGCATATGAACTTGTCGATCAAGATTCTTTACTACCTACTCAATAGTTAATACTTCAACTACTAAGAAATGCTATCAAGTTTTGACTCGTAACAAAAAAAGTCTACTTTGAGATGTTCTCATCATCTTGTAGGTGCAATACATAATGCAGCCAAGATGCAAGTTAAACCTCAATACCTCATCCCAAAAAGTGAGTGGGATTCCCAAGCAAGAATGTGTCAACCATTATTGGCCCCCGAGTAATTCAAAGTTTTCAAATGACCAGGAGGTGAGACTCTCCAGCCAAAAGACTTGATATCACTTAAACAAGCAATAGGTTTTCTATGTAGTGGTTCAACAAGCATTGATCTTTCCAGAAATATCAGGCACTTCATGTTTCTTTTAACAAGCAACAGCAGTAATTCAACACATCCCCACCTTTGAAAGAATCCAAAGAGAGGTCAGTCACAAATAATAAGGATGCATTTAAACAAAATCAATCCCAAGAGATTTTCCAAGGCGAATATGCATTCCCTTTCCATAATAATAGATAAAAAAATAGAAGTGAAGAAAAGGAAAGTATATACTTGCCTGGCATTCAGGTTGACCGGTCCTTTCTGGAAACTCCCCTTTCATTCTTGCGGTGGCGAGAGCCTGCATTAAAATAGTATCTATCAAATTCATCAAACAGACATCCTTACAAGAAAGAAAACACCTACAAAAAAAAAAAGGAAGCCATTAAAAAGAAAGGAAGAACTGAAATTAATCTCAAACCAGCATCTTCACCTTCCAACCCAAGATGGCAAGCAATAATTCTCAGGTACCTAACTTAGCACCACTTAAAACCCTACTCAACAATAGTTCCTTGTAAGACTATGACATTGAAAGATAAGGAACTTACTTCCACGACAAAGTGAAACAGAGAATTGGCAATGCAGATAGCAAGATCAGATCACATAAAAGGAGAAAATGCGGCTGAAGTAAACAACTGGCTTGTTAGAGTATGAGATGAAGGAGGTAATTTAAGGTTTCCTAAGTTACTAAGTAAAAGTTTTTACCCAATGCTTCTCTTCTTCATATACAACATCTAACAAAATATTTTACATCCCAAAGGATTTATATGCAACAAAGTGACATGATGATGATGAAATAAACTCTAAGTCTATAAATGAGGAAACCAAATCTAACCCCAAATTGTAGGCATCATGATTTTGTCCCAGCAGTATCTACACAGAAATCTTCATAAAGTTATATTCTTGTGGTCTTGTTTATGAACTTTATCATCAATCAAGATGCTAGCATGCCTCATATCAAATTATAAATGTAAAGCAACAAGAATCTGAACAGAACAGAAAGTAAAAGATAGATACTGTCCTATATTTGCAACTAATATCTTATATTTGTACACAGTAGATGGAAGAACTTACTAGCTTCCTGTTAGGAGGATGATTAAAACGGCATGTCGAACCAAATCTACAAAGTCCTGTTCTGAGATAAAAGGAACAATCCGCTTCCCCTTCACGCTCAGGATATGGACCAGGTGGATAGATCCCAGTGTCCATTGCTTCAGTAGATCTCATATTTACTTGCCACATTGAATCTGACATATAGACACCATCATTTCAAATAAGAAAAATTACACAACTTCTATCAAAATTTAACATTAACAGGGCACCCATTAATCTCACAGAACGTTTCGCAAGCTCCATTGTCACTGAACTCAAAACAACATCTTTCACTTTAAACCACCATGAGAGAAAAACATTGTTCAAAACTGCAATGCTTAAACTACTTTAAGGCATTCGCATACACGAATCAAGTTTCTTCATTCAAGGTAACTTCAATTATGCTTCTAGCATTCTATTTCAAACACACACACACTAGTTTTTACTTTTTAGTGAAATTGAGGAATGCATATCCAACAAAATGCAATTTCCTTCAAAGTTAGAGATTAACTAAAGCAAATTCCAAATATGTAATCAACACATCAAAGCAAACTAAAGATAGATAATATTATGATCAAACAAAAGTACAAAACAAATGCATTACATTTACAAACTCATCAAACTTGTCATCCAAAATATCAAATTATAGTACTTCAATTCTAGTGACTCATATTCCATAAAGTTTATCAAGTGGCTTTAATTCTCCGCAACCCCTCACCCCACCAAAAAAAAAAAAAGAGCAAAATGCCTATTTCCACTAAAATCGAATTTTATGAAAGTTACATTATGATACCCAAAATTCCAATTTCACAACCGATCAAACCCAACTTCCCAAATTAATAATTCATAAAAAAAAATTAAAAACCCAGAAAAAAAATTGGGAAAATTTCAGCATAACATTAAAAAAAGGGGGAAATTCAGTCATTCACACACAAATAATCCGATCAAATCAAATTGTAAATTACCCAAATTATCAATTTTTAAAAAAAATTAAGGACCCAAAAAAAAGGGGAAAAATTCACACACAACAAATTAATCATAATTAAACATAGTAATCATACAGCATTTGACAAAAACCCAGAAAAAAGAAACAAACTTTCCAGAAATTTAACATCAAAAATATATAAAAAAAAAAACCTTCATCTAAAAGAGAAGATGATCCAGAGTTAACGGCTACTGCAGAAGGTCTAGAAATAGAAATTCCAGCTGCATCATCATCATCATCACCATTATTATTACCAACAACAACAACAACATCACGAAACGCCATCGTTTTATCAAAACCTCCATTCAAATGATGACATCATTATCATCATCATCATCATCACTACTTCTAGTACTACTACTATTATTATTACTTCTCTACTATTTCTTCTTCAATTCTCATTCTACGTCAAATTATATTTAATTAGATACTCCAAAAAAAAAATGAAATTCCAACAAACCCAGAAATAAAATTAAAAAAAGAGGAGAGAGAAAGTTGTTTGGAGAAAAAAAAAAGTGGGAAGAAGGGGGGAAATCTTGTTCTCTCTCCTCCACAAAATTCAGAGTGGGGGGAAAAGAAAAGGAGAGAGAGTGGAGAATAAAAACCAACCATTTTTTCTTACAACCAGACAAAACCTATTTTCTCTCTTTTTTCTATTTTTTATTTTTTTGTATTTTTATTTGTTTTTACTTTTAAGTTTAATACAGTTGTTTTTTTATTGTGTTTGATTTAGTTTATTTAGTTTTTCACCCGCGTGTTTAATAAAACGGTTTATTTTACTCGCGGAGATTTGGAGGTGAGAGTTACGCGCTAATAGTAGAGTGTACTTGGTGTAAGGACGCGTTTGGTTGATGGTCGACAATCGACATCCTCTTTTTATCTCATCAAAATTGCTACAGTCTATCATTGTGCTGATTTGGTACATTTATAAGTCCACAAAAAAAGAAAATTATAGTTGGCTGATTATAAAAATTCGTATCAAATAGTGTAGTCTAATACTCCCTCTGTTTCCTAAAGATCTTCCCACTTACTGTTCCTACAGATACCAAGGAAAATCAAGTTGTGTGGGGCATGGTGTGAGTAAAGTAGGAGAGAGAAAGGGGTTAAGATAAATAGACAAATAACAAGGGGACGGGGTTAAAGTAGGAGAGAGAAATGGAGTAAAATTGAATTAATAATGTAATGGTAGACCATATGATAGTGACATGAGAGGGTAAATAGGGAAATTTGTTTTGCCAAATAAGGAATAAAGCAAAAGAGGGAAGATCTTTTGGAAACACCCTTAAACGGAAAGAGGGAAGATCTTTAGGAAACGGATGGAGTATTTTGTTTTATCATGCACCCTATTCTTGTAATTTTGTGCCATTGGCTCTCTTCTTGAATGATTCGAAGGAGAAAAATACTTCGTTGGTTTCTAGATATATCATACATGCAATATTTGTATGTTAAACAGTAGGTGATATTTTAGTGATGTTGGCATTATATTCGATTTTAAAGGTTATGGAATTGAATTTCACACATTACAAGAGGAAATCTCAAATTGATTTCATCTTACCTTTTGAAAGGAAAACTTGTCGAAAACAAAACTTTTAGAATGTCCATTTTGCAAAATTTCTTTGAGATGAAACTTTATACATCTTTTTCGGCGTTGACTCACATTTATATAATTTAGCAATTTGAAGACTAAGGGTATGTTCTCTTCGGCATACAACAGCTGAACTGAACTGATTGGAACTGAACTGAACTGAACTGAACTGAATTGAATTGAATTAAATTGAATGTAATAAATATAATTGAATGTAATAAATATATATATAATATTTAAACAATATTAGTATGAATATTAAATAATAATTATAATGATAAGTAATAATAATGAATAATAATAATAGTATTTTGGATATTTTTAAATGATAGTTATAAATAAATAATATTAATAATCATAAATTAATAATAACAATAATAATTAATGATAATTAATAATTATTATTATTTGTATTAATATATTAATACTTGATGATGATTATATAATAATAACAATAATATCTAAGAAGTAAATTAATATTACTATTTTAATAATTAAATTTAATAATATAATAATATATAGTAATAAAAATAATGATTGGATCGGACTGCGAAAATTGCATCATAAACCGTTTTGACGTGATTTGATTGGTTTATGGGCTAAAAAACGTTGGTTTATTTGTGTTTTGACCTAAACTATGTTCCTCCTAATAATAATAGTAATAATAATGAGTAAAGCTATAATAAACAAAATAATATATAGAAACAATAATAATAATAATAATTAATAGTAATGATGTAAAAATAAATAATAATAAAAGTAATTAGTAAAATAAATTGTACCAACATAATAATAATATTTAACACAATGGTTTTAAAAAAATGGAGCTGGACTGAACTGAACTGAAAATAAGCTTGGGAGAACAGACCCTAAATAAAATATAATTTTTGGATCAAAGATTCTATGAACTTGGATTTTATTTTTATAGAAATGAGAGATTATGAATCTAGAAGGAAATAAGAGTGCAAATAGGGGAGAAAAAGAGGGAAAAGGTGGGTCAATGTCGAAAAGTCACGATCAACGGCGAAAAAGAAACACGAGGTTTCATTTAAATGAAGTGATGAAGTCAATGTTTACAAGTCTCAAGGCTTATATTATGAGACGAAGGGAGTACTTGTTAAGCCACTTTGAGTGGAGAGTGACATCCGCTCTCTCTATTTATTTTCTCTATGAATAACATTTTAGTAAATATTATGATTATTTATTTATTTTTCGAAAAAAATAAACGGCTTCTCATTATAAATTTTAAAATTAAATTTTATGCTTACCTTTTAGACTACTTATAATCTAATGTTTTGTCAACGTAGTTTTTGTTCACAATACTATAAGAAAATGCCGATAAAAATGCAATATTACATTTAGGTTTTAAATATGGTTAGCTCAAATTGTCCAATATCTAATAACTTCACTTTATTTTCCCATCACCAATTAAATTCTAAACTTTCACTTTCGGGTATTTATTTTGTTTTGTCTAACAACATCATCAATCACTTCCCTTTCCTCCATTGATCTTATCTTTCGTTTTCTCATCCACAAATAGATTAGAGTGAGCAATCTCAAATGACAAATGTAAAGGAAAGTTGTAAAATTAAGTATTATTTTTACTAGTTCTTTTTTAAAAAGAAGAGATTTTTTTGGTTTAGGATGAGAAGGACATTAGTTTATCATTTTATTGCTAAAAACACTAATGACTTAAAAACTTGTAAATTTTATCTCACTCACTTGTGGCGTATCAAACATTATGTTAGTTGGATGGTTTAGCAAGTTGAAAACTGACTTAAGAGGACTAGTAAAATAAGTGCACCACTTGGCCAACATATTATAATTTTATTTGTGTCCAATTATCAAATTAGTAAAATAAATAAATAAATAATACTTAATAAATATTCGTCTTTATATATTACTCCCTCTGTTTTTTTATCATTCTCACTTTTCTGTGCGCGTCTCCCAATACACCTCTTTGAATTTAAATATCTTTCATTATATATTAGTAAAAATTATAACGATTGAATATTAATAATGTACTAATTGAGACGAATCAAACAAGATCCCACATGACTATATTTTTTCTTATAAATTGAACAAAATTGAGAAGATTCTCTCTAAGTATGAATAGTGTCAAGATTCCAAGTGAGAAAGATAAAAAAAAAAACAGAGGGAGTATTTCAATGTAGAAAATATATTATTTGAGAAATTTCCTATGCCATTTAATTTTTATTCTAAAATTGCTTCATTGAGTAAGGTTATATTTTTCTGGACTGAACTGAACTGCGTTAAACTGAATTGATTGAAAACTGTAAAAGAAAACTAGTGAACTGAAAATAAGTCCAAAAAAAGCGGAGTTATAAGGCTATGTTCAGTTCACCTTATTTTTGCTTAATTCAGATCTAATCAGATCATATCAGATCAGAAAAAATAAGTTCATATTAGTTCAGATCATGCTTATATTTAAAAATCATTATATCTTTCATTACATATTAGTAAAAATTATAATAATTGAATATTTATAAAGTATTCATTGAGACAAATCAAACAAGACTCCACATGACTATATTTTTTCTTATATATTGAGAAAAATCTAAAAGATAAGATCTTGTAATCAGATCAGTTCAGATCATATCAGAAAAAATAAGCTCAGATCAGATAAGTTCAGATCAGAAAATTTCAGATGAACTAAACATAGCCTAAATCTTCATCTGACAAAGTATTTCAACCAAAGGAAGTAAGAACAAAACCAACCAATTGGTGCAAAAATAAATGTATAAACCGTTGTCTAAATCAAAACCATGACATATAATACAGTTCTTTTAGAACTTTCTAAGTCTTAAACCAAACAACTAGGAAGTAGTTAATGCCACTTTACGTATAATACAGTACATTTACAACTTTTTAAGGCTGACGCTTAAGTTAAACTATGTTTAACTACGACACGTGGCAACATGTAATAGCGAGTACAAAGATGTTAAACTTGAGAGTAAGGATCTGTTTGGACAGAATAACTGGGGAATTTATTTTTTTTAATTACAAATGTAGCAGGTGTCCACTGTTTCACAATACTTTTATCTTTTTATTAGTGCTAAAGATTTTCTTACACTTCCCATGTGTCAAAATGTGACTGGTTACTAGAGGTTTTATATATTTATACAATATATACATGATACATCAAACGAATACCATTTCGACTAACTTTTAATCTTACTTTAAGTGTCCATATTATTATATTTGTACCTTTTAAATATTGAGTTTTTTGTAATATATTTTAATAAGAATGGAAAAAAAATGCATAGCAAATTCGGAAAACCATACCAACTCGAGACAATGTCCGGGTCCAAATACTAGTTTATATTTTGTGAAATGAATGATTATACTTTATATGGTTATTGATTGGAGGAAGTGAAATTTACTCCTACTTTGATAGTAAAATCATGGACTGTGGATTGTATCAGATAATGAGAGGGACATTTTAACAGAAGGTATGGACATATTTATATTTATATTTCCCATTTTACTTGGACTGCATTCAATAGCGTTGTTGGCTTCATATTGGTTTTCAAAGAGAGTAGTTCATCTTTGCCAAATTTTTCGTCTATGATATTTTTTTCCTTTAAGTATTGTTAAAACTTTTGGATAGCTGAAAGCCTGAAATTAAAGAGAATTGAATTGGATTTTTTGATTTTTCGGATTGGATCAATGTGGGTGTTGGTCAATTTAATTACGCAAATTTGTTAAAAAAGAGCTTAATAGGTCGGCATCGATTATGTACATTGGTGTACGTGGGCCGGGTCGGGCCTGTTCATGGGCTCGGCTCACAAGCTTGGAACAATGGCGGCGGGCTAGACTGGACCCGAGTTTGTGGATGGTGGGTCGGGCCAGAAATTTATGGATTTTGTCCGCGGGCTCGTGTCTCTTGTGGGCCTGTTTCGTGTTTTATGTTGTTTTTTATATATATTCTTAGCAGCTTTAGACTAAAAAATAAAGAGAAGGGGGTATTCGGATCGCGAGTTGGCCTACATGCTCTATAGGCGGGCTTGTGTCAGCTTTGAAATAAAATTTCTTGCTCGTAACATGTTTGCGGCCCACGTAACAGATAACGGCCCAAACCAGACCTAAATTGAGCCCAACTTATGTGTCGGCCCGACCCGTGCCCACATCTACCATTGAAGATATTTTTGGTTTATGAAACCTTCACATGATATTTGTAATGGTACTATAAAGTATAATGCTTAAAATATGTACTTGAAAACATCTTATTAGTGGTTATAGTTGCTAATGTGGGACCATCAAGTTTTAAATACATACCCTTACTTTTATTATTGTTACTTTTTAATAATAAGGAAAATGAACCTTTCAACCCTAAACCTTTACACCTTCTCGGCATGGTATATTGGCATTATTGTATTGAGGATATAAACTGATCAATTTCTCAAACAGACGAACACCATGCTTAGTAAGATTCGAACCCTCAATATCTATATGATATAAGGTAAGAGTCTTGTCTAGTGACCAAATAATAATTGGTACAAACCCTTACTTTTATTGGTTAAGCTTCCCCCATCATACACTACTATGTACCACTAACTACTAGCCCCCACATAATTAATTTTTTTATCTTTCATTCGTTCAAGCTTCCTCATATTTTTCATATTTCCTCCTCATCTATCTTTCTCCACTAGCAAACGAGTCTTTGACATATGTCAACCACCGGTTATTACCATTATTAACAGTGGTAAACATATTAGGTCGTGTTCACTTCATGTTAAGTTTGTAGTTAAACGAGTTTTCTCCTAACCAGTTAACCCTAATCATCCCCATTTGTTATGATTAACAACTATCAATCTAATTCAAGCTCTTTGACAAATTATTCACTAGATCCATTTATTAACTTGGTCATCAAACACGTAACCATAAAACAAATAAATTAACATCATAAATCAAAATGCCCTTTTTTATACGCAAATCAAGTGATTTAGAGTAAACCGATCGAATAATAATATCAAGTCAATCGTAAAAAATATTTAAAATACTTACTTTTACGTACAAGTAAAGCTTATATTACTTATGGGGTAACAAGTAAATATGGTGGTGGTTTATAAAAACTAACACTAATTTAGCTCAACAATTTCAAATCACATCAACATCTCTAAGGCAGACAATATATTGAATTAAACATTTTGTCATCTTCCTTTAGACAATACTCGATAATTATGTTTTCAAATTTCTCACACAATTTCAAATAATCAAATTATATCCATCAAAACACCAATATATTAAATCAACCTCACTCGAATTAACTTTCGACTAAATCAATCTCGAATAACTCGCAAGTTGCAATGTCTGGTTACCTGCCATTGGAATTTGGAACCATTAAATAATCAACCAAGAAAGAGAGTGCGAGGAAGGAGAGAATCCTCATTGATTTTGAATCCTATACAATAATAATAACTCACTTTCTTTGACTTAAGATCTTGTCTTTCTTCACTCGTTTTCCCCCTTTTCACTTACTATAAGCGAACCCTAAATCCCTTCCCCCTTTTCTCTTATGATTCCAGAAGTTCATTTTTCAATTTCACAATTTCAACGCAGATTCTCGTAGATCTGATTTCCCTCATTTCTACTTTCCCCCTTATTCTTTTTCTAGATTTGGGGGAAAATGGGTCTGCGTTTAAACCCTAGAAATAGTTCGTCGACTTTTTACTTCATTCTTCTCTCTATATTTTTGATCAGTTTGTTGCTTGTTTCTACTATCTCAGCTCAGGTAATATGATTCTTCATCTGTTAAATTATCCCATCTAATTTTCTACATTTGAAATTATGTCAATTTTTACCCAATTGTGCAGGAATCTGGTGCTGATGATCAGAATGAGAGGGTTGGTGGATCAATTAAGGATCTGGGACGACGTAGTAAGGTGAGTGAGATGCGTTTTTTTGTTTGTCTAATTTTGAGTAATTTGAAGTATGAATTGTGAATTAGTATGGAAAAATTGGTAATTAGTAGTTATTTTTGGTCTTGATTTTTGGATATTTTTCCTTGTTTATTTTCAGGATTTGTTGTTGTTTGTGATTGCTTTATTGGGAAATTATGTGTTCAGAGTATAATCATCTCAATTTTGCATGACAGGATTTATTGGTATTGATTTGGAAGAGATCAAATGGACAGAATTTTGGGATTGTCATGAATATTGTTTAATTTCCTTTGCATGTAGCTTTGAGAAAATATTGAAAGATAGATTATACTACTAGATGACCTGTGTTGCCGGTTAGTTTAGCCGGCTTCTTTAGTGTTAGTTGGCCTTGTAAACCAGTTTTGATAGGTGGTAGTTCTTAAAATTCACCGGTAATTGTTGGTAGTTTTCCCAGTGAAAATTCAATATAATTCATCTTCATGTGGTTGATTAGTGTCCATCCTTAAAATTCAGATCCCTACTGAAGGAAAATGTTGAAACAGATAGGAAGAGGTTGAAAACCATAACTAGAAAAGAAAAAAGAGAAAGAAAAGAGTTGGGGTGGTAAGGAAGAAAGCTATAACTACACTATTGTTAGAGAAACTGATGTTTAGAGAGATATGAAATTATATATAGGAGGACCTTTCGGGATTATTCTGTTTAATTTTGTGTTTGATAGGATTGGTGAGGTTGAGACATTGTTTTTATTTATAATGCTTGAAAATGACCCGGTTATGGAAAATGTAGCAAGTAAAAAAAAGAGAGAAGCATCTTTCTGTTCTATTCTTTGATCATCTACGTTAGGGAAGAGTATGTAGCTTTTTGCCAACTTTTTATCTTTTTTTGGCATCTACATGTTGGCATTGCCTGATAATTACAATGCTTTCATTGCTTTGTAATTTCAATCATAGTAGCAAGTAGCAATTTGTGGTGGCCTTGGTGGGGTCTACCTTTAATTCTTTTGAAGAGTAAGATACTTTAGGAATATAAACTCAATAGGGCAGCAATTGTATGACGGTTTGCTGAAAACTAGTTCTTCCCTATGTTTTCCCTGTGGCAGACTGGCAGTATCCCGCCTCAAAGCTGCAATTTGAATTAGTTTAGTATAAAGGTATTTACAATTTACTGGAGGGACATATGTCTTACCAGCGTTTGCGCCTTTGTATTTAAAGACAAAATCATTTGGTACTGAAGATATAACCTCATAATAATTGCTGCATGTTGCTTCATGAAGTGGTGTATGTCCTTTTAATTTTTATTATCCGCGGATGGGACAAATGTGCAGTGTACTGCTTTCTTAGGCTTTGGATCCTTTGTCATTGCAAGAAATTTGTAATTACTTTCATGTTGCTGAGTTTGAAGCATAAAAACAATATATGGTGGATATTACCATTAGAGTCGTTTTGGAAAACAAGCATGGGAAGCCAGTACGTGAAGGACATTTTACAAGCAAATTGAGGCTGCAAGAATCTAGTTTTTGCTGTGAAGTTATTCCGAAAGACTCCTATGGTGATGGCCACTATATCTTTGTAAAGTTTTGAGCTCATGCAGCATCAAAGTTCGTGCAGTTTTTCTGGTGGCAATTGGCCCATGAGGCAACAACTTAAGTCTGTGTTTGGCTCCTTCCATGGATGGTGAAAAATTTGGAAGGGTGTCGTCACTTCATGTAGCAACATGTACTGACAATTTTATCTTTGCTATTAATGCATATATTTTATGACAATTTCTGATGTAAATGATATTGGCGAGGCTTGTATACGCTATTGCTTAATATATAGTACTTGTGAGCTGTGGCAATGGGGGATGTCTTTTGTGCTCTCAATTCTTTATTTTGAGGACCTCAGCAATTCGAAACTTCCCATTGTGCAATCTTTTTTTATCTGTTATAATGTTATACTAGACTTGCATAAAATGCTCTATTAATCATTTGCCTAATATGTTTTAATCCCTCCATACTCCCATCTTACATAATTTTTCTTCTGTTTCTGTTTTTCCTATTTAACTTTTGCTTTTCTTCCCTTTTCTAATTTTAATATTCCAATGCACTATTAGTCACTCTTGGTAAAATCCCACTCATCAATGGCTCTCCATGATAATTGTGAAATCTTGACGTGAACAATGTTCAAGGGTTGGTGAGACTCTAGAGTATAATATTTTGTCTGCATTGGTGGGGGAGTGTTTGTGTATAGACATGTTTTGATTCTTCTAAAATGAGATTAAGCTATGGATGTATTTCAAGGTCACAAATATAGGCTATTGTTGCAGATTGTGCTGGAGCATCTGGGAAAAGATGCTCATTCCATACATTTGGGCATAAATTTGGACTCTGGTTTGGGTGTTTTCGATGCCTTTTTCGCGAGTTTATGTATGATACTTGTGAGCGAGGTTTGTTTTCTGGCCATTATTGTAATTATATTTTGACAGTTTTGTGTTCCTGTTACTATTTTACTTTTTCTTCTCTCTATCTTTTCATACAGTGTTCACGTCCAATTTCCTGCTAGATTATTTTCAATGTTGGTCTTACTAGCTGGTGAATTTGTGATAGATTGGAGATGAGACATTTATCATAGCAGCTCTAATGGCAATGCGTCATCCGAAGTCCATTGTTTTGTCTGGGGCTCTGAGTGCCTTGGTTGTGATGACAGTGAGTTTTTTCCCTTTTAAAACTAGTCAGAAATTTTCCTTTGTCTTACCTTTTTGTTCTTCCATACACAATATCTAAAGCCACATGCTTTTGCAATTTTTAGAGATTTTGTTATGAGAGTTGGTGAGGCTCAATCTGATGCTAACATATCAACAGGTGCTCTCCACTGGACTTGGTAGGATAGTTCCAAATTTGATATCGAGGAAGCATACAAATAGTGCAGCTACAGGTACACCTTATATATGTTGTCAATAATGTTTAGGGCATCTTTACTTAAATTCAGGTTCTTTCTTTTCCTTTTTCTTCCTCCCCCCCCCCTTCCCTCTTCCGATAACTTCTTGTTTGTGTGGGGAATAGTCAGCATTCTGCTAATTTGCTATTTTCTCTATTGACTTGAAGGATAGATGTGTTGTTTTCTGATTTCCAAATTGAGAAATGCTCAATTATTAATCTTCTGTGCCTTTAAAATTTCGTTTGTCAGGAATTTTGCGGTAATTTGTAGGGACTTGTAAGCAGGGGCGGATCCAGCGTGGGTTCAGTGGGTTCAACTGAACCCACGTGGATCCGCCAAAAAAACTGGGTTTTATAGCAAAAGCAGAAAAATGATTATATAGAAAAGCGCCTGCAATAATTAAATACATTATGTTGTATAGCGCAGTGGTAATGTGCGGAAGCTTGAGAATTGGATTTTTGTAGGTCGGGGGATCGAATCCCGGCAAGGGTAGGTGCAATTTCATTTTTTTTTCCTTCCTCCTTTTGTTTTTATATTTCAGTTTTTGTTTTTTCTTTTTCTTCCTCCTTTGTTTTTATATTTAATTTTTTTTTTTCTTTTCTTTTTCCCTTTGCTTTTATATTTCAGTTTTTGTTTTTTCTTTTTCTTCCTCCTTTGTTTTTATATTTCGATTTTTTTTTTCCTTTTTTTCCTCCCTTTGTTTTTATATTTCAGTTATTGTTTTTTCCCTTTCTTCCTCCTTTGTTTTTATATTTCGATTTTTTTTTCCTTTTCTTCCTCCCTTTGTTTTTATATTTCATTTTTTTTTATTATTATTTTCTTCCTCCCTTTGTTTTTATATTACTACTACAACTTCTTCCATTTTTTTGTTTTATTTTTCTTATTTCTTCTAATCCTCCATTTTTTAGCTTCCCTTCTTTACAAAAATTCCCCTCTCACCAAGTACTTATACATTAAATATAAGTTTTCATATTTATTTTACCTTAAAAATAATAGAGTTTTTAATACATTAGTTGATTGAACAAAGAGGAATATATGCAGGGAGATTATGTTCATTTTTAATACCTAAATTTAAAATAATATTTTTATATACATGTTTGATTATTATCTTATTGAAAATTAAAATTGAGATAAATTGTCTAACTCAAATTACAATCCACCAATATAAATCGTTTAAACGCCTTTAAATATAAAGATTACTATTAAAATCTTGTCGTTTGCGTGCATATAAGACTAGTTTCAGCTATATGCATGTTTGAACAAGTTCGAACCCACGTGATTCAATTCCTGGATACGCCACTGCTTGTAAGGGTTAGTTTGCTCTTCATCTAGAGCTATAAATTTTTTGGCTAATTTTTGATGCATCCTAAGGTATTACAATGTGCTGGTCAAATTGATTGATACAATCAAGTGGTAGCAAACAACTAGCCATTGTGTTCCAAACTTCTCTCTTCAATTTGCAAAACATCCCTTTACTTTGCAATTGCTAGTTCATGTTGCGTGATCTATTTCTAATCAATTTATTGCATTTATTATTTTGCCTATCGTCTGATGATCCTCTGGGGAAATCTAGTGCGTCTCAGGAAATTTTGATTGTTGTGGTGTTAATACTTCCATAATCGTATATCATTCTTACTATTTTAAATGTATATATGGTTTCTCAATGCAGTTCTTTATCTATTCTTCGGTTTGCGTCTGCTTTATATTGCTTGGAGATCTGATCCTAAAGCATCCCAGAAGAAGGAAATGGAGGAGGTATGTCACTGTTCTTTTCTCTATCTTTTCTTCAAAGCTTCTCGGTGCATGTGGATGCTTCTCTTTTGTTGTTTGCCATTTTATCTTTTCTGGGATCCCCAAGTGGGTTACTGGGATGTCAATTTGTCATAACTCTCTGATGCTTGGAATGAACAGGGTGCTTGTGTAATGGTGCAATATTCGTTTACTTAATTTTTTGGGTGATGTATAACTGCTTTTTAGTTGCATTATTATATGTCGAACCTTAAAAGAGTTAAGACTGCATGGCATGACTGTTTAATGTGTGGCACTGATATGAACAGAGTACTTTACTAATGTTCTATAGATGACCTCTTTTCTTTTTCTTTCTAATGATCCTGTCATTCTTGGATTAGCCAGATTATTAGACTGAACTTGTCCCCAACGTGCCATTATAAAATATGAAACACCGAGGCTTGTCTGGCTTTTGCTTTGAGTAGCCATTTGCTTTCTGCCTGCAATTTTGGAATGTCAGTGTTTTTATTTAAGTACTTCCAGTAGTTATTGTCTGTTTAATTTAGTTGTATTTTTTTTGAAAATGTATATTAGGTTGAAGAGAAGCTAGAGGGAGGACAAGGAAAAACATCAATGCGCCGTTTCTTTTCAAGATTCTGTACTCCAATATTTTTGGAGGTACGCTTGAAACTGAATATATTAATTAATCTAGAATCGGAACATCCAGACCTGAAACACTCTTCAGTAGAGAATACTTATGGTGTTTCCAATGTCATTGAACCTCTTGGAAGTGTTCTTTTATCTTTTAATCACAACACGGATATGATTTAAAGTTGGTATCTTTATGTTTTCTGCAGTCATTTATTCTGACCTTCCTGGCCGAGTGGGGGGATCGTAGTCAGATTGCTACTATTGCTGTAAGTTCAACTTCCCTTTGAATTATGAAGTCACAGGCATTTTATCTAAATGGAGTTTTATCTTATTTACAACAAAAGCAGTAAAGCTGGAGCTTTTGTACAATATAATGGATTTGCTTTTATGGTCCATTTCTGGTGCTTTCATACAATATTTGATTTTGTGGTGGCTAGTTGCAGCTTTAATTCAATGATGAGATGATATTTTCTTGATCCCACAGCTTGCGACACACAAAAATGCTCTAGGCGTTTGCGTTGGGGCCACACTAGGGCATATGGTCTGCACATCAGTGGCCGTGGTGGGAGGAAGCATGTTGGCGTCCAAGATCTCGCAACGCACAGTCGCTGCTGTTGGTGGCTTCCTCTTTTTGGGATTCTCCATATCTTCCTATTTCTATCCTCCACTATAAAAGAAACTAACAAATTTGTTGGCTATACATAATTCATATACATGTAGCGTCTTTTCTCTATTCTTTCTTTTTCCCCTTTCTTTTCAGAATCTCCTTTACATCATTTTTCTTTTTTCTACCGTGCCTTTATTTTTTTCTTTTATAGGTAGCACATTTTTCATGCTCATCTAAGTTTTTCTTGCTGCCTTTTCATTTCTCGGGGGTGTAAAATTTTATCATGTAAAGGAAGAGAATGTCTCTCAATTTCTCTCTATTATATGAACTGCAAATCCATTAATTCAAAGTTAGCTGGAATTGAATGTAGTTCCTCCGTAACAAAATCGATGTTATACTTTGAAAATTGACTATTTACCTACTACATTTGATCATGTATTTTAGTCTCATATAAAATCAACCGTTATTATATACTTTGTTGTTGGATCCGTTTCAATGTATATTTTCGTAATATTAACTTATAATTTTTACTAATGTACAATTTAAGTTATTAATTGTCAAAGTACTGCATCGACAAACGTGAAAGTTAAAATGTAACATATGGAAGAAGTATATATTATGATTTGTTCTTAATCAATATATGTTTATCCTTTGATTATGTGGGTATTCTAAACAATCCAGCAACATGAAGGCATATTAAAAGTCCCTTACGAAGTATTTTGAAAATTTCCGATATCATGTGAGTATTTTAAAATTTTTCGCTAACCATTTGAACCCTTTATCATGGATTTCTTTTAATTTTTGCTTATATAATTTTTCTTTACTTATTATTTCTTCCTCTACATTTTAATTTATTGATGTTAATAATAAATATTCCAAATAAAAGTCAAATAATATTATTAATAAATGTTGTCGCGTACACCCTATCTTCAACATCGAAATCAACCTTAAAACAATAAAGATATAAATATTTACTACAAATCTGTAATGAAGAAAATTTAATTTATACACACTCAAGCGGGACTTCTAATTCATGGTTTTAATTTGATTTCCATTAATAAATTTGGACAACTTGAAATCCTTCATATTAAAATCAAAGACTTCCACAATTCGTGCTATAGTCATCTTGACATAAAAAACTTATAATATTTAATATTATGTTGATTATCGATCTCATTTTCCATAATTAATCAACTTAAAAACAGAAAAAAAACTCAGAGTATAAACGAGAACTAGTTCTTGTCCCGGATGATACGTCTCAAATTATTTACCAACATGGTCAAAAATAGAAATAATATCTTGTCTTTAAATAATTTTTTCTTTCACAAAGACCAACATGAGTGTTGTAGTGTAGTTTTTTTTTTTTGAAAGAAGTATTGTAGTGTAGTTTTTTTTGAAAGAAAAGGGATTTCATTAATATTTCGCCAAACGGCACTTACAAGTCATTTTTGAAAAACATAAAATTCTAATAGAAATACATATCACCCTAGAAATGTAAACATCACAGATTTGACTTAATTTTGCCTTAATAAAAATCTTCATCTGAAGCAATGCAATCTGTGAGTTCGCTCTGGTTCGGCATACGATCTGCAGATGCGGAAATTTTGGGATGAACGTACTCCAATAGTCTTCCATAATTTTACAGAAGTTGTGAAACCCTAATTCTTCATGTTGAGTCTCGAACTTCAACAAATGAGAATAATTTCTCATACCTAAAAACAAAAGAACCATACTCACAACTCTCATAGGGGAGAAGGAGATTTCCAAAACATAAACTAAAAA
Source organism: Beta vulgaris subsp. vulgaris (assembly GCF_026745355.1). Lineage (NCBI taxonomy): Eukaryota > Viridiplantae > Streptophyta > Magnoliopsida > Caryophyllales > Amaranthaceae > Beta > Beta vulgaris. The sequence goes on along the minus strand of NC_079205.1, from coordinate 60,727,121 downwards.
CCCCATAAAAGGGTTTGAGAAAATCTCATAAGGAGATACTAATTTATTGAACAAAACAAGAAAATGAACTAAAAACTGAAAATAAAAGGAAAAAAAAGGAGCTTACCATGGATGAAAACATCCATGGCTGCCCCCTAATTGATGAAGAAGGGGTAAGAGATGCTAGGGTTTTAGAGAGAGAAAAGGAGAGGGGAGGCTAGGTTAATAAATCTATCATTCTGATACCAAGCATTGTAGTGTAGTTGATTAGTGCATCTATACATCAAACGAGAAGTTATAGGAGTTATAGTCTTGAAACACATATTTTTATTACTTAATATGGTATAATTACTTCAAAATGAGTCATATTTAAATTGAAATATTCTCTGATCAATTAAGTGGATTTGAATTCTATGAGACTATGAGAGGAAGAATTTACAGAGAACATGAAGAACTGTTATTTGTATGTTGTATAACAATTCCAAAGTTGTATAGCTATTTTAGAACTACTATCTAAAATGCGATGAACTCTACTCTTTTACGTTCTAAATTCTTCCATTATTCCATTGCTATCAACCATTGTTTCAATCCTTCTATAATCTTCACTTCTTCAATCATTCCATATTCAACTCAAAATCAGATTTTCTGGGAACAATTTCAACGATCAAATGTTCATTTTTCCTCTAAACACCATGAAAAACCCCCACAAATGTTGGGTTTTATTAATAATCTCAATGATGAGCTCACTCTTAAGACCCTTCATGGAAGATTAATCAAGAATGCTTCCATTGTTGATTTGGATGTTGGGAACTATGTGTTAAGTGTTTATGCAAAGTTAAAGGATTTGGGTTCTGCACAGAAGGTGTTTGATGAAATATCTGAGAGAAATGTTCGTACTTGGACTGTTCTGGTTTCTGGGTATGCTCGAACTGGGTTGTTTCGAGTTGGGTTGGATTATTTTGCTAGAATGCTTGTTGAGGGAGTTTGTCCAAACGGTTTTACGCTTTCGAGTGTGTTTAAGTGTTGTTCTTCTGTAGGTTTGGTTCATGATGGTAAAGCAATTCATGGGTGGATACTAAAAAATGGGATTGGTTTGGATGTTGTGTTGAGGAATTCTATTATTGACTTTTATGTGAAATCTGAGGAGCTTGATTATGCTAACAAATTGTTTGAGTTCATGGATGATGTCGATACTGTTTCGTGTAATATAATGATTGCTGCTAATATGAAAAGTGGTGATGTGGAGAGTTCTCTTGAATTGTTTAGAAGGTTGTCCACCAAAGATGTTGCAACCTGGAATACAGTTATATCAGGTTTGATTAGAAATGGGTTTGAAGGAATGGCATTGGAACTCCTTTATGAGATGGTAAAAGAAGAAGCTTGCTTCAATGAATTTACATTTAGTACAGCATTGGTTTTGGTTTCCTCTTTATCAATGCTAGGGCTTGGGACAGAAATACATACTCGATTGATGAGACTTGGATTCTATGATAACGAGTACATAAGATCGTCATTGATTGATATGTATGCCAAGTGTGGGGTGATTGAGAAGGCATCAGTTGTGTTCAAGCAAATGCATCAAGGTTTTCCTGAAAAACCAAGCTTGAAGATAAATGGTAAAACATTAACTGTGGACACTGTTTCTTGGAGCTCTATGGTTTCAGGATATGCCCAAAACGGGAAATTTAAAGAAGCCTTAGCAATGTTCTGTCATATGGTCACTGAAGGAGTTGGAGTGGACAAATATACTCTCACTACCATTGTCTCTGTATGCGCTGATTATGGGTTGCTTGATTTTGGAGAGCAGATCCATGGCCTCTTACATAAGATTGGACATGAATTCGATCTAGTTTTGTGCTCTTCATTGGTTGATATGTATTCAAAATGTGGAAGTTTAGGGAATGCTCAGAAAATATTCGATCAGACTACCACTAGGAACACTATTCTATGGACTTCAATAATAAATGGATATGCTTTCCATGGGCATGGTAGAGTAGCAATTAGACTTTTTCAATTGATGGTGGAGGAAGACATTCAACCAAATGAGGTAACCTTTGTGGCGGTTTTAACTGCATGCAGCCATGCTGGGCTAGTTACTGAAGGTCGCAATTATTTCAGAGTAATGAAAGAAGTTTACAACATGATGCCTGGAGTCGAACACTTTACTTGCATGGTTGATCTGTTTGGCCGTGCTGGCCTCCTGGATGAGATAAAGAACTTCATTTATGAGAACAATCTATCACATCTTAGCTCAGTATGGAGGGCCTTCTTATCTTCTTGTCGACTTGAAAAAAATTATGATATGGGAAAGTGGGTGTCCGAAAAGTCACTTGAACTAGAACCATTGGATGCAGAACCTTATGTTTTGCTGTCGAACATGTGTGCTACCAGTAACAGATGGGAAGAATCTGCTAGGGTTAGGAGTTCAATGCAGTATAAGGGTGTTAGAAAGCACCCAGGTCAATCTTGGATACAAATGAACAATCAAGTTTATACTTTTGTGATGGGTGATAGGTCTCATCCACAAGAAGCTGATATATATTCATATTTGGACAGCCTAATTGGTAGACTGAAGGAGATAGGTTATTGCACTAATTTAGAGCAGGTTACGCAAGATGTTGAAGAGGAACAACAGGAAATGTTTCTCCGTTATCATAGTGAGAAGCTAGCTGTCGTGTATGGTATCATTAGCACGACCAGTGTAACACCAATACGGGTCATGAAAAACCTTCGAGTTTGTACAGATTGCCATAATTTCCTCAAGTATACTTCTCAGCTTTTAGGTAGGGAAATAATCGTCAGAGATATTCGTAGATTTCATTATTTCAAGAATGGACTTTGTTCTTGTGGAGATTACTGGTGAGCCAGAAAATATAGTATGATGGCACCTAGACGGGCATGTACTGGTGACATCAATATGTAGCGACAACGTTTGCTTATTGTCATTATAAATAGTCAAAGACCATTAAGTTCTCAAAGTAGTGCATCTTGATTGATAGTTGATGTTATTATGTTTTTAGTGCTCAAGGTTCAGACCAAAGGTTCAACAGCTCTTAAACATTCTGATTGTTGAAGGCCCTGATTCATTATCTTTCAGATACTTGGCCATGTTTGGACAGGTATTTTGTTGCTCATAAATTCTTTCAGGTTTTATGTTCCTCTGTATTTTATTACTCTGACAAGAACTATGATCACCTTTGTAGCAACATTCTGAAACAAAACTTTCTAAATAAATTAAATCTTCATCCATCTGGGCATCTTCCTATGTTTGTCTGCACCTTTTTGTGTAAGATCTTCTAGTTGGCTTTTTTATTTATTGTTTTTTCTCTTTGGTTCCAGTATATGTATGTAATAATCTATGGTGGATAACAAGTTAGTACAGTAGTATGTGTCTGGCAAACAATATTTAACCAAAGATCTCATGGAAGTATATATTTTACAATTCTATTACTCCCTCCGTCCCAAAATATAGTTCCCATTTCCATTTTGAGTGTCCCAAAATATAGTTCCCATTTCCATATTTAGTTCCACATTTTTTCGTAATTTGTCTAGAAAAACCGTGTCCCATCATTTATTTGCTTCTTGAATTTTGTTTTTTCCTTTGTTTATTCAACCAAAATGTTACAATTAATGCCCTTTCACCAATTATTCTCCACTCTCTCTCCTAAAATCATATTTTCCCATACAATATTTATTGAAATAAACAAAAGATCTTTACTATCTCTCTTATATTCTACTTGCATAAATTACCGTGAGAAAAGGGAAATGGGAACTATATTTTGGGACGGAGGGAGTATAAGATTTCAGGAAGGTTTTGAAGTGTCTTCTTTGAACTTTGTAACTGCATATTCAAGTGTTTTCCCTGATCAAGCAAGCTTTCACTGCACTTTTATGCACATGTTTCTTTTCGTGCACTCTCCCCTGAATTCTTTTTCTGGGCATGGTTTAATGAGGTTCAACTTTCAATTAGGAAGTGCCTTACAGGTCAAATCCGAACTTACTGTTGTTAGGTGTAAAAGATAATGCATCATTTTGTGTTCTATGCTACTATCCCATTGGTGCCATCTTTTACTCCAAATCAATTATGCCTATATTCTTATTATGATTACAGTTTTGTGGGTAATCATGCTAATCATTCTTAGATCTCTGCTTCTTATTTTGTTTTTTCTGTAGCTGGTTTTCATGAGAAGATGGATAATGGACATGATTTCAAATTGATTCAGTATCTAACTTTTCATTTAATTTATCTTAGAACAGCTGTAAGCTGACTCATTTAAGGCTTACTCTAATCAAAACTTGCTTGCTTGCTTTTCTGTAATAGATTTTTGTTACTGTCTAGCAAAATTGTCCTCTATCAAATTACCTGACCTATACCGGAAAGTCGGAAACTAGATGTCCCGATTTTGACCCGATCAGAAATTGATCTCACCCGACCTGAAGTTTCGTATGACCAGTATTTGGTTGATATTTCCCGAAAAATAAAATCATATTAGAAGACCTGAACATGACCTGAGCCGAAAATTAAATTGTTCTTCTTAGAGTAAGGGATGATTCATTTCTTGACGAGTCCTGCTATTCTAATTTGCTCATGATTAGGTACTTTGAGATGAAGAAATGCCCAAAATCACGATCACCATCAGTTTTAGCTGTGGCTTTATATACGTAATATCGCTTATGTTCCACTCTTGGAGATGGAGTACATATCAAGTAAAGAGAGTAGTAATGTTTAGAAACCAAATACTAATTAAAATAAATCTTTTGGTGGCTTTTCTCACACGAGAGGTTAGTGGAACAAAGAAAGAGGAGCCCACCTACTATAGCAGAGAACTTAAACATCAAAAGTTAGATACTAGGATTTAGATCCATAATTGTTGTTAAGATCTGTCCTTTAGCTCTAATTTGACATTGATATGTTTACACAAACCCTGGTATTTTCAGTTTTACTTTATATACATTAATGTTATGTTAACAGTATTCTTTCAACTTTCAACCTTTTATCTCATTCTTTTTTCTTTCCTACCAAACCAACATGGGTACTGACTTTTTCTATTGTAAAATTATACCTTCTTGACAGCAAAGCTAACAGCAGCTACTATAACAACCCAAAGCCTTTTCTTAAAATTAGATTTTCTTAAAGTACTTTGCATCTCTTTCAGTTTGTGTTGTCTTCTTCCTTTGCTGACATTGCGATGGGTGTTCAGGGTAAGATGAGGGGTCGAATGGAGAAATATGTTGTTCTTCCTTTCTCTATGGGATGTGTTTCTCAGGCCAGTGTCGCTGTGGCCGAACAAAGGCCTAGAAGAACAAAAGCGGACTTACTTTCCCCTTCATTAAGTATGATAATACTTTTCTGTGCTCTTAGCTTCATGTTAATGTAGTACAATATCCAAGTGTCTTAGATTTCGGTGTTAATATTGGTTCTTGACTCTGACTGTTTCTAGGAATCCGAGAAGAAGATGATGACGATGACAGCTTATCTGGTGAGAGCATGAAGCATTCTTCAAGGTTTTTGGCACTTCCAAGACCTAACTTGTCTACAGGAGTTAACCGGCTAGTGAAAGGTTTCAAGAGCTTGTCACAACTATTCAGTAAGTAATACTCTCAATAGTTGCTTTTGATCTCTCCTTGATAAGTTTAGATATTATTACTATCAAACGACATACAAGGCGATACAATATATCTACCCTCAGAAAGAAAAGGCGATACAATACATGTCTCCATCGTAACATACACTCCAAAATGAAAAGCATTTCTTCGGAATTGTTCTTTTGCAACATTCTTGAAGGTTGTGTTTTCCTGGGACGGTCTAGATACGAGAGAGCAACATTTTTTTATCATTTTGAACGAACGAAGCTAGTCTTGTATATACCCATCTATACTCTAATGAAATCTTATAAGGGTTTTAGCCTTTTAGGGCATCAACTTTTAAGGTGATTCCATCCTCTCATGCATGCATGTGTATAATATTTTTTATTGCTCATGGAACTCTGATGATAGTAATGTTATGTGTCTACTATCATATAACTGATTTAACTGTAGCATACTGTTTGGCAAAACTAATCGAAAATTTATGTGAAAAAATCGATAAGCGCCTAGATGAAAAGTTCATAAATCTTAGTTAGATTCCTACCATGCGTGTGCCATTTACGTGATGAGTTTATCTTTTTCTTCACCACAGGAAGGCTCACTGCATATTATAGGCTAATTCTGGCCAGGGAAAACAGTGCATGACCCTTTTTATGTGGTTGTTAGGTTATTGCACTACAAGTATCTGGCAACACAAGCGCAAACTAACTACAAATTTTACTTTCACATTGACATTTAATTCTTTTATTACCTAGCTGTATATAAAAATATAAGTTGGGAGGGTTAGCATTAGCTTATCATTTAAATTGCATTTCAGCTTTTTCAATACCTTGCCAGATTAACACCTCTAAAATAATAAGTTAGGTAAAAATTTCCATGAGCTAATCACTTAAACTACTTGAAGTTGCTGATTGTCTGATTATAGTGAATTGCATAATCAATACTTCTAAAACACACATGTATCTTTATCCTTTGTATTGTGAAAGAATCATTAGGATGCCTGTCTTTTGCTTTTTTGTTTTTTTTAATCCTTTACGATTATGAGTAGTACATAAGATATGCTTTTTTTTGTGTGTGTGTGTTGGTGTTGATCTTTTCTTCCCCTTCTTTTCTCTCTTTTCCAGTTTATGAAGATGAAATGGAAGGGTTGGGAATGAACATGGAAATAGGAAGTCCAACGGACGTGAAGCACGTAACACACATCGGATGGGATAGCTTAGCCAATAATGACCCACTGATGGGGTGGGATAATCTCATAAGTACTGAGTTGCTGGCTCACCCAACTTCATCTGCTGATAGTTTGAAGCAGTTTAATAAGCTTGCAGCAACTGCTGTTGAAAATGACTCTCCAACCTTTGTCAGTAAACTCAATGCCTCCACTTCATTAGCTTAGTCTTGAAGATTATATCTTTGCTTTTGATCATCTATACATTATATAGTATATAGTATTTGTAGTAGTATATGCCTTGCAATCAAAGTTGGGGTTTCTTGTATGATGTGGTTTGTATTGTGCTAGTTTTGTGTCATTATGTACAAATCATGACAATTTTTATAATGCACCACCACCTCTATAATCATATTGCATATTTGTATTGTGGTTGGTTATCATTGGTTTGATCTAGTGTGTACTCATGTGTTGTAAAGAACAAGTTGTGGGTTTTAGAATGAGAAAAGGTGAAGTTATCTTTAATGTTACTTGGTTTCTTTCTTAGTCAATTATGACTATCATCATATTCATTCCTCCTCCATACCCCCTTTAATTCATGAGATGAACATATCTAGCTTGTTAAGATGGCAAAAAGAGGGGTAAATATGTGATGCAACACCATGCATCCATGTCGGTTATATGTACTCATGTGCAACTGAGATCAGACATTTTTGCGGTGTTTGATTGGCCATATAAGAATTGTTCAAATTGTAGATTGTACATCTGGGTACATCGGCACTAGGTGATTCTAAATACGCAGTGTTGAAATAAGTGTAACATTTATAACCGAGTGTATACAAGAATTCACAACTGATCTCTTGTCAGACTATCTGACCTAGTCAGACCATTAGCTTTTTATGTAATTTGCTCAACTATAAGCACTTTTTTATAACTTTTTGTAGACTAATTTATTTATTTATTTCAATGATAATGATTTGTTTGGGTAGATGGTTTGATACTTGGGATGCCATTGTTCATTAGAATTTTGATTAGCACATTTTTTTTTTCTTTTCTGACGGACAATTAGCACAAGCTGTAGTTTGGTGGTAAGACACAAATTTCAACAAAATACAAGTCAAACATAGTAAAGGAGCAAAGAGAATGCAAAGTATTTCCTTGAATATACAAGATCTTTTTCCATCTTCACAAGAATACAAGTTTATCCCCTTACAAACAAAAGCATAACCTCTAATGATCTCAAACACTTCACTCACTTGAAGTAGTAAGGAAGGTCAAGAACATACATGAGGAAGTAAGCCCAAGTGACACCAGAAACGCCACCGAAGAAAAATCCTCCGGTAAACTTGGCCCACCCATCAGCGGTTTGGAGCTGGTCGGGCTGCTTCTTTCGCCCGGTCAAAGTCAAAGACGGGGCGATTGAGGGTTCTCCCTCCTTAAAGGAAGCAATGCCATACATGGTTAAGCAAATGCTAAGGATTACTACAAGTCCTACAGCAGCCAAGGAACCAGCTGCTCCAGCATACTCAGTGTTTCTTAATGGACCAGTCTTCACAAATGGGCCTACCAAAAGGAAACCATGGGCCAAGCCCACTTCAACTCCACGTAGAAGTGGGTTGACTGCAGTTCTGTAGGCTGGAAGGTTGGACAGGTACCAGGCAATCAATGGGCTGGATGTCACTGGGGTCTCAAGCCCACCAATAAATGGGTCTCCATTTAGAGGTTGGATTACTTGGTATGCTTGCTGCAAAAATCAAAGCATTATTTTCTCTTTTTTTAGGTTCATAGAAAGTTATGAATTGCAAGGATATAAGCAAAGTTTTTATTGTGTAATGCAACTTACTCTATACTTCTACCACTTAAAATAGTTAATATTGGAAAAAATAATATTAACAAAATATCCAATGGACTAATGAAAATCAAAAAGCGACTTACCATTTCCAATTTGATCAAAAATTTCGAAAAATGTGTTCGACAAGTCAATTTACTCCTTAGTTTCTAAAAAAAGCTCGAGATTGCTTTTTTTTTTTTATATATTAGAACGAGATCCTCTTCTTTTTTAGAAAATAATGGATGGAACATTTTCTAAATCGATGGTTGAAATTTGAAAATATGTCAAAGGAAAAGCAAAGGGATAATTAAGCATTAGCATATTTCTTAGGGAGTGTTTGGATCATATAATTTTGGTATGAGGTATGGGTTTATACTGAGCAAAACTTGTACCTAGTGTTTGTTTAATAATTTGATAGATTTAAAACCCATACCTCAAACCCATAAGGTATGGGGTTTTAAAAAAACCCAAGGGGGAGGTGGATTTGGCTTATATCAACACCTCTAGTCGAGGTATTAAATAGAAGAAAAAATTTCATTCCCAAATAAAATTAAACACATGGTATTAGGTATCAAGTTCGAAACCTATACCACCTTGATTTCATCCCTGATTTCAAAATCATACCACTATGTGAACCAAACTCCCCCTTATTTTCGTCTAGTACGAAATGAGAAAATTAAAATTTACAAAAATACTTATATCTAGATAAAGATTTATAGAATCTATCCAAGCCAATCAAAAACAACATCCCTTTGTTTAAAGAAATAAAGACCAACTAGTAAAAGTCCAATGTGACAGATTGATGATATAAGAATTGGGTTTAGAAACTTCAGAGAAATAGGAGGGGAGGCAAGAAGGCAGCCACTGCAGAAAAAGGAATTTAACCAAAAACAACTTCTGACCTTTTTGTTTTACTAAATACCAAAACTACCAGACATATCAACAAGCAAACATACATCATCAATGATCTAGATCACCGAATTTCAGATCTTATTTTTAGTGGAAGGTCAAAATACCGAATATGGTCAAATTCATTTTCTTTGAGTGCAACAAATACCAATATGTTAGATTTGGTATGATATCATTCTAATAGATCTCTAACATATGGTCATATAGTAACCTTTAATGTATAAGAGTCTATTCTCCCCGGCTTATTTTCAGCTGAACAATACTTTTACTCTCATATATCAATTTTCAGTTTGGTTCAATTCAGTTCAGTTGAATTTAGCTGTTTTATACCGAATAGAACATTCCCTAACTGCTAACTATTATAAGAATTAACAGTTACAACGACAATTCACAACTACCACAAGTATAACAGTTATTTTTCCGAGCAAAACTTATATCTCTACTAATTCATATAGTTTTCAAGCACTACTACCAATTTTCCGAGTTTAATATGTTCAATATCTATGTAAACTCCGTATACTTCAATTTGCACTCCCTTACTATTGAAACTTCAATATTCATAACTAAAAAGGATCATGACCAAAATAACTTATTACAAATACACTAACAACTAACGAACAGTTAATTTCAGACGATGTCAACTAGTTTAATTGATAATTAAATTTCGCGCAACCATATCTAAGAGCGAAATTTACCTTTTCAGACTGAATAGCCTTGATGGTAAAAGAAGGGTTCCTCCTAGAAGAAGGGAAACCTCTCAAGGCAGGGCCAGAAATACCCTTAGGAGCCACAAGAGTCCTAGTGGTGAACCCACTCTTTAATTGGCTAGCCATTGGTGCTGTTGTTGCTGCCATTTTTTAGCCCCCTTAAGAATAAAAAAAAGAAGCAGAAATTGAGAGGGAAATGTACCAAGGAAAATGGTGTAAGACTTAAGAGTAAATTGAAAAGAGTGGCAGTAGAGTTAGTTAAAGATTTGGAGAGAGAAACGACAGGTTATCCTGCAAAGTTGGATTTCATGGTTGTGAGTTAAGTGCCTTGATTTCTGATTGGGTGATTTGTGGATCCAACCTTATCCACTTTCATTTATCTTCAAATTTTTTTTATTTTTAAAAATGATATTATTTGTATTATTTGACAAACCACACATTTGGATGTCTTATTTTGGTGTTATTTCTTGCTTGCCTTCTTTGTTGCTAGGTATAGGGGTGTACACAAACGGATTCCGGTCCTCGGTTACAAAATTTCCCGATTTCGGGTTTTCGGTCCAGTTCAAACCCAGAAAATTCCGGTCCGAACCAGTTGGACTGTGATTTTTATTATTTTAGTAAAAAAAAAGTTTATATGTTAAAAAAAGTTAAAAAAGGTGGAGTTAGAAATTTAAAAATCTACTATGTATTACTTTAGAATTATTGTTATTAAAAATATTAATTTTTAATATATCTAATTTATAAATATATTTAAATAAAATAAAAAGATTTTTTCTTAAAAAAATATAGATTCCGGTCCCGGTCCAAAGAAAAAGGAAAATTCTGGTCCACAGGTCCAGTCAGTTACGATCCGATCCGATCTTGGACCAGTGCATACCTCTAGCTAGGCATACTTCATTAGTTCACTTGTAATCTCAAGTACTTACAATTATGTAGATATATGCAATTATTTTGATTGAATGATAAAATCACAGTAGATTTATGCATTTGATCAGTAGATTTATGCATTTGATCTAATACTATGTACTGTATATTATTATTGCCTTTAAAATAATGTATAATATTATTGATTTTGTTAATTTTGTTATCTTTTCATCTAAATTTAGTTGTTAGTGGCGTTTGATCGATAATGTCGGGTTGACATGACATGACAACTCTTTTAATTTTCCTCCTCTACCTAATTTTTTAAGGTTAAATTTCAAACACGCAAAAAAAAAGGGGTTAAATTTTCACCCTTATATTTTATTCTCCTCTAGATTCTTGCACAAACTTTCATTGGCAACAAAATGTTATAATGGATTTTCAATAAATAGCCCAATACTTATTCGCACTCAAATTAGATACAGAGGTACAATGAGTTGCATTGAGTTTTATGTTTTTGTATCAACATAACTTAAATTAGATATAAGATTTTAATATCAATAGTAAATCGAGTTTATTAATTGATATAATTTAAATTTGACTTTTCACCTATTACATAATAGTCCTTCCTATATTAGATAAGAATTTCTATATTGTATAATTGTAGTAATTAGGAACAACTATAAAGTTTTTTCATGTGAGGCATACGTTAAACCATCCAAAGAGCTTGGCCAAATCGATTCCTACGTACCCTTACCAAGTGTATACAAAATTGGTGTAACATTTAGGAAATATTATCATCGTCCCCTTCTTTCTACAAATTGGTGCACATAGTTCCACCTTTAAGTGATGTTTACTCTAATTATAGCGATATCAATGGGCTTGCATGCTGGTAGTATTTGATGTGCGCAATATAATCATAAAACTAGTTATTAGGTCCGGATTATGCTCCGGGTAAGAAAAAATTTTATTTATTAATATAATACTTTATAACAATAACACTAAATATAACTTAGACTAGTGGTTAAAACTCTAGTGTATGTATTAGAGGTCTTGGGATCAAATCTTATATTATGCAATTTCTTAATTTTTTACATGAACTAAAACTTCCTAGGGAGAGCTCCACGTGACACAGGGCTCCTAGCTACTAGCTTGGACTGTTTTCCACACTACACTTCGTGATTTGTGTATATTACGGTCTCATTTGCCGGATATTATGTACTAAGTAAGGCTTGGCTCTAGTGGTAAAGGTTTGGGCTCATGACTTCAAGGTCATAAAATCAAATTTCACTAGGGGCTCTTTGGGATGAGGTTTCCCTTATTAAGTAGGGTTGGAACTATATTTTGAAACGGAGAAGTACATGAGATGAGATAATGTTTCTTTAGTAAATAATTTCCATTGTTGTGGTCAAGTCAGCCACCTCTTATTGGAATCTGTGGTTTTACTTAGTATAAAAGTTAAAAGGTTCTTTCCAAGCAATTCTGCCAAGCCAATGAAGAGATGAAACGAGTAGAAAGATAATTTATCAAAAACAAAAAAAAAGAAGAGGGGTTCCCTTTCTCTAAACTGCTTGTCAAAGGGGTCGATCAACTTAAGTTTGAGTGAAGTAATGTTCTTTTTGAATGGGATTAACTTATAAATTCTCAAATAAGATTTTCTTATCATGATTTATGTTAAGATGAGGATTACTTATTACTCCCTCCGTCCCATATAATATAGTGCCTATTTCATTTTTGGTGGTCAAATTTTAAAATCTTTGACCGAATATTCTCATTTGTATATATAAAAAAACATATTCATGTAGGAACTTGTTAGATTCGTCTCAATGTGTAGTTTCATAATATCAACTTTTTATATTTTTTATTAATAAGGAATTGAAGATATTAAAGGTCAAAGTTACGTTTTGGAGACCGTGAAAAAAGAAACAAGCACTATATTATGGGACGGAGGGAGTATATTAAAGGAGTTACCTCGTTCTTCTGTAAATGCATGATTCTTTAAGATAAAAGGTAACTGTTTATATTAAAGTAATCTCTTTAAGTTAAAACTGACCGGTGACCCTAGCAAAAAGTAAGATAGTTGTTATAGATCAAATTTACGTACATAAGACTTACTACTTAACTTATTAGACCTAGCTAATCAATTTTGATTTTTTTTATAGTTACAATTAATTGGACCTAATTAGATCTAATTAGTGCTAGAATTATATATTTTTAATAGGAAAAAACATAAATTTAGTCGTATACTATCCAATGACGATAAATGGGTAGAACATTAGTGTTTTCCATTCTTTCAAATTTATTTGATATACTCATATTTGGTGTATTGGATATATCAAAATACATATTACTTTGTTGGATTTGTGTCACAAATCCCACATTAATTAATTCAAGCTTGCTTTGTAAGCTTCGGAGGAAATTCACACATACCTTATACTTTTTTTGGGCCCCCTCTCGAAAATCCGTGGTAAAATGAATTTTCTTTGGTTTGTCCTCGCACAGGGCCACTCTCATACCATTTTTTATATATTGGATAATTAGTGCTCGTCGTCGTGGACTTTTGTTACCTCTTTTGAGGGTTTTTCCCACGTTAAGCTACTTATCTTATCCATCTTTTACCTAATTTTCTTATTATCACTATTTGCTTCCGCTTGCGCTCCTAACCCCAACAACCTTCAGTTTTTCTTATTTCAATTACAGGAAGAATAGATATAATTTGTTTGTAAATAAACCAAACTGGATCATTATCATTCAATTTTTTATTTAAAGTACGACTTTTATCATACACTCGTTTGAAATGTACGACTTTTATCAATAAAGTACGACTTTTATCATACACTCGTTTGAAATGTGATTCCGTGAGTATGATACATGGACTAACTTTTTGCTCATTACTCATTTGGAAGACTATTTTTTAGCTTCATTCTTTAACTGAGACCTCCAAAATGAACAAAAAAGAGCCTTGAGTGTTGGTACACCCCAATGTATAGTGAATGCACTCCATGAAAGCCATAATTATTAAATATAAGGAGTTGTAAGTTTGGGCGAACTCGATCACTATCATTCAATTTTTTATTTAACTAACTTTTTCATTTTAAAAGTTAAAATTTCGCTACCATTTAACAAAATCCATTAAGTTTCACACAAATGACACCTTGAAACGCAATATCTTTTCCCAAGCCGCCACCTTCATATTACACGCACAACTATATACTATTATATGTACCACCCTCTACACGTACTTTAATCGTTTATAGAGAATTTATGATCAAATCGCATCTATATTATTGTCTTTTATAGGTCTTGATACACACAAACAAAAAAAAACCACCACCTCCTACTCATGAAAACAATATAAATAATAGTAATACATAAAGTCCTTTATAGATCAAATCAAAAAGAGTAGTTAAACTTAAATCCATGGGTCTAAGTGTTCTTGGCGGCGCAATTAGTCATGATCCATGACGAACACAGTCATGGTGCAGACTGCCTTGTAAACATCTAGGAAGAAGAAGAAAAATGGACGAATTCAGGTTGTCATTTTCCTCCTTATATGTCATTGATTTGTCCCAATTAATTCCAGTTCCCATTAACATATCCTATTCAAGAAATTTTATGAATCATCAGCCACATCAGGCATATCTCACGGATTCACAAACCCCAGATTAATATTCAATACGTCCAAAAAATTGTTGCTATTGTAGATGTATCTAATAGGTATACTTTAACTGATTTACCTGAAAGCATACATTAAAATAAACTCACCAATCCCAAATCGATATTGAGTATTATGTCTAAAAAGAACGTAGTACTATTGCTATTGTAGATCTAAATGAAATAGTGAACTAATTTACTTAAAAAGCATACATTAAAATAAACTCGTCTTTTGTGTGGCGTCGTACCCTTTAAAAATGATGGTGCATGGGATATTATAAGTAATTTCATATACATACATTATTAATTGTATTATTAATGTTATCAACGATCTGATATACTTCCTTCATTTTGAAATAAAGAAAATGTTTATCTCATTTTGACGTAGGAAGGTTAGCGGATAAGTTCGATAACGAAGTTCGTCAAAAGAGCCTGAAATGATTTCTAATAATCGGGCTCCGGAGTCCGATTGCTTAATGTAATACCTTTCTGGAAGCGGAACGGGCCAACGAGTCAAACTCACCGCTATGTTGTGACCTATAGGCTTTCTAAGCCATCCGAGTTCGTTTAGGGCCCAAAATCAGCATTTTAATTATTTTCGTGTTTTATTATTTCCTTAATTTCGTATTAGGATTTTGTGTTAAGTATTTAAACATTATTAGGTCATTAATGGGAGGCAGTTTTTGACTTATAATAATATCACAGAGTTCCTACTCTTTTCTTGTGGATTCCGGATTTTCTACAGATTTATCGCTGGTAAATCTGTTCATTCTTGATTGACATTAGCGCTTGCTTTTCTCCATATTTTTTGACTGCGTCACTTTTATCTAAGAGCTTTTTGAGAGAAATATTTTATTTATTTCAAAACAGAGAATATATTCTTGTGAGTAACCTTGTTCATGCTTGTTAGTTGTAAGTAACCCTAATCAATACTGCTATATTTGATCGCTCTATTTATCAATTGTAGTATGACACCGTGCATATATGAAATTTTTTTTTATCAAAGATGTTGAATATCGATATATCTATCCACTTAATTGCTATTTGTTCATGCCAAAAAAAAAAACATAAAATGGATCCATTCAGACCTATTTTAAATCTAGACGTTTGTTGATATGGCAACAACAAAATTATAATTTAGAAACTACATGAGGACCCTCTATATCATACGAAACATATTTTTACAATTGATAATCAAGTAAGCATGAATATGATAAAGATGGCTTATTTTGTTTTAGTACGGTATACCTTTTTCCCCTGTTATATTATTTTACAGATTTAGTTTATGGAGTCTTTGCACCTTGAACTTAAATACCATTATGGCATTATCATAGTCTATTTACCAAGCAAGGCTTGGCTTAGTGATAAGATTTGGTCTTATGATTTCAGAGGTCATAGGCTCAAATTTCACTAAGGGGTATTTGGGGTGAGGTTTCCCCATCCCTTTAAGTAGTCTAACCTGCAAACCTGACTGGTTATACGGCTTATACCTATGGCTAATTAATCAAGTCGTGTCGTGTTCGGGTTCAGGTTAATAATAAACGAGTTGAACATGTCCCAACCCAAATAAAAGTATGTATGATTAGATTTTGTTTCCAGAATTCTTGCTCTACAATTAGTATT
Source organism: Beta vulgaris subsp. vulgaris (assembly GCF_026745355.1). Lineage (NCBI taxonomy): Eukaryota > Viridiplantae > Streptophyta > Magnoliopsida > Caryophyllales > Amaranthaceae > Beta > Beta vulgaris. The sequence goes on along the minus strand of NC_079205.1, from coordinate 60,710,806 downwards.
TAAAAAAATTTCACCAACTTTAACACAACTTTTTAGGAAATTTATATTAATGAGTTGAACGGGTCAAAGCAGGTTAATTTCGAGATGAAAATGTCAATATTAACCTAATTTATTTAATTAAATGGGTAAGTCGTGCCAACACATTTTTATATCTCTGCTATTTTTCATTAGTATTTGATCCCTTCTTTATTTCTTGAAATCAAAGAACAAATTATACTTGCTCTGTTTTAGAACACTTGCAACCTTTCGCAGATTTTTAGGAGCATGATAGACCAGGAAAACAGCCATATTAATTATACAAAAATAATCTCAACCCTTACTATTCAAAAAAAAAAAAATCTCAACCCAAATTCACTTTTTTCAGGTCAGATTCTAGTTCGGTAAACGAGTTGGATCGGTTTTTCACAACCCTATTTATACATGTGCAAGGTGTCAATTCAGTAAAGTTTTTTATCTTACCAACTTTAAAAATAAATAAATTATCATAATCCATTTTTTAAATTTAGGAAAAATACAGAAGAACGAGTTCTAACATAGTTTTTATGTTAAAAAGAGTAGCATTTCATACGGTGTATAAATTATACTGCGCAGACTTTAAGCGAACCATGTATGTAACACGCACGCGAGTATGTTTGGGATAGATATTGCATGATCATGGCCATATATGAAATAGAAGTATAATTTACATATACATTAATACATGTAGCTAAAAAAGGTCTAAGACGGAATATAATATATTTATTTCATGTACACATTGCCAACTTTCGTAGACCAATCTTGTTAGTACATGAAGCACGAGTGCATGACGATTGACGCATCTGTGCACCCTAGAGGTCTTTCCCTAATTCCCTTGTACTCCTCAAAATGCTCATGAAAGATTGGCAAAATTGGCACCACAAATTATAGCTCGAATGCATCAAACACCACAAATTTTAATTAGTAGTGAAAACATACACCATAAACTATTGATGTGGGTGCATTGTGTGTTAGAAATAACACCAATAGTACTTTAAGGTCCATCATAAATGTTTTGTCGTTAATAAGACTGATTTTAGTAGTGGTGGTTCGATGAATCAGGTGAGTTAATGGGTCAAGGATCCCACTGTAATGACTTCGTTAATTGGATAGACTGTGGCAATAGTTGTTGCCATGCATGGTATATGCCCCCATTTTTATCATAACAAGGTTGCTCCTTAGTTTACTTCCTTCCATCTCCTTAATCACGACTCCTATGCCAATCAGTATTGCAATCGCATTGTCAATAGATACACCCTCGTCGATTTTGTTTTTGTTGATGAGGTTGTTGTTGTTATGGCACACAAGAGATGTTGACATTGACGAAGTTGGCTTGTGAGGATCGTTTGGATTGGGCTTGTTGGTTGGTGTGCCATTTAATTATTATTTTTAGAGTGAGAATTTTATAGTACTGAAGGCAAAGTGTAACGTTTATAAAGAGGCTGATTGGGGTATCCAATAACACAAATAACACGTGATTTGTCATAAATTTTCAAACAATTTGGGAAATTTTTCTAAATAAAAAGTAGCATAACACAATATATACTATATAATACTATGTAGTGCCCATTTAGTACTTGGGCGATAACAAATGACTTCAAGGAAAATAATTTTGTATGTAATTTTGTAAATACAGTTTCATATTGATGTTTATGGTAATATTTTTTTATGTAATAAACCCACCCCCAACATATATGATGATGACTTTTCAATCTCATGAATACCACATTAATATGGAATACTACATATCATGAAACCCTTCAACGCTCATTGTGAAGAAAAGAGATTTACTTATTGTTTAAAGAAAAAGGCTTTATACGGGAAATCATAAAGAAGGATTAAAAGTTTCATGTTACTTTTATCTTTTCAAAAGGGGGGACAAGGATAGAACAATTATGATTTAGATTATGGAATCATGGAATACTTTATGCTGAGATTAACATAGTCCAACAAGACTTATATGAAAAATTCTTACACAACAAAATAATACAACCAAATTCAATACGACATATATATACACGAACTTAAACCAAGATTAGGGTTGTGCAAAGATTCGGGTCCGACCGGATTCTGGACCGGATCGGATCGAAATTTGGACCGGACCGGATCAAAATTTGGACCAGACCGGAGATTCATGTATGGTCCTCGGTCCTCAAATAACATGATTTTGTGTTTCCGGTCTGGACTAGTTGGACTGGAATTCTTTTTATTTTAGTAAAAGAAAAGTTGATAGACTAAAAATAAGTTTTAAAAGGTAGAAAGTTAAAAATCTACTATTTATTAATTTAGTATTATTGTTATTAAAATTATTAATTTTTAATTAAATAAAATAAAAAATATTTTTTTTAAAAAAATATACATTCGAATCCAACAGGTCCAAGATCGGATTGGACCGAAAAAATAATTATGATCCGGTCCAAAAAAAATACCAACATCCGGTCCACCATTTTAGCCGGTCTGGACCGGTACGGTGCACACCCCTATACACGATATAAAAACAAAATCAACCGTTAGCTTATTTGATTCTACTATCAACTAGTCATATTTGTACAATTACAGTATGCTTGGTCTAAGACCGTCTTATTCTAAAGTTATTGTAAGTCTACCTTACCTTTTTTCGTCATAAAAGATTAACTTGTTAAGCTAAAATGACCACTTTTAGACAACTTGTCACCTTTACTTCTAGTATAAGGGATACTTTTAAGATAAAAAGTTATCTTGTTGTGTTGTCCGTCTTACATGAGATTTTTTTTATATATATATTAGATAGTTTTTTGATATAGTTTATGACCAACCTAAGATCGACACTAGACTTAATATGAATGCCATTTATTCACCCAAATAACCAATTCTACTCACATGTATATACGTATATATAAAATATATGATGACAAGGATGTGTTTTCTTCACACATAAATCATGAACTTATCTTAAGTAAATTAATTAAATCTAATTGATCTTTATTGGAACTTATTTTTAAGTGTTGTGTTAAACCCGATCATAACCATTGAATTTATTAGACCTAAAACTTATTTTTTAAGGTGAACGGAACACATGCGAGAGTTGTATTGTTGTCTGCAAAATCTTTTTTCTCCTTTGAAAATATGCTGAACGGCTTTTGAATAAAAAGTATGTTTCAAAAAATCTTCAAACAAGAAAAAAAAAGTTACAGAAAATAGTAAATTCTTGGATGAGAGTATGAGAGTATGAGACTATGCAGCTGTCGTTCTAAAATTCCCCGAAAAGAACTGAAGAAGATACTCCAAACTCTTTAGATGTCGAAATTAGCTCAACACTTCATAAACATAAAGTAGTTCGACACAGCAATGATTAATTTCTGATCGAATATTAAACAAAGCACTTTCTTTGTTCCAAGTAAGAAAAAATATGCCATAATTGATTTGCTTACGGTACTGTCACTACCAATTTTATAATTATTCATTGATTTGATTTATGAATAGATGATGATACTAAAGTCATGTTCTCTTTGACATAAAACAATTGAATTAGACTGAACTGATTAAAACTGAACTGAGCCGAACTGAATTGGTTGCAACTGAACTAAACTGAATTGAAATAATGAATTAAATTATAACTAATAGAAATGATAAATGGAGCTGAGCTGAATTGAACTGGTTGCAACTAATCACTGAACTATTGCAACTGAATTGAATTGAACTGAAAATAAGTTGCGCAGAACAAACCCTAAAAGAAATTTGAAAGATAATGTATGTAGAAAACAAGGAGAACAGAAGAAGAAAAGAGATACTTAAATTAATGAAAGAAAGCTAGAGTCTTGAAAATCAATGGAGATCTACAAGTTTCTCTCTCTAAACACCCTAATTATAAACTAATAATGATATAATATCCGAGCTCCTGAAATAAGGTTTAAAGTCCTATTTATAAGCTAAGATTAATATAAACCGACATAAGTTAGGTCACGCGAAAGATACGACATAGGCAGAAACATTAGTGGCTTTTGATTGCATGTTGCACGGTCGAGCATAAATCTGCACGGGCATGCATGCGGGCGAGGGAGTGGCTTCAACTCAACTTTGAATAGTTATAACTTTTGATCTAGAACTTTTTTTGCACATGTAATATACCGTTGGAAAGCTCTTGAAGTCTATATTCCAACCCAGTTGGAATGACATTATTATCATTCTTGTGTCAAAAATTATGGGTAAAATGGTGCAGAGATGTCATATTAGCTCATTCACATGTTAGCTCATCGGTAAGAGTTTTTGCATGAAAGAAAATTGTAATATGGCAGACATACTTGTCATGTCACATAAGACGGGGGTGGCATGTGGCATGCTATAATAATATATGACTATATCTAACACGGTTTGATGATAGATTACTTTTCCTTTGGGCCTCCACTAGGAAACTCCTTGAAAAGAAGGACCCTACTGGACCAGTACCTCTGCAGGTCAGCCAATGCTTGAAGTAGAGGATATAAGGAAATCCCTATTCCAAACACAAGCTAGTAGTAGGTTCGAACTTGTGATCTTAAAGTTACAAGGTGAGTACCCCACTGCTTCCACCAACCAAGTTTGGTTACACGTTATGATAATAGATACTGATATTGATTATATTTTTTACTCGTTACACAATAGGCTAAAAAATTACGATAGGATATTCATTGGTTGATTGAGGGATATCTCATTACTTTACATAGGTTAAACCTGTTATTAACTTTTAAAACATTACTGACCAAATTACTGACAATAACGTTGAACGGGTCCTTTGCAAGTTTGCAGGAATCAAAATTACTGACCAAATAGATTCTAGGTAGTATATAACACCGAACCAAAAAAACACCAAATCAACATAAGTAAGGTGCATAATAGTTAATAATTAATCGTTCTCAATCATATCGTTTGATTAATTTGAAGTTGTTACTGTTATTCGCGTATGATGGTTATTGGTTTGTGTCAATAAAGCTTTATTTGTAGTAGGGGTGGCTAACAAAAATATTTAAAATTGTCATCGATTGATAAGCTATTATAATAGAAACATACATAGATTTAGATGCTCCAATAATCTGTCAACGTACCTAAAAAGCTGCATTATTAACACTATTGTAATACACATACAGATTCCATGAAACAGAAATGACGTCCTTAGTTGGGCCCTTCATATGTGTGATGCTCTAATTATTATGAGCTTCTTCATTCTAACTTCATCAGTTTTCACTCGTATCGTATCCGATTATTCAAAGTATCACTCACTTTTGACCCAATAATTTGTAAGATGAAGATTATTTACAAGTGTAAGAAATTTGAGAACTCGCTTTATAGGGGGCAAAAATTGAACCCCTACGGTGAAAGGAGAGACAATTAATGTAAGCAGGTCAACCTTGATTCTTTATAAAATTGATTTGATGCATATGACTTATTTATCGTCTTTACATGAAGTAGATGAAATAAACATGGATGAATTTTTCTGTTGAGAAAAAATATATAGATGAATGTCAAATTTCATTTACACAAATCAATATACCGATAATTTAGTTATTTGGGTTAATTGAGGTCTATTGTATATTATAACCATCAAAACCTTAATGGTAACTAAATTACTAAACAAAAGCAAAATTTTGAAACATATAGAAAATCTCTCCTCATTAATATGTGACTAGTAGGTACAGAATTCTCATGACTTTGTTGTAATAAGAATAGAGAATTGCTATAAGTAGGGTTTGCCACAGCATTCTTCGTCTTCGTTCGAAGCTTTAATTTTCTAGCCATGACATTAATCGAGGGCTTTCTGTTTAATCCCACTGTGTCGTCTTTTATATTTTCATAAGACTTGACCAACTAACTCAGTCAACATCCATACTTTCATGTATGGGATGATTTATAAAGAGCCTAAAGTACATATTTATTCAAATAACTTCGATGTCGACATATAAATCTCATTTTTAAACAGTAGCTTATATTCTAGGAGATTTTATAATAGTAACAACAATATTATTCAGCAAAAGATCACTTTTAAATGAATAGTCATTAATTACTTTAACCATGCATATATAAGAACCTATTAATTTTCTTATATTAAAAAAAGTAGTGGTCCATAAAAAAAAGGCTAGAAAGATTCAAGAATCATATATCACTATATCAGCAGTGTGGCTTTTCTAGTTATTGGTGGGACGCAAGCATTTCATATTATCCCTATATAAAGAGTCAATTTGTGTGGACTCTTTCTTCCACATTGAAACATTATTAGTAGTAATCTTAACTAATTTCACCTACCTCACATATACACACTCTTTTTTCCTCTCTTCAATTACTATATCTTATTATTGGCTAATCCTATCTAGAATCTAGAAGTCTAGAAGAAGATTGACTAGTACGAGGCTATTTCAATAGATGGCATGCTTCAAATGCAGGTAAATCTAGCTTACTAAGTTTGGCAACTTTTATTAAGAATTGTTTATTAGTACAAAAAAAAATGTATGCATGATTATACCATTAACATGAAATTTTTTTACATTGATCTTTTGGCCTTGTGAATTTATGATCATATAATTTTCAATGCATGATGAGTTTGGTAAATAATCGTCTCATAATTTATATTATTAGATGTAAATTGCTTATTTAGCAAAATTTTATTTATAGATAAAATGATTTTAATATAATAAGTTTTAATTCACAAATACAATGATTATTGATAAGTTAAGACGAAATCAGATAAGCTAAAATAAGTTAATTAGACAAGTCAGATTGTAGAATCATTTAATACATCTTCGGTAATAGTTTAATAAGAGCATGTGGTGTTGAGTTTGTGGTTTCACCTTCTATACACTCTCGCAAGTCGAATCCCCACATGCAAGTCATAACCATTTCTTACGATAATATCATCATTGCACGTAAAAATGTTGTCATTCGATCCATCAAAAATATAACAAATATCATAAAGTATACATAATCGATTAAAAAAAAAATAGCTAACAAAAAAAATAGCTAAGAAGGATTTGAAATAACTACAAAAGCCACGTGTCAATCAATGACTTACTTTCTCATTAACTCACTAATACATCCATATATTAATATATATCTCCTCTAAGTGATTGTACAAGGGATATTCATCTTAATTTTAAAAAAATCTATAAATAGAACTATGTCTATATCCAACAAGTTACGTATATAGTGGGATTTAGGTGGAGTGTATATATATAAGCCAATAAGTTTGACCGTTGAAGTCAATGAACTTATGCTCCTTTAACACGGCGGCATCTTCAGCACTCATTCTTTCTGTTATTAACAATTTTGTCGAATTGGAGAAACCACGACAAAGTTTCTAAGAGTATATTAAAGGCGCATCACAGTGTATACACGCTGTGTGGCACCTTTATTCCTCTATTAGAATTAGCTTGCAATAAGATTTGAACCGTGACCTCTTGTTATTATACATGACGCTATTATCATATCAATCAAGTTTTAATCATGATTTAAGTGTCCACATTATTATATTTGTACCTTTTAATGTTGAGTTTTCCTTAATTTATCTTAATGAAAATGAAAAAAATGCATAACAAATTCGCAAAACAGTATCAACTCGGAGTAACGTCCAGGACCCAAATACTAGTATATTATGAATAACTGTCATCTACCAAGGATGTCTTGGCCTAGTGGTTAAGATTGAGGTGCTGTGAACGATAGGTCACATGTTCGATTCCTCCTCCCCTTCTTTGTACTTTGTACCGCCTTATAATATTTATGTGAACAATCCTCATACATTAAAAGACTATAAAATCTATTTGTCATAAGTTGTTTTCTTTCATTTAATATATTTTACTCTATGTCATCCACATATGTAATATATTTTCAATGTTATAAACAAGGAAAATAATATCATTATTAATTTCATATTTAAGATTGTTATAGTTGTTGTCCATGTAAGAAATCGACCTCATCCAAATTAAACTCATGATTAGTTGGAATATAAAACTAGCCAATTTTGTATTTATGAAGTTATAGACTTGTAGTGAACAAATGTATAGTCATAACTCATAAATAATAAGAAAATTATTAAAATTTATAGTGAGGAATGTCGCAAATATTTGATAATATATAACAAAGGCAGATTGAGAAATATAGGTCTGTTCAATATGATGAAAAATATCCCAATTAGTACGTTAGTCAATTATCTAGTTCCAAGAGTCTTGTACTCTTTTGGAATTTTCAGTTGAATCTTGCTAATTGAGATAATGTTGTTTTGATATATCTTCTTTCTTAAGGAACTATAATTTGACCTTTTGCTAATTTTCGAACGACAAAAACATAGGGAGGATTGAAAATGTTATCCAAGTAATATTGACTTCAACGTTTAATCTAGAGTGCCCTTCATATGTTGGAGTTGTATGTTGAAAATTTATTAGTTATCCATCTCAAAGAGAAAATGAAACAAGTTATTATCTTTTGATAATTTAGTTGATTGTCATTAAAACTTCCAATTGATACCATTACAAAATTCCAACCACAAGAGTTGCCAATACATTAGTGAGAGCGCAAGGCCTGTCTTAGTGATAAAGATTTAACTTCATGACTTCAATGTTATGGGATCAAATTTCACTAGGGACTCTTTGAGGTGAGATTTCCCTTACCATTCTCGCTCCTTCCAAGGAGTCTGGTCTGCAAACCTGAATATTTATACCCGTACAAGATATCAGTTCAGTAGAGTCATTTATCTTACCAACTTAAAAAAAAAACTCGCGCGAGTGCAAGAGGCCTAGCACCTAACTAATTGGACTCTCGTTTTTTGTGAACTATAGAGAAGCTTGGATCATAACTAAAAGCTGACTTTTATGAAGTTCAAGATGAAATTAGTAAGGTTCTAAGGACCTCTATTTTCAGTCATACACCACCTTACCGCGTTGAAGGAATATTACGTGGCTAGTAATTGATTTTTCAAATAATACATATATGTGAAATAAGAAAATATTTGTTAGATAAATAGATAGGGAAGTGAGTATAAAACTATAATATATATTACAATTTTCCCTATGCCTCTAAATACTTTACTTGATAAAATTCATATTTTTCACTTAAGATTGCTTGAGTGGTGATACGAGAAATCGAGAATACATTTACTATATACATCTGGTTGCATCATGTGTGTAATAAACGTAATGTAATTTTCGCTCATTTGCTCATTTGGAGTTTTTATCATTTCTACTCGCTTTGACCATTTAAGGTTGTACCCATTCAACTTTTATTTTGCTAATTTGGGATCAACTTAATAAACAATGGGCATTGAAATACTCTTAGATATATTCTATTTATTATAATACTATCAGGGATTATGAATTATGATAAACATGGTGGTGATAGGATTCTAACCTTAAAAGTTAGATCTATTAATACATATTGTTCAAAACTTGTCACAGGACTTTATTGAGGATAGAGATGGCAATGGGTAGGATCTGGACAGGGTCCTCTAGGATCCAGATCCAGATCCGTTTTTTAGGCAAAGATCCATATCCTACCCGGATCCGCTGGGTAATAAGAATGAGGATCCAGATCCAGATCCAGATCCGTATGGATCCTACGGATCCGGGTCCTAAATGGATCCAAAACGGATCCTTGTTTATTGTCTTCAAACTATCCTAATTTTCACAATAATTAAAGATTTTAAACAATAAAGTCATCTAATTTAAACCGAAAAATACATTTTATTTTTGAAAAGTAACCATTGTAACTACTTACAACTATTCAATTATCAAAATGTAGATTAGTTATCAACCCAATTTTCGAACTCAACTATCTAGTGAATTCGGACAAAAATCGCACATTAATTGGAACAAATCCAAAATTCAAGCGAAAATCCGTTTTACATGTAATAACTAATTTTATCAAAATATAATATTAAATTATAATAATATTATAAAAACGGGTAAACGGATCTGGATCTGGGTAATTATTTAGGACCCGGTCCAGATCCATATTTTTCAAGGAGGATCCAGATCCTACCCGGATCCATAGGGTCCAAAATATGAGGATCCAGATCCATCAAAAATGGATCTGGATCCACGGATCCGGGTAGGGTCCATTACCCACTGCCATCTCTAATTGAGGATGGGGGTTTGCCGTATCTTTTCCCTTATGAGATTGGCTCTTAAAGCAGGATTAAGGTTGGTCCATAAGGTGTCAAATTAATTGAGTCATTATTCTTTCCATATATTTTTGGTGCTAAGGTGAACTTGGAATTTTATGGTAGTATAACAAAATCAAACAACGGAGTATTAAATAATGGTTTAAGCTAATTAAGCCACCGATAAGCTATATTTTATAATAGTAAACAACTTGTTAAGCTCTGAAGATAACCCATGTAATTTATTTAGATGAAAAAAAATGTATCCTTTGGAGTTGATAATTTATCACAAACATAAGTCATAACTTGGTGGTTCGATGATGATTTATAAAGTGGAAGATTAAATATTTGAGATTTCTTAAAATTAAAGCATTTGTTTTTCACTATATGAGTAACAAAAGATTATTCTAAGAAATGTAATGTTGCATGCCTATGACACGACATCCATGTAAGCATTTGTCGTGACTGCGTGAGGCGTGACAGGGTACAAATCTTACCACATATTTTAATAATATATATTAATATTTTTTTTTCTGTCCATAAATATTGAATTAAATATACTACGAATAACTTTATTCTTTAAAATACTCTCAAATAACGAATTATGTGAAGAAGTAGGCTCTACTTCGACAATTAACATAGAAGTATAATATATTGTTAGCTAATGTAGTAGCGGTTTGATTATTTATTAACAATGAGTCTAATTAACTGATTGTATTAGCTAATAGTATAAGGGCATGTTCTCCCCGTCTTATTTTCAGTTCATTTCAATTTAGTTCAGTTCAATTCAGCTCTGGACAATGCTTTTATTCTCATATATTACTACTCATTTCAGTTTAGTTTAGTTCATTTCATTTCATTTTATTTCAATTCAATTCAGATTAATTCAGTTGTTTTATGCCGAAAAGAACAGACCTAAGAGTATTTGGCAAATAACTAATATATGCTTGATTGTATTTTAGCCTACTTTTCATTTCACACAATAATTCCAATCTTCTCTCACCAAAAAAAATCATCCCACTAGCTTTTTCAACATTAGAAGTTCAACCTTAAGAAGTTTTTCAAATCTCTATTTACCAAATACCAATATCAAAAAATTTAATCAATCAATCATTTAAACTAGATCAAAACCTCCAATTTACTCTCAAATATCTCTTTACCAAACAAAATCAAAATCGGATAAGTATGAGTTATATAAACTAACAACACACATGACACATCCATACACCAAAAAAGACCTCGAGCCACAATCCAACTCATACTGCTCAATTATATCCTTTTTTTTTAGGGGAAATTATATATTTTTTTAGAGGAAATTATGCCCTTTATAGAAGTAAAATAGTAATACTTCTTTATCTTTTTCCTTTCATCCAATTCACAAATCCCAAAAAAAAAAAAAAAAAAATTCACAAATCCCAAAAAAAACCCTAAAAACAATCAACTATCTGTTTTTTTTTTTACCTAATTAATCCTTAAAAAAACCTCACTCAAAGTATTTTTTTTTTCCAACAAAATCCAGTTCTAGAATTTTGTTGACTTGGTTTAACCCAAAATAATTAAAAAAATATATATTCAATTAAATAAAAAAACCCTATTTATATTCTTGTATATGTGTTGGTATATTAGTGAGCGTCTCCTTCACAAGAATCCTAACGGGCAACAACTTTCTCTCTCAAGAATCCTACTTTCTTCCTCTCCCTCTTTTTTCCCCTTTCTCTCAAACCCCATTTCTTTTTTCTCTCTCCTCTTTTATGGGGTTTTCAATTTCTCTATAAATTTTCCTCCTTTTTTTTCATAATGTGGGAAAATTTTTGAACAAGATTCTGATAATGTTTCTGGGTTGGTGTTGAAAAAATTTGATCTTTTTTGTTTTTCTTGCTTCTCCTGCAAAATTAAAGATCTTCTGTAAAAAAATTCCAATAAAATTTCATTCATTTTTTTGATTTTTGAAGAATGAGCATTATGTTGTGGGAAAAGCAGCAAAAAAAGGAGAAGAAGGATGAAAAAGAGGGTACCAAAATTGGACAGGAAAAAGATGATATTTTGATTCCTCCTACAAATTTTTCAATGGTGGAAGAAGGGCTTTATAGATCTGGGTTTCCAGAACCTTCCAATTTTGGCTTTCTTGAAACCCTAAATCTCAAGTCAATTATGTAAGTTTCTTTTGAATTTTGTTTAATTAATGTTATTTAAGGTTTTATTGGATATAGTATGATTAATTGGGTTTTTATGAATTTTGTTTTGTTAATGTGTTTAGGGTTTATTAAATATAGTATGATTAATGGGTTTTTTTTCTGAATTTTGTTTAATTAATGTGTTTGATGTTTTATTAGATATACTTAAATGATTAATGTGTTTTTTCTGACTTTGTTTTTTCAATGTTGTTGTAGATATTTGTGCACTGAACCATACCCAGAAGAGTATTTGAAGTTTCTTGAATGGCATAACATTCAATTATTTCAGTTTGGAATTGAGGGGACAAAGGTATAAATTTGTCTTTGTAAATTTTATTGAATTGGGATTGTTCATAGAATTTGATTTTTTTGATTCTTGTTTTTATGGTAACTTGTTCTTTTGCTGGGTTTTTTTATGGTGAATTTATGGATGTTTTCATGCTTATGTTGTGTATATATATAAAAAAGAATAAACCCAATACTTAATCTAGGGTTTGAATTTTAACCATAGATAGTGTGTCTTTCTTGGATTATTTTTTATTAGATTATAGATAGAAAGCATTATGATCTGTGATTTTTTGCACAAGTAAATGTGAGGTCTATCAACAATAAGATTATACATTTACTATTGAAAATGATATTTGTAAAGCTGGGATATTGAATTTCGTTTGTGTTTGTGCACGACTTCAAATATTCTACTCGTTAATCGGATATTACACTACCTTTACCTGGTTGTGAATGGTGATTTTAAATATGGGGAAGTTTGATCAAAAGCTTAAGAATGGTAGGGAGCTTGTTGATTCTTTAGATTCCTATCAATTTTGATGGATGATCCTTAATTAAAGGATATTTGGTTACTGTAAAGTTATTAATCTCCATATTTTTAGATCTTTTCTTCCATTCCGGGAGATAAGTCTCTTGTCTTAGTTATCTTTGACGTGTTTCCCTCGGTTCACAATGAGTTTTCTCCCGACCTTTTTTCATAGCATAAAGTCCGTGGAGGGAAATTTTTGAAAGTTACATATGAAAAGGGGATATGTAGGAAGGCTTATTTTTTGATATCTAGGGGATCATCTATACTTAAGATCACCGTACCATATTAATCGAACTTTTGACATGTGGTTGGAGCTTTTGGAGGTTCACATGAGTGGGCATAAAAGCCGCTTTATCTTTTGCCCAACATGACTAGCTTGAGTCATATATGCATTGAAGAATCTAATGGGCCCAAAAAAAAAATGTATGGATAGAGTTGGAAATGCAGGAGTGTTTTTGCACATTTCCCCCTTTTTAGAGCTAAAGTATATATTAGCTGATTGTATTGCCAATGAATTGTTAGCTGTTTCTTTCTTTAAGAGAATTGAAAATTGAGAACATTATCTTTTCTTTTGGGGTTGGATAATGGAGTTAGGTTGCTGAGGAAGTGAGAATGGATCCAAGTGATTAATCTTAAAACCCATAATATGTGAATTGATGGATGTCATATTAGCCTCTCTATGATAAGGTTGTTGGCTTGTTGCATTAGAAGACAAATTGTTCCCATGCATTATTGAGTGAGTGGGAATAAGTGTTAACCTTCCAGAACAGGAGAGTTGGTTCTTGGAAATTAAGTGACCATGTTATACATGTTGGAGCAACTCAAAATCTATGTCGTCGTGTTTTTTACCATGTAAAAACCTTGATCTTTATTGCTATATTCTTATACAATTGCTGTGGCTTATGGCAGGAGACAATCCCTGAGGATGTCATCTCTAAGGCTCTTAGCATTTTAATAGGTAGTTCTGCGTGAACTATTTTCACACAAATGTGCAATCCTCTTAGTTCACTTTCATGAATGCGCGGACTTCATTCATCTAATTTGACTTGCCTGTTGCTTGCAGATGTAAGAAATTATCCGATTCTAATTCATTGCAAACGTGGAAAGGTAACGCCTTAACTGCAATTTTACTTTTTTGAGTTCCAATGTTAGTCTCAAAATCCACTGTATCAATGTAGCTAGTTTTCTGTATTGAAATCACTTTTATAGCTGGAAAACAAAGGATATATTTACATTGATAATGTAGCTCATGTGGAACCATGCTTGATATTGCAGCATCGCACAGGTTGTGTCGTTGGTTGTCTTAGGAAATTGCAGAACTGGTGCATGAACTCAGTGTTTGAGGAATACCAGCGCTTTGCAGGAGCCAAAGCGCGATCAAATGACATGAGATTTATGGAGGGATATGATGTATTGCGCATTAGACAGTCGCTTTACAGCCTCATTTACCAGTACCATGGTTATGGTTCGAACAAGAGGCGTTTGCTCGACAGAGGAGAAGACAACACACCTAAACCTCGGATCAAATCAAGCTAGCCAAAGGGCAAGTTTCTGGCAAACCTTTTGTTTGCCAGAACTTTTGCTTTATTCTTTTATATACTAAGATGGGGAAGTTTTGTTTTTGCGGTGCTTTTGCCTACATTGATTCTCAAGTCACTTTGGGTCCTTTGCAACGATTGTTGATATCTCACATTTTTCTTTTTTCTCTTTTTTTTGTGTCTTTTTTTCTTTTATTATCCTCGTGACTGATTCCATAGTACTAATTTGAGAGAAAAAAAAGATGTATTTTTCATCAATTTAATGAAGGAAAATTGCTTTATACTGATGTATCGACCAAAGAAAATTTCTCATATTGTCTCATCTTTTTTTTTTTCCTTGAGAAACAAGTTCCATGTTGTCATATATGTCATTGCCAACCCAACTCTCTCGTTTTTTTTACACTGGAACATTGTTTGCATGATCAATTTGATGAAGATATATGTGTCAACATATACAATATTAGCCCTCTGATTATACAAAACAAAAGGTTAAATAAAACTCTCTGAGTTGAGGGGTTTGACTTGTCAATCAATTCATATGGCTTCGAGTCTAACCAATATCCATCTGAACTCCGTTTACTTGTAGGAGTACGTCTTGGATCTGCCAGTTATGTTATAGCCGGAATCCTAAAGTTGAGTTACCTCCGATATAGAGCTAATAGTAGCTCAGGCAAAATAAAGTGAGCTGATGTGAAAAACAATATCCATTTAAACTCCGTTTACATGTAGGATTGCGTCTTCGATCTGTCGGTTATGTTATGGCCCGAGTCCTAAAGTTGAGTTACCTCCAATATAGAGCTAATAGTAGCTCAGACAAAATAAAGTGAGCTGATATGAAAAGTTGCAATTTTTCATCATTATGAATCCTAAATTGTTTAGTGTTTCTAATTTTATTCAACCAATTTTTGTTTCAATTTTTTTCATTTTCTTTTATTGTTGCGTAGTATGAAAAAGATGTAAATGAATATTTCATTTATTGGAATGTTCATTTCCATCTCAAAAAGACATATATTAGGCAAGTGACACGAGGTATTGAGGATGAACCCACTATATTACAACTAGTAGTATTTGACTTTGTATATCAACTGGGCCTCCTTATCCCTTTCATTGTGCAATGTGCATGTGTTTATATAGTTGGCCTTTTATTTTGGTAAGAGGACCAACATCTTTATTTTTTTTCTTTGTAGTTGACTTGACTGCTTTTTGGAGTTAACACTTGCTTTTGGATCCTTTATCCTTTCTTCCAAAGAAGAGATGCATTGAAAAATTCAATGGGCACTAAGCTATCAAGTATTGGGATTTGCCGATTTGGGGAATGTAATGTAATGTAATGTAATGTTAGAATTGTCACATTGAATCATCTTCCCTTCTTCTAAATTGTTGGTTGAAACTATATTTCCAAATATCGAGTTTAAAATGGAGAGTTTGTCTTGTAACAGACCGTCTACTTTTAAATTAAAATTAGGCAATGGTAAGTTCAATATTAAAAAGAGAATAAGCCTAATAATGACTAGGTTAATTTCTTTCAGTGACTGATTTAATTCATTTAGTGACTAGGTCTACTTTTATATTTAAATTAGATCTTCTCTTTTAATAATTTTTGTAAAATGGATGAGTATAAGAATGTGTAGTCTTTTATTTTTTTTAATTAGGTGAGAAAATATAATTGTGAAAGAGTATATAGTGGATCCAATAAATAGAGCAAATCATGGAAGAAAGAAGTGAAAACTTTTAGTAGATTAGTCTCCTCAAAATAAAATATAAACATTTACTAAATTAGACTGAAGTAAAATTATTTTTTTAAGTGAAAGTACTAGGTCAGATTGTCTGACCCAATACTTTCTGTCAGACGGGCTCTCTCTCTCCTCCATATTCACACACCCACCCGTAGGTCGTATGCATATCCATTCTCTCTCCTCATTCCTCAACCTCCCTTTGACTTCCCCTTACTCCACCATCTTCAATGCCGTCCATGCTACGTACCTCTAACTTCTGGTTTTAAAACCCCAATCAAATTTGCCACGAAGCAACACAATCTGCCTTCAGAAACCAAAGTATTCACTACCGATTCAATCGCTTTGAACTCCTCACTAAACTCCGAATGCAAAACCAATGAAGAAAAATGCTCATCCACGACAAAACCAAGAGACTTCACAACATCTTCCAGCCTTGGCACCCATTGATGCAACCACCAGTACTTATACTCTCAAATCATTTTTGTAAGATCTAACTTGGATAATCATCAATAATATGTTCAAGATTTTCTCTCTCATCTTCATCTCTCCTCTGTTTAATGGTTGTCGCGCCGAATTCTTCACGGGTCTGGTATGGTGGGTTTCGTGGTGAGTTTGCCCGATTGATGATGAGAAATCAGAATAGTTAGAGAGAGGTAGGAAAGGTGTAAATGTTAACTCGTTTTTGGACGATTTTTTTCCAGTTAATGCTTATAATGTTTCAGTTGATGTCTCTTTCATTTCAGTTGATGTCTTTAACTTGTTTTTTACAGTTTCAATTAATTGATTTATTATTTCAGTTCATTGGTCTATTCTTTCAGTTGGTTGATTTATCCTTTCATTTGATGTTGTTTTTGTTTCATTTAGACATTTCTACCTTTCATTTGGTATTTTTGATTTTTGTTTTTCTTTAATTTTTTGATGTTTTCAGTTGATTATTGTATTCTTTCAGTTGAAACCAACTGAACAAAAATTGAAACCAACTGAAAAAGATTGGAACCAACTGAACAAAAAGTGAAACCAACTGAATTTTTTTTGAAACCAACTGAAAAAATATTGAAACCAACTGAAAGTCGTCCGACCAAATATTATAGTCAGACGCGTCTGACCCAATACCTTCTTTTTTTATAATTAGATGAGATAATCTAGTTGTGAAAGAGTATGTAATTAGTTGAGAAAATGTGAAGTTGTAAAAGAGTATGTAATCCACCCTTAAAATTGTCATGTAATCTTCCATTCTTCCAAATTTTTCATGGAAATAATATTTTCAAATATCGAGTTTCAGATGAAAGAGTACAAGAATGTGTGGTATTTAATTATTATTTTTTAATTAGGTGAGATAATATAGTTATGAAAGAGTATATAGTGGATCCAACAATAGAGCAAATCATGCACAGAAGAAAGAAGCAAAAACAATTACTAAATTAGACTAAGTACAATTACTTTTTTTTAGTTAGGTGATGTAATCTAGTTGTACAAGAATATATAATTAAGTGGATCTAATAAATAAAGCAAATCACAGAAAAGAAAAATAAAATTTGAGGGACATATATTTATTAAAATTAGAATGTGTAAAAGTAGGAAAAACTATATAAAACGGATGAAAACAAAAAGTAGACAAAACGTGTAAGATAGATGGAATAGATAATTTCCACGAATATATGTATGTGAAAGCATTGTTACTAAATATTTTTCATAATGACTATTTTAAGGATTTAATTACAGTAAAATTTAGGCACTCATACAATAGTAAAAACCAAGGGAGTTTGAAATGGAGAGAGAATACCATATGCTAAAATTGACATTTGACAATGTACATAAGTGTCCAAGGAGGAAATATATGGCTTCTTTACCCGGACCAGTGCCAAGATCCTTTTGACTTGTCTGGCTGGTCTTCCTACACTTTTGATTAATTGGGCCAACTTTAAAATGCAACTTTACTCCACATGGATTTTTTATGTGCCAAAGCAAAAAAAATTGTATAACAAAAGGACAACATGTAATTAAATTAACCAAACATAATCTAAAAACAAAAATTATTAAAAGAGACGGTCTAATTTTAATATAAAAGTAGACATAGTTACTAAATGGATTAAACTAGTTACCGAAAGAAATTAACCTAGTCACTATTGGCTAATTCTCTTCTTAATATTAGGTTTACCATTGCTTGATTTTAATTTAAAATTAGGTGGTATCTTATAAGACAAACTCATTTAAAAAATACAAATTGAAAAGTTACGAATCATTTTCCATATTAATTGAAGCAATCCTATACTTGATCAAAGTGAGGCCAGCCTAAAAAATGCGAGGATTCAGACATATTTATTGGGTCCAAATTCAGCTCGGTTCCAAGGCCCGATCCCAGTTTTTTTTACCTTGGTATGAGTTATGGGTACCTTAAATGATTTTTTCGTTCAAAATTTGATTAAAAAAACTCGTTGTTTTTTGCCCGGAAAGTGGGATTTGGGCCGGCCAGACTACTGAGCAATTTTTAGGCGTGGCCCAGCCCGACATTTGATCATCTCTACACAATTCTTTTATTTGAAAAATTCTTGTTGATTGTAATATTATCTTGTTTCATAATGAATTTTATCTATCTTTTTTCTCATCACATGAGTTCTAATTTATCTATATTCATGTCTCTCTTCCATAAAATACCGTACTTATAAAGTGAGTAATCTCCCCTTATATATATATATATATATATATATATATATATATATATATATATATATATATATATATATATATATATATATATATATATATATATATATATATATATATAAAGAAGAATCTTTCAAGCCATGTGGCGCAAAGTTAGAGCTTTCAAGCCCACGTGGCATGCTTTATTGATCAGAATTTTTCGAAGCTCAATGAGATGGTCCACGTGGCAAGGGAATCAAAGAATAATCCCCTCCCTTAATCATGCATATAATTGATTTGACTAATCTATATAATTGACGTCAATTACGGGTTTCAATTGATACGTAATCTATATAATTAAGGAAATAATTATTTAGGTTCCCAAATTTCACGTTTAATCAAATACGTTAAATTAGATTTCACGTAATCTATGTAATTGATACACTCAATTGCACGTTAAATAAAAAAAATACTGCAAATTAGTAATAAACATCGATGTCAATCACGGTTGTAATTGATACGTAATCGAAACAATTAAGGAAATAATTAATTAGTTACCAAATAAACCAACCAAGCTAATATTAAGGAAACAATTTTTCCTTACTATGAGAAAATTACATATATAAATAAATTAAATAAAGACCTAAATTATACATGGCCATACTTAGTATAAATACGAATGGTCCTTTGGCCTTTGTCTCACCACACCACACCATAACACAACTTATCTGAATAATAAAAATTAGAAGAGAGTAAAAATGGCGTCTTTAGGATGGCCATGTCACACCATAAAACAGTTTTTTTGTATCTTATTCATGCATGTTTACGAAATTAGCTTTAAAAAAATACTAAAATAACACAAATCTAACAAACCATATACTTGATACGTCCATAATTGAAGATTTATGTCATCAAGTCCCTTGTGAAGCACAATCCGCCTCAATTGAAGATTCTGCGTTACAAGCAAAAACGTGTGAAGAAGGATGGCACCCGAAATTGACACATTCTAATTTCTTTAATGTGGATGCAATGGTTTTAACCCTATTTCGTTCGGGTCGTCTCTCATGTCATAAAGTGTCAACTGAATTCACGCAAGATATGTGTTTGGATTCACCTATATGGGATTCTACTGAAGACGTTTGTTCATCAAAAACTGGGTTTAGGACCTACTTGGATTGTGATAAATGATGTTGTACTACCTACACACTTTACCTCCAAGGCTTAATAAAGTGTGCCATGAGTGTTTCGATGAATTGAATTTGGTCGACAAGAATCTTATTCGTTTTAGAAATAAAATTTTGTTGTGTTATATTGCAAACAATGACTAGGAAATTTGTTGTAGGTTGTCATTCAAGTTGTCTACAAACGCTTTTATATTAAAACTATTTAGGATTACATTGTATTTCTTACATATGTTAGCATATATTTTGTGGATACATTGTATTAAAACTATTTATACTTGTTATTATGTATGCAACAAAGTAATCAGTTGGTATGTTTCATATGTCGTAATAGCCTAATGTTTTTGCCAAACTGTTATATTTGTAATGTATATATTTCCGAATTTTAACTTGCTTAGGCATGATAGTAATATACTGCATCACGTATTTAAAATAATGCAAACATAAATTATTGTATCGTATTACTATTTCCCATATATATATTAACATTTTCTATTATTCCACCTTACAATAGATAAAAACAATGATGAAAGAAGATATACAAGGTTATTCAATACGGTTTAGTAGGCAATCAGTGATTTGACTATTGAAATGACTTGATCCATAATTAGGCACATATTTTACCCTCAGTAATTCAGGAATACGACAAACCATAATATAAGCTACTTTCTTACATTTTTAGTACACATAATTGTGGAACTTTTATAGAATAATAAAAAATTGAATATAAAGTTATTCATCATAGAATGTCCTTACTATAAATCTATAAGTCCGTAGAAATTAAAGCATGTAAAAAAATCATTCCACATGTAACTGATATAGTTGATAGTTATGTTGTTAACATACATAAGTCAAGCTAATTGAATATATAATTAATTTATCATGTATATAAATTCAATTAATTATTAATAATTACACACAAGTAAAGAGAACACTACCTTCTTATATTAACTTCAACCGTCTTTTTTCTCACATTATTTCTTCAATGGCCACCACCTTTTGCATGCAAAGCTCGAAAAAAACAAATATAACTTGTGTATTTAACCATATAGAAAATCAACTAAAATTATGAACTCTGAACATAAAATACGGCACGTATTCCCAATTCCGTATTTACAATACACTTATATTTAGTCTATTATAATTATACACAAATTATATATATATATATATATATATATATATATATATATATATATATTATATATATATATATATATATATGAGTTTCAAACAATGAGTTTTACTCACAATATATTTTATAACATGGTGTGCACACTCGTACATAGAACATGATGTGCACATGTTCATTGATAACAAGCCAAACCTACATACATGAATAACAAGCCGAATGAACACATGTACATGAATAATAAGCCAAATGAACAAATATGTATCTATGTTAGTACATGTTCATTTGTATCGATTTTAATATTCATAATCTAGTTTTTCATATTCATCGTGCGTATGTTTCTCTTTATACAGACGTGTATGTATTAATTTGGGCAATAGCAAAACTACTAAAATTTTGGAAAAATATGCTTTGTAACCTTATTATTCGAATTATCTTATATTTTCTATTGCAATTAAAAAGAAAAAAATATATCAGCAATTTTTTTTTGTTGAATTAGGAGTAATAGATCAGGAATTCAAGGCCGTATTTGGGCATGGGCGAGAGGGGCAGGTGCCCAGGGCCCCAAAACACATAGCCCAAATAAGTAAAGGTAAAAGCGAATAAAAGGAAAAATAGAAAAAAAATGGAAAAGAAAAATATCACTGCAAAACAGCAAATGCGGTCGACAATTAAACTTATTGCGAATTAGGTTTCTTATTCCATTCTCCCACTTGTTTTTCAAATTCAATGTCAAACGCTCGAAATTTTTGGATAATTTCTCTCTTTTCTTTGCAATTTTTGTTCTTTATTCGATTTTTTTAGGTTTTGCAAATTCTGAATTTTATTATTATTTTTCGACAAGAATTATTATAATTATTTGAGAATTTCAATGACACACTGTATTTTTTCATAGTAACAAGTATTATACATTAAATAAATTTAATTTTTCTAAAAACTTGAATAAGTTTTGTGAAATCGGATTGTTGCTGATTAATTTTAATGAACGACTGAACTCGAAATAGATTGGCCATAGAAGTAGACAGATTAGGCCATGAAAATATGTTTTTATTTTATGTCATGTTGTAGACCCTTAAAGGTTGTTAATGCATATAAATTTCAATTTTCTTTAGTTTTTAGTCTTATACTCCTACTTGTATTTTCGTTTAATATAAAATTTTGATATTTGTATATTGTAGAACTGCATAAAGAATCGGAGTAATAAAATGATAAATTTAATTTTACCCCTAGTGTTTTTTGTTCTGAATAAGTTTAGGTTAGTTCATAATATTTTATTAAAAATAGTGCAAAGCAAATTAATTAAAAAGAACAGACCAATCATCCATAATTTTTTTTAAATAAAATTTTGATATTATATAATATAAATAATTTTTTATCACTTTATTTCGGTTCAAGTTAAGTTTTTCCGCCTTTGGTCCTTCTATGATGGATGATTGTAACTTTATTTGTAATTTCTTTATTAATGATTTAATTGTGCATCTTTTCACTTTCTTTTTTTGGGTTTCTGATTGACATATTAAATTATCAAGTATTTACATCCTTATTTTAACGTCTCTTTCACAAATTTCAGACCAAAAAATTGTTTATTTTTCGGTCTAGACCGAAAAATAAAACATTAAAAAAACTTGGACTTAATCAGAGCCCTAATATGTAGGGTCGCCCTTGGGCTCCAAAATCTCATAAACGGGGCTGCAGATTTAGTGCACTGCCAGTATCGAATATCTCATACATTCGTAGAAGAGTGTAGTTTTATACTCTTAATTTGTTATGCGGTGGCTGGTTCAAATAACGAGTTGATTTTATGATAGTTTTTGCCTTGATGATTCGGAAGAATTAACTGTGTGACTTTAAGGTTTTGCACTTCAACCAAAGGTGGTGGAATCTCGAAACATAGGCGCTCGACCATTTAGCCAATTATGAGTGGTAACGCCCATCCCCACTTTTCAGTGGCAATGTTCATGCAGTAACTTTTCAGCAATTAGGAGTCCCCTCTAACCCCAACATAATTGACGATTGTTAAGTAAATGTGGGTGCCTAGGGAGCAATGCTTATTCTAGCTCAGTCAATTCTATGTTTTTTGATCTTCTTTTTTTTGCTATATCTAGTGAATGTCTTAATATAACACTGTCTTATATGAGTACTCTTATCTTATAAAATGTTTGTGCAGTTCTCTTTATTTGTTTTCCTTGTTGGGGCTGGGGATGGAGTGGAGAGGTCAAAAAGCATCTAAAACTTCTTGATTCACTCGTCACTACTTCACATCAGAAGTATGGAGATAGAATAGCAGGAAACATGATTGTATCTACAAATGTTCACGAACCATTTCGTTTGACATACTTATGTTTGATTCGTTATAGTCTAATTAGAAATTCATAAATTTCTTAGTAATAAATAAGTCTCACCAAAATGTTGAAGATCTTGTAGAAAAATATCTAGTCCTCTTACCGTGCTTGGGAGAGATGGAGTAGATTTTTGGAAAATTTTTGCAAGTCTTGTCGTGCTACTTGCTAGTGTTTTTATATTTCTTATACAACCATCATTTCATTATTCTTTGACTTTTTAATTATAAGGGGTAGATTAAATCAGCTCATTGAATTGCCTAAGGATCGAAAATAACCTCTACTATTGTAATGTTAAGCTGCTTACTTTTAGTCTCTTTACCTTGCAAGAAAAGTAGAAAAGATCTTTAAAAGTATTGGGTAGTGTTGTTGTTGGTTTGTGTTATGTTGACTCAGAGAGCTATAATCATGACCGACATAATCTTGACCGATCTTTATCTCCATGATATTTTTGTTTCACCTGTTTAATATTAAGCATCAGTTTTAAATTATTCAGTTTATGATGTTTTGATCTGATAAATAGGTTTTTTCCATTGGTGATTTGGCAACGAATATCAACTGTCAATCTCTAACCTCTTACATCCCTAGTGGACTTTAAAATTCCTGTGCGGCTTTGTAAGGATGTCGGCATGGATAACCATGATGAATTACTACCTGATAGAAAAGTTTCAGGACCGACTATGAATCCAAAGTCATCTACTTATCATCAACAATGTGACTCAAACATTGCAGCCTGTCTTCAAATGTCTCACGAAAATGGGACTTCTGTGCAAGATGATTCAGGGATTCGTGATTACTTGGACAGAGAGCAGAGTGAAATTTATCCTCACACTGGGTCTGTAAGAATTGCAGAAGATGACTACCATTGGAGAAAATATGGATAGAAACAAGTCAAGGGAACTGAAAAAGGTTGAATGTTCTCATGATGGCCAAATTACAGAAATCATTTACAAGGGTGCGCATAATCATTCAAAGCCTCAACCTTATCGGAAATCAACATTGGGCTTATCGACACCATTTAATGAGATATCAAAAATAGGTAATGATATTGGCTCTAGTATGAAAGCTAATAATGGCTCAGTCTGGAAAAATATACAACATGGATATACAGATGTAGCATCTGACTGGAGAATTGATGGGTTAGAGAGGACATCACCAACATCTATGGTGACTGAAGTTTCTGATCCACTTTAAACTCCTCAAGGAAAGCAAATGGGTGTGCTGGAATCAGCAGGAACACCAGAGTTCTCATCAACGATGACTAGTCATGAGGATGATGAAAAAGATGCTGCCACACAAAGAAACTTTGTGATTGCACATGAATGTGAAAACGAACCAGCCTTGAAAAGAAGGTACTGCATCGACATTTTTCATGTTGCACTGTAAATCAAGAAAATTGCATGGCACGTCTGAATTGATTCTTTGTCAGGAAGAAAGATAGTTGTTTTGTTGAGACAATTTTCGGTTCTAGGGCTGTCCGTGAACCAACAGTTGTCCTCCAGTCAGAGAGCGATTTAGATATACACGATGACGGGTATCGTTGGCGCAAGTATGGGAAAAAGGTTGTCAAGGGAAATCCGAATTCCAGATATCTCTTAACCCTTATTTAACCTCCCTCTTTGAACTCTCCTCTCCTTCTACCAACAAATTATTGTCTATGTGCAATATACCTTGAACTGAATAATTTACGTAAGGCAATTATAACGTTTTAAAAATTGTGTAGGAGCTACTACAAATGTACATCTACTGGATGCACGGTCAGGAAACATGTGGAGAGGTCCTCACAAAGTAAAAAAATTTGTGATAACGACCAATGAAGGAAAGCACAATCATGAGGTGCCGGTTGCTAGAATTAGTAACCATGCAAATTCAAGCAGTGGAAGTTTGCCTGTAGCTGCAACTAGTACCCATACGGTGCTAACGTTAACAAGAAATTCTCATATTTCTAAGCCTGAACCTCATATAGAAACCAAACTTCCTAGGCAATATAAGCTCTGGGACTCCAGTTTATCCCATGAAATTCCCTGCCCCGCCAAATTGCACTCCATATGGTCCTCTTGATTTGAGTAGTCAACATCCAGCTTATGCTAGTACTATTATACCAGACCTCCCAGATATTTCCTTCCCACTTCCACTAGGGTTTTCCCGTTCAGTTGCCAGTTATTGCAACCCTGACATATTGCACTCTTCGGTTCAATCCATGTATCCAGGACCGCAACTCAAACAAAATGATGTCCAACTCTTGAGCCTATGCAAGAGCGGAAGGACGATTCATTCATTGAGACAGAACTGCATACCATTGACCACACAAATACTTCATCTTCAGTATACAACCATGTCTCTGGAACATTTCCGTCTTGAATGTTCTTCTGCCCCTTATGATCATCACTAGATCAGTAATAAGGTAGAACTGTCTGACCTCTGTTTCTTTTGGGACCTCTTTCTTAGTTCCCAGCTTTATTTGGTTAGACGAAAATATGTTCAATGGAGAATTCATATCCATTTCACTTATTTTTTCTGAAAATTTTTGTTTGCTCAACTAAACACTCTTAGTGATGGCTTAGTTTTCCTGTTTTGGTATCTGTTGTAATAATGATGTTGCCCCGCTTTGCACTAGCAGAAGTCTCTTGCTCAGGTGTTCACTTGGTTCGATGTATTTCCTTTATCTCTATTCTCTCGGCCTGACCATTATGTTCCTATTTCCATTCTTCGGAATGCTGTCAATTTCAGATGTTCACTTGGATTACTTCAGAGGTGTTTTTCGAGGAAATGAAACTTTTCATGGAAATTAAATTCCCTGTATACCAAACGACCACTTAAAAAATGTTTATTTATGTTTTCCTATTGAGGGTGTCCCTATTAAAAAAAACCCTTATATACACATATCCAATGGTGTGATAGTTATGTACAAATATCTCCTTTAATTTATCATATTACAGACACACAATAGTACCAAAACTAATAGCATTTGAAAGTAGTTTG
Organism: Beta vulgaris subsp. vulgaris; assembly: GCF_026745355.1. Lineage (NCBI taxonomy): Eukaryota > Viridiplantae > Streptophyta > Magnoliopsida > Caryophyllales > Amaranthaceae > Beta > Beta vulgaris. Next base: position 60,684,156 of record NC_079205.1, on the reverse strand, counting down.
GGTACAATATGATTTTTTTTGTACCAACCTCAAGAGCACTTGATATCAATACATAGAGCCGGTTCTATTCACCTTAATTTTCAGTTCTTATTAAAAAAAAAAAATAGATTCTAATACGTTTAGATAGCAAAAATAAGATCATCAATAACAACAACGCCTAAATGGTGCAATACATGAATAACAAGTCGAATGAACACATGTACATGAATAATAAGCCAAATGAACAAATATGCATCTATGTTAGTACATGTTCATTTGTATCGATTTTAATATTCATAATCTAGTTTTTCATATTCATCGTGCGTATGTTTCTCTTTATATAGACGTGTGTATGTATTAATTTGGGCAATAGCAAAACTACTAAAATTTTGGAAAAATATGCTTTGTAATTGTAATTTCTTTATTAATGATTTCATTGTGCATCTTTTCACTTTCTTTTTTTGGGTTCTGATTGACATATTAAATGATCAAGTAGTTACATCATTCTTTTGACGTCTCTTTCAAAAATTTCGGACCAAAAAATTGTTTATTTTTCGGTCTAGACCGAAAAATAAAACATTAAAAAAACTTGGACTTAATCAGGGCCATAATATGCAGGCTCGTCCTTGGGCCTCCAAAATCTCAGAAACGGGGCTGCAGGAACTCTATCATTGAAATTCTCCTCTGTTTTCTACTAGTGCTTCTCGTTCTTTTGTCTGTTCTCTCTCTTAAAATTATCTCAAAGCTTTCAAGTAATCAACTAAGTTAAGTTATCCCTACCATTTAATTTGTCGCTGCATTTCTCAAGTGTTTCAGGTTTGTCCTACAAATCTTATGTTTTTTCCTCAATTTTGTATTAACAATTTTGTATATGGCTTTTTCGATTTCTTGTTGTGGGTACTTATTATATGTACTTTTATCTTATTTTTGCTCAACCATATTCAAAGCTTTCACTAATTAAAATCTGGGTCTATGCAAATACACCCAAGGCTCTGTTCTGTTCAATTTATTCTCGGTCTTTATAAGTTCAGTTCAATAAACATAAGCAAAAATAAGGTTTGACAGCCCGACACGTTTATAAAATAAGGTATAATATTAATAAGTTCAGATAGTATCTATTAAGTTTACCTAAGTAAAAATAAGTCGAATAGAACATACCCGAGTCTAAATCAATTGCTAGCCAATTAGAGGCTGAAAAATAAGGGATACAGTGGATATGTAGAACAAGATGACGAGGGGGAGAGAGGAAATGCTTAATTCAGATCTGTTTGAACATGTTTTCTTTCAGAACATTTTTTTGGTGGTAGATTCAGCAAAAACAATAGTACATTAATCACAAAAGTTGGTGTATTTATGCAGAAAGGGTAGTATATAAAATACTGAACATATGATCTGATTATAGACATATTATCAAAGTAATATTTTTGGTTCCAATATATTACTTTATTGATTACATGTACACCGATTTTTACTAGATATAGACAAAAAACATGTAGAACATGCCACTTTATTGATTACATGTACACCGATTTTTAGTAGATGTAGACAAAAAACATGTAGAACATGTCTGAATTGAGCAAAGCTCGGGGGAGAGAAAGAGATTGTTTAGAAAAATCAATTTCCTTTATATCAAATGAATGATTGATTATTGCGATTAGTGTCATACATGATGACTCGTTGGGTTAGTGGCATAGTGGTCATATATGATGGTAATAATCATGAATTATAATGTAATTTGCAAGAATCTTATGTCCATATCCATGGTAATGGAAAACAAAACATGTGGATCGGATTTCTTCATGAATTTCCATTACTACTTAATACCACATTTCAAAGTGGTAATAGATGGTAATTAAACTGGAGGAAGAAATGAGATGTTTTGGAATAAATTAACATTACCATGGATATTAATATGGGGATTCCTTTGCAAGATTACATATTTTTTTTTTGAAAAAGAAATTTCATTAATTGATGGAAAAAGAAATTTCATTAATCGAAGGCCAAAGGGCATACAATAGATATTAAAGAAAAACAAGATACAATTAAATAAGGTTAAATCAAATTCGTGTTCGAAGAAACTATAATGAACTAGATTGAACAATACAACGCAACCCCCTTGTATTTGCTGAATCAAACATCTATTGATGATAAAGTCTATCATTATGATATAGTTTGGGAGGAGCATTATTGATCGAGCCATGTTAACCGCATCCGAGATACCAATACCTTCATGTTGAGTCTTGAACTTGAACCAATAAGAACAATTTCTCATACCTAAAAATAAAAAAAAACTACACTCACAACTCCCATAGGGGAGAAGGAGATCTCCACAACAGAGAGTAAAAACCCCCTAACAGGGTATGAAGAAATCTCATAAAGAGATACAAATTTATTCAACAAAGCAAAAAAATAAACTAAAAACTGAAAAGAAAAAGGAAAGGGGGCTTACCAGTTACCATGGATGAAATTATCCATGACAGCCCCAAACCAATGAAAAAGGAGTAGGGGAGACTAGGGTTTTAGAGAGAAAAAAAAAGAAAAGGGGAAGCTAGAGTTTTTTTTTCCTTTGCAAGTTTACATTACCATTACCACTTTTAATAAACATTAGCTGTAAAAAGAATATTTTGCAACCTTTATACTTCCTCCATTTCATTTTACTCGCTACACTTATCAATTCATGGAATCCTAGGCATTTTTTGGAGAAGAGAGAGGTAGAGAGTAGAAAGAAAAGGGACCCAATGTGAGAGGAGAGAGATAGAGGGAGTTTATTGCCCAAAAAAGAAGTGTAGCAAGTAATATAAAACTTCCCACAATGAAAAGTGTAGCGAGTATTATGAAATGGAAGAAGTAAAATGAATGAAGTATCAGCGTTGTTAGAAGAAAAATTACAATGTTAAAATTATTCAACTTAATCAACTACTCCCTCTGTCCTAATTTATTTGCTACATTTTTCCATTTAGATGTATCCAAATTTATTTGCTACATTTGCAAATATTTCCATATATAATACATAGGTCTCACACTTTATTTACAAATTTGCCATCACTCCCTCCTTGGTTTTTGTAAATATTTTCATATATAGTACATAGGTCCCACAACTTACTTATTTGCTTTTTTTGTTAATTCTTGTTATGGCAATTGTCCCAACTCCCTCTTTGGTCTTTGTGATAAAACAAATGTAGCAAATATATTGGGATGGATGAAGTAGTATATCAGTTTCAGGCTTTGAGCACCTTACCCGTTCCAGCTTAGGTGGTGATCAAGTGGAAGACTAGATATAGAGGTGCAAAGGAGAGATGGTTTCACAATCATTACAGCTGCCACTGGCTTCATCATCATCTGCTGGACCTTCAATGTTGTCTCACCATTACCATCTGTGCAGCAGTAACATACCACTTTTCCATTTTGGTAATACCAACCATGTAAACACTCTTCTCTTTCTTTCCCTCAATCATGTCAATCGTCGTTACTGCCGACCAATGGTTCAACTCGCTCGTGTTAGCATGAATGATTCTGAGGCAGTATTCCCCACAACTGGAACAGATTTTGTGGAAGAAGAATTAGAGCCAACTCCTGAGGATCTCGAATGCATCAGCGAAATTAAAAGAGTAATTTTCTCTCTTCTGGTTTTGGTTTTGTAATTGTAGACTGTTTGCCAGTGTTATCTAATTCGCCTTTTGAATTCGCCAATTCGCCCAAAATGAGCCAAAAATGAACCAAAATCCGACCATAATTCGCTTTTTTCAAGTCGAGATTCGTGGGGGAATTAGGAAATTAGGTAACACTGTCAGTTTGCCTGTTGTTCTCTGCGTTTTTTTTTTTGAGTAAAGAAAATATCATAATTTTTTTTATTGTATGTTCAACAACTTCAACCTGTGTTTTAAGGCCGACTTTTGTAATTGATTTCAGCTACACGTAGTGACATTTTTAAGGTGCTGAAACAACTAGCTGTTCGACAAGGTAAGTAAAGATCAGTGTTACCTAATTCGCTATCTAATTCGCCTTTTGAATTTGCCAATTCGCCCAAAATGAGCCAAAAATGAACCAAAACAGACCATAATTCGCTTTTCTCAAGTCGCGATTCATGGGGGAATTAGGGAATTAGGTAACACTGGTAAAGATAGACGAGGCTTAAATTGACTTCAATTGAGACGCCATTTTCAGTAGTTCTAAAATTAAGAGCGGAAACTCTTTTTTTCTCCTTCTCTAACATGTTACTTCCCTTTGACTTAGTTGTTTGATGCATATAGGAGGGATTTATGTAACAGTAGCTTAGGGATCAATTATAGACCCAGAAGAAGAATTGACTTTAGAGTGTGAGAGAATAGAATGAGAAGTAAAAAGGCGAGAAAATTAAGAAAGAAAGATGTTTGATTAATATAATGCATCTCCGCATAGGAAAAGCTATTTATAGATTGTATTTGGATAATTTTGTGTAGGTTTTGGAGCTGCTGAGGAAGAACAGGGACATGATTTTTGGCGAGGTACATACTATCTTTGCTTTATACTGCGTAATATTGGCTCTCTGCTATTGAGTTGTCTCGGTTTTTCTTTGTGTTCTTCGGTTATTTTACTCCGCATTGTACCTTTGAGTTAGAAAAATTTTACTAGGGTAATTATTGAGGCAGAATGTGAAGTTTAATAGTTGTCTTCCAATTTGAACAGGTTCAATCTACATTGGCATTAGAAAGGCTAATAGATGATTTGTGTAGCATTTTGGCTTTTTTGTAGTTCTAGTTGGAAATGCATTCATGATTTGAAATCGGTGTTATGAACAACTCAAACCATAATCTTGCTCAGTAGTTGCTTAGAACCAAGATTAAATCCGCTGAAGCTCACTCATCATCTCAGAGTATGTTAACTCAAATACTGTAGAATAATGTCACACGTATTTGTTTGGCTCAATACTATTATATCTCTTGTTTCATTTGCCACAAAGTCTCAAGGCAGTCTCATTGATGTCTCTTGACTTTAACCTGTATTACGCTGTACTTGTAAGCGAAACAACCTCCTAGATACATCTATTTCGCGATAAGTTGCCTTTATCCTAACACGCAAACCGTATCTAAAACACGCAAAGTAGCTGGATAAATCTAATAAAAATGCTTAGAAATAAATCTTTTTAGCAAGCTAATTATAGGATTCCTACTAACCGAAATAATTTCAATTTTCTAAGCTCCGGTTTTCAACTAAATGTACATAATTAACCAATGTCCTCGAGCACCTGTAAATTTTTTGGACCTCTAACTAATCTAATAAATATATTTCCCAAAACATGTCTTCACAATCAGCACTCAGCAGCACATTCTGACCAGTGGATGGCAGTCTGGTCTTGGAGTTTAAGTTTATCAGAGGATAAGTGGCAATTCTTTTGGTGATTGTACTGCTAATTACTTTTTCCTTATAGTATTCTTCTCATCCTTGATTTTTATAGTACTACTTTCAACTTTATGTATGTATGCCATGATATTATGTAGTTGCACGCAACTTGGTGCTGCTGATGTGATTCTTTTTCTGCCACTTTGGCCTCTTGCTAGTATTAGTGACTTGATAGAACTTAGAAGTTTACTGAAGCAACTTTTTTTTTTCTTCTGGGATATGGGGTTTCTTGACAGAAAATACGAAGTATGTTTGCAATCATCAATCAATGCTTCCTTTGTCTGGTTTTGTAGGTCAAGTTGACTATTATGATCGAGGACCCTAGAGAAGTTGAGAGAAAAAGGTTAATTGGAATTGATGATTCCGATGGACCAACAAGGGAGGAGTTGGTTGCTGCTTTAGAAGAAGTAAGTTTGTCCCTTTGTTTTCTTCACAAATTGTGGTGTATTAAAAAAAATCTAAACATGTGGCTATGTCAATTCATTTGAGAATTCTGAAGTCTGAATTTCTTTTACATGCTGGTCATGAGATTCTGAAGTCCCTTTTCTGTTCTGCCTTCACATATTCATCTCAAACTATATTTACAAAAGCAAATTGAAGTCTCTTTCTAATTACCATGATTTGGATATAGCAATAAACTACAAAATCAAAGGCTTAAAATCAAACCTATAGACTATATCCATCGGAGGTTACCAAAAGAATTACACAACAGCGAGCAATTAACAGATTCTAATTTAGTAGCCAGAGTGAACACTTGTCACAAGGAACTGAGGAAGCGGAAAGCCCCAGAATATTTCACACCATAAGGTTTGCAAATTTTATTAGATTGGGGTGTACCAGATTTAGTGGCACGGGATTTGAAGAAACGGAAGCTTACCCTTATAATGCCACAGGGGGCTTGAATTCTTGAATTCCACATGACCCCGTATGTTGTCTGAAGGAACTGATCTGGGAGTGGGGTAGATATAAGGAGGAACGTCCCTCCAACTGTCAAGTCAGATATGGCAAGGTAGAAGAGGAAAGAAAGACAGTTAAGCATGAAGAATTGAAGAGTGTAGTTAGTTGTAGACTAGAATTCAAATTTCTTAATTCATGCCATGATAGATGCGAAGCATGATGTAACACCCATGAGATGGCACTTCTTGGACCCCAATATCATTACCTTGGTAACACCCGTAATGTTTCTTTGTTCTATATATGGTAATTGTATCTAACACTTCTAAAATAAGACGTCAAAACTTATTTTACTTTGGATACTTTATGTCGGACATGGATACATGTCTAAGTGCCTAACTCGTCTATTATTGTAAATCGTCCATAATTTTGTCCCAAAAATGATGTATCGAAGTAACGATACCTATGTTGCAGTTTCGAGGATTCGCCATGGATACTTGCTTTGATGTGATGATGTCTTCTGGGCCTCATCCAAAGAAATAGTTAAATTGATGAATTTTTTTGATCACGTTAGTTTAATGGCACTGCACAAATCTTAGAGCAAGAAATATGAAGTCTTAGGAATGTTGGAAATAGGACCATGTATGGGAGATTCTTGTATTTATTCTCATGGTCATCAATTAAGTGTATCATGAATGATCCAAAAATTTCTACTTAGCGAAAGTATATCAACAATTTAGCAGATTTTATGTCTATTTGTCATATCCTTCTCTGGAGATAATAGGAGGCTAATCACAACTTATTGCCTGTACAATGTTCATTCAGGTTAACGATGGAAAAATTCCAAGAAATCGTTTTGCCCTACGTATGCTCGCAGAGGAGCTGACTAACTGGCCGAATTTGGAGGTATTATTTTCCTGCTGAACTATATCTTAAGACTGATTTACTGATTGTTGTCCAAACCTTTTCTTTTGGTAATGTAAGATTTCTAGCTTTAGGCTAACATTGAATTTTTGTCTTTATGATCCAAATATTATTGATGTGAACTGCTCAGTCATTGACTTATGCTTTTTGTACAGAGTAATGTTTTTAGTGTTCTACCTTTGTATATATTGATGAGCGAAACAAAATTGGCAGATCACACTACATTCCCTATATCCGATCCAAAACTTAGTTCTCCCTATTACATTTCCTCAAACCAAAAAGCCTCTAAATGGTATTACCTTTTTTTCTTTTTATATTTTCTTCTTGGCTACAGGTAGCTCCTAAGAAAACAACAAAGAGCAGATCCCTTTACGCAAAAGCAACTGATACAGGTATTGATCCTAAAGTAGCTGCGAAGAGGCTCAACGTTGACTGGGATTCAGCTGCTGAGATTGAAGCAGCTGACACCACCGATGACACTGAAGTACCTAAGGCAGTGGTGTGTTTCTATTTGAGAATGCTTATGTTCAAAAGTTCATATTCTCATTACTTAATGCTGTAAATCTCAAATGGCTGGTTTTCTAGGTTAGCTAATCTCCCTGCAATGATATAGTTCTACCCTACAAGAAAGTCGTAACAAGTTAATCGGGGTAATTATTGAATAGAGGAACTATATGCTGTAGATTGATTATCATGATGCCTAAAACTTTGTATAGAATAGAAAATTGAGAATTATAAAGTCATATAGCTCTCATAATCCACAGATTTCAGATCTCAACTAATCAGAACACTTTCATTTCTAGCTTTCATACTTCGTTTTCCGATTGTCAGCAATTTATAGCATAGTAAGATTTATGATTATACCTCTTCAAAAGTTATTATGTGTGCTAACAGACTAGTTTATTGAATTCCAGGGTTATGGAGCATTGTACCTTGTCACAGCCTTTCCAGTCATAATTGGGATTTCAGTAGTTTTGATTCTATTTTATAACTCCTTACAATGAATTCAAGCTCTGTTTCTCCATAATGTACAATCTCCATGAATCAACCAATTACTTTGTCTACTGTGTATGTTGAAAAAGCTTGGTTCTTGTCATCTTGTGTAAATTTCTTCTTATCTTTCTCTATTTGGAGTGCTTTTCTACTGAGATGTCATTAGTTAAGCTGACAGTATGCATTACAATTCTTCGTTGTTCTTTCAAACGTAAAATGGATTCATGTGTATAGTACATGTATTTCCCCCAAAAAAGAAAAGAAAAAGAGTGGTACACTTTGGCATCGTTTACAAATAACTAAATAAGGCAACCTTTTAAGCACATTATTGTCTTTGTGCATCTTGGAGCTTGTCTTTAAGCTTGGCTCGTTAAATTTTGTTTGCAGCTTGACTCGAGCTCGATTAGCTTGACTTGACAGCTCGAGTTTTTTTAATTTGTTATTTCTTTATATGCTTATTTTACTAGTTTATGAAGTATGACTATTAATTATGAGGTAAATTTTAATTGCACTTGGTAACTTGGATCCTATTTCTCAAAAAATTCAAAAACTTTTATATTAAATAATATAAATTCTTAGAAAAAAATATATATAAAAAATTATGGAGTTGCTAATTATAATCCTAATTATAGTCTTTGTAATTTTGTCCATTAAAATAAAACCGATGAGTACTAGTTTAAAATTTTATGACAAAATTTTCTTTGATCCGCATTACTCATGTTTGATTATTAACAAATTAATACATCTATCCACTAGACAAACACAAATTCTTTGGTAAGACCGTCTGACGTTAAGCTTAACGCCAGAAGTCCATTAGTTATATTTTTTGGACAATTAGTTATACTTTTTGCAAGATTAGTTATTATGTTTAGGATAAAAGTTACGATTGTATAGTTATTAGTTATGATTTTCGAAATAGTTATAATTTTTTGTTCAATTAGTTATAAATTATTGTTAACAGGTTTGACGTTAAGCTTAATGTCAGACCATCTTACCAAAGACCTACTTCCAGACAAACTACTCATTAAAACTAAACTACTAGTTAAAAAAATAATTAACTCTGTTATGTCTTACCACTTATTAAAGTCCACCCAATGTTTTTCCTTAGGAGTTGAAGTGGCAAGTCCACATAATAAAACCACATCGAAGTGATCAAACATACCAATAAGGCAATTAGTAGATAACTTTAAAAAAAAAAAATCAAAATCCCTAAAATACCCCTCTTAAATCAAAACTTTCATAATCATAATAGAATACTATTTCTTTCACCCATTATCTCCCTCAACTTTATAAATTAGGGTTTTCTTTTCTCTCTCACCCCCAAAATCGCAATCCCTGAAACCCTAGGAGAGAGAAAATCCACAAATCATGACAGGAAAAGCAAAGCCAAAGAAGCACACAGCAAAAGAACTCGCCGCCAAAGCTGACGCCGCAACCACCAATCGTGGCGGCGGAAAAGCCGGCGTCGCCGATCGTACTGGCGCAGTAAAAGGCGGACATGCGAAGATGGAATGTCCTCTTTGCAAAGTCACAGCACCTGATGTGAAATCTATGCAAATTCATCATGATGCAAAACACCCAAAAATCCCTTTTGATGAAAACAAGATCAACAATCTTCATGCATCTGGAACTTCTGATCCCAACAAACCTAAACCTGGGATTCGTGGTAGTTTGAAGAAATAATTTTTTGTTATTGTTTTTTTTTTTTATGAAATTTGAAGTTGAAATCTAATTCTGTGATGTGGGTCTTTAGTAGTTTGTGGAATTATGTGATGGGTTGTTGGGATTATGTGAGATAAAGATGTGGGTAAGATGAGATGAGTTGAGGAGAGAGAAAAACAATGTTTAATTTTTGTTGATTTTTGTTGCTGTTGATGGTACTTTGAAATATTTGGGAGTTTTTTCATGTCTTTCAAAAAATTGTATAATTAGGGGCTGTACTTTTGTTTCAATAAAGTTCAGATCCTCAAAGTTCGTCACTTTTTCTAAATTTCTTGTTTTTGGTTGATTTTTGAATTGTAGGGTTTATAATTTTGATGTTTTATGATGTGATGATAAGTTATGTAAATTTGGACCTCATTGATAAGATGGGAAGAGATAGACTATTATGTTGATGGAAATTTTGCTGTCTTATACTATAGGTAGCAAAAACAAGTAGTTTGATGATGGTGGAAAAGATGGAAAGGTATGCAATATATAGAATAGTTGTGTATAGATATTATCTTTGAATCAGGGAAACCTTAGGTTCTAGCAATTTTCGTGCTAATATTCGAATTTCAGGAACGTAAACATTTCGGAAGCAGGGAAATTTCACGTCTTAGAGGTTTTTGTGCTTCATTAGTGAATTGAAAGCTATGAGTGTGAATCAAGATTGTGGAGGCAGTAGGAAGGATGTTGCATTCCACAGATTCTTGAGGGGAAGAATAATCTTTCTGGATTTACATTTAAGAAATTTGCTTTGTTGTAACATTCTGCAGATGAAACAATGGGCTAAAATCTTGCTTTTAGTAATGTTGTTTAGTATGTTAAAGATTGCTAATTTGCTCATTTCTGGAAAAGATGGCAAACAGAAAAGCTCAGTATATGAAATATTTATTTTTACTCTTATACATCATCACATATGTTTTTAACAGAAAGATTCACCATTCACCTCACCTGTGCCGGCAAGCGGCAACGAGTGTAAGCTGCAAACTCTTAATGCTGATGCTGTTATAGTAACTTGGAGAAGGAATTTTCAATCTTGATTAATGCTAATGTTGTCATTGTAACTTGGAGGAGCAATCCTTAATCTCAATTAATGCTAATGTTGTCGTTGTAACTAAGAGAAGCAATCCTTAATCTCGATTAAATGCGAATGTTGTCTTTGTAACTTGTATAAGCAATCCTTAATCAGTACATAATTAATGAGATAATGCAAGGAACTACTATCTTAGAAACAATAATGAATAAGCTTTCGAGGAACAAACTAACAAACATCAACTATATCTAGACAAAATAAAGGCACCACTTTCGAGGCTCTAGTGTTATCTCTGAAGTGTACTTTGCTGTTTGGTAACTATAGCTGTGAGAAACAAAAGAAAAACAACCAATTGATGGAACAAATGTGAAGAACAACCAATTGATGGAACAAATGTGAAAAACAACCAAATATTGGAGTAATTTTTTCTTAAAAAAAAAAATTCCATCATGAATAGGGAGCGGAAATGTAGAAATCAGGTATAAATGTCATGTTGCAGGTGGAACGCCAAGCTAGCTGTTTCCATGGCTCTCGAATTCTGATGTCCGTCTTTCCATTAAGAAGACACCTCTGAAATAATCCAAGTGAACATCTGAAATTGACAACATTCCGAAGAATGGAAATAGGAACATAATGGTTAGGTCGAGAGAACAGAGATAGAGGGAAGACATCGAAAAATTAACCAAGTAAACACCTGAGCAAGAGACTCCTACTAGTGCAAAGCGGCGCAACATCATTATTATAGCAGATACCAAAACAGGAAAACTAAGCCATCACTAAGAGTTCTTAGTGTTTGGTTGACCAAACAAAAATGTTCAGATAAAATAAGTGAAATTGTTATTCGTGGATATGAGTTCTCCATTGAAGATATTTTCGTCTAACCAAATAGAGCTGGGAACTACGAAAGAGGTCCTGAAAGAAAAAGAGACCAGGCAGTTCTACCTTATTACTGATCTAGTGATGATCACAAGGGGCAAAAAAGAACATTCAAGAGTGAAATGTTCCAGAGACATGGTTGTATAGTAAAGATGAAGTATTTGTCTGGTCAATGGTATGCAGTTCTGTTTCAATGAATGAATCGTCCTTCCGCTCCTGCTTAGGCCTCAAGAATTTGACATCACTTTGTTTGAGTTGTGGTCCTGGATACATGGATGATTGAACCGAAGAGTACAATATGTCAGGGTTGCAATAACTGGCAACTGAACGCGAAAACCCTAGTGGAAGCGGGAAGGAAATATCTGGGAGGGCTGGTATAATAGTACTAGCATAAGCTGGATGTTGACTACTCAAATCAAAAGGACCATATGAAGTGCTATTTGGCAGGGCAGGGAATTTCATGGGGTAAACTGAAGTCCCAGAGCCTATATTGCCTAGGAAGTTTGGTCTCAAAAATTCATTACCACACTCCATTTTTGTATCTAAATGAAGGGGAAGATCTTCTACATGAGGTTCAGGCTTAGAAATATGAGAATTTCTTGGTAACGTTAGCACCGTATGGGTACTAGTTGCAGCTACAGGCAAACTTCCACTGCCTGAATTTGCATGGCTACTATTTCTAGCAACCGGCAGCTCATGATTGTGCTTTCCTTCATAGGTTGTTATCACAAATTTTTTACTCTGCGAGGACCTCTCCACATGTTTCCTGACCGTGCATCCAGTAGCTGTACATTTGTAGTAGCTCCTACACAATTTCAACACGTTATATTTGCCTTTCGTAAATTATTTCGTTCAAGTTACATTGCACATCGACAATAATTTGTTGGTATAAGGAGAGGAGAAAGAGGGAGGTAAAATAAGGGTTAAAAGATACCTAGGATTCGGATTTCCCTTGACAACCTTTTGCCCATACTTGCGCCAACGATACCCGTCATCGTGTATATCTACATCGCTCTCTAACTGGAGAACAACTCTTGGTTCACGGACAGCCCTAGAACCGAGAGTTGTCTCAACAAAACAACCATCTTTCTTCCTGACAAAGAATCAATTCAGACAATATGTCGTGCAATTTTCTTGATTTACAGTGCAAAAGTGAAAATTGCCGATGCAATACCTTCTTTTCAAGTCTGGTTCGTTTTCACATTCGTGTGCAATCACAAAGTTCCCTTTTGTGGCAGCGTCTTCTTCATCATCTTCATGACTAGCCATCGTTGATGAGAACTCTGGTGTTCCTGCTGATTCCAGCACACCTGTTTGCTTTCCTCGAGTAGTTGAAAGTGGATCAGAAGCTTCAGTCACCACAGATGTTGGTGATGTCCTCTCCAACCCATCAATTTTCCAGTCAGATGCAACATCTGTATATCCCTGTTGTATATTTCTCCAAACTGAGCCACTATTAGCTTTCACACTAGAGCCACTACCATCACCTATTTTTGATATCTCATTAAATGGTGTCGATGAGCCTAATGTTGACTTCCGATAAGATTGAGGCTTTGAATGATTATGGGCACCCTTGTAAATGATTTCTGTAATTTGGCCATCATGAGAACGTTCAACCTTCTTCTTCACTTGACAATCTCCATGAGTACATTTATAGTAACTCCGAGGATATTCACTTCCCTTGACTTGTTTCTGTCCATATTTTCTCCAATTGTAGCCATCTTCTGCAATTCTTACAGACCCAGTGTAAGGAGAAATTTCATTCTGCTCTCTGTCCAAGTAATCACGAATCCCTGAATCATCTTGCACAGAAGTCCCATTTTCGTGTGGCATTTGAAGACAGGCTGCAATGTTTGAGTCACATGGTTGATAAGTAGATGACTTTGGATTCACAGTCAGTCCTGAAAGTTTTCTGTCAGGTAGTAATTCATCATGGTTATCCATGCCCACATCATTACAAAGCCGCAGAGGAATTTTAAAGTCCGCTGGGGGATGCACAGAGGTTAGAGATTGACAGTTGATATTCGCTGCCAAATCACCAGTGGAAGAAACCTATTCATCAGATCAAAACATCATAATCTGAATCATGCTTAACACTGATACTTCATATTAAAACAACAGGTGAAACAGAAATATCATGAAGATAAAGATCAGTCAAGATTATAGCTCTCTCAATCAACATAATACAAACCAACAACACCACTACCCCAATACTTTTAACGGTTTTTTCACCAGGTACCCTTGAGGTTTCACGAAATGCACCATGTATCCTTGTTTCGAAAATGCACCAGATGCACTTGTGATTTACATAAAATGCACCAAATACTCTTCATGAGATAAGGGTACTCATATAAGACAGGGTTATATAAAGACATTCACTACATATAGCAAAAAGAAAGAAGACTAAAAAAACATAGAAATGACTGAGCTAGAATAAGCATTGCTTATGTACCTGATTATCTACATCATGGAAACATGCCAAAGAAGTGGTGTCAGTACAAGGCTTGAACATGGCAGAACCACCATCACTTCCCTTGTCGACATGCGCAGGTGATGTAGACGTTGACATATGACCGTCTCCATCAGGGCGGCGTGATGCAAAAGTTCCTGTAGTCGGAGATAACTAAAGGATAAAAGAGAAAAGGCGTCAATAGAGTAAGTTACTGAACTTCTATTCATCGCTCCAAAATTACTTATAATCACCCCAAAAAAAGTTAAAATCACATTTATAACTTTTTTTTTCCCTATAACACCACCATCCACCTCCTGCCAGGCTACCACCACCACCATCGACCTCCTGCAAGGCTGCCACCACCACAATCCACCTCCTGCCATGCTGCCACCACCACCTCGAACCATCAGACCCCACACACCCCAACCAACAACCCCTTCTCTCACCACAAAATTTGTGGCAGCCATGAAGAAAAGCCACGACAGCAGGTACGTTCTCCCCCACCGCAGCTTTGGTTGCGCAAACCAGGCGAAATCTTTTTAGGCCATGGGCGAACATCCGGCCCGGACATTCACCCATTGCCTAAAAAAATTTCACCAGCTTTGTGGGTGGTGGAGGCGGTCGCGGGAGGTAGGTGATGGCGGTGGAGGTCGCAGGTGGCCATGGAGAGGTAGGTGGTGGGGTTGGTGGGGTGGTGATGAAAAGATAAAATATAAAAATGAATTTGAGGCGATTTTGAAGCAATTTCGGGACGATGTTTAACAATCCTATAGTTGATTGATGGTAAATATTATAAAAATAAAAATATATTCACACATTTAACACCATTGTGGTAAAACTAGAGGCACTATTTGAGTAAGTTGTCTCTAGTTTTTTTTGCTCGATTGATGTGTTACAATCTTGTATTATTCTATGTATTTTAAGGTTTAGTGGTTAATAAGCTCGTGGTTAGACTATCACCAAGAGGAGTTATATTCTCCCTATGACTTATTATATTATTAATATTAATGAAAGGTGTCTGATTAGGATTAAAATTTGTGAAAAATATTCTTTTGAATGATTAGATGGTTAATAGTGATATAAGCCTTTAGTTTGTGTACAAACTATTATTGTTTGATTCAACTCTAAAAAAAAAAATATTATTGTTTGATTAAATAAATTTGAAGTAATTGGAGTGAATAAATTCCACATTCAGATGATTAGGAGTGTATTTTAATCAATTTCTTATCAGGTTTCATATCAATTATATTACTGCAATTAAAACTATGCATACATGATACATGAGTCCAAATGCAACAATGAAAAATGTTTTATACGATGAGTCAATATATATTAATATAAATAATAATAATAATAAAATATATGGGGCCTCAAAAATTTGTTGGGCCATGTGTGATCTATGTCGCACGTACTCTATTAAAAAAGGAAACGGACAACCACTATGATCTTAAATTGGTTTTTTATTAAATTTGCTTCTGACATTCAAAGCCCGCCAAGCCTTTGCAATTATTTTTTTTATTTTTTTAATGATGATTGTCTCATGATGATTCTCTCCTACAGTTAGTCACTTGGCTCAAAGTACATAAAGCAAAATAAACATATGAGTTGATATAACAATATGATCAAAATAATATTTTCTATAATCTTTGCCAGACAAGATTCTAGACCTAGATGCTTGTATGTGTATGCCAGTACATGAAACATTATGAATCATAACATAATGAGAGAAAGAAATGACCTGTGAATTTGGCAGCAAAATTGGAGAGTCAATCAATGTGTGTGGACTACTATCGGATGATACTGTAACATAAGGCGAGCATAAAGCATTCGAAGATGGCAACAAGCTATTACACCTAAATAAAGGAACACAGATCTTTGAAGCATTGAATCCGCACTTAGTTGCCCTTCTCTCTGCTATGCTCATACCATTCTTAATCAAACCCGAATCATTGATAACCATCGATGAATTCGATTCATCGTGACAACCATTAGACAATGTGGACTCCAAATCAAACTTGGAAAAGCTCTCAACTTCTTTCTCAAGGTCACTACCACAATTCTTAGGTGTAAAACCTGGATATAATTCATTGCTACTCATCACCAAATCTCTCCATTCATCTTGTCCATCCTTAATATCTTCCATAAACTTGTCAACTACTATTATTTCACTAATTTACATTTCCAGTATCAAAATTCTGAAAAAATTATTAAAATTTTCGGTTAATATCTTCCATAAACTTGTCAACTACTACTTCACTAATCTACATTTCCAGTATCAAAATTCTGAAAAAATTGATTAAAATTTTCGGTTAATATCTTCCATAAACTTGTCAACTACTACTATTTCATTGATTTACATTTCCAGTATCAAAATTCTTAAAAAATTGATTAAAATTTTTGGTTAATATCTTCCATAAACTTGTCAACTATTACTATTTCACTGATTTACATTTCCAGTATCAAAAATCTGAAAAAATTGATTAAATTTTTCGATTACTCAGTATAGCAGAAAAAAATTAAATTAAAAGTTAATCAAAAGTAATAAATCAGCAATTTTACAAAATAAACTACTCCAAAGTCAATAAATTAGATGTATGATACTAAATTTCCAGAAAAGTTCCTTCAAATTTGTTCTACAACACATCAATTCCGTTCAATCTAAACTATTTATAACACATTACTAAGATGATCAATTCAATAAAATGGTAATAATAAATTCGTTCAAATTATTTCTCTAAAACCCTAAAAAAAATTGACTAAATAGTACCTCACTGAAGCTCGAACTCTGCGATTAACCTGAATAATTCTTCGACTTCGCTAAATTCAGTAAACAGCGAAAATTAAGTTGCAAACAGTGATTTTCTGAATTCTAAAAAAATACCATCAAATAAAAAATGGCAGTTTAAGAAAGTTTATCAAAATCATTTGAGAGAAAAATAAAAAGATAGAGATTACAAATTTTTAATGAGAGAAACCAAATTTATTAATTAAAGAACGAATTCCCAAATTGATTTTTTGAGTTTCAAGGTGATGAATCTTATAGATATGGGTGAAGTTTTAGGGTTTAAGAAAATATAAATGGAAAAACGTTTTTGATTTTCCTATAAATTTTATTGGTGAATTTTCGGAATTACAGTTATGTTATGCTTGCACGTGCAATTCCTTCCCGCCGCATATGCTATTTTTCTTCCATACATTTTCTAAAGGCAAAGAATTTTGTGAATTTTTATAGGAAAGTTCTCATTGATAACCTTTAGTTTTGACTTAATTTCCTACCATTTTTTCATTATACATACATCCTCGATCTAGCTGACGAATGTCTCGGGGTATTAGATATAAAATATATTGTTCTACTTAATTACTCGTATTTATACAAAATAATAGAATAATATAATTTCAATGCAAAGCATTTAAATGTATTAAATGTTTTGCATTGGAATTATACATTATTATATTATTTATATAAAAATGAGTAATTAAGGATTTGTTCTCCCCAACTTATTTTCAGTTCAGTTCAGTTCAATTTAGTTCAGTTCAGTTTAGCTCTTGACAATACTTTTACTCTCACATATCACTATTCATTTCAGTTCAGTTCAATTCAGTTCAGTTCAGTCCAGCTGTTTTATGCCGAAAGAACAGGCCCTAAGTAGAACAATATTATTCTTATCTAGCGCTCCCGGGTGTTTGTTAGCTTTTGTCATATATCCTTGACAAAAAAATTTGTTTATCAGATGCTCTTATTTTTTGAAAAATTTATCATATACCCTTGAGTTTCTTGAAATCATTAAAATGTCACTAATAACTAATAGTGATTAACTCGATTAGTCATTAATCCTACAAAATCCTAAGTAATCCCAATTAATCCTAATTTTCTCCTCTTAACCCACCAACATTCAACCAACCCCGCAACTCCCCGTTCCCTGTAACCCGGTGGTCCAAAAGAGGTCACAAGTTCCAATCTTGTTGCAAGCTAATTTTACTTTTGCTAATTGACATAACTTATATAGACATTGTACAATTGTCACGCACGACTCTTATTATAGTTGTATAGATATAATGTATTGATAATTTGATATCGATTAGGAGTAATAATAACTAATTGATCAATAACAATATTCCAGCAATTTTCATATCACGGAATTGTCTTATCTCCTACATAAAATCAACTTTAAAACAACAAATTTAACAATTACATCTAGAAGTCTAGAACAACAAAAAAATAAAAACTGAAGTTCAGATCTCCATCTACATCGGAGGAGCAAATTTGTTACCCGTTCATCACTAACCAACTTCCCATTTGTTGAGTTGTTTCCTTGTTATTAGGTGGGCCTTGTATTACTCTACTTCTGCCCTACAAAATTAACCATAAGTTCATGGCTACATTATTACATTCATGTAATGATGTAATCATGTACTATAATCACATTTGGTGGAAGCAACAATACCCATCTGAGTCCGGATCATCTAGAGTTTCAGTGTAACATATAGCTAAGCTGCATTGTTCTAACTTCCCATACAAACCGATTCCGAATCACCAATATCTTCTTCCATGTAAGGATCAATGTCATCTTTAGTTATAGTATAACTCGAAGCCGATGTCGAACCAACATTCTCTGTGAAAGTAGTACTCATACTCAAAAGCGCAGCTTTCCTCTTCCTCCTATATTGCTGCCATTTCCTAAGTGTTTCCGAGAATTCCCTTCCCTCGGATACTCTTCTTTCCGGTTTCCGTTCTCTCGTAATAGCCTCTTGTTCTCGTCCCTCATACCGGTCACTTGCCTTTGGTATCGGGAAAACCAATAGGTTTCTAAAGAAGCAGAGAACGAACATAAGAAGCACGGCATAGACATACAATGAAGTCCACACATAGAAAGTCCATTTCCAATTATGGACCAACTCTTTCACCCTAGGTAGCTTGGAATGCATTAGGATCTCGGCCTCGTAGATTTGAGGTAAGTAGGGTGTCCCTGCTCGAGGCATCAATGTAATCTTGACTGCTTCTGTTCTCATAAGGCTGTCCTCCTTGTACTGGAGCATTTGTACCTTGATCGTCTGAGTCTCTCGAGAGATTCCCAGTAGTATAGGGATTCCCATTATCAAGGTGCGCATTAGTCTAATAGGATGGCTATGGAATTGTAGCATCGATGGTTGGCTCGACCTCGCTATTAGTCTCCCGTTGGTTGACACAACTTCTGCCATTAGCTGTTTACAAAGATGTAAATTGATCAAACAGAGCAATTAGTAACACACTAACACCACTTATCAATGCTGCCTAAAGTAGCCTCATGTTAATTGAGCAACATAGATTAATATGTTAATGCACTAACCAACTACACTACCATACTCATGTTGGTCTTCGTAGGAGAAAAATGATTTGAATACAAGATAATATTTCTATTTTTAAATCTTCACATGCACGTTGTTAAATAATCTGAGACGTATTGTCCGAGACAAGAACTAGTTTACCTTCTCCATTACATTACAATTTACACTTGTGGTATATAAATGTACATTATATAGTGAACTTTTACAGGAATAATTTCTTTGAAATATAATGATACCCATAACACTTTCTCTGTTTTTTAGTCCAATTCGATGAGAGAACAATGTATAAAAACGAGCAATTGCAAGAATCGCTAAAAGGAACTAAAATTCCCAGACAACAGAAGTTGCGCAGAAAAGAATAAAAATTCCGGTACAATTGTATGGTAGCTGCACACTCGCAAATTCACTAGCACCATTTATTTATTATCTTGAATCTGCTCTGCGCATATTCTTGGAAAAAACTATATAGTCCACCATAGTATTCAATATTTATGCTTCAATTAACAACTTAACTAAGTAGTGATTCATATTTCCAAGGTAAACGTACGCAAAACACAAAATGATGGTACACTACTATGAAATTTTTTGCCTCTAATAATAATATATATTAAAATATGATAAATGTCATTTTATACGAGTTTACTCATGGTACACCCGGTGTACCCTTTACACCCAGGGTATTTTTGTAATAAATTAAAACTTTAGGTGCTCATTTGATACTAAATTTGCTCATATGAGCATTTTGCTCATTTGCTCATTTTGCTCATTTACTAATAAAAGTGTGCTCATATGGGCATTTTACTTATTTGCTCACTTGGCTCATTTGCTCAATCGCTCATTTTGCTCATTTGAAGAAAATAATCTCATGCTCAAGTGTACTATAAACATTCTCCATTTTATACATATAAATGTCAATAAACTTTTAACTAGTAATCAGTTAATTTGTAACTAACACATTTATAAAAAAAAAATTTATCAAATCAGCAGTCAAATCTCGTGAACAAAAAGTTAAAACTCTAATAACAAACTCTAAACTCTAAATTCTAACCCTCAAACTCTAAAACTCTTTTTGCCAAAGAAAGGCAATGTATGTTTCGACTTTACCAACTAAACTAGTTGTCGTTAATATAAAAACTTTACCTGAAAAACACCAATATCACGGTTGTAATCAGAATCAGGAAGCAACAAGACAAGAGAGACATGAAAAGTATGACCAACAGGAACACCACATCCAGCACTACTACTCTTACTCTTCCCTCCAAACACAAACACAGCTTGAGGGTGAACATCAGTATAATCAAAATGCAGCTTCTCTCTAACAAACACAGGATATTCCACCCAATAATTAACCAACACCACCCCTAAAACAACAGCCAACATCATCAACATACTCAGCACTATACCAGCATACACTGCACCCAATACACCATATCCAACCTTCCTAACCACCTTCTGAGCTTCAGTTTGACGACTCTGATGATGATCATCCGCATTCGCATCGATATCAGCACCACCACCACCACCACCACCACCAGCATGAGGATGATAGTAATGGGTAGAGTTGGTGGAGGAGATAGAAAATGAGGGAGTAGGGAAAGTGGTGAGGATGGAGGTGAAAGTGGTGGCTAAAAAGTCTACTTGTGTTTCTACTAGTTTTGGAACCCAATTTGTTACTACTATCATTTTTTCTAACACTCCTTTTTCTTCTTCTTCTTCAAACTCCATTTTTGTTGCAGTATATTTGAGCTTGATGAGATTAGAAAGAGAGAGAGATTGTGTGTTATTTGAGGAGTGGAGACTAGACATGAGCGGTGGTGTAACAAGAGGAGTGAACAACCTTTGACATGTGTCTTTCATATGAGGGATCGTTAGGAATTAGGTGTTCCCACATTTCTATGTTTTTATTTTTTCAAAATCTTTTGATGTCCTTATCATCAAGTATATCGAGTCCAAACATGCAATAGCCAATATGTTTATGCAACCATTATAATAGTAGGAAATTGTGGAAATTGTATGAATGCATGTGATAGGTTATTAATATTTTTTTTTAGGTAAGGAGAAAACGTCCTAATAGAATTGCAACTTCGTACGGGTTAACCTTTGAGTTTGTAGCCAATGTTTTTGGGAGTTGGGGAAAGAGAAAGGGTAAAGGAAAAGCCCCACCCTCAAAATGTCTTTAACGGGATTGTTTCATCGCTAGATATAAACCAAATTACTAAATTAAGTACTTTGGTGATAGTTTTGTAGTACGGTGACTCCTTAGTGGTTTTAGTATTACTTTTGATTTTTAAAGGTATTAGGATTGATTAAGTATAACTTTTTATGAGAGGGATTTCTATATTCTTCCTTAGAATTTCAACTTATAATTCCAAATTAAAAATTGATTATCAAATAGATCATTCGTTTTATAATTGATGCAACCCTTATTTTTTCAATGTAAGGATTTATAAATTATAACCATGAAATTCCACTTTGTACAAAATAGATACCAAAATTTTTCAAGATTTTAACTAGATAATATGTTCCATATTAATTTAAAATGTGAAAATAAAAGATAAAACACAAAAGGAATGAAATCACTTGGGTAAATTTGGAGGAAAAGAAGAAGGGAGATGAAAGGAAGGAATAAAATGATTTATTTTTATCCCTTTTTTTAAAACTACTATTGAATCCTTATAGCATTAGAAGGATTTTGAAAGGAATTGGAAGCTTATTTTTCACTCTCGATCCTTTCTGTCACCTTTTGGTTCCCTACCTTTAATTCTATAAGTGGTATACAAACAAAGTATTAAGATTGTTGAGATAACCCAATAAGATTTAGATTTATAATTACAATTAGGAAAATGATTTGTAACCCTTAGTTGCAAATAAAAAGCTAATGATGGAAACATCAAGGAATAAATAAGCATTAGTTATATGACATGTGATTGCGTCATTAATTCCTCAAATAATATTATTATAGGAAATGTATTTAATGCTTATTTGCAATTCTTAGGGGTTGCATATATCAAAATTCTTTTTCTTGTTTTTTATCTATTTATTAGGAGAGACAATAGGCTAGTTCCTAACATAGGACCAACCTAAAGCATCCTTATGGATGATAGAAAGAAACAGAAGATCATGAAGTTCAAACCAGCAATGAGGAGGCCGACTCGCGAGTCACCGTACCCTTGTGAGCCAGAAAAATCGCCGCTTGATTTGTTTCGCGAAAACAATGGTTGATAGAGAAATAATCCAACACCCTAAGATCCATCCCCGCATCCAAAATTAAACTATTAATTTCCCAAGGATCAACCAAACTTTCCTAAGGGAATTAATAACCACAAAGTAATCTCCACCCACAATAAGACGAGTAATACCTAGTGAACCGCTGCTTTAATTCTTTCTAAACCCCAAATTTCAGCAGTCAAAATAGACAAACTATGATGGAGACTCCCAGCTCCCATGATGAAAATCATTCCATGAGAGTCACGTATAATAAACTCAAAAGAAGTAGCACCATTGTATAATTTAGAGCCATCAAAATTAAGCTTGAATTCATCGCTATTGGGCTTAGACCACGAAGCCTCTTTGGAAATCTTCCGGGTCTTAGGCTTATGGGGAATGGGAAAGCATTCCATGAGAGTTAAAACGCTTTTTATCGTTATACGCACATATATACACTCAGCTTGTTTCATAAGTTTTTTTTTTTTAATAAGGTAAGGAAAAACCTTGACAAGTTAAGGGGAATAAAGGAGAGCCCAACTTGCCAAGGGTGAGAATTGATCCCACTACCTTATGCAACCGAGAGGGAAGCTCTAAACATGCACTACGCTATCCCTCACTCTCAGCTTGTTTCATAAGTACCTTCATTATATTGTTAACGTATGTACTAAGGAAATAATGAAATTAGTGAAAAATGGGTCATAATTTAACTTTTAATTGGTAAGAGAGAGAGAAAGTTGTTAAGATTCATCAATGTAGTTTAATAGATCAAGTGTTGAGAAATTGGTAAGAGATAGGGGGTATTATCGAAAATGGAATAATTAAGGCTCCGTTTGGTAGGGCGTAAAATATTTTCAGTGTAAAATGATTTTCATGGAAAACAATTTACAATGGAAAACACAATTCCAAAATTAGTTTTCCGTTGTTTGGTTCGATGTAAAAAAAATGATGAAATGAAAGGAAAATGAAAGGGAAAGTAAGGAGGTAGTGAGAGGAGTGTACAAGAGAGAGAAGGAAAATAGTTTTCCCTTCATTTTGAAAGGAAAATGGTTTTCCATCCTTGAGAGAGTAATTTTACCCCAAGGGAAAATGGTTTTACACTCTTTTGCCAACCAAACAATGTAAAACTGAAAATAGAGGAAAACAGTTTTCCGGGAAAACGTTTTACGCCCTACCAAACGGAGCCTAAAAGTAAGAAAAAAAGTGAGAAAGATAAGTAGGAAAGTAAAAGTAAGAGAGCGACACATTAATTAGGTGAACCAACTTATCATATAAGTAAAAAAAAGTGAAATGTTCTTTAAAGAACAAAACCCTAAATGACAAAATATCCACGTTAATAAATTTTTTTAATTAAAACAAAGAGAGTAGTCTATAATTATATTATTTAAGGTTTTTAGTTATTAAGAAACTATTTTATATCATAAGGTTTTTAAAAAATTTAACCATAAATATCTACTTAAAATGTTTCCAAAATGGAAAAAATGATAGTCTATAGACAAATTATAATGATTTTCTATTGCTATGATGAAGGGTTATTAATACCTTACCATCAAATTGATCAATTATCCCTTATTTTTCCATTAACCTAGTAATTAGACTCATAAGTAAAATGACTCAATAATCAAATCCTACTTTCTAAAAAAACTTGTACAAATAATCCTACTCCATATGAGCCATGAAGGCAGTACAAAGTACAAATAAGGGGAGGGGGGATTCGAACTTGTGACCTATCATTCACAGCACCTCAATCTTAACCACTAGGCCAAGACATCCTTGGTAAATTCCCTTCCTTTCTTTGTACTGTCTTGATAAGTCATAGGCATAAAAAAATTCACATAATTTTTTTAAAAAGAAAAAGTGTGCTAACTTTTAAAAATACCAAAAATATTCCCATTTACATAATTTGGGAATAACACCAAATTTCCCAAAAACCCAGCAATTTCCTCAAAACCTCAACTTAACACATTCAAACCCAAACAAACCTCGATCCACAGCGTAGAAAAACTAGAACAAGGAAAAACAGTGTAATTAATACTGCAAAAAAAAGGGTTTTAAACTGCTGAGGTTTTAGGAAGATTACAGAGAAGATGGTGCAAAAAAAAGCAAGCAAAGCTCCAGAAGATGCTGAAGAACTTACTCATGTTCCATTGCAAGCCATTCTTTTGGCTGATAGTTTTGCCACCAAATTTCGCCCTATTACCCTCGAACGTCCCAAGGTAATCTTTTGATTCAATTAGTTCAATTTCATTTAATTTCCTGTTGAATTGATTGGTTTATGTGCTCCATTGATTGATAATCAATACCCATAAAAAGTTTTCAACAAATTTGACATGGATATTGAGAATTGATGATTTTTGGAGGTTTTAAAGATCATTTATTTGATGTTGTATCTATCTGATTAAGGGTTTGTTTTTTTGGACTGTTTATTATGTTTAGTTGAAATTTCATGTTTAATAGCTTTGTAGCATGTGAACCCATGTCTATGATTTTTGCATTGGGGTTGATACTCCCTCAATTTCTTTTTAATGGTTACACTTTGAGTTTTGACACTATTCATAAATTTACGCTTGACTTTCATTTGTGATTAATGGGTAAGGAAAAATATTGTCATGTGGTATTTTGTTCAATTTGTGTCGATAAGTACTTTTCGAATATCAACTTTTTATTAATATATACAAATGCAAATTTAGCGATATTAATGTTCAAACATACATTGAAAAGGTAGATGTAAATATTAAAAATAGAAGCGGAGGGAGTATTTTGATATACTCTATGGTTGTACCAAAATCATAAATGTTGTTTAGATTAATGAAGATTAAACATGGTGTATTCAATTCTTAATAGTGAAGTTTTGGAGTTATGATTAGTGTTGTTGTGATGACTTTTAGTTACATTATTCTGGGTTTAATTCGGGGTAAGAGAATTTGTGAATTTGTTATGGTTTTGTTTGTGAGGATTTATTGGGGTATTGTTTTTCTTAAAAGTATTCTGTCTATAAGAGCTTTGCTGCTGTTACAGGTACTGCTACCCCTGGTTGGCATTCCGATGATAGATTACTCCTTGGCGTGGCTTGAATCAGCTGGGGTGGAAGAAGTGTTTGTGTTTTGTTGTGCGCATTCAAAGCAAGTGATTCATTACTTGGAGAAGTCTCAGTGGTTTAAGCATCCAAACATGGCTGTGTCAACTATTGAGTCCCACAATTCGATCAGTGCTGGAGATGCCCTGCGCTTGATATATGAACGCAATGTGGTAAGCACATATCTTTATACGTTATGCTACCCATTTGTTCAATGTAAAAGTGATTTGTATATTCTGTTACTATTAAGTGGTAAAGTTCTCCTATTTTTCTTTTTCTAATCATTGAGAAACAAAATTGCTCATTTCTCTGGGTAATAAACGTTGCATTTTATTTATTTGGTCTCTGCTTTTCTCTTTTCCTTCCCCTTGTGGGTGGGAATTTTTATTCTGTCAGTTACATAGGAACTGAGGAAGTCGGAGACGACATATGAAAAACTCCTTTCCTAGCTCCTGCCCCATTCTTGTACTCTTTGTTTCACTATCTTTTGTCGGCAAGTCTGTGTTGTATTGAGCATTGCTTCTACTTTCTACCTTTCCTCTCACTCAATGTCTTGTGGTTCTGTAGCAGTTGGTGTCAAGCACAAACGCTTGCTTAGTTAAAGGTTTGCTTCTTCCATCTGAATGCGTAGCAAGTCATTTGACTTTCACTTGTACTTTGTGCTTGCTTGCAATGGTTTCTAAACTCGTTTGAGAAAATTAATTAATTGAAAAGCAGGTTTGCTTCTATGTTTGGTTGTGTTCTTATCTGGCATTGCTTTGTTTTGTTTGAAGTGTGTATAATGAAGTAAAGATTTGCCTTTCTACCTGTTGCATAAACTTTCAATAACTATATCTTTCACGCTCTAGATACATGGAGATTTTGTTCTCATTACCGGGGACACAGTAAGCAACATGTCACTTGCGGAGGCACTTCAGGAACACAAAGAAAGAAAGAAGAAAGACAGTAATGCTGTAATGACTATGATTATCAAAAAATCGAAGCCTTCAGCGATTACTCACCAATCACGACTTGGCACAGATGAGCTGTTCATGGCAATCAACCCAGACACAAACCAGCTATTGTATTACGAGGATAAAGCAGACCCTGTCCAAGGAACTATAACACTTGAGAAGTCGTTGCTGGCTGATAATTCCTCAGTTTCTTTGCACTATGATATGCAGGTATGTTCTCTAAACGTAAATCTTGACTAATTTTTCTAAACCCTCATGCACTTTTTTTTTATATGATCCCTTCCTTGAGAATCATTAAGTGTATATCTGGGGCAGCATATCAAAATATTATCTTGTGTCTCGTGTAACTTCTTCAGCAACACCTCCTGTTTCCTTGATGTTCTCTAAGTAGATCCTTTGGTAGTCCGGCCGAAAAAAACAGAATATTGTCTTGTTCTTTTGATCTCCATGTCCGTCTACTTTTGCGGGTTTGGTAGTCGCACTCAACTATTTCCATGGTTTGCCATCTAACAAACTATATAGGGCTCTGAAGAGGTATTTTCGACACGTGGCTTTGGTTTTTCAGGGGCGGCAGTACCTTAGGTGTGAGTGATATTGAAGTAGGAAGACTAGGAACCTGCCCACACATAGCTTTTTTAGCATGTAAAAGGTTTATGACGTGATTTTAATGTACGTGATAGCCTCCTTGTATCATTTTTGAAGATAACAATTATAGAATTGCAAGATGGTTCGTTTGTTAGAGTGGATCCTTGGATTATTTGTTTACTCTTAAAGGTATATATCCATCATTGAGAATTATTGCATTATTGGGAAATCTTAGGCACACTATATCTGTTCACAAGACCTGTTTCATTTCCATGCTGTTGCTGCTTAATTTTGTTTATGTTGGTGGAAATATCCACTCACCAAAAAAATAGGTATAGAAAATCTTTATTTATACACTGAAATTCTTGTCGTAACTGTCGCTTCATTTTGCAGGACTGCTACATTGACATATGTGCTCCAGAAGTCCTTAGTCTTTTCACAGACAATTTTGATTATCAGCTTCTTCGCCGTGATTTCCTTAAGGGACTTCTTGTGGATGACGTACGTTGATTCTTCTATGAATTTTATGCCAGCTAATTGAAATGTAGGAATATGATGCCAGATTGGAACTCATTTCTTGGATGCTTTCATGCTGATTACTCTGTTATGTTCAACTGGGTCTTTCTCATTTTGTACGTCTCTTTTACTCTTCTACTGTTTGTGAAATAATGAACATACGTACTTAGGAATTTGGCTTGTGATGAGACCTTTCAATCAGAGGCACGGTTCATTAGGATGCGGTAAAAAATGCTCAACTCTGGAATTTGGGTTAACCCTCCGGTTAAATTGTTAAAAATCATCTTGGCCTTTTATTTTTTGCTTGATTACTATAGTAGTTCAGGAACCTAGTATATAGTAGGCAAACTTTAAATATTGCGAGGCTAGGAAATTTGTCTTTTCTAATACCTAATAACTACTTTTTGGGTCTGGGTAATATACCCCGGTAATTTAATAAGACAAAAAGGATGTATCTTTTGGGGTTGACATTTTGTCACAAGCACAAAGATAGTGACTTATAAATGTGAGAGGCCAAGTATTTGAGACTTTTTACAATCATCTTTCTTCCTTTTATGAGTAACAAAAGGGCATTGTAAGATATGCCATGTCACTTATGACATGGCACCATGTCAGCATTTGAGAGAAAGGAGGGCAAAACGTGGCAGGTTGCTTTTGTGCATGCGTTATAATAATATATATCGATTAATGTTTAAATCTATTATTGAGTACATCATCTTAGTTTTTACTAGGCAATAAATAACTTTTAGTTTATTTTAAGCACAAGATATCTACTAGACAATAAACACTTCTAGTTTATCTCAAGTACATCATATCTCCAATTGGCAAAGACTATAATTAATCCATGATCTTCACGGCATCTGCGGTGGCATGATGGAACTAATGCTTGTCGTGGGAAACCATGGGGGTGGTGGGAAGGTGGGGGGGAGATGTAGGTAGGGATGAGATATATGTGAGAAGGGGAAGGATAGGCGATAACCTGGCCATGTGAGATGAATGTTGTATTTTTATGTGTGATGTTCAGTTGGTTTAGGGTTTTATTAGAGCTATTATTGGGCTTGGGTGGTTTTGTTATGTAATTAAAGATGTAAGGGTGGTTATATCTAGTGTACATTTGGTTGAACATAGGATGCCATTTTTCCCTTATGATTGCAATTCCTAGGAACTGTGAAATTTTGTTTGGTTGATCTTGGGAAGTAAAACTTTCGATGAGATTTTCCACTTATCTAGGACGACCTAGGTAAGTAACTTCCTCCATTTTTTGGGAACTAGAATTTCCTAGGAAGTAAAATTTCTATTTCTATTTTTTAGTCAACCAAAGAACTCCAAATACTTCCACATCCTAGAAATTTCTACTTCTCATATCTTTTCATGTCAACCAAACTAGCATTTGTGTCTTCAATTAGGTGGTTTCGAGATTGATGGCATTGGTTAGGGGTGGTTTTGTGCCAAAAAGTCAATGCTAACTTTTACAATCAAAGTGCGCCCTTCAATAGTTTTGTGATTCAAAGGATGTGTGAGGGTGTTTATGTAGCTGCTTGGTATTTGCCAAAACGACTGTTACCTAATTTATGGTACTAGAATGGGTATCTAGCTTGTTGAGTTAGCCAAAAAGTGTATTAGTTGCATGTAACAATTCGCCTTCTTCAGATTGTAGTTCATGGGGGTCTAGCGAATTATTTAACGCTGACCATAACTATTTTCTGGCATGATGCACTTGAATATGTGCTAGCTCACTGCTTATGTAATGTTATTTATTAGATGATCTAGGCTCTCTTTTCTTCTGTGATTATCACGCTTGGCATTGTACTGCCCACAAGTAAACTATTGCCATGATATTTCCACAAGATAATAGCTGGAACTCCGAAACTTACTGAAATCTCTTGCGATTTTTCTACTTGAGTATTTCTTTCTGAGTGTTTTCCACACGGTTTGGTTGTAATTTAAAACTTCTCAACCAGCCAAAGATTGATTCTCATATCTGCTTGTAAACAAAGAAACTGTAGCACATTCCTGCTCACGCCTACTTTAGGTCTTGATGGCTTGATGCAACCTGTATGCCTGTATGCTGATATCTTATGACAAACGATTGTGTTGGTTATATTTATAAGCATCGTCTAATTATGCATGAGATTTTGAGTTTTCCTATCATTTTTTGTCTTCAGATTATGGATTACAAAATTTATACTCATGAAATTCGTTCAAATTATGCTGCTAAAGTTGAGAATTTTAGAAGCTATGATACCATCAGCAAAGATATAATTCAAAGATGGACTTACCCTCTGGTACCAGACATCCAATCTTTTGGAAGTTCTGTGATGAAACTTGGAAGGCAAGGAATGTACAGCGCTTCAGGTGAGGATGAGAAGCAACTAATAACCTCTGGAAAATTTACCCTTAAGCTTAAAGATACTCTTTTATGGCTCAGTAATTTTTTCTGTAGATGTTTCTATCTGATCACATCCAAGGTCTTATAGAAACTTTTCACTTGCTAGTTTAAGTCTATCGATCCATGAAAACATACAGAGTGGCTAAATTGACGATGATAATCTTTCTTTTACCCTTGATTTGCGTCTAAATTGCAATGGCTGTGGCGGATTTGTCACTGCTTTAGATTCTTCTTACCTTTTTCAAGTTTCAGCATTATCTTGTATTTTCTTTTTCCTTAATTTGTTTTTACTCACAAATTCCATCTTTTGGTGTCTTACAAAGTTACAATATTTTTGTGATATGAGTTATGTATGTCTCCATGAGGAGGAAATTAAAGTGGGTTTCAGGTTCCTGTGTGATACAAATATAAATTTCGGAATCTGATAATAACCAACTATTTTTTGCTGATTGAAAAAAACAATTTTTTTAATTAACATCTTGTCAAGCAAAATCTGGGAATTTAATGTGGATGTTTCCTTTGGCTTCTCTTTGCTTTGAAATGACCCGTTGATTATTATTTTGCTAGTAGATACGGTGTTCTTAATCTAAGGTTTATGTGTCATGATGGCTTGCCAGATTCTTATTTGTGAATCATTGATCTATACTTGGACTTTTAATCTCTTTTCTCTTCCTTGTTTGTTTATGCTATACTTCTTGTTCCTTCTTTGTTTAGGCTGCAGGAATATGATGCTGCTACCTTAATTGCCTTTTATTGAAGTTATTTTACACTCTGGACTTACTTGTATATTCTTCCAGATATAGGTTTATCGAGTAATGCACAAATTGGTCCTTTTACTCTTATTGGTAAGGGATCCACTATTGGCAGCAACAGTAAAGTTTCGAACTCT
Organism: Beta vulgaris subsp. vulgaris; assembly: GCF_026745355.1. Taxonomy (NCBI): domain Eukaryota; kingdom Viridiplantae; phylum Streptophyta; class Magnoliopsida; order Caryophyllales; family Amaranthaceae; genus Beta; species Beta vulgaris. The sequence continues at coordinate 60,652,985 of NC_079205.1, read as the reverse complement.
ATTATTGGGGAAGGGTGCAAGATCGGCTCAAATGTTACAATACAGGGTTCATATATCTGGAATAACGTCACCCTTGAAGATGGCTGCAAACTAAAACATGCAATTGTATGTGATGGGGCTGTGATGAAAGCTGGAGCAGTTCTGGAACCTGGTGTCATTCTGTCATTTAAGGTATGAATGTCAAATTTGTGTTGATGTAATGTGATAGAATGAAATGGTAGTAATTGGATGTTCAAGGTAATTGGATTTGATTTGGTAACTTTAAAATATCTTTCTATCTTCATTTACAATATTTTTAAAACATTTGAGAGGATTTTGGGGGGTGTTATGTTGGGCTAATTATATTTTAAAATTAGGTAAGTAGTTTTTTTTAACCATATTAGGACATAGGGTTTTTCCCCCATATATCATATGCTTCTTTGTGAAGTTGATGATTTCTATACTTAAGTTGTAGGCTGTAGCCCATGTCCTTGTAGCAAATTAGTAAATTGATGCTATGAGACTGGGTATCTTCTTCAAGTTGCTGTAATAAGGCTAATGTTGGTGGCAGGAGCTTTCTACGCAGGATTTCAAATTGAAAATTCATCAAAGATAGTTGGAGGAGATGTAATAGGGGTTGTGTTTCCTATCTTGCTTGTCAATTATGGTTGACAGCCACCTTAGTAGTGGTTGCTTCTAGGGTGGTGGAACTGGCTTCTTTGTTCTCCTTGTATGCGTACTTTGGTATGGATAATGTTTCTTTTTGTAGGAGCCTAGGAGGCAATGACATCTTATTCACTGTTTTGCAAATTATAGTACTATACCATATCTTCCTTTCTGTTAAGGCAGAGAAGATCCGGAATGCATGTGATTATTTGAAATGTAATTCACCTATTGGAGTAGTCGAGTTTTATAGAGGTTAATGTGATGCTACCATTCTTGATCCATGATGGCCATTCAAAGGATTAAAAGGAAATTTATGGAAAAATGAAGACAATATTTTTGTTGGTTTTCTGGAGATAAAATGAAGAAATCTAATATGAACTTGAATTAAAACCGTTGCACAAAGCTTTAATCCAAGATTCAACCACTAATTCTCATACAAGCTTCAATTAACGGAACAAAGTGAGTGATATTGTAGAAGTACAAAGTGATTGAACGAGGGAACCAAATGTGATGGTGTTCTGCGAAGTTTATTTCAGATTCCTTTGGTTGGATAAAGCCATAAAGCAATGGATAATGGAGCACAATTTGACTTTTGGGAGTTGAATTCCCTTTTTCCCCAACTCTATTGTCATTCTATTTACATCACAGGTAGGTATGAAGGAAATGGTTGGCGACAATGTCCAATTACTGTTTCTTTTTCTTGGAGGGTTTTTATTTTAGTGGGTGGCAGAGGTGCTCATGGATTTGTTAGGAAGCCCTGCTTCTTAGTCCCTTTCAAATCATCCATCTTCAAGTGTAGGTGGGGGATTCTTATGATTGTTTTGTTTTTCCTCCTATAATAGGTTTTATTTCCATATTCCCTTGATTCACATTCTTTCTCCCGTATTCAGTCTTTTAATAGAGCTTGCTGAACTCTCTTAGCACTCATTTATTTATTAGGGGCTTTTGCTACGCTCCTTCTGCTTGTATGGCTTTCTTCTGGGCAATTTATGTTCTGATTTTGTGGAGCAGTATTTCTCATTGAATTTTAACGCTCTGGTCTTGTTTTTAGTATTCTTCCCTTGTTTTTTTCCTTTTAGAAACTTCAACTTATGACTACTTCTCTTTGTTGTTAAGGTACATTTTGTTGATGAATATCTAACTTTGATCTGTAGTTATATCTTTCATTTGGTCGGCGTCTTATGTTTTTCATCCATTCGTGTCTCAATCAATTTCATTATTCAGGTGGTTATTGGGGAAGACTTTGTAGTTCCTGCTTATTCAAAGGTTTCTTTGTTTGAAGAGCCAACTTCTCAAGATAGTGATGAAGAGTTGGAATATGCAGACAGAACCAGTGCGATGGCAGAAATAACATGTATGTAATCTTCCAGCATGGGACACATTACTCTAAACACTCAAAAGAGAGAGGGGGGAGGGGGAGGGAAGAAACAACACTCAGAGCTTCACATTTTTTCTACTCAGTGACCATGCCATCAGTTAGCTACATGGGTTGAGTCCTATGTGATAAGTTTGTTAATTCTTCTTGAGTCTTTCTTTTCTTCTTCTATGATCCCTCAATTGATTCTTCTCAGACAAACTCCTTTGGACGTCCATCATATATTCAGAGCTTTGCAAACTTCTGTCTTGTTTCCTTGAGATTTTCACTGTCATGTGCATGTTTATGTTCTCAACTGCTATTTTACTGTGCAGCAATCAGTGCTCCAACTGGGATGTTAGATGGGGAATTGGCATCCAGAGCAGCTGAGGCTTCTGAGGTATTTTCTGCACTTTGCAGATTGCATTGGTGTAACCCACTCCTTGTATATGATATTTTGATTGTTTACCCATAATACACACACAGTAGTCAGTACACTTGCATTCTTAGGTGCATGATTTAGGTTACTCTATTGGAAGTAGTTGAGACTGTTGTTTAGATAATCTGGGAGAATATTCGTCTCCAGAATCTTAATGTTTCAATAATTCTTGGCGGTTGTTGGTCTAAGTGGTCTTTTCTTCTATATGGAATTCCCAATCTGTCACGACCAAGAATCAAGCATATTTATCTTTATTTTTTTCGTGCCCATCTTGGATAATTTATGGTTTATGTGTGCTGTTTGTGTATGCACTCATGCGGATGTGTGATTGCATGTGTCCGGGGGGGGGTTATCTCAATCAAAATATACCAGCCATGTAATATGCTGACATCGTTTCTTTTACATACAAGGTTGGTGCTAATGGTGCTGGCTATATCTGGTCAGTTTGTAAAGGACGAGAAGAAGAAGAATGGAGACATTCAGTTGCACCGATTTCTGAAGACAAGCTTGCTGAGATCTTGCAAGCTGCTCCTAGTGTCGTGGACATGCCTTCTCTTGGCAGTGGCACCCCTCCGAACTCTGGAGAATTGGTCCGAGGAAGTAATCAATCTGATAATTATGATAATGAAGATAACATGATGGACTACTTTGAGAAAGAGGTAATAGTTGAGGCTTATTGCCCGTTGTCGGTAATTTTCTAATCCCGCTCAAGTCAATTTCTCCCATTTCTTGCAGGTTGAAGCAACTTTCCAAAGAGCTGTGCAAATAAATATCAAGGATGAGAATGTGATATTGGAAGTAAATTCGCTACGGTAAATTGTCCGTTATACATTATTGTTTACTCTGTCCATAATTTCTTGGAAATGTATCCTGCAAGTAATCTGATAAGCTCTGTGGTTGGTTTTTGAATTATTTGTCATCAGTTGACTGTCAACACCCTGTGTTTAATTCAGGGAACAGTGCTTGGCTAATTTTGAGGCTGATATATTTGTATTTGCAGCTTGACTTACAATATGAGTGCTGCAGACTGTGCTGGAGCTTTATTTTATTCAGTGATGAAGTTGGCTTTAGAAACACCACATAATTCCAATAGTGAGTTTTCTATCACTGAAGTACTTGTAATTGCATATTTGTTACGATATTATGTTGTCTTGCTTCATTTCCTGGTAGGGGTAGGACTATATATTTACCTTTAGCAGATAATGAGTAATCAGTGCAAGAGATGTCAGGCTGTCTATGCCCGCTGAATTTATTCTTCTGGCATTGTTGTTGATTTTGTCCATCCCATGTGTTTGTTAAAGTTTTCTAATTAGCCTTGCTTGAATTGCCTCTGGAAAGGTTCGTTTGCTTTACTTTGTGGTGTAATGCTATTTTAATCTTCTGTAACTTTCTTGCAAATCAACTGATTAAAAGAGCTGGAAATGCTAGCAAATTGCAAGCCCTTGGAAATATTGCACTGTGAGGGTTTGGTCTTTTGTTTGTATAGCCACTCAAGCTTAGTTCAAGCATGAGTGCTGATAAGTAATAAAGACCCACTTCTCTGTTCACATCAGAAATTTGGGACGATGTAGTATGAAAAAGACGCAAAGGGTTGTCACTAAAGGAGGCTAAAACAATCTCATCCCTCAAACTGTCATGTAACAATTTATCTACAAATGCAAAAAAGGTGGTATGTAACATCCAATTCTTACTCTAGTTATAGAATAACCACAAAATCAGGGACATGATTTTCTTGATGCAAGCATGTTCTCCCTTCAGTAATTGCCTTTTTAAAAAAAAAAATTACAAGTGCTCCCTGGCTTTGCTAACTGATCTATCCTCCAAACTTAACTGTGAATGACTTGCAAGCAGGACCAGATGTGCAGATCAACGATCCTATGATTGAGATTATTTAGACCTTGCTTTTTTCATACGCCCTAATTCCCTTTTTAGGGGTATCAATATGTGAATGCGCGGGTAACGACCCACCCCGGGCATGGGGGTGGAGCTTAGCTTTAGTTTAACTGACCATCATTGCATCATCACATGCAATTGCTATTATTATCTGATTATAAGCTGTCTTCAATTTATATTATCCAGGCGAACTCTACAAAAATGTGGCCAAAATAATCAATACTTGGAAGAAGCTTTTAAAGTACTACCTATCGTCCATAGATGAAGAGGTGAGTACCAATGTCTGCTGACAATTAGATCAGAATATTACCTACTTCCATGGGTTGGTTAGATTTTAGTGGATCATGAAATATCTCCCCAAAAATTGCAACTGAAAATCTCATTTCTCCTTTTATTTGCATTTTAGACTACCAATAGTCAATTTCTGATTTGATGACCTTTGGTAATCAGATGTGCTTTTTTTTAGATTGACACTGTAACTATCAATTGCTCTCCTCAGTGATTCTAATCTACAAACTCAGTTGTCATTCTATTCAATGTTATTATGTTGCTGGATCTGAAAAAAGAAAAAATTTCCATAGAATTTCTTATGTCCCACTAAATAAAGTTCATGTAGAAACTTGTGACTGAGACACCAATGTATGTCACACGGCTTTAGGTAGACATTCTTAGTGAGATAGCGGGAGGAGTTTGATATTGCAATCTAGTTCTTTGCTAATTTTGTAATATTTTTATTGCAGATTGAAGTGATACTGAAGTTTGAAGAAATATGCGGCGAGTCTGTAAGAGAATTGTCTCCTTTATTTTCTCAGGTATATCAACTTCTAGACGATCAATCCTGATGTGTTAGATGTACTGGGGGGGGGGGGGAGCCTAGAAAGTAAATGCTGCTATGTGATTTTGTTTTCTTTCTTGATTGCATGCCTGAATTATCCTGATCAACTTATTGTTGAATCTTTATTTGCAGATCTTACATCTTCTGTATTCATGTGATATCATCCAAGAAGAAGCAATACTATCATGGGAATCTGAAAAACAGGGAGCCGATGAAGCAGACAGGGTGTTCTTAAAGCAAGCTGAATCATTCATTGAAGTAAGAAAATATATACTTGATAGGATAACCCACCCTTGAACATTTTATTCATGTATTACGTGTTGGTGCAGTGGCTAAAAAATGCATCGGAAGAGGAATCCGAGGAAGAGGAATGAGTAGTCGCGAAATCATCAATAATGGATTGATCACTGCATGGACCATGAAGCTGACAAAATGCCGGGATTTTCTGCAGACAATCATGTACTAACTCTGACATGAAGTCTGTTTGATATTCTTGCTACTCCATATTGCAATGAGTTCCTCATACGAATGATTAAACGGCTTATAGCTTGAAATGACCCAGAAGTCATGCCTTTGTAACCTTGCCATAGTTAACATGATCATCATCTAATTGTGGCTGAGCATGTCAAAATTTTGAAGTGGGTAATTGAGTCCAGTTGTAATGTTTGTTTGGCGAGCATTATTGAGAATTAATATATATTTTTCTTCATTTCATTGCAACATGTAGAGTTCCACTGGCATACATAACTTTAACTATCAGTTATCTATACGTAAAGTTTATAGAGTTAGATATTTTTAGCAGTATATATTAAAATGAATCTATCAAATTATACATGATTACGGGCTTGCTCTTTTCGACATAAACCAATTGAATTGATTACAACTGAACTAAATTGAACAGAACTGAACTGATTGCAATTGAATTCTATTGAATTATAACTATAATAAAATGATAATTGGAGTTGTATTGCAACTGAATTGAACTGAACTGAACTGATTGCAACTGAATTGAAATGAACTAAATTGATTGCTACTGAATTGAACTGAACAGGCCCTACGTTTATCTTTATGGATATATAGTAGATATGAATTCTAGTAAGTTATCTTCTTCCACCTCTCCATCTTTTTGTTGGATGGGGGACTTAACACTTAAGAATCCCCTTTTTCTCGCCATTTCCTCTTCCATTAATCTTTCAAGCAAAGAATCTTGATGGAAGTTGAAACTTTGAAACTGATTTTATTCTGTACATTTTAAGAAATAGTTGATTCAATATATTTTATTCTGTACAGCCTAAAAGCCACAAGTTCTGAGATGCTAGTAGTGCTTTAGTTGCTAAACCAGCTATTTATAGAACTGAAGAGAATTAGCGAAACTAATACTTACCTAATCTAAATTACCCTAAGCAAACCTTAAGTGCACCCAAAATTACATGATCTTACCCTGAAATTTAAGCGCGGTTAATGATAAATTATGATTAGTGGTGACTTGATAGACCCGAACTGAAATTGATACAATCGAGAAGCAGCGAAAAAGCATACCAAGTTTAAGATGCACAAAATACATTTCATTATTGCAAACTCAAGAAAATGGTACATTATAAGCTATTAACTATTTATATGGTCCAAATAAATAATATATATTCTCAAATACACTCACAATCAACATATTTCAATCGACCAAATAAGATAAATTTGCCATTTGCCACACTAACCATATGATCAGACGCAAAGTTCAGATCGCGATACCAGAATTCCATCAGTGTCAGCATAAATCCATTCCCCATCACTGATTCTCGTCCCAGCGATAGTTATTGGTACATGCTTCTCCCCTACACCTTTCTTGTTAGCCTTCATAGGATGCGAAGCCAAAGCTCTGACCCCGATATCACAGCCGTTTATTTCATCAACATCCCTGATGCACCCGTTCACAACTATTCCTGACCACCCATTGTTCTGAGCTTGCTGTACTGGATTACCTCCCAATATCGCACATCGCAAGCTCCCTCCACCATCGACAACGAGAACTCTACCATTGCCTTTCTCCTCGAGAAACTCACGGATTAGCACGTTGTCTTCGAATACTTTGAGGGTGACTACGGGTCCACTGAACACTTGTCGTCGCCCGTATATCTGAAAGATCGGCTGTAGGGCTCGCAACTCACCACTTTGAATTAGATGTGAGTTAGCATCACAAACTTCAGCTGTTGCCACTAAAGCCATGTATGTTACTTCAAGGACCTGCAGGAGAAATCATATGCAAGGATGTTCAGCACAAGTATCAGTTGCTTTAACCATAATTGACAAACTATGACAAAACAAGGTAATCAGGTGGATTTTAGACCTAAATGAACACATACTTGTGTCACCAAGATCAAAGCTACTTGACTGTAATGTAGCATTCTTGTAGATTTTGGAAATTGAAATACAAGAGATGTGATATTAGGCAATCTCTGACACAACATGACAAGAACATGAAGTTACTAAGAGAAACCCACTGGATTTGATAAAGTTGGCTTATTATCCATTTCCCTAGCTACATTCTATGTAGTTCTTTGATATATTTTTGCGAACTCCCCAAGATCCACAAGAGGGCAAACACGACCTCTTACCCAAATTACCAGCTCTAATGAACACTATCATGGATTTAATAAGGCTCTCGTCTTGGGTATGTAATGAGGAGCCAAGCTAGGTGTACGCAATCCTAAAGAGAGTGTATCCACTTCACCCTAAATCAGACTACACTAAGCAACTCTTTCTTCATTCTGTTCAAAGTAAGTAAAAGCAACATGTTCGAAAGATGAACTTGAATTTTCAAGGCGTTATCGGATGAATCTTTTCTCATCCATAATTTACTCTCCGGTATCACTAACTTCTTCCCTCTGCAAAAAATTAAAAAAAAAATAAGGGAGCGAAGAGGGGATCGAGGACGAACAAAGAAGGCCAAGGGAGAAGTCGGATGGGGAAGAATCATTGACATGTAAGTTAGTAAGGTGTTTTCCACTTATTTAACCGATATTTTTCTACTTCAAAACACTTCTACTAGAAAGATGTTTCACTGCCTCATCTCGCAAAACATCTAAAGTAATAAATGTGACTCAAGTTAATGTGTAACTCTCTTGCTATAGAACATCTCAACATTCATCTATTTGTCCGCTATCATACACAATTCTTTCCTACATGATACAAACACAAGGCGGTAGCATAGACAACAGATCCTAAATGATATTATCGAACATGAGGAGCTCAAAGTTCCTCACCATTATATATAGTTGGGAACATAGCCCTCTAATATAAAAACTTCCTAAACAACCCATATGTCTCCATATCCCCCCCCCCCTCCCCCTCTTCAATTTTCCCCAACAACTTCCCCGTTCTGAACACAATCTGCTCACAATTACAAATTTGGACCACCTCGAGTCCTTGATTAAACGTAAACAGTCGAAATGAACATGAAAGCCCTGTTCTCACCTTCTTCTAACTGAAGTACACTGATTTTTACTTACTAAAACTGATGTCAACAGATCAAAACTGATATCTGCTCATTCACTAGTGTTTATGTCATATTCAATTACCAATTCTTACCAATTAACATTCATTCTAGTGATCAAAGCCGATTTTCCTTAATTACAACTGATCACTAATCATGAAGAGGCAATTTTATAAGTTCATCATGAAAGCCTCTAATTTTAGCACTAATCACCAAAATATAGCCACTGATCTACCTTGCAATAATTCATTAATCCATCAACTAACTCAAAGTTAAAAGAGCAAAATAACAACCAGCTACAATTAACATTCCAAAGAAGAATTTAATCTTAAATTAACTTTCAACATGCCCAAAAGTCAATAATTTGTCAAATGATCTGGGAAGTTAGTAATCAGTTAGACAGTTACTCATCTTTCCTAATTTTTTTTTTTTAAAAAAAAAAAAGAAAATTCATATAAATCCTATATCATTATGAGATACATCAAGTGATCAAGATGTGAAATTTTAAAAATATGACTTTATTACTATTCGCAGCATATATAACCAGAAAATATCACAAAAAGAATCAGAAAATTTATTGCCCAGAAAAATTACAATCTTTAACAACAGAAACAATAACATTAATAACAACTTACTTTAAGATTTGATTCAAAATGCCCATAATTGAAACAGATTCAGGTATCTAATCATTGAACAAATATTGACATGAAAAACATGAAAATTGAAATATAAGAGAATATCAAAGTATAAAATTAAAAAAAAAAAAACCCAAAATCCCATATAAATTAACAACCCAAAGATTTATCATAATGACAAAAAAAAAAAAAAAAAAAAAGGACTTCTCCTTTTATATTATTGATCCAAGAAAATGTAACAGAAATCAATTATAAAGAGAAAAAAAATGAAAGTTGAGAATAAATTACCTCTCAAATGAAAGCTAAAACTTGCAAGAAATATTCTTTTTAGATGGAGAAGAAGAAGATGAGAGAGAGAGTGAGTTAAAGTTGTGATAATTCAGGCGTCTTCAATCAATCTATGACAGGAGAAATCTTTTTCTTTTTTTAACTTTTGACATTTGTATAAAATTAATATCTTAAATTAATCTTAAGAAAGGAAATAATGACATACGAATATTATTAAAATTATAGAGTAGGATTGTAGGAGTGTCGGCTTTAGTTACTAGTGAGTAAAATGGTACGAGGATGAACAGTCATTATCCTAAAATTAATATCATGTGGATTTCTCCTAAGGGAATAGAGACAAATTACTAGGAGTAATCACATAAATTGTGCATCTCTTTTGTTAATTATAATTTTAGGACTTTTTCCATGAATAATATTAAAGGGGTATTAATTTCTTCCATGCGTTAAATTTGAAATTAATTTTATGAATATCGTCAATGCAGGATAGCACGCGAGAAAAAATATACTTCCTCCGTTCCATAATAAGTAAAACACTTACTATTTTAGAACGTTTCAAAATAAGTGAAACATACCTTAAATGGAAAAAAGAAAGTGACAAAATGACAAGAGTGCCCATCACAAACTTGTGTGGTTTGCTTTTCTCTCTCCTCCTTTTGATAATGAAAAGGGTATTTAATGACTTTTTGGCTTTTGAAAGTGATGTTTATTAAATCTTGTGCCCAGATCCTATGTTTCACTTATTATAGAACGGAGGAAGTATATATTTTTCGGCAAAGTAAACCACTACTCTTATAAATTTCAGAACTTATTCCATGAATAATGTCAAAGGGGTATTAATTTCTTCTATGCGCTAAACTTGAAATTAATTTTATGGATATCGTCTACGTAGGACAGCAGGTGAGGAAAAAATTATATATTTTTCCGCAGAGCAAATCACTACTTAGACTAGCGGTCAACTTTAAATTAAGTAGCTACTGATGTAGCGGTTTACGAGGTAAAATCGCTACTTTGAATAGCGGTTTATACCGTAAATGACCAGGAAGTCCAAATGGGAAAATGCACGCCACGTGGGAGTTGTGCGCCTCGCGCACCTGGCTTGTTGGGAGCATGGCGCATGCTGGTTGCGAGCCGCGCAAGCCAGGTGCGTGGGTAACACATCTCCCACGTGGCGCACATTTCCTCCTTTTGTCTTGCGTTGGTCTTGTTCTGTAGAAAATTTTCAAAAGTAATGTTATTATAGTATTTTCCAAGACGAATCCAATTATATAAATTTTATTTATCATATTATGAGAAATATTTATGATCAATTTAAATTTTATAAAACATAAATGTCTTATATTTTGAAACGGAAGGAGTAATAGTTTATCACGGTCCTTTTATATATCATGTGTATGCCATAAGCCACTCAATTGTAATTGATGTTATGTGACCATGTCTACAAGAATATAAGACTTTGTTTTTTTTGTTTTATAAGACTATGTTTTTTGTTTTAACAATTGGGTAATAAGACTCTATGTTAAGATACATAGATTACCTCCAAAGTAAGAAAGCTTAAGAATATAATCTCCCATATAATGATTGAGACAGGCATATTTAGGCTATGTTTAGTTCACCTGAAATTTTCTGATCTGAACTTATCTGATCTGATCTGAACTTATTTTTTCTGATCTGATCTGATCTGAACTTATTTTTTCTGAACTGATCTGATTACAAGATCTTATCTTTAGATTTCTCTCAATATATAAGAAAAAATATAGTCATGTGGGGTCTTGTTTGATTCGTCTCAATGAATACTTTATTAATATTCAATCATTATAATTTTTACTAATATGTAATGAAAGATATTTAATAGTAAAAATGAGTTTAAAAACTGACAGATCTGATCTGATCTGAACTTATTTTTTCTGATCTGATCTGATCTGATTAGATCTGAAATAAGCAAAAATAAGGTGAACTGAACATAGCCTTAGTCCATTAAAATTGCGCATCACCCAGGACAACGGCCTACCACCACTACTTTTTCATGTGATTGTATTCTTGTGAAGGTTGATATCAAACCATTACTGTTTATGATAATCATTTTCCATTTTATCACTATTTATCAACAAATTTTGACAAGTTTTCTCTCACTGTTATATAAGAAAAAACATATTTAAGCGGGATTTTGTTAAATTCGTCTCAACACGAGAATCTAAAATATCAACTTTTTATAATTTTTACTTATACGCAATTAGAGATATTAACATTCAGAAAACATCTCGATAAACGTGAAAACGCAAATGGTGTAACTATTTTAAAACAGAAAAAGTATAATATTTCCTTACTGGTATAATGAGTTTTCGAATAGTTTGCTTCTATGTAAAGTATACCATGATACCCAAGCATGATCCATCTATCTCAGTTCATAGTAATTTGTATGTTCAAGCTATTCTATAATGACTTGGAAGTTGGAACCACCATCTTAAAATGTCATGAATGTTCCCCATACTAATCTCTAACATCCCCAATGTCCCCTATAAGTCGTGACATAGTAGTATATGCCCAATGTCCCCTATAAGTCGTTGTGACATAGTATTATATGCCCAATGTCCCCTATAAGTCGTTGTGACATAGTATTATAAACAATTTACGATATAAACCGCTATACATTTGCCTCGTAAACCGCTACCGACTTAACTTAAAGTTCAATTACTACTCTGAGTAGCGGTTTGCTTTGACGAAAATTTAAAAAAATTGCGTGCTATTCTATGTGAACAGTATTCATGGAATTAATTTCAAGTTCAACGCATATGAGAAATTAATACCCCATTTGAAATTATTCATGAAAAAAATTCGAAAATTTTCCAACAGTTAAAATTATTACACCTATTTCTTAGCCACCCAATTGAGCTTAGAGTTGGAAAGAAAATGAGAGTTTGGATGAGCTTATTCAAACCCATGTTCAGAGACCAATAAAACCAACAGCCCAATACCATATCATAATCACTGTCTTATTAAAGAGCATTATAAATCTGTTATATCTCAACCAAGAATAAGTCCACTCTCAAATTACAATTCCAGAAAATTCAGGTAAAATTTAAGAAAATTACAAAAGCATAAACAAGCTTTTCCTGCTACTAGACAGGACAAGTGTGGGGGCAAACAGGCCAAGGCAACAACAGATCTTTTTTCCCTTTCTTTTTGACATTGCTAAAAGACAACAAACACAACTTTTTTATAGGAGACTAACAGAAATAGTAATCTTGAGGAGCCAGAGATTAATCTAAGAGCCTGTGAATAGTAAGCATATCAGCAGCTTCCTTAATGGTGCCCTTTTCAACATGATCCCACCAATTGTACAAGAAGTTATCGACGACAAGCCTGAACCAAGGAGAGAGCTTCACACCCTCCTCACCCGCATCAGCTTTCCGGCAAATCTCCTTGAGATCTTCTCGGCTGACGTACTTGGCATCAGCCACTTCATCAGGGTTTGGTGTCATTGAGACATCTTTTACAATGAACAGCAGGTAATCAACTGCAACACCGTGCAAATTTGAGTCAGTCCGCGAACTAACTTCAAGAAAAAAGCACACGGGAAGAAAGATACAGTCGAACTATGACGCATACTCCCTCCGTTCAGAAATTATAGTCTCTTAGTTACATTCATATACTATTTTAGTCTGCCCAGAAGCCCAGCAAAAGCTGTCACCTTTTCTCATGTAGTCATGATTTATGATTCGGTTTTGCAAAATGCCGCTACTTATAAATTATAATAACTGATGAGAAGATGATGGAAAGGACTCGATTATTAATGAAGGGGTTCTTATGTGAATTCATGTAATATCTTAAAAGTTTGGTATGTGGAAATGGGTGTATGGGGATTATAGGGTGTGGATAGGGACAGGAAATTGGTGATTACTGATTACTGATTGGAATTCATGCAGATATTGCCAACTCCCTGTTTAGTTGGTGATGGATTAGGTTGGAAAAAACTAGCAAATTTACACAAACCACCTTAGTAATACCCTTCTCCTTTCTATTTACTAATGGCATCCATGTTGGTAATTTTATCCAGTACCTCAATTCCCATATTACCTCCCCCTAGGTATTTGAAAGACGGGAATACAAGCTATGAACTCCTATTCCCCTTTCACCCTTGTACTCACAAACAAACAAGGCTTACTGAGAAACTGGAATTGGAACTCCCCCAAACCCTCTATTTCCCAAAAACAGGTGCCCTACATAAGGGGGTGGAAGCAAATAAAGGGGACGTAAAAACGGAGATGGAGTAAAAGAAATTACGCTCATGCTCTCCCCATTTTCCATCCGATGGAGCCTTGTACAACATGCGTCCAAGAGGAGTAAATTGATCAACTGGCACATCTTCAGCTGGAATGCCCAGCTCATCTAGAAGCTTCCTCTGTGCAGCATTCCTCACACCTAACAGCAGAGAGCAATTGGTTGAAAATTTTTGACCCAAAAGTGCAGAAATACTTAATTGCATAAATTAAGAGAGATTTAAGTACCAAGAACATCCTCCGGAATCAGCTCTGATTCACGATACAAAGGATGACTACAACACGTATTGGTCCACACAAGCGGAAAAGTCACCTTTGTGGAAGAACGTTGCTGTACATAGAATGAACAAGTCAAGAAGCTGATTTAACACAACATTATCTCAAATGTCTACTCAAAAATCCCAAAATACATCTACTCTCGCCCAATGCTATGTAAGAATCATGTTACTCAGACTCTTTATTTCCCTCAAATACCCATGTTGGATGTTCAGAACTTGAGTACAGGTATAGCCTATGGACACTTCAACATAACAATTTGGGCTGATTATGTAAATTTTGCATAAAGTAGCTGGTTCCGACACTTGGATACCTGCTCGTATTCGATATGAAAACCTGAGTCCTCGACACTTTGGCACACCAATGTTGCACTATTTTGACTCTTACAGGCTAGCCACAAAACCTATGACTAGGAGTTACATGCAAAGGGCAAGGATTAGAAAGGTAGGGGTTGGTTGTGAAAAATGACCACGGATGCATGATAATCCAAAATCAAAAGTTACAGAAGCATGAATTCAAACTCCTGTTTACAAAATTGGCAGTTAGCTTCCTCTTGCTAGAAACGCATACTGTGCAGGGTCAATAAGTAACCAGGTTACAACTAACATAACTAAGAGCTATATAGTACAATATGAAAGTAAACTATTTCCAGTAATTGGATCTTGACACTAGCAAGACAAAAATGGAATCAGATTCAATGCCATACTCTAATCTGTTATAGCAATGTACGAATAACATTATTGCTTTAAATAACAAAGATGAGGATATAAGACAATAAAAAATTCAACATTCAAATCCATTTTAAAGTAAAATGAAAACAGAACTACAACTTTTGACAAGGACTTTTGGGGGTAAACTCAAGGCACTGGATGGAATTTGAATTTTGACAAGGAATTCATTGATGGATAAGAATCAGATGGGTCAAGCAAACATATGGTGACCTCTGAGACTCTGCATACAAGAGCATCCAAGTGAGGTTATCGTCTCATCGACAGGAAGTCCGCTAGTTCATTTATGCATCATACATAAAGTGTAAGGTTCTAACTTAGAGAAGATTAGCTGATCTAACCTAAAGTAGTTCTAAACATCCAATTATAAACTTTAACTTTTAGATAGAATGGTGAACAGACATTTGTAACCTTCCAATGGTGAAGCAGTTGAAATACCTGAAGAAGTAATTCATATTTTGAATTGAACAAGAATACGCTGAAAGCCCGGTGAAGTGCCTTCCCTGCATTGATGTTCTCCATCAAGTGACCTGTAAAGTATAAGCAAATACAAAAATTAGATGGAAACAAGCCCAGGAAACCCCGCAAAAAAATGAAATAAGGCAATGCCACTATCATAAGTAATGCGATGTCCCAGCTGTCCATTAAGGAAACATCTTAACCCAATTGTTCGTTTAATCTCAGTATGCAATTAAGAATTATCTATACTTATTTATTTCCACTGTCATGTTTCAACCAAAACTGACAAGCTATATTTCACAGCAACCGAAACAGAAGTGGAAAAAGAATTCAAAAACAGGAGTTTAGAATAAGTAGCAAACAACAAAATGTCCACATCTTGACTATGAACACGCAATACACACCTTTGTAAGTAGTCTAGAAGCCAGTTATGTAGATAATGATAATAATAATAATAGTGTGGAGTTCAAGTTTGGAGATATTTTAACTTCTTAAAGAGGTATTAGTGGATATCAAAGGTGATTACGAGTATCTAGAGGTCAGAAATGCCAAAGAACCTACAGGTAACAAATTAATAATAGCAAGACTTTCTGCCAAGTTTCTTAAAAGTCCCAAACACTATGACTCAGACTCGGGGAAACATAACCTTCGCTAAAATCTCGGCGACAGAAAGCTGAGAAGCATTAAGAAGGGCTATAAACATAATAATAATAAAATGAAATCCAAAGAACAACAAATGTTTGCTCACTACACACAAAAACTCCAAGCAAACTAAAGCTACATTGATCCTAATATTACATCATATCACTAAAGAGCTACTAATTGGATTTCCACCAGCAAATCTTATAATTGGATTATGCAAAAACTCAAGATAAACACCATTGACTAGTTTATCTGAAGGCATCAGGCATCAAGTGGTCATCAAGGTTTGGTTTGCGCTAAAGATACCACTTCCCATTCTATGCTACTTGAGTTCACCAACAAGATCCAATAATTGTTCTGACTTTCATGCTTATGACTTATGAGGATCAAACTTGAGTTTAGGGTGAAGCACCAAACATGCAAGCCAATAGCGGTCGCTTTGGTTTGCATGTTCGGTGCTTCACCCTAGTCATAAATGGTGGTAATGAACGCATTGTAGTGTATATCTGTAAAGGGAATCCTATGTTATTACCCATGATAATGCTACTTCATCCCAAAATATCCATTTTCTTCGTAGAATTTCATTACCACTTGGGAATGTGGTATTGGTGGTTATAGAAAATTTATAAAGGAAAACCAATGTTCTGTAACGAAGTTTCATGAAATTTTCTTTAACAATTTACACTATAATTCATTACCATTACCATTACCATTACCATTACCATTACCATTACCATTACCATCATATATGACCACTAACTAAACAAATATAGACATTGAGCTACTGATAATTAGGGGTTGAATTGACTAAACACTGATTTAATTCTTAGCAATTAACAGTATCTCCAAACTATCAGAGGAGGCAGAAGAACTCACAGTTGTACTTGGTATCGTGGCCGATTACATTATCAGTCTCATCCACCAAGATACATCTGTAAAATAGTTAGACAATGCATTAGAAAAGAGGATATAGCAGAGTCTTGTGCAGTTTAGTCCTTATTGGCAATCCAAATTGAAATATTAGGAAAATGACCCGAGATTTGATACATGTCGACAGCAAACCGTATAAGCAACATGAAGGCATGTCAATATTTAGATCCTAATGCACTCCAACACTTTGAACATTAAGCACAAGGTACATATTTCCAGCATGAAGGTTCATGTAAGAACTCTGAGATGCACCATATCGATTTGTCACAGCGAAACCATCAAGGCAACAAAGGCACAGATCGGATTCGTCGCACTTGTAAAAAGGAACAGACCATCACATTAACATAATGAGCTTAGAAAGCTAACAAAAGTCACAAGGTCTAGTATTTGGCAACTGATCTCAGACATAAAACCATTAAAAAAAACTAGCTTTTCCCAGAAAGAATAGCATCATTCAACCATCTTTGTAACACCCATTGACCAACTAACATCAATACTTCCTCCCCTCCACAAAGAATGCAACACTTGCATTTTCCCACCACTATACAAATAATAACATAATTATGTGAGATCTTGTTAAATTTATCTCAATGTCTAGTTTCAAAATACTTCCTCCGTGTCTTTTTAAATACAAAAATTAGACTTTCACGTATAACAAGACATTACTTTGACCATGTATATCTATAATTACATATAGTTAAAAATTATAAAATTTACATATTATAAAAGTGGGTCATGAGACGAATTCAATAACATTTCAGCTAACTATGTTTTTCATTATGTACAAATCATAAATCTTAGTCGAAGTAACAGATGTGATTGTGAATAGTGGAAAAGTCCAATTGTTGCATTTAAAAAAAAGGAGGACGTATATTTTTTGACAATTTGCACTAATACATAATTAAATTTATGTATGGTCCGTCAAAGTAGTGCATTGAAGACCGTGAAAACTCAAGTGTACAAAGCCAATGAAGCATATGACAAAACATTTGCTACCATAAAAAACATTACCACATGAATTACTGAAATTCAACATAATCAAAGCATAACCCAGATCAACATTGATCATAAATAAGAATCTCCAATACTCAAAACAACAAAATTCCATACCTTGACCAATCAATTAAAAAAAAATCAAAATAAGCTGAACCCAGAAACAAATTAATCAGTAACAATCAAATTCAACTAATAATCACAAACTTTCTAACAAAATGAGCAAAGTTTTGAAAAGGGTAATTTTATAGTGAAAGAAAACTCACTCATCTTCAAACATAAGTCGTCTTTGAACAGCATCCATGGTAGAATCAGCAAGAATGTCATCCATGGTAGAGGTGACCAAAGATCGAGCGAAGAAAGAAGGAGAAGAAGAAGAGAGGAGAGAGAAAGAAGAAGAAGACAGAGATTTGGGTTTGTTAAGAGAGAGAATCTGGGAAGTTTTGCTGAGGAGAGAGAAATTGGGAGGATTAAATTTATAGACAGTGGTGGCGAAAATTTTGAGATGAGATGCCATTACTATAAAGTCTATACTATACTTGGGACGATGATGATAAATTGATAATTGAAAATTGTAATGAACATTTTTATTTTTTGGGAGGTTTTGTAATTGCCAATATTTTATATTTGGGTTGTGTTATGTTATGTTGTAGTAGCAAAATTAATCGTGTTTATTGGTTATTTTCTACACTTGAAATGGATGTTGTACATGAAATAATCGTGTTTATTGGGTTTTTTGGCTATATATTTTTCTTACGTTTCGTTTCCTACGCATAATATATGTTGATATAGTGATATGCATTATTTTGAGTGCGAACGTGTCATAGAAGTATGATTATTTATGTCATGTTTAGTTAATGTGTGAAGAATAATATTTGGTAACAATCAATTTTAAATAGTAAAAATCGGTTAGAAAATAAGTTTTCGTAGAGACCAGATTTTCATTAGTTCTAATTAGCAAAAATTAATAAAGTGTGTAAGAGAGAAAAAAAAACATTAGAGATCGTTAATTATCAGTTTATACTAAATAGTAGTGTTGTCAGCAAAAATGAGTAAGTGATAATAGTTCTGGTTGAGGGGATATTCTCCCCAACTTATTTTCAGTTCAATTCAAATTCAATTCAGTTCAGTTCAGTTCAGCTTAGGACGATACTTTTACTCTCACATATCACTATTCATTTCAGTTCAGTTTAGTTTAATTCAGTTCAGTTCAGTTCAATTCAGCTATTTTATGCCGAAGAGAACATGCCTTGAGTGGAAATAAGATGATGTGAACATGGTTTTGATTTGTGAAGTTTTATTAGGTAATGCTCATAATATGAGACCCGATCTCGTTTACGTCATTGTACTTTATGACCTTAGCGTTCCATACACCCAAAAAAATCAAATACCATACTTTGATATTGCTGAAAGATCTTAGTATTCGTACATATTTTAATGTTCATGATTTTGATATATTAGGTTCACTCGTTAAAACTCATTTCTAAAAGTATTGAAAGCTTTATTGCATCACTTTGCTCGTACAAATAATAAATCAATATTGTCATGTTATTTTGAAATATACTTGCGCCATTTTTTTTCTTTGACTGTGGAAGCTAGTTTGCGTTTTTTTTTTTTTTTTAATGTTTGTACTAGGAACATGCATTATAAGTATTTAGTTTGAATATAATTTATCGTCTATCCAGATAGTCGAATAGCGAAAAAACATAGCATGACTCAATTTTGTTTCAATTTGAGTGAGAACATGAATGTTTCAACGTAAAATCGATAAAAAGAATTGTCTTTTACTGTTTTTAAACCCAAAAGAATGAAAAAATGTCTAACGGGAGTTGTGTTTTAGTTTTTATTCACTTGTCATCTCATAGTAAGTCAAATTTAGTTTTTAAAAACGTGGCCTTATTATAAACTAGTTAAATTAACGTATTAAATTAAATACCCTTATTTGAGCAAAAAAATTAACAAAATAGACGAATAAAATCATATCAAGTAATTCTATAAGATACTTTCTCAACCTGATCATACATTAAGAACACAAATTAAAACAATATCAAAATTTGATTACAAAAGTGTAAATTGAAAACACAGAGTTAACAAAATCAGTGGTGATTCTATAACAAGATCTGATTCTAGCAAGATCTTTTGAAGTTTAGATAAATATGACTGGAAACAAAAACAAGTTGATTTGAGATCATATTCATACGTCTTGATTTTCTAGATCTGAAATTATTAATAATAGAACAAAATAAAGAAGTTACTTCATATTATAATCATGAAATTGATCTTCTTTTTTTTTTTGTCAACTTATGAAGTTGCTGGATCTGCTTTAGGAAGTATATAGGTAGATGCATGATACACATGGCTACATTGGCCTTGGCTCGTGAAACTCGAGGGACCTTTCTTGTTTATTTCTCTTAACTTCTTTCCATATTTAAGGTCTAGGAGAGCTTGTACACGTTATATATTTCTTTTAAATTTATATAATCTATACTTTGTGACCATTAACATATTTTATGTTGATTATTGTTTGTGATTTATATACAAGTAAAAATATAATTGTATGAAATTTTATTAGATTCGTTTTAAAAAATATTTTTGAGATACAATATATTGGTACTTAATATTTTTTTTTAGATAGCAGAGTTGAAATTTCTTGTAAGGAGGGGAAATTTGGGGATTCCTCTTGCAATGAATGAGACTCAGTCTTAGGATCATTAAAATAGCTGCAGGGATGGCAATTGGACGGAGCAGGTGTGGAGGTACCACACCCACATAAAGTTCTCATCTCCATTCCCGTCCCACCACCCGTTGTAGTGGAAAATTCAAGACTCATTCCCGCCCCTACCAAGTACGTATTTAAACTCATCCCCGTCCGCCACCTGCATGGGTTCCCGCACCCAATTCGTACTTACTTCATCCCCCCACTACCACCCGCATCGGTATCGCACCCGCTTTGTACCCACGTCATACTCACATACAAATTAATATAACTATGTAAATGGAATTTTAATAATAAATATGCGGGGAGGATGGGGATGCAGCGGGGCGGGCGGAGATGCGGCGGGTCGGACGGGGCAGGCGGGGACGGAGCAGGTATATCATAAAATCCAAACCCGCTCCATCATCCACTACGGATACGATTTTAATCCTTAGATAGGAGGTGATGACTGATGACAATGTCACTAAAATATCACCTACTGCTCCCGGTAATACTTAATTTTTATAAACGAAGTTCGAATCACTATTTATTATGTATATATATACTTCACTTTTTAATAGAGTACTACTTTTAATTTGTACGAAATTTGATGTTTTTTATTAGATCTCTATTATATAAGGCAACACATTGGGGACACCAAAAAATAGAAAAAGGAAAAAAAAAAAGATAGAGGATAACTAACTGTTTTTCATTTGAATGAAAAAAGGGGAAAAAGTATGACATTTAAACTGAACATCGATTTTTTGAGAAAACAAAATATAAAGACAATTTTTCTAGCCAATTAATTTTATTTTCTACTTCATTTGTTATCACACATTATCGCACGCATTGCGTGCATGTAAGACTAGTTATCATAATAAAAAAGTGTCATTTACAATAATTTTTAAATTATTACATTCTATATAAATTTTTAAAAAAATTATATTACTTATTAAGTAGGACCCTACTTTTATAATTCGCAGTGGGCAAGTGATAAATTAAAAAACGGTTTGGTCAACATTAAAAACACACAAGTGAAATTTTGAAGTTGTCTGTTTGATAAGAATATTGGAAGTGTACATGAAGATTTTTACTTCCAATTAATAGACAACGTGTTTACCTTCCCCTAAATAAGTGAGACTTTTGAAGATCGTTTTGGTGTTGTCCTTCAACAGGTTTCCTCTCATTCCAGGTCGATTTCATCAAGACCTTTGTCCCACATCCTCTTTCCATCGCGCGAGATTAGTATAAGTTGGTCTGAATATGTAATAGGTTGTTTTTATTTCATCGAGTCTGTAGGAGCCAATGAAGCTCTTCTAGTTTCCTTGGCTTTGTCTTCCTTTTAGTTGTACTAGTATTAGGTTGTACTTTTAATTTTACTTAATGCACAATTTCTCGATGTCCAAAAAAAAAATAAAAATAAATAAATAAATAAGTGAGACTTCCCCTGATCAACAAAGTAACTTGTAGAGAAAGAGAAGTAGCAAGTCTCTTCACTACTAGTACAGAGGGAGAAAAAAAAGGTTGCATTTTTCGGATAAATGAAATACTTTCTGCTATGATCTTCCAAGTGTTTGCTCCATTGACCATTAGGACTAAGTAGCTTTTCTAATTTTTGATTTTGGTGAAGTTAATAAGAGATAAAATTGGTGGCAACATGTGTAATGAATCCGAAAGTAAGATGACGGGTTTATATGTTTGTGTAGAGGACAATTTTTAAGATCAAGTAGTTGTTCACTTGGACAATGCTACGAGATAATTTGATAAGAGAAAAAACATGTATGTATTTATTTGTGGTCGATATTTTGCCACAAGCACAAGTCATGGCTAATGGCTTGATGGTTGTATGATGACTTACAAAGTGAGAAGTCGAGGGTTTAAAACCTCTAACAAATAGGGTGATCCGTTTGCGCTCTAAAATTCTTAACTATGCATATATATATATATATATATATATATATATATATATATATATATATAATATATATATATATATATATATATATATATATATATATATTATAATTTTGGCGACAAGTACAAACAGATCAACTAGGACACTAATTTACCTTGTCTAGCTGCAACGGCTAAATTATGAGTTGGGGTGACATCCGTTCTACCTACTTTCCTTATTTCACAATAACTAAATTCCCTGCGTATGGCTCTAATATCGTGCATTAATGTGGATATCTCAAAGGCTTGATACGGGCTATCGATAGCTCGAACAACTTCCATTGAATCTGAGTGAACTTGAAGGTGTCGGATTCCTCTCAGCTTTGCTTCGTACATGCCTCGATAGACAGCATAAGTTTCAGTTTGAAGAGACGACGAGGCGACAATTATTGAATTGCCTTCAAAGGCTCTATCCATATTTACATAAGTTGACCAACCAATTCCTGCTCGTGGATGCTTATCCTTATGTCTTTTCCAGGCACCATCCACTAACATGACACAAATATCTTGCTGGCAATTAGAAGTTTGGGAGCTCGGGATCTCCTGTTGGATTCTAGATGAGGAAGGGATATTATTACGATAAGTTTCCCTTATTTTATTGCTCTCAATACATTCTCTGAGAAGGGCTTCTTTTCGTTGTATAATGTTTGTAGGATCTTCATATAGAATATATATTTTAATATAGCGGATTTTGCAAAGAACAACAATCTTTAGATATTTTACTAGTAAAGTTCAATAAGAAAGTACTATATATTGGTTGGTCAAGCTTTCAAAAAAAAAAAAAGCAATGCGTGCAAAATTTACTAGATAATACATACAGCAGTAATTGGTTACGTCCCAAAAAAAAAAAAAATCATTGGTCATGTTGTATTCTAGATCCTTTCTAGAGTAACAACTGTAATTTCAAGGAGACATGGAAATGCATAAGAACTTTTAAATGGAAATGGAAAAGAGATAAATCTCTCTACGTGTAAGTGGAGAAAAAATGAAATTATAGCAACATCCGATTCATTATTTACAGATAACACATATAGTAAATAATTTACAAATCTATCATCATGCCTCTCGTATCGAACTAGGCAGGGTCCGACTTAAAAATAGGTAAAACTGTCCTTTTGGACTAAATTAATGAAAATTCAGTTTAGTCCGGACAGATTTTGTTCAATTCAGTTAATTTTCTCTCACAATTTTAATTAAGTTTAACATAATTCAATTCAATTTAGACAAATCAAATATAGTTCATTACAGACAAATTAAGTTCAATTCAGCCAAAAAAACATAACTACCCTATCCGTTCCTAAATACTCCATCCACCTTATTAGTTTATCGGTTTCTTTTGCACAAAGTTTTAGAAAACACAATGTTGTGGGGACATAAAAAGAAAAAAAAAACTATTATTTTAAATTAAAGTTGTATGGATGTGTGATGAAAAGTTAGTGTTTCCATTCCAAAAATAGAAACAAAAATAATAAATAAACTAATAAGAAACATCCAAAAATAAAAATACGGATAAACTAATAAACAACGGGTTGTAGTAGACTACTCCACTACTAACACTACTACTCTATTCTCTAGTAAACTCACCAATTAGCATCACTAAACCAACTACACCCATAGCCGATATCTGGAAGAACTCCTCAATGTGGAAAGACAAACCTACTGGAATTAAGATCCTTTGGATTTGGACCATTGGAACTGCTGCTGGTACAATCGCTCTCTTTCTCTCTCCTCCATCTCCATATATCATATATGATTTCCCAGTAATTTAACTTCCATGTTTAATTTAACTTTCATGTTTAATTTTCTACTTCATTGCAGTTCTTCTTACTTGCGTTTCCAGAACCCGGGTTCGAGACATGGAAAAACTCATGGACCAAAAACAACATCATCATCAACAACAACAACAAGGGTTATCCTCCGTTGATACTGTTCTTGTAGATAGTTCTTTACCGTCTGATGATAATGATCATTAGAGAAGATCAATCATAAGAACAAAGGATAGAAGAATTGTCTCCTTTTTTTTTTAATGTTTTGTTTTATTATTGAATTTTAACAGGAATTCTTGAAGAATATATGAAGTTCATTGAGATGTTTCATTGCTATATTGTTCTGAATTGTTCAAGGGAAATTTAGGGTTGGTTTTGTGTAATGCATGCCAAGTGTTTGTTGTATTGTTTGAATGAAAAGCCAAATAGGCACACCTTTTTTTAGGGCCCCCTTTCGAAAACCCGTGGTAAGATGAATTTCGTCTGGGTTGCCCTTGCACAAGGTGACCCAGATCAGGTCCAACAAGCCCCAATCTCCCCCCGCCCCCGACAATATTGAAATTTTGCTTCCACCAAGATTTGAACCTTGGGCTTTCATGTGGGAGATAAGAAGTCATACTTGAACCCAGGGGTCCTTGGTTCAAAATAGACACTGTGTTATAATGTGGGTGTGAGAATTATTAACGAATAAATATAATTTTATGTGGTTCACTAACAATGTGTGTTAGCCGAGTGTGTCTTTGTTGGGTTACTCGAAGGGTGTGCTCGTGGAGGTTCTTACATTGTAAGGCTTATGGGTGTTGGAAATTTCGAGTCTTCGGATTCTTTGAGTTTAGCTTATGGGAGAGGTTTAGAGGATTCCTTACACTGTGTTGGCATTTGTGTCAACTTGTCAAGTAATGAAGAAGAGTTTTTCAACTTCTCAATCTCCAAGGAAAAACTCTTCATGAGTTTATTATGCAGCTAACTTGTTTGGTTGTGCTATTACCTGCTTGTGATTTATTTATTCATTGGCCTACACTTGTGCTCACAACTATGAACATTCCATTTCTTTTACTCTGTTGTTTCTTTGTTTTGCTGTCTCCAGTGGTAGTATTTCGATTTAGCCGAATGAAATGGGTCATTATATTGCTGGTGGAATAAGTACATGAACAAGAATGCGGACCCTTTTGACAGGAAGAGTTTCATGAATGTTTTAGTGAGATTATGATAAGCTGAATCCATTGGAAAGAAAACCTGATTTGACCTGGTTTATGTGATGATTCAAGGGATAGATTATGTTCATCTAGACCTATCCAGACTCTAGTTTAACAGGGTCAAGACCATAAAA
Organism: Beta vulgaris subsp. vulgaris; assembly: GCF_026745355.1. NCBI lineage: Eukaryota > Viridiplantae > Streptophyta > Magnoliopsida > Caryophyllales > Amaranthaceae > Beta > Beta vulgaris. The sequence continues at coordinate 60,627,360 of NC_079205.1, read as the reverse complement.
TATCTTGACTCACCATTGTGATATCTGATATTAGTTGCATCCACGACTGAGTCCTCCATCCTTCTTCTCTATCACTAGTATAGGACTGAAAAGTAGCACAAGTGGTACTAAGGAAGGAAATTGGTGAGTGACTGTATATCATATTTCATAGCTTTGGCTATGCAAATATTGTTTAGTTCTAGCGAGTTCCTCGATACAACAGCAGTACAAGTTGCTGCATTGCCCGAGATGTAACTGCACAGGTGGTGTAGACTGTGGAGGACATGAGATTTGCAGTGAAATGACAAGGTCTTGTATAATGAATCATAGACGTCATGAGTACTTAGCAGTTAGCACCGTGATCTGCAATTTAGTCCTGCAAATTACGGGAGGGTTGGGGGAGGGGGGTGAAAGAGTTTCAAGGAGCAAGGTATTACTGAGAAGTTACAAAGTCTAAGAATCTAAAGCAATCTGATATATATGGTCTTTATCAGATTTGAGAACAGGTCAGAGTTTAACACTTTGGTGAAGACCTCTTGGTAACCCCCCCTAGTGCTGTTACATTCCGACTTTTCTGAGGCTTGAGCCGAGACCTTTGGTTAAGCTGGAACAACAAGCCTGTTACAAGCTTATCCAGTTATCCAAGTACTTGTTGGTCACATTCTGAAAGACTTAAATCTTTCAGAATTGATCAAATCAATTTATGAAGACATCGATTTGATAACTTTAAAGTCCTATTTTCGGACATGAGGCTCGCAATATCTTTTTACTCACATTTTGTATACAATTTTCTCTTTTTACCGCACCTTTTCCATTTCTCTCATAAATATTGCCCCTTCCCCTTGGTTTGATGAACAACAAAGCAAGTGAATTAAGTGAGGCAAGAGGTGTATCAGTGTATGTCTCAGTGGAGCCATAAAGGTGATATGAAGTGTAAGAACCATACTCTTCTATGTCACATTTTGATTCGTTCGTAACATGATCTGTGTATGTGTTTCGAACTATCACGTTTATGATTCCGGTGCTGTGATCTCCAAATTTTTGGTTGCTTGTATCACAAATCTGGCAACGGGTAGTTGGGAGTATTAATCAAACATGTGAACTTTGTCAAAAAAAGAAGTGGATACAAAGCCTTGAAGTGCCCACTTAGTTGAAATAAGTTAGCTCAACAGTATCTGTGTCTCTTTATCTGTCTCCATCTATGTGTGTTTCTGAACTGGTTGTGTTTTAGAAGTGGAGGTATTGCATGAGCTTTTGCTGGCTGGGATAGGGATTTTGATATGTTTCTTTCTTGTACTTCCATATAGGTCACTATAAGGAACTCCTCTCTTTTAAATAAAGTCACTTATTTTCACTAATGATCAATATATTTAGTTACACATTAGTAATTAATAAAAACAAAACTATAGAATTTGATTCTTTGAAATTGGATGTTGAATAAGTCTGAATTGAATCAAAGCAGATTTCACATGATGATTTCGATATTTATGCAAGTGATACATTGAGTGTTTATCAACTTTGATCACGCAAGCAAGTAAATGAAAATAAAGGCTTATTTGGTTTTCAATTCAATTTACAAATTGAGTGGGAAAAATTCAGATTCTGGTTTTCAAGAATTCAATTTACAAATTGAGGGCATGTTCTCCCCAGCTTATTTTCAGTTCAGTTCAATTCAATTCAGTTCAGTTCAATTCAGTTCAGTTCAGATCAGTTCAGTTCAGTTCAGACTAGTTCAGTTCAGCTCTTGACAATACTTTTACTCTCACATATCACTATTCATTTCAGTTCAATTCAGTTCAGTTCAGATCAGTTCAGTTCAGATCAGTTCAGTTCAGTTCAGTTCAGTTCAGTTCAGTTCAATTCAGTTCAGTTCAGTTCAGTTCAATTCAGCTGTTTTATGCCGAAGAGAACAGGCCCTGAGTGGGACAAATTCAGATTCCGGTTTTACTCACTAGTTTGGTTTGTTAATCTTGTATTGGGCACTGTTTGCAAATTTTGTTAGACTTGAGCCGAACTAAGCTCATGGGTCAACTTGCACGGCTTGTCCACCTATATCTAGCATTTTTAACGAAATATTTTAACTAGTTGTAAAAGTATAGAAGATCAATGTTGCTTGTAAGTAGTAAAACTCATTCTTTTTTATAATATTGTCAATAATTTACATTGATTAAAGCACAAATCACTATGACATTAGCTCACCATCCATTTCGAGCCAATGTTATGATTTTGACTTGATTAGGCCTATGTCGGATTGAGCCTTACCCAACCAAGCCCAATTGCTTCAGGCTAAGTTCAAATAAGATAAGATTAATTCAAATAAGTTGAGACATACTCTTAAGTTCACAATAATCATGACTTGGACATGTAAGTGATATTATCCAACTTTAATCATCGTAAACACAACAAGGGATAGCTCAGAAAGCTTTCTTTCAGATTCCATAAGATCCTTGGACCAATTCTCATAACCTGCCCATGTCACCAGAAAAATGAACCACTGCAAAAACGATATATAAGATAACCCTATAAAAATCTAAAAGTAAAGTTATCAAGCAAAAACTAAGTAGAAAGACTATATATCTAATCTAATTGTTAGATATCTAAACGTGAAACAGAAAAAAACTCATAGACCCATTTCAAGTGAAATTACAAAATTACCCCTACACTCACGCTTTGTCCCTCCATAGTTTTTTTTTAATTTCTATTGTTGTTTTTCTTCTCATTTGAATAAAAAAAAAAATAATTCTACATTCCGATATCCAGTCTTTCTCATATAACTAAATAACCATATCACTAATTCATACCATAATCTATGGGTATTATGCTATACATCAAAAATCAAATCCAAAAATAATAATAGTGTGATTATTTTCCTAAGTATAATCTCTAACATTTTGACACATAACATGATAACACATTTTAAGGAAACATAAAATATTTATAAGTATATGAATCTCCTAAATATCTCCCAAGTAGAAGAAGTAGCATATATTTTTCTCTCTCCTCCTCTCCGCCTCCTTCTTCTTCTCTCTTTCTCTCTCCACAGCTTCGCCAGAAACACATACGCTCACTTCTTTCGATCCGTCTCGGCCTTGTTTATGAGGTAAATCTTTTCTCTTTTTTTTTTAATTTCATTTTCTCCTTAATTTTCTCTCATAATTTTTCTCTTTCTTTTTTTTCATTTCGCCTTTTTCAATTTTTTTAGATCTGATTTTTCAACTTTATTACCTGATAATAATTTCGCCGATTTTTTTTTTTTTTTTGTTCACTGTAAGATCGAGCATGGTCTGGTAATTTTATTTGGTTTTTGTTGTTGTTCTTCAATTATTTGAATTCACTGATTGTTTAGTTTGTGCGGAATTTTAATTTATTTTTTTATTGAATTTTGTTAGCTAGGGTTTTGTGTTGAATTGGGAATTTAGGGTTTTTTTGTTTGTTTGTTCATGTTTTGATATCTTACTTCAATTCATATCTAGTTGGTAGCTTCATTTGGTTCTTGAATTATCTGTTAAATTTATAATCTTAAATAAGTTTGATTTAAAGGTTTTATGTTTTGGGATTTGTTTATTGATTTATTCATTTTTGGTTGATTTTGATTGTTTGTTCTTGATGCAGCTCGAAGGAGAGACCCACTCTAGGGTGAGTTTCAATTTCTCGTTTTCTTTTTGAGTTTCAATTAATTATCTTGTTATTATCAGCTGAAGTTTTGCTTTCGTATTTATTTGACGGGTCACTATCTCATGATTCATAGTGTTGTAGTTGCTCATGAATGATTAGGGGTTGTCATGTGTATGAATTAAAGAAAGGGTTAGGTATCCATTTCGGCGTCGATAAATTAATTGTACGAATGTGTTCCCTTTTGAGATGTCACTCTTAAAAATGAATCGAATTTTAGACCAAATTTAAATATGTAGAATTTAAATGGTGAGTATACTGTATGGAGTGAATTTGCTAACAGTGTATGATTGCTGGTGGTTTATCTGTTAAGTTTCTATTGATTTTCTTATGTGGAAAACTTATCCTGATTTGGGTAATTTGTTCTGGGTACAGTGGTACGCGGATCAAGACCCGCAAACGGAATATTGCAGCTCCTCTGGACCCTGCAGCATTTTCAGATGCAGTGGTCCAGATTTATTTGGATAATGCTGGTGATCTGGTATTTTTTTTATCCGCTTTTGCTGTTAGCTGTATTTGATGTTCTAATTAGATATCTTCATTGTAACATGCATTTCTCTGATAAATTGTTTTCTATCTATAGGAACTTATCGCAAAGAGCATTGAATCGTCGGAACTTGACTTCTCAAGATACGGTGACACTTTTTTTGAGGCAAGCACCTTTTTATATATCCCTTGTGGAGTGTAATGCAATGTTTTCTGTGTTTGTGTGATGTTTTATGACAGTTTGTCTTTCTGTAAGATGCATGCTGCTGTCTGGTTGTAGCTTGTACTCTTTGTTTATTGAACTAATGATTAAAGGCTGCTATCTTCAATATGGTGGAAGGAGTAGCATTATCTTTGTGATCTGCATCAGGAAACTTCAGCACCTGTCTGAGCCACAAACCATAAACTTTATATAAGGAAAAGAGATGTACTAATGAATTCCACTTCAAAGACGAAAGAATGAAGGGGTGGGATTACATTTTAAGTCCCATATTGGGATGTGTTCCAAATTTATTTACGTAAGACGAGAAAACATGGGTATTAAGCAACTAGGAAAATTAAAAACAGTAAGACAGTTTTGCTCTAATCTCGTGGTTTAGTAGTAGACAGTTTTCGATGGTTTTAGATATATTAAATCTTGTGTTACAACTAGTGTTGTCTAATCTATGATACAAGAGTGGGTATGAGCACGCAAGTTACTACCTAGTCTTGTAACATTAGCCCAAAAGTGTACCCACCTTTATTGTATTACAATACGCAGGTGGTTTAGCATATTGGGCAACCCTTGGTGCAGCAAAATGTGAGAAATTCTTTAACTTTTTAAATTATCCCAATAAAGAATGATTACATGTAAACTATGACATGTAGGGAGGTCACTCTCCTAGGTTTGACCAGAGCTGGACAATCATAAGTTGCTTTGTCGTACCGGAGGGCAAAAAGGGAGTCGGTCTATACCCTTTGATTTGTTTAGATATTAATCTCTCGCTCCATTTTCTGTAATTTTTTAAAGATGTCTAGATTTTGAGGATGGATCTCTTGTTTTATCTCTCATCTGTTGTCTCCACACATTGTCCTTGATTTGTTATTTTCCGAATGCCAACTGTAACGCAAAGTGTCTTAGCTAGATCACTAATTTTTTACATTATGTGCAACTTTGAGAATGTCTGACTGGGTGCTATTAAAATCATGTGGAAGATAACAAGTGTTTTAATTGCAGGTACTCTTCACTGGGGGCCGCACACAACCTGGAACAACTAAACCTGATGAGGGGGAGCGCCACTCTTTCTCTGTAATTCATTGTGAACCTAAACGTGAAGATATTTTGCCATCTGTATTTTTCATACAGAAGATTTTACGCCGAAGGCCTTTTCTTATAAAGTATCTCGAAAATGTCATGCGAAGATTCTTACAGTCTTTGGAGCTATTTGAAGACAATGAAAGGAAAAAATTGGCAATTTTCACTGCTCTTGCATTCTCCCAGAAGCTGTCCGGTCTGCCACCAGAAACAGTGCTCCAGCCCCTCCTCAAGGACAATCTTGTGGCAAAGGGGCTAGTTCTTACATTTTTAACAGACTTCTTTAAGGAGTATCTTGTTGAGAACAGCCTGGATGACTTGATTGCACTCTTGAAGCGTGGGAAAGTTGAGGACAGACTGCTTGATTTTTTCCCGTCTTCTAAGAGATCCCCTGAGGCTTTTTCTGAGCATTTCACGTGAGGATACCTTCTTATTTCTACTTGTTTTGCTTCTTTGAATAGCGTGCTTTTGAAGTATATCTGTCACATTCCCCATCTGTTTTTGGGCTTTCTATACTTCTGCTTCTTCATCATAGTTGGTGCTATGATTTTTGTCCACACTGCATTAAGGTGGTCAGTGTTAACTTAAATGTACAAGTTGAGCTCAAGTTATTTCAATTATAGAATCCTGAAATAAGTACTGTTTCGTAATTGAGTGCATTAGGAAGTCTGCTGCATTTCTCTCCCCATCAAAAGAAACTTGCTGGTTTTCTGATGGCTACTTTTTTTTTTTTTTTTTTCCTTTCAGCAAGGAAGGTCTTGTTCCATTGGTCCAGTACAATGAGAAAAGGATGTTTGAGGTGAAGCTGGCAGAAATGAAGTCTGCATTAACAACTCAGGTAGCAGAAGAAGCTGATGTAGAAGAAGTGATTGAAACCGTGAAACTTCACGTGAAAGATGCTAGGCTCCCTGATATTGAGGTTGTTCGCCTGCTGTGGGATGTTATCATGGATGCTGTACAGTGGTCTGGGAAAAACCAGCAGCAGAATGCTAATTCTGCATTGCGCCAGGTATGTTTCAAAGTTTAGACATCTTCTCAAAGCTTAAGCAATGTTTTTTTTTTTTTTGCTTTGTACTTTCTATGAGCACATACAATGATGTTTTACTTAGGTCAGTTTATTGTGGGGAAAAAATTGAATGGTATATACAAGATGTTTTTGCTGAAATATAGTTGGCACAGTGTGTGAAATCTAGTTGTGATCATTTTGATTGTGAATTTAGCCTCCTGACTGGTCTGCTTGCCCTTATGCTATATCACACTCGAGGTAATAGATAGGTTATGTGTTTATGGTCACAAAGCATGACGCACCTCTTGCTTCATCAATCCCTTATGCTTGCGATTAGTTGCTTCGTCCATCTAGCATGATCCGCCTTTTGCTTTGTCTAAAATGTATGCGTATAAAGTAGCTGACCATGTGATAAAGAGGTTATCTATTTTCTGTTCTGGCATATGGGTTTGGGGTGGTTTATCTTATTCTTATGTATGTCCTTGTCTGTCTCATCTAATAGGTCAAAACCTGGGCAAAGCTTTTAAATACCTACTGTACCAGTGGGAAGCTTGAATTAGAGCTCATATACAAAGTTCAGATCCAATGCTATGAGGATGCGAAATTGATGAAATTGTTCCCTGAAATAGTAAGGTCCCTTTATGACTTAGATGTGCTCGCGGAAGACACTATCCTTCACTGGTTCCGTAAAGGAACAAATCCCAAGGGCAGGTAAAGTTTCCAATTCCTGATAAATCAACTTCTCTCAAGTTAATCATCGTTCAGTTTCCATATCTTGCATCTTTTGTTTTACATATTTCCCTATATGTATATGTTTTCGTTTCTTTCTTTGACGAGTAAACTGTGTGAATTTATTTTTTTATGTTTTGGATTTTTCCAGGCAAACTTTCGTGAAGTCGCTTGAGCCCTTTGTGAAATGGCTGGAAGAGGCAGAGGAGGAGGAATGAAGAACTCAGTGGTTGTTACTGCAGGAGTTCCCCTACCTTTCCTTCAAGTACCCTTTGTCTTCTCTAAGCTTTGAGTGTTTGCTAACGACCGCGAATAATATTTGTTATGTTTCTGAATTGTGATAATACGATTTATGTATTTGCGATCGTCTTTTCTTTTTTCCTCATCTTTCTTCAGTTTGTTATTCCCCATTGATGATTTGATCTTGTTCTGTATCATGAAATGGTTTTATTAGATGCCATCGGAACAACCTTATGAAATTATCGGGCATGTTTGTTTTCTTTTTTTTTGTTGATATTTTGGTTTGGTCTTGTGGTGAGTTCGAAAGTAGATACTTCCTCCGGTTCTTTATACGCATCATTTCCACTTTTGAGAATATATTCTCTTTGGGCCTATTTCAACTAGCTTATTTTCATTTCAGTTCAATTCATTTTAGTTGAATTCATTTCACAATTTAGTTAAGTTTAGCTTTGGATAATACTTTTACTTTCACATATCACTATTCATTTTAGTTTAGTTTAGCTGTTTGTGCCGAATAAAACAAGCCCTTTCTCTCCTAACACATGAGGGTACACACGCTGAAAATTTCGTTAGTTTGAAAAGTATAGAGCTTTGTCTTACCCATAAAATAGAAGAACTGCCCTATTATTGAAGGACACAATTGATTGAGGATTGTATTTAAATTATTGACACATATTCTTTTAAAATTATTTTGAAAAAATGGAACCAAAGGTTTCCTAAGCGTAACTAGGGGAGCTTTTTTTTAATTGTTAAACTTAAAATTTTTAATACCAAATTTTAGGACCTATTTTGTTAGGATGGTTTATATAGATATGTGGTTTTATAAAATTCTAATTATTAGATATATGAATGAAAAATAGATAATATGGCTAGTAAGGTACACGATTTCTTCTATTAGTTTTAATATATAACAAATTATCCATAGTTTTTTTTTTGAAAGAAATAAATAATCCATGGTTGCTGCTCAAGAATTTCAGCCATTTACTAAGTTTCTCAACCATAATGATCGAAGATTAAGTTTATTGGTTAACTAATATGATATTTGACTCCATATTTGATTAGCACTTATCAACCACTTGTATAATTTAGGGTCGATTTGATTCAATTTTTTTTGTCTTATCTGAACTTATCTGATTTTATAAGATATTAAATATGTTAAGATAAGTTGAACAGAACAAGGTCTTAATTATCTGGCAAATAATGGTGTGATGTGATCTAGATGCAAATTCGCCTCTATTATTGGTTGGAGTAATAGATACTCTGCTGTTTGATGCTACAGTACAGATTAGTTTATGTTTGAATTAATTATTCTGATCCCAAAATGCTGACTTAAACACCACTATAATAAAACAAAAGAAAAAGGAAGAAAAAACACCACATAAACCAGATTTTCAGATCTAGAGTATAAATTTGTTGATTAAAGGACCTGCCTTTCAGAGGGTTGTTAATTTACTTGATACTAGTATATGTTTGGTATGTTCTAACAGCTTAAATAATAATAAGACGTCAGTTTTCAGTGTTCATTTTTGTTATTTACAATTTTCACATTTGAGCTAAAATTCCCACAACTTTATATTAATTCGATTTTGGTCATTTGTGGATATAAGTTTTATTTTCATTTTTCAGTCACCAATTATAAACCATAGGACATTACACAGTGTAGGTTTCTAATTGAAGAGTAGATACAAGAAAGATCTGTTCACCCCCTTAATTATGTCTAATTCCTGTGTTATCTCCTAATCGTTTCTCTGATGAAGGTGGATAATCCTAACTTCAATAGATCACGGCCACCAATGTCGAAATTAACCCCCAGTCGAGTCGGATTCTACAAAGAAATTAGGCGTTACTTAGCTTGAGGTAAAGTGATGAAACTGAATAAGGGAGTGAAATCTTTTAGTCATCTTTAGGGTGCGTTAATATTCTCTTCTTTCTCCCACCACTACAAGCATATTAGTACACCTTGTCGGTTGTTCCGCAACCATTTCACTGCCATCTTCTCGCCATCGCAAGCGACTCATTCTCTCAAGCTTCGAAAAATCTCCTCCTCCGACTTCAGTTAATTTGCATCCATCAAATGACATTATAAATGATAGCATTTACCATTATTTATTAGTAGAAGTATATGGCCAAATTGAGAATGTGAATAATCAATCTGGTAGAATTAAAAGAACGGAAAAAATTAGTAGTTCAAAATACAAGGGAAAAAAAAGTGTAGCAACTAATTTTTTTTATAAAATACGCATAACTAAAACGTCGTTCCCATGCACGAATAACAAATAAATGAGTGAAGGAACTTCTAGTTCAGGATTCAAAAAGTGAATAATCAGCAAATTGCAATTTACAATGAGAAATGGAGGTGCAAAGGGAGAAGATCAGGAAATCACATTTAGTTACTGCTGAGTTCTAAGTACAGGACAGTTAACAGTTTCATGCGTGTATATATACATTCATATACAAGTCAAAAGTACCAAAAAAAGGATGACTTTGTTTCTGGATATCACTTCTGCAATGTAGATCAGTTGTATTTGCACATCAGCTGACAAAGAACAAAAAAAAGGCGGCTTACTGCATCGCCTTACTTGTACTGCAGATCACTCGACATGGGAGAAAAAAAAGGATCCTCTCTTCTCGTATAGATGTCAATCAACTGTCTCGCATACTTTGTAGCAAGTTCTCTGCAATCATCACGATCATGCTCTTGCAATTCATCCACTGACTTCTTCATTTTGCCATTTGGATCCCCGTCTATCAGAAATTTGGCTAGAGTACTCACCCTGAAAGCAGAGTACATGTTTCAGACAATATAATACTTCCTTCGTTTTCAAAATATTGCAAAAGTTACTTGTGTACTATCCCCATGTTTGCTTTGAGCATTTTATGTATAAATTTCATTAGATTTTGTCTCAATGTATATTTTCAAAATATTGACTTTCTAAATTTTAGACTAATAAAAAATTAGAGACATTAATAGTCGAAGTTGTTTCTCTAGCTTTTGTAGTGGATAAGATGAAACAAGAAAACAACAATAATTCCCCTTACCATATGCAACTAATCTACAAACATTTAAGACTCCAACAACTGCCCAAACAAAAATCTTTCCACTTAATAACCAGAGTAATTAATCAAATACAGTACTAACAAGAAGGAATCATTCTATTCAGAGCATGAAGGAAAATGATGATGTTATCATGATGCCAATTAACATAGAAATGCAATAAATCTCCTACAACTGCCTCTTCAATTGCTTCGTGCCAGAGCTTCCAGTACATTTTCCTTAAAATATATGCTACTCGGAATTGGCCACTTGGTTCCTCCTGCCAGACATGGATACATGTCTAAGTGTCCAAGCGTTCAACTCGGAGATTTCATGAAAAGTTCCATGATTTTTTGTCGAAAATGAAGTATCAATGTCCGTACCCATGTTAGCATGTCAAGTATCTGACACAGGACTTGACGTACAATGAAGTTTTACTAACATTAGTTAAAGCAGTCAACGTTTTTGCATGAAAGTGATGACTGATCTCTCAACATGAAGAAAGAAGGCAGTGTGCTTCATACATCAGGATATTTGGCTTCGGATGAAAAAAAGGGATTATGAATGAAAAGGCACAAAAATCACATAAGTAGATAGGGATAGAACTAAATTGTATGAAGACTGGAGATGACATCATATGAGGAAAATCATGATTCATAAAATAAGTATTGCATGTTGACTAGCCAAAGACTGGGTTTGTGTAAAAAGAACTACTTTTGGAAAGTATCCTCCTTTGCCCAACTGGTCTAAGACTTTTTGGATGTAATTCAATCACTTGGTTCTAAAGATTAACTAATTCATAGAGCCAGAAATCAAAATTCAGGACTCCTACATGTTTTCAAGTAGCTCAACTAGATTAGCAATAAGAGGAAGTAACAAGTGAGTTAACGACCAACACAACAACAAGATAATAAGCAGCATTAGGGATATTTATGAACTATTCTTCCATATCAAGAAACTTCAGCAATATCATGCATATACTCACAGGTCAAAAGTATTGCATGCTTAACTAATATTCACCCTCAGTTAATCAGAATTCAAGAAGAGTGAAATATGTATATAAAGAAAATAGTTGTTACCTCTCAAAATCACACTCCTTCAATCCTTTGCTTCCTAAAGAGACTGAACCATTCACCCCAGAGGATCCAGACTTTTGTTTTCTATGCAGTGCACAAACTGCTTTGGCACAAAAGTCAAAGTCCTGCTTAAAAGCACAAATCATATCAGCAGAACATTCCAACTTTTTGTTCTGCTTCCTTTGCCGAAGAGTGGTCATGTAATCTTCAACCTGAGGGCTCAAGAGTCTATCAGCTATTGGAGTTCCATAATTATACATCTTGTCACTACCTTTCCTGTCATCATCTTTTTTGGAAGTATCTATTTGCCCTCCTCTGCTGACTTCACATCTTTTTATAGTTGCCAATTTTTGGCTCTGGGAAGTAATAAATTTATGGTCCCTTCTAGTAGGTGAAAAGGCATCAAGTGATGGTTCCTGCTTGACTTGTTCGGAATGCACATATTCAAGTTTCCTGGTCTTAAGTTTTGGGTTCAGGCTATCATCACTAGAACCATCATGATTATGCCACTCGGGTACACTTCCAGGGCGATGCCGTTTGTTTTTTCCACCCTCGGCATGCTTGGGATTCTCATCATCATCATCATCAATGATGATCGGGGTCCTCTCATTCCCAGTACCTCCTCCTTCTCGTGAATGTTCTGCATCGAAATCCAGTTTCCTCTGAACATCTTCTACAGATTGCTTGTCAGACTTCAAACAGCATCTTGATGTATTGACACAAGAAACTACAGCAGAATCTAGAGTAGAAAGAAAATCAGAAAGGGCAACATGCTTTTAGCCAAGAAACATGATCATATAACAAAAGATCATTAGATAGACCACATAGAAAGCAATATTCACAATGGTTTTGTAAAAAAAACGACCAGGAGATTAAGCATATTCCACAATCAAATAAACACTATTCCTAAATATATAAGAGGCTTCCATGCCATTATAATTGCAATAATGAAACTTTACGCATATGATCTTCCTTCTTTAGATAATGGGATTACACATGTAACCAGGTATGCGAGCAGTTACATCACCACCAATTATTTGTGCACTTTTGCACTCACAATAAATTTATTATGCTAAAAGAAACAGGTAGAATTTCAAAAATAGAAAAAGCCAATTTATGCTATTTTGCATCCCATATTCCCATAATAATGTTTCTGGATTCTCACAATTTTACATTTCGCCTATGCCCTAAACAGCAGTAAAAAGTAAAAATTTCCACCATGGATAATCTATGCTACCCCTCTTAAAAAGAACAACCAATGAACTGAATAGCAACTTTCACATAGATTCCATGAGCTGATTGCATAACAAGAAGACAAAAAGTGGATGTTGTTTACATCTCAGAGCTATATCCCTGTAACAGACTAGGAAACATGTAAAAGAGGATTAACAAAATATATATGAAAATAAAAATACAAGAAAAAACCAAACATGCAATCCAGTCTTGCATGGATCCTCAGCATTCTCAGGGTTGGCATAACAACCCTAATCATGCAAGGTCCATAAGGAAGATATATGAAGAACTTGACATCATTAGTCATGAGTAATAACAGACAATGCTAGCATAATAGAAGCAGCAAAAGAACCAGAAAGATGACACGGCAGCAGAAGTATTCATTTGACAAAGTCATTATTGACTGAAGAGCATTTCACCAAAAACGGTATTCATCAGTTTCAACTCTCAACTGAATGTTTGAACCTCACAGACAACCAATATTCAACACTCAACAGCATGATGTGTCACTAATCACTATGACTAAAAGCAAGATAAACGGACAGCAAATTGATCAAACACAGAATAATTACCAAAAGAGCATATACCTGCTTCCTGAGGGTTTCCATATTTAACCAGTCCAGCATCGCAGGTGAGACCAATTTCTTCAGAATCAAGAGCCTTGATGATTCCACATAATATTTTGCCAATATGGGTACTAGCAAAGCTTTGATATTTCCCCAGATCCAAGCACAGACCAGTGATCACATCTCCCTCAAGCTTCGAAAACCTCTCTTCCACCTTCCCCAACTTTGCTGTAAATTCCCTTTTCTCCACAACTAAACTCTCTTTCTCCTTTACAAGTTCTTCAATTAGCTTATCTTTTTCTTTCGCAGTTTCTATTTTCCCCCTCTCCAAAACCTCCATATCCTCTGAGAGCTTCTTGATTGTCGCATCCTTGTCTTGGTTGATTCTCCTCAATTCTTCAGCAAGAGCATCAGATTTTGCCTTTTGCTCCTCCAAGGACACATTCATCTTTCGCATCCCATCCAACTCTTCCCGCCAACACTTAAATTGAGCCTCAACTTGCCTCTTCTCATTCTCCTTCTTCTCGAAAAGTTCTTTGATTTTCTCCTCTTTCTCTTTCTTCAGTTCTTCAAAACGGACATCATAATTTAGCTTTTCCTCCTCCAGAAACACATTCCTCCTCTGAACCCCCTCCAACTCTTCCTGATGAGCATTAAATTGAGAATCCTTCTTTCTTACAAGCTCGTCTATTTCTTGATCCTTTTCCCTCAACTTTCTATGCAATGCAGACATCGTATCACTCATATCAGACAAGTTTTGAATTAGTTCTTGCTTCTCCTCCTCCAATCCCCTAAGGTCGCCAAGCGATCGACCATACCTTTTATTAGCACTCTCCTCCTTCTCCTTCGCCAAGCTCAATTCCCTGGCTAAATCTTTACACTTATCATCATTTATATCAGACTCCCTCAGCAATCGACGACGTTCCTCCTCACACAAATACTTCTGCACCTTCAACTCCCCAAGCTCCGCCTCCAAAATGTCACTCTTCTCCCTCAAACTTGCCACTATTTCCTCTTTCTCTCTCCTCAAACCCTCCTCCCTTGCCCTCAACTCTTTCACTGCTGCCCTAAAATCGGTTTCGAGAAATGAAGTTTTCAGGGACTGAATTATATCTGTAATTGAACGATTCCCAGAGCAATTGCTGCTAGTGGGTGTTTGCTTCAACGAATTTGAACTCATTTTTTTCTACCCACAATACAAATTTCAGAATTTTCCACTATGTTAACATCAACAATTAGCCCTACACAACAAGAGAAGATTTTATGTAATTTCTGTTAAATTAGAGCCATAATTCTTCCAAATTGAATGTATACATAATAGTACATGAATACAAGTACACAACTACTAAATATAACAATTTTATCTAAAAAATCAGAGTAAATTTAGAGGGTTAGTACCAGAATTTAGAAACTGACCTTCTGGGTGAAGATTGTTCCCAGTTTTGCGCATGAAAAATACCCAAAATCAGAAAGTATGCTACAAAATGAAGATGATTATAACGAGTGTTAACTCATTTGAATGAACACAGGGAATTTGGTTGTTTTTGGCGATGGGTGAAGAGAGATGAAGTTGTTAAACGGAGAATGGAAGGACATTTCTCGTGTAAAAATGGCGTGAAAATTGAAATTTTGCAAATTTATGGGAAATGACAACTGAGAATTCAGACTTGTTTGGTTCACAGTCTTCACACTTCACGTCTGTTCACTGTTGCATGTTATGGGAAATGTTTGCATTTATTGAATCCCCAATATATCACTACACTTCTTCGTTTATATAAAAAAAATTACACCTGTGGAGTATTATTAAAGATACTTTTGCGTTTCAGTCGTGTTCTCTTCACTTTTTTAAAAACTAAGTTTTAGATGCAATCGGTTTAATTTTGACGGTTTAGTTCACTTCAAATAAGTTTAATTAGGTTTAATCAGGTAAATAAATTTTAATTATGTCCAATAAGTTCTAATCAATTATAAGAACTAAGAAGCTTCAAATGTCAATAATTAATAAATTTAAATTAGAATATACTGGTCCACAATGATTTTAGATTTTAAAGAATAAATAACTTATATTTTGAGGAGTTAAAGAATATAGGTAAATAAAAACTCTCAACCAACCAAAATATCGAGGGAAAAACAATTTACTCTCCCTAAAAAAAAACATTTTCAAAAAGTGCTTGAAAGTTGAGAAGTTGGGTTAGTGCTAATTACTTTTTTTTATAATTGGTTAGTGCTAATTACTAATATTGCATGGGATAATTTTTTCATTTAACAAATGGATGATAAAAAAATATAAGTCATAATTGATTTTACTACTTTTAAAATGTAATTTTTGGTTGTAATTTGAATTTTGGACTAGTATATTGCAACTTTTTCCTAATTTATCTTGTTTTTTTTTTCTCCAAATGATTCTGAACTCATGCGGGTCAATTCCTGGATCCCGTCACTGGGGTCATCTATGATAAATGACCCTCTCATAGGGAAATAATGTAAGACAAATAACGTCCTAATTTGGAAAAGAAAGACAAAAGACCTCCTACTATATTTTCAAAATTACACAATTGAATATTCAACGAACTGCTGTTATTATTTTTATTGTAATTCGAAAAAAATGACTACCTAATATTGTAATATGCTATAATCTATTAGTGATCTTAAAAATTATTACTCCCTCCGTCCCAAAATATAGTTCACATTTCCATTTTGGGTGTCCCAAAATATAGTTCCCATTTCCATATTTAGTTCCGCAGTTTTTCGTAATTTGTCTAGAAAAACCGTGTCCCATCATTTATTTGCTTCTTGAAATTTGTTTTTTCCTTTGTTTATTCAACCAAAATTTTACAATTAATGCTCTTTCACCAATTATTCTCCACTCTCTCTCCTAAAATCATCTTTTCCCATACAACATTTATTTAAATAAACAAAAAAACTTTACTATCTCTCTTATATTCTACTTGCATAAATTACTGTGAAAAAAAAGGAATTGGGAACTATATTTTGGAACGGAGGGAGTATTATACTATAATTAAGGCTCCGTTCGGCTGAGCGTAAAACATTTTCAGTGTAAAATGATTTTCATAGAAAACAATTTACAATGAAAAATACAATTCTAAAATTAGTTTTTCGTTGTTTGGTTCCATGTAAGAAAAATGATGACATGAAAGGAAAAGTAAAGAGGTAGTGAGAGAAATGTACAAGAAAGATAAGGAAAAGGAAGGAAAACGGTTTTCCGTTCATTTAGAAAGAAAAATGGTTTTCCATCATTGGACTAACAATTTTTCTCAAAGGAAAAATGGTTTTACACTCATTTGTAAACCAAACAATGTGAAATTGAAAAGAAAGGAAAACAATTTTCGAGAAAAATATTTTACAGTCTACCAAACAAACCTTAAGTAAAAGCATTGTTTTCTACTCCCTCCGTCCCAAAATATAGTTCCCATTTCTATTTTGAGTGTCCCAAAATATAGTTCCCATTTCCATATTTAGTTACACATTTTTCCGTAATTTGTTTAGAAAAACCGTGTCCCATCATTTATTTGCTTCTTGAATTTTGTTTTTTCCTTTATTTAATCAGCCAAAATGTTACAATTAATGCTCTTTCACCAATTATTCTCCACTCTCTCTCCTAAAATTATCTTTTCCCATACAACATTTATTCAAATAAACAAAAAATCTTTATTATCCCTCTTAAATTCTACTTGCATAAATTATCGTGAAAAAAGAGAAATGAGAACTACTCCCTCCGTCCCATAATATAGTGCTCACTTCTCATTTTTCACAAGAATTAAGGAAAATGAAAGGAGTTTTAGGATTTCACGAAAATATATATTTAAGTAAACGTTTATTGAGTATTTTTGTCTTGGAACTAGTTTTTTTCTTCTTTTTTCTTTAAAATAAAATGAAAGAGCAATAAATATTCATTGGTATGGTGTGAAACAATAAATAGGGGTACATATTTTAAAAGAAAGTAACGGTATTTTGGAAAGTTTTATGTAGAAATTAAGGATAATTTAGTCCAAACAAATTGATAAAAAAGAAATAGGCACAACATTTTGGGACACCTAAAGAAGAATGCAAGCACTATATTATGGGACGGAGGGAGTATTCTCTTTTATTTTATATAAAAGAAAAAGAAGAAAAAAACTAGTTTCAAGACAAAACTACCCAATAAACATTTACTTAAATACTCCCTCCGTTTCCTAAAGATCTTCCCACTTACTGTTCCTACAGATACCAAGGAAAATCAAGTTGTGTGGGGCATGGTGTGAGTAAAGTAGGAGAGAGAAAGGGGTTAAGATAAATAAACAAATAAAAAGGGGTTAAAGTAGGAGAGAGTAAGGGAGTAAAATTGAATTAATAATGTAATAGTGGACCATATGATAGTGACATGAGAGGGTAAATAGGAAAATTTGGTTTGCCAAATAAGGAATAAAGCAAAAGTGGGAAGATCTTTTGGAAACACCCTTAAACGGAAAGTGAGAAGATCGTTAGGAAATGGAGGGAATATATATTTAAGTGAAATCCTAAAACTCTTTCCATTTTCTTTAATTTTTGTGAAAAATAAGAAGTGAGCGCTATATTATGGGAGGAAGGGAGTATTAGAGTGTGCATTTATTTTTTTTTTTTTTTTTTTTTTTTTGTGGGCTGTATTTTAGGACACCCTTGTCGAAACAAATTTTGTTTACGCCGTTGAACCGTGAACAGTCAACACTTCTGGTCTCTCTCTCCTCAGGCGTCACGTACTCGGAAAGTTCGAGAAGGTCGACGGAGAAACTGATTTCTGTAAGCGGTAAGTTTTCTGCTTTTCAAAAAATGAATCTGGTTAAAGTAATATTTATGATTTTAATGATTGTTTGGTTCACTAAAATCGAAATTAGTCCTTCAAAAAATGAATTTATGAGGATTAATTGGTGTTAATTGTGAAATGAAGTTGGTGTATTGTT